>NC_142710.1:50841597-52041597 GCF_055471065.1 Atractosteus spatula
TGCTTCAGATAAAAGGGAAAAATATTTCAAAGACCCCTAACATAGAGCATGCAGAAAATCTAGCTTGTTTACCCTCTGTAAGTGAAAATGAATTAATTTAAGGAGTAAAGATTGTATATACTGTGACTTGCTTTTGAGGCCTTCAAAGAAAAGGGCCAAAAGTTAAATGCTGTTCTAAGAGCTTCATATCAGAACACATTAGCTCTTTGCCCAGGGTGACAGTTTTCATTTTTCAAAAAGTGTGCATTGCTAGGTTTTTTGAAACAAACACACATTGTCTGTCTTGTGGCTAAATACAGAATGGCAAGTTATGAAATTTTCTTTATATTGCTGTGACAGATAACTGCACCTGTTTCCTTAAAATGTAATAATGGGTGTGATTACCTGCTGATTGAGAGGAGATGGACCTATCTTTCAGTGTAGCAGTTTACTTCAATTGATTCCAAACTAATAATATTCCATTGAAATAAACTAGAAAAGCCTTCTTATCTGATGCTGAATTCAGGTGGTCGAGAATTTTAAATAGATCATAGGATTTTACCTTTAATAACTGACCTATGTTGGGTGTATTTTAAACCTGAGTTTACTAAATCAGATTTTGGTTCCATGTCTCAAGCTCTGAAAATGGAATAAAAAAATAAGTAAACACTAATTTTATGTACTGTAGTTATACTGTATAATTGTGAATCAAGGCTTTTACCTTCAATACATATTTAGAACAGATTTGCTTGCTGCTGGAGTGATGAATTGAAAACATCAATCCAATGTAAGTTCACAGGAAATTAAATATCTAGGAATAAAAAATATCCTTCGGCTCAAATAACACAAAGACAAGTTTACTGTATGAAAAGGGAAGAAACGGATGCTTTATCACTGGAAAGAAAAATGAATCCTTAGAAGAGTGGGTCAAAGGACTGTAAGCTGTTTTCACTGAAACTCAGACATTTTCATCTGAGAATTTATATAGCCATAATTACAGAGGTTTTCACTGAACCAGGAGAAATTAATATCACAAAGAACTGTTGCAGCAAAAGTGCAGCTGGAAAGACTGACACAGAAGTCATTTATAGTGTGTCTATTTGTCTACGTCTTTCATCATGCTTCTATTCATTGAGAGGGTAAAGATTACGCGAACCTTAGTTTTTGACTTTTCAGAACTCTGCTGGAAACAGACATTTGAAGCCGTGCTGCCAGATTGCATAACAGATTGCATCATTTGCTGATTAACTCACTGTCTACGATGTAAATCAAGCTCAGCAATTTAAAAACAAGAGCAAAAGAAAAAAAATGATGTATCAATCTGTATTCAAGTGTTAGGGATGCCTAAACATAAAAGAGGGGGTGGGATCATAGGATAATATCAAATAAAATTATTTAAGCCTGGTCTGATATTAATGAAAAAGGAATTTAAACCACCAGGAATATTCATGTTACAATTCATTGAAAAGGCAATGATGTATAAATAGAGGCAGGCAGCAGATAGCAAATTGCTTTACTTATCTACTGGAGTATTGTGTGATGCCATCTGTAATTTTATGGTTGATTTAAAAGTCTTTTTCCCCTTTATTGCTAAGACTTTGTGCTCTTCACAATCACGTACATAGAGTGTCCTTCAGTATTAATCTAGAGTTTGCAGCTGCATCAAGGACAATTTGATTGCCATAGCAATAGATCTTTAGACTATCAAAACTGCATGCTCTGCGGTAAAATGTGTAATCTCCATATGTCTTATTTTTTGCCTGACCCCCATCATTTAAGGCCTATTTAAGTCTTTATTTTCAACAGATGTATATGCATTTGTACTAAAATATAAAAAGATGCAGCATACGTAGCAATTAGAGATGTTGCCAAACATTTTTCCTTCAAAAAACAGCAATGTGAAAAGAAAAGGTCTGAAGTGTGGGAAACAGTTTAATTTGTGTGACATCATTCAATTCCAGTGTTCTATTTGTATGCAAAATAAACATCTCTATGTTGAATCACAGTTAGAAGTATTAAACTGTAGTTTGTTCTGTGACATTTTGATAAACTGTGTAAAACTGAAATTCTCAGCAGTGTACAGGCCTTCTTTTGCCTTTTGTAACATTTTTTTACTACGTTTTGAGAATTCTCTTTTAAGGTGTTCATTCAATTGGTGTAATCTGTCTATCTTTCAGTATGCCAAACCCCATTTAATTTAACCTTCCTATAGTATGGTTTTAATATTACAGGATCTAAGATACAGTACATGACAGTACACAGTATATGTACAGTATATGGCAGTACATGTGACATATTTCTTTATAGATCATGAAAATAAAGTATGCATATGCAATGTTGAACTATATCTTCAATGTTATTTCATAACTTACTCTCCCATTCACTGACTTATATATTAATGTTTGCTTAAGATTTATTCAATATTGGATTCTAATGTAAATACAGGTATGTATTGGATGCAGATTAAGATGTAGTAATTTGAAAGAAAGAAGCTGTTGACATGATGTGATCTGTGTGTAGATGAATTCTCAGAAGCAGAACGTGGTATGAGACTAATAACATCATGCAATCCAGATTCAAGACGTTAGCTCTCCCATTGGTTGTGCATAAAAGGAAGAAAGGACAAGAGGGGATATGTTTATTCCTAATCCTCTTATTCAGAAGGTCACTGAGTGATTCTTTAAAGTTACAAGTTCTCAGTGACCAAGGAAACAAAGGCAGGAGCTGATAGGAGAACATTATTGAATGACAATGAATAAAGGAAGTAGACAGAAAACAGATACCATCTTAATAAAAAGTGAACATCGTAATTCTCTCAATGCTGAAAAGATGCCTAATTTGCATTTCTCTGGCATTTCAAGTACAAAATCAATTGTCAGTTTATTTACATGAAATGCTTACTAAGATGTAGAAGACAGCTATTAAATGGGTTATTTCAATGTCCAGGCAGGAAAGACAAACATAGGAGAAACAACATGCCTTTTCCCTTTAATTCATGACTTCCGATAAACATTCCTTACAGTACCTTAGACATCCCAGGAAAAAATAACCAATTAAGAAAGTGAATGAAAAAAATACATCTTAGTACATAGTGTTTTGTCTTCACAATTCGTGCAAGAATTGCAGTTATGTGAACTTGATTTTCTAGTGTTTTCCTTGAATAGAAATTAAAACTTATTTACATCTATTTAAAATAGGAAAACATCATGGTAAAAACAGCCACAGGCAACAACAACAAAAATATACATATCTGCTTCAATGAGAAGGATAATTGTGTCAATTTTACAAAACTTAACGGGTATTCATGTAGACGCGATGATTATTTTGTTGTGTTCTTCTTGGAATAGCTTAGCATAATTCCTTAACATTTGCATTAATGATGTACTCTTCATTTTTAAATATAGCCAGCAAGCTAATTAGTAGGCCATTTCTGTGCACTACGCTATTTCCTTTTAATATTATCAGCAATGAGACCCCAACATGATTCAGTTGATTTATAAGGAAATTCAAGAGCAGATAATGCTTTCTGCCCCAAGGGCACAATGATGTGCTCAGGTGGTATTTTTAGCTAATTAGACTATATTTCACTCTTTATAGAAAACAAAAAATAGCAAAAAATATATAGGTATGTCTAAGTATTCAGTACAAAAAACACAGACTTCTAAACATGTTTGTACACCAACTGAAAACTCCTGCTGAGGGTCATTTGAGGAGGACCTAAAGAAATGTACAGTATATACTGTAAAACTAAAAGGCTCCAAGGAATGCTTAGAAGACAAACATGAAATACTAAAAAAGTGTTGGTTTTTGACTTTTCCTGAGCTATATAAAACACACATACAGCATGAACTGTCACAAATTTATACAGTATATGAATTTGTACATATTCCTATATAGAATGCTCTTAAAATTGAGGACACTCAGGATGTCCAACAACCTGCACCAGAAAAACACAGATGGATCAGTATCACTTACCTCTTTACTCATCTTCAGTGTGCAATTGCAAAAGCTAGAATACACCAATGTGACAGCATCTATGAGTTGCAGATGCCTTTCAGTCGTTGTGTTAATGGTGGCTGTGCGTTGATAGTCTTGCGATGATATTCGGACCAATACATAGAACTTAAAGACTTGAATAATTGAGCTACAATATAAACGCAGTTTTAAGAATTACTTCTTCCAGTGCTGATTTTGTTATACACCGTATACCTCAACAATACAGTTTATTTTGTAGGGCAGTGTCTCTTTGCCACAACAATTTTACTCACATTGGTGTTTGCCGTTTTCCTATCCTTGGTGCTTTCCCCTCAATGAGATGTTACTTTCTTTCTGAAAAATAATTTTAAATAAAAAAAAAACAGTCTCTACTGTGGAATTGCTTGATTTATTTAAACTCTTCTTCTTCATATGATGTGCATAGCGTACAAGCTGTGAAATGATCAATAAGCTATGAAAGCAAACCAGATAAAAGAGTCGACATATCTTTGTGACAAACTTAAATCATGCATTATTTAGAAGCCCAGTGTTGCGGAATCAGCTCTGCAAATTTAATATAACTGCAAAACAACCAATTAAGTATCTGTGAAGCAGCACAGCAAGGTAAAAGTGAAAAGCTATGAAACATATTTTATTGTTGAAGTTGTTTCTTTGTGTTATTCTTTTAATTTACTTAGTGGGGGAAAATACTATTGTCTTTCTTCTGAGATGTGATTTGGTACTGTATATTGTGATTGTGCTTGCATGTTTTCATATTTAAAACACAGACACCTTAATAAAGCAAATTCCCAGCTCATATCTAATAAATCTCTTTTCCTTTTTTTTTCTACACAAAATCCTTAAAAAGATACTTAAAAATACTTTTGGTAAGATGAATCTCACAGTAGGCATCTCGGTCTTATGGAGAAGACAGACATTTTGTATTCTGCTTCATTAATTATCATGCTTCATAAAGCTTTTGCTGGTGAGGTATATCAGCATCATGTAGTGGTGGTAAACACAGGTAAACTTATTTTGTGCAATCATACTAGTTTTGGCTATATGGCTATATTGGCTACAGTATATGGCAATTACCGCTTTTCAGGTAGAGGTTACTAATAGTAGTTGGACTGATATCCATTTAATACATCGCAATTCATATCCATTTACAAGTATTTAATGTACAGTTTCATCCAGTTAGTCAGCCTTTGGCTTACAAACACAATTTGGCACAATTGGCAAGTGCATAACATACCATCTGGTTGCAAGTGTTCATAAACAACTATTTACACTTTTGTTCTAGAGTGATTTTTTGTGCAGCAAGGCTAATTTCCCTCATTTGGTAAACAACAAAGTAACCTTTTATTTTCTTTTTAACACCCTCACACACTTCTTATAATTCACCATGACATTTCATTTGCCAATCCATCACTTTGGGAGTGCATGTAGCATAAATGTTAAGTATTATGATTCACAAGGCAGTGTCATCAGGAGCAATACATGTACACTCAAAACATTCAGTCATTATTTTGAGTTTAACATTCTGTTCTTAGATTTTTTTCTAGACCTGGTAAACATTTTGTGTTAAATTAGAAAAAAGGTATAAAAGAAATATTCTTAAATTTGAAAGTATTTAAGATTTTCCAGTCATCACTACTGCTACGAATGTATTTTGCCACCAGATTTGCTACAGTACATTCAATATGAAAAGGAATACCTGCGCTCATGTTTAATCCAGTTGATGTATTATCATGAACAAAGAATTGCAACACTCAGGTCTGAATATGCTTAAGAAAACATCACAGAAAATGTAAATTAAAACAGAGAACAATTGAATCATGGTAGGTTTTCAGTTATCCAATGTAACACGTAACACATTGGAAAAATGACAACATTGCAAAATTAGTGTGAAGTTTGATTGCCCTGATTATTCTGTCCCTGCAACCTTTATGCATTGACTGCTGTTGGATGTTCTGCTGCTCTGCCTGTGCATCGGAATCAGCAGCTTGGTTCCATGGGTGTACTATTGGATCCTGGTCAGGGGAAAAGATTTCCATGGTAAAACCTTACAACTGTATTTCTGAAGTCATGGTCTTGTAATCCTTGCACTGTGTGATCTTGTATTGTCCTAACAGAAATTCTGGACAAGATGATTGGCTTGTAGGGATGGAAAAACAGTTGGGTCAAGAAATGTGTTAATATTTCACTGAGAGGTAAGATAGCCCTTAATCTACTCCAAAGGAACTCTTGTGTTAATCAAAATGTCTCCTCACATTATTAAACATCCACAGCAACAGTTAGTACAACATTCATTATGATGTCTCGACACCCATCATCTTCCACCTGGTCTATCATAGGCAAAATTCATTGCTGAATAAGACACTCTACCTCTCTCTCTGTCTCTGCCTCAAATGTTCTCTGGCTCAAGGCAGACTGTGATTTAGTCTCTTAGCTGTCAACATATCACACTCAAGTGGCTTCCAAACATCCAACTAATTTCCATTCAGATGATGAGCTACAGGCATTCTAATGATTCACTAGTTAATTCATGGCTACAGTTAATTCATGGCTACAGACTACACTACTGCACATCTGTATGATTGTTTACAACCACGGTAGTCTGTAAACTATCATACAGATGGATACGACTGCTGTGGTCTGCCATCTAGGATGTAACCCTCAGAGTGCCAGTGTCCTAGGTTCTCTGTATGTGTCTTCTGAAGCAGTACTGTTGAAGTGTTCTCCAGACTGATAGCAGCTGGACAACCTTCATTACTTGGGTGAGGCATGCTTGTAGCTTCCATTAATAAAAACTATGTCTTCTTAAATGGCAATTTCAAAAGATTATTAATCACTTAATGTTAGCAATGTTAACTCAGTATACCAAGCACCTGGCATTTTTATTAAATCACATGATTTAAGCTCAGTATTTTGTTTACTCAAAGAACAATACTACTCTAAAAGTCAGCAAACCTATCTGCTCACTATTTAATAAAATGCAAATGACATTTATAGAAACGAGGAGTGACCGATGCAAAATTAAACTGTTGAATTTTCATTGTGTATCAGTATAAAATGTTTGACTAAAGAGTGCATGGAAACCTTTTCAGTTCAACAACTTTAAAACTTGGAGTGATACCACATTAAACACTGTTACTCTCTAGGCATGCCTGGTATTGGCTGTCCTGCCCTGTAGTTTTGCTTCCCTGCTTAGATTTAGATTTAGATTCCAATAACTGTTAAACAGTGATGCAAGTCATGAGGGAATTACGAAAAACTCACTTATAATAGAACCCGAAGAAGTCAGTGATAAAGAATTACTTTTCTCAAGTACTGCAGGGCAAATAAATGCCTCATTACCTAAATGAAACATGTTTCCTTGTTCCTTCACACCAGCCTGTGTGCAATAACCCTCCAAGCCATGTTCAAATGTTCATTTATTGTCAATATTTGCCTAATCATTCTAATCATTACATTACAACATGGCGCTCATATTGTAAACATTCAAGGGAACAATATTTTGATGTGCAAATTCCAAAATTAGTAGAAATAATTCTCGATTTATAGAACATGAAATATACAAGGCTCAATGAATCAAAATTCATTCTCTTACTGTATTTATCAGAAAGGTTTAACCAGAATATTTATTCTGAAACTATAACTTCACTTCACCTCAAGTGCTAGGGTTGTATGGCACAATGCATCAATCTCAGCCATACAGTACAAGCAAGTAATTTAGACTGATACAATACATCAAGTTGAAATGATCAGATAAACATATGGATTGCCAATAGCTCTTTCCCTTAATAAACAATAATGTTATTTATAGACAATGTTTTCTCTTGGTTTTTGTTTCAGAAATGCATGGATAGCTGTAATGCAAGTAGCATTTTAGCAAAAGCAATAATAAAATAATTTACACATATTTTTATATTATATATAATTTTATGATGCATATTTTATTAATTTACTATAACAATTCATGGTAACCTTAAATCGGAATCCATAATGTATGAAATTGTTATGTTTAATTAAAATGTACTATTTGATTAACATATCAATTTCAAAATAATATAGCTGTCAATATGAACACGATATCAGTAATATAAACACAAATTAATCTATAATGGAAATTTACAGATATACTTTAAGAAGAAGTGCAACAATATCTTTTCAGAAATGTTTTTTGGCCATTATGGAAGACTGGGAGCTTCTTGTTTATACTGTACCTGGACATACTGTATAGTATGTACAGTACTGCAAAGATTGTACTGACTGAGAGAAACCTGTTGTTTTGTATGATCTAACCAGGCCACAACCATTGAATACTTTTTTGCATAAAACTGTAATCCTTTCCAACTGTGTGACATTATCACCACACTGCCTTGAGAGAATTTATAGTGTAAAATACATTATCTTGTATTGCCTTTTTCACTATTCTTTCCAGGCTGTTAAATTATTTCTGCCTTTCTCTTAGCCCTGTTCACTTAATAACCCCATGGTCTCTTTTTATCCTGCTGACAACCTTAAGTAACCCTCCAAAAAGGACTATTGTGTGCTGTGGTCACCTACACCTTGACAGAAGTCCCTTGATACTGATCTTATATGAGAAAATAAGGGAATGCGCTGATATGCATTCATGGAGTGTGTCTCTAGACTTTGAAGTCATCCCCCATATTTTCAATTTCAAACTTAAACTGAATTATCGGTTTTACTTGTTGTACACGGAATCTGCAATATGCAAACATACTTGCCAGCCCATCATTTAATAAAAAAAGCAAATTCAATAATTAAGCACAAGTGCACCTAAGAGATGTAAATTGCGTTATTGTCTATTTAAATTCTAGCCACGCAATGCAGAGAGATGGAAGAACGGTTTATAATTACTCTATAACTCCCTGGAGTTAACCATGCCATCAGTAGGTTAACTAATGGCTGATTAAGGGGAAAACAGGTCTGCTTAAGGTCATATGAGGAAACTAATATTAATATGGTTACCACAGTGAATGCTACAGTATGTAAATCCCCACATCACCATATTGTAAAATTATGCAACAGTCTTTGAGATAACTTGTTGTTTTTAAGTGATATGAGTAAGGTTGCTTTATTCAATCCATAGATATTTTTACATTGCTTATTACACTGAGGAATATTGTATTATAAACAACTGCAGACATATGAGATGAGAAGTGTGTGCTGGGATAATGAATCATGTTGAGACTACTGTAGATTATGTCACATAAAGTAAGTGTAGCTATTATTAAATATTATTGTAAATACATTATATACAACTTACACTACCGTGCATTTTATGGTTTAGCCTTATTATGGATAAAGAGATTGAAATCGTATTTACATAACACTACAGCAGTTCATAAATCTCAGACATTTAATACGAATGATTTGATAACAGAAAACAGGATATGTTCACTGTGGTATTTGTCTGAGTGACTGAACATAGATAGTCTTTTTAACAGGAAATTCTGAAGTGTCAGGCTGTAGAGCCAGCTCCTGGTATCTGTATATTATGTGGCACATTTTATCATAGAATCTCTATCATATTTATTTAAATACCAAACAGCAGATCTCTGTAACTAGATCATAAAACATCTCCATCAAATATATCCTTTAAAATTCAATATTTCAAAACAGTTATTTTTGGAGTTCCTGTATCAAACAAATAAAAGCATCTTAGAAGATTAGTTATGAGAACTTTACGAAGTTTGAACATCAGTAAATAAAGATGAGTACAAGAGGTGACATTCATTTTGAAAAGGCAAACCTGTAATGTAGAATTTGAATTTTAGCTATAAAAGCATGTAGACTATTCACAAACATTAAGTTTAACTTAGTGCTAAGCTTCGCATTATTTTACATTTTATAATACACTTTACATACAAGTGTTTGGGATATGTAAAGTGGAATAATGTAAGCAAATTGTTCTGTCAAATAAATCAATCAACAAACTGACAGAAAAAAATTTCATTAGTGAAATATTTACTTATAGTGAGTGTAATAAACATTCTGTGCATTTACTGTTTATGTAGAGTGCCTTTCAAATCAAAGTACTCAAAATATAGGAGGAGAACCACATCATCCACCACTTAAGTGCAGCACAACTTGGTAACACATGGCAGTCATCATGCATCAGCAACCACAATACACAACACACCAAAACAATAAACGCAGCAGGTGGGAAAGTGCATAATTGTTTCAGCATTTGAATCAAGAAGGACTTTAGAAAATGTCCGTTTGTTTGAGCCTAGACTGGAATTTAAACAGGAAATCAGGGTCAACACCCCTACTCCTTTAAAAGTATGAGATTTTTGGTTTAAGATGAGAGGACTTTGATTTAACATTTTACCCAATGAAAGGCATCTCCTGCAGCAGTGTGTCCAGTCACCATACTGGGTAATTGGTTTAGAAATTCTGGTTCAGTGAGAATAATCCCCCTTACTGATCCACCGCCACTACTTTTAATAGCAATCTGATTTTCCTTGGAGGTCTCTCATTCCAAAAGAACAGGTCAGTATTTCTAAACAAATGGTGCTGTGATTTCACTTGATTTCATCTCTATTCATGAAGCAAGAATTTTTTTTTTGCCACTGAAGAGTTTCTTAACAGTATATGTTTGTCTTCAGAACAATGTTTTTCTTCAGAACTATGTGTTTCATAAAACATCTCCATCAAATGAGTCCTTCATCAAATGTGCTTCCTTTGTAGTACCATTTTGAATACACTAGAACCACAATTCTTTAAACTTACTGTAAATATGCAACAAGCAAATCTCAAGTGATTGTACCTGTATATAGAATATAAGAGTATACTGTATATACTGTACTGTATGTGTGTGTATTAAATATACACATACTCTACAGTATTGAATGTCTGAGCTAGGACTGCATTCAAGCTGTAATCAAAACTACATTGCTATTGAAAAAAGCCTAGTGCTTTATGACAAGATAGAGGTCATTTTGGAAGATAATCCACACATTGTAAGGGGATTATTTCCTGATCCACTCTCAAAATTGCTTTTTCTGAGGCACCAAAAACTTTGCTTATCAACAACAGTAGCCTCCTTTTGTAATCACACAGTTTTACAATCATAGATCATGGTTGTGTCAAGCACCTCGTATTTGATGACACTTACCTCCATGCTCACAAATTCCTAATGAAACTATGTGGCTGACCTTTAAAATGTTTAATAGCTCCATTTGTAATATGTTCAGTTCCACTCATACAGCTGAGTTATGTGAAGTGATACTGAACAAGAGCTATTACATCTCACATAGTGTTCCTAATGTTTAATTAAAAAAGAGAATTTCTGTTTTGTGACTATCACTTCTTACATCTAAATAGTTTTGATTTAACCCTTTAGAACTCTTAAACTCTTTTATGAAAGATGTGTTACACTTCAAAAAGCACAAAGCACAATGTATGGTATTAATATTAGAGCTGATATTATAAGAATCATAACAGAAAAGGGTATATATAGTAGGAAATGTTAGTATGTAAGGACACACTCTTGGTCATCTACATTCTTTTGTTTAGAAACACAAGGGTTGTCCAGTAAATCTGATAAACAGCACACTTTCTCTCCGCTGTATGAAGAATTTCTTTCTATTACAAAGCTCCTGGAACCTTATTGTCATTGTTTGGATATTCTGATTTTATTCTAAAATGCTTATGAAATCCCAAACCTCAGACAAAAACTACAGTAATTGAAATGTTTTGGCAGGGAAGACCTACCGGACGATAAATCACTGTGAAAATTATGTCATATTGGATTTTTGTCAAAATTTGATGAGTTTTGAAAACTGCTGTTCTCTGCAGCAGAATATTGCACAGTAGGAGTTTACCATATCCATGTTAAAATTACAATATGTTTCTGGTTAGGTGATTGATCACATGCTTTGGATACCATATTGGATTTGGCAAAAAATAATCAGTTGACATCACCAAATTGCCAAACCAGATTGCTGATGAGGGCTACAGAAAGCCAGAGCCTATCCAGGGCGCAACATTTTCACTCCTTGGATGGGATGGCAGTCCATCATAGGACTGTGGAGAAAGGGATCATTTAGAATAGTGACTCAAAGCACATTTGTGGGAGAAATTGAAGAAAGCAATGAAAATCCACATGAACATGAGAAAACATGCAAACTCCAAACAGATAGATGATAAGATTAATTTAACTCCCAAGCCTAATATCTTTTTCAGAGAAGGACTGCTTGATATACTGTACATACAGTGTATGTTGTCCTGATTATCATTGTACGTATTTGAAATAATCACTTAAATATAGTTAATTGGTTTAGGAATGTTAACTCCTTTTGACAATTGCATCTCCATCCTTGGTGAACGTACACTACAACTTAGAAATTTGCAAAATTATACAGATCAGAGAAAAACGTGAAATCTGGAAAATCAATTAAGGGATTATCTATTTTTGTTTCCCTTCTTTTATGCAAGATAGAGATTTTCACATTTGAAGAATATGCAATACACAGCAAACAACTTTTGATTAAGTACAGTATGTGCTGTTGCTGCAGACAATATAAAAAGATCATCTGCTGAAACATCATTTTGTTCTGTTTCTCTGCCATCCAATCTGTACTTTATTACCCTTTTTATTTCTTATAAAGGCTGTTTGATGACCACTTAAGTTCAGTATGTGTTGGTTCACCAATCTTTGTTCATAACATAATAAAAAGGGAGAGTGTTTCTTTCCTTGCAGGTTAACAGAAAAATACACTGAGGGCCATTCTTGTTAGGTGGGACAAACATGCCTGTCACTCTCAATCACTTTTATCTATTTATTTAATCAGAACTGAGAACCGCTTTGGAAAACTCTATCACAATGGGTGTCATAAAACTGATTTTCCTGCCATGGAGATAGATATATGGGGTAGAAAAAAATAGATCATAAGATAAACAGCTGAAATGCAGAGTATTCTGGATGAAGTCATGATGACACAAAAAAAAAGTGAAATAAGAGTTACACCTGTTTTCTAATTTATTTAATAATAATAATTAGCTTTCTTGGCTGATGTTATACAATTCTTTTGCATTATTATAAATGTAAGTTAAAAAACACCTTCCTCTCTCAACATTTTTCTTTTGGTTGCTATTATTATTATTTAATTCCATTTTCATACAGGATGCTGTATAGTCATTTAAACCAGCGTTCCTTTCTCAGGATTTTCTTGTTGTCAAAATGCTTTCAGAGATCACAGCTTCTTAAGATAATGGAATGAAAACAGCACACTCAGATGCTCACTTCATCCTAACCTTTGGTCTTTCAGCTGTTATCTCCATCTGTTCATATACTGACTAAAAGTCACTTTAAAATTTGAAATTAAGGATTGCTTCTCAAAAAAAATGACAATGGGGATTTTCAAAATGCATGTCAGATACGATTTACTATTTTTCTTTTAAAATCTGGCTTCACTGGGTGGCAATAAGTCACCTGTAGACATAGGGCATTATATTGGTGCAAGAGGCTGTGAAGCTTTTCAGTCAAACTTTCTGTTTCCGTTTGAGATAAACGCAACACAAGAGGAGACATAGCTACTGTTTTGTGGCCCTTGTAGTGTTTCCATCCTAAAAGAATTGCCAGACTCAGGTAGTGGAAAATAGGGGAGCAGGGACATCACAATTGACTGTAATTGGAAAAAATAAATGGGTTGAATGATTCAAAATCCATAAAAGGATTTTTATTCCCCTAAGGACATGCAATGTACCTTCAGCCCCTAAAGGAATCTGCTTAGGTTTCCATTTTCATAGTTTATACAGTTTCAGATTCTACAGCTTTCCTTCAATATTTTTACAGGAAACAGACAAAATGAAGACAAAATGTTATGATGGATTTGATTCCAATGCCATTTTATTACCCTTTTTTCAAGCTGTACAATACAATTGTATCACAGAGTGTTATTGTTTGTGTCTAAAGAGCCTATTATAGTGATGTCACTGGCCTAACTTCCTAGTGGTTTCCAGATCCAAGTGGACCAGTCTTACAGCATAGCAGGGCAGGTTTCAGGATATTTTGAGCTATGCAGTTTGAGCACTCAGAGACTTACCAGAGACAACAGATCAAACCCAGAATCCAGCTGTAAGTTTGCCTGACAAGCTGCTGCAGCAACAGCACACTTAGTAATCCTCTTTTCTGCAATCATTAGTCCAGTACTGTCTGTTTCTCTCTGTTTAAATAATGGAAAACAGTCTGACAATCTAAATAAAGAAATTGTTGCACTCTGCTTCATTTTTTTCTTGTTTTATCATTTTGCCTGTACCTACACTACTACAACATGTGGAGGTACACATTACTGTACCTGAATCAAACATTCTTGGGTCTTCTCTTGTCAAGAAAAGCTCTTGATTTACAAACCAGCCGTGCACAATTCTGTATACACTCTCCTACAAAAAAAAAAGAGAATAAATCTATTAGAGGATTGGTTCACCTTCAGCAAAGAAAACAACTGCAATTCATCATGGCACTGTTAAGACTTGGTGCTCACTAGTTATCCATGAAGATATGAGGTGATATTTCAGCCAAAAGAATTTGACACGGATCTGTAACTGATGTACCTGAATTGTGCTTCTGTTTGGCATTTTTTTAAGTCTACCTCAGTTTTCACATTAGCCAGGTTTTGTTGTTACCCTCAACAATGGAACAGTGGTGTGGTGCATCATTGGCTTTTCATGGTCTCTTATATCAGCCTATTTATCCCCATGGTGTTACGAAGTGTCTTTCAGGACCCTATGCAGACAGCAGAATCTGGAAGGGAGTGAACAGACATGGAGAGGAGATGAGGAACTGGACTGGTAGATGAACAAGGGGGCATGACAAAGGTGCGCAGGTGATCGGGGGGGGGGGGGGGTCGTGGTCCGGGCAAACAGTCCAAGGGGAGTCTGAAGGGAAATCCAGAGCAGGCAAAAGTCCAGAGCCAGGTGATCCAAGACAGACACGATAAAGTTAAAAACCGGAGCGGGATCCGGCGAAAGGTCAGGGAGATAAGTGGGATAATGGGATCAGGCGCTCCAAGTCCCGGACTCGGCTGGTCCAGGGGGCCGATAGGGGGCCTATGCCCTCGAGCCGCGGACATAAGGCGACTCGGTGGTAGGCGGGCCTCTGGGCCACCGTGTTCCAATGCAGAGCCCGGAACAGAGTGAGCGTCTGGCTTTTGTAGGGATGGGCAGGAACCGGGAGCAGGTGCCCAAAATCAACTAAAATGTGAAAGAGCCAGAGCGCCCTTAAGGGGGAGGGATTACAATCATGACACATGGCATGACACACTGAGGTTTTGTCCTGGTCTGCTACTATTATACTGCCCTCTAGAATCATTTATTTGGAAAGGATTGGTGACTCCTATAAATCATATTCCTAAAAATACATAGTAGTTACCTATGGATGAATATGTTTTTTTAATTTTCAAAATCTCCCTTCACTCCACCTCGTCTTCGATGGTAGCCCCCGTTTCTACATAGAAGACTTCAGGAGCACACAATTCTGTAATAATTTAGTAGAGTAGCTTAAATTTCTCACTTTTTATATAATAATGTAACAGCAGTGCATCTTAGAACTGCTGCATAAGGTATTAAACTGCATGTTTTGATTATTATAGGCAAAATAGGAAAAAAATGATTGAAGACAAAACTATTATTATATTGTTAATTTTTCTGTATTGCAATGCAAATATTATTCCAAAACTCTGACTACAGTGGTTTAAATTGTAATACCTGTGTGCACAAATCCAACCTGTATTAGTCAATCAATGTTTCCTCAATGTTTGAAAGTTGATGATATAGAGAAAAATACACTTCCTCAGTATTGGAATCAATCAGATTTAATTTATCTTGTATTTTAAATTACAAAAAAAACATTCAATACAATTCATAATTTCTTTGCACATGGCATGTTTTTAATTATCTATAAATAAGTATGTTTTACATTCAATACACCTTTTTTCTTGTTTTGACTTACATGGAAGGTGAGTCTATCCCAAATACATGCTAAAAAATCTAACAGGGATTAAGGATATTTTTATTACATTAAAAGCCATTTCTCAGTCTCTGTGACAACAATGGTTTGGAGAGGAATTGTGTTTTTCACCCTAGGGTGTTGAAAGTCGCATTGCAGCAAATGTGCTTATATGGTCCTGTATGCTAATGTTACTGTATATGGGGAACTCAGTTAAATTGAGAAAATGTGTTTCTGCCACTTAAGGGTATGATGGTAATTTATTGGATGAGAGCACTCTTTGTGTTGTACAAAAGGAGTGTTGGGTTTAAATGATTAAAGACATGGTTCTCACTGTGAACGTGTGATTAGTGTCACATTTTAGCAAAACTGACACTTGGTACCACCTCAGTGGATACAAAACTCAAACACATGAAAGGTCAAAATTTAACTGATAACAGGTCTTCCTGCACTCTGCACTCTGCCTTTCTTTCTTTGTCTTTCAGCTTTTCTTCCTGTCATAATCTTGTAATGATGTTTTTTTCAATGTCAAGAGATTCGAGCACACCATAACAAACACAGAAGTCCAAAGCAGGATACCTATTAGTGATTAAATATTCCTGTCATTTTTCATTAGCGGATAAAAACACAGATTAAAAGCTATGTGGATGAGATTTTGACTGCTTATGGTGTTTTATCACTAGACAGTAACAAATACCTACTTTTGTAAAAATGCGAAGCATATACGATACCATTACAACATTGTGTAACATGTGTAACAGTAAAGAATCTGACCATTGTCATGTACGATTACATCATGCATTTAATAAGCTTAATTTGTCCACTTTCAGCATTTTGTCCAATACAAGGCTATCCAGGGATATCCCAATGGGATAGATTGCAATGGGATACTAGTCAAGCACAGGGTATGCACGCACATGGGGGACCAATAGGCAAATTAGAGACTCCAATTAACCTATACAGTTTGTCTTTGGACTGTGAGAGGAAATCAGAGACAGCAGGAAACTCCACATGGTCATAGGAAGAACATGCAAATACACAGAAAGTACTCCAGGATAAATACAGGACCAAGAACAGCAGTCTAACTGCCAAACCACCGTGATGCTCATAATAAGCATAATAAGATAAGATTTCTTGGCTTTCTATGTTGCACAATAGAGCCGAAGACAGCCTTGAAGAAGAACATAATCTGTTCTCCCAAATTCAGTATGTTACTTGTGAATACTTGTGATACTGTATATTTTTAATCAGTTCAAACACTAATTATCTAGTCCTCATCAGGAACCTGTATTTTAATACATACCATGAATTACTTGAAAATAATTGTAAAGAACCAAAAAGTGTTTTCTTGTTAATGCATCAATTTATACTATATACTGCTTTCAATAACATGATCACGAAAATACCAGTTCTGTATGTATACTGTATTTGCTTTTCAGTTCTTGAATTCTTAAGAACTGACGTATACAAAACAAAAAAAAAACTAAAATAATAAAAATATAGGATTTTGGTTAGGCTTCTATCAAAATCTTTTCAAACTACATATTTCCTTTCAGTGAGAAATAAATCAACTAGACCACTACATTAATATTTTCAAACTAAAATTGTATACTTGGTTGGGTCAAAATTTAATACAATGTATAAAATGTGTCTCTATGTATAAAATATTATACAGTATACTGTCATTTTACACTTAACTTGACTAGGGTTGGTGTGAGATAATGATATAACTAGCCTGGCTGAAAGAATGACAACATGTCTGTGAGGACAAGGCTGTCACATGCCTGCCCCCTGCCCCCCCTCTATATAAGAAAAGAGCCAGGGAGCTGCTGCAAGAGAAAAGGTAGAGTGGAGGGAGAGATATGAAATTAAACATGGAAGTGTGCAGACTAGAATCTTTAATCACCTCCCAAACATACATTTAAAACTCCATTCAATAAAACACACATTTTTGAGTTTTGTAGGGTACAACAACAACACCAACACCAACAATAGTAACAATGCTGTGTTTATGTATTCAAATATGTTATGTGTTTATGTGTTTTATATGTGGAACCAGGTCCTCTATCTGTGGTCCTGGATGGCTCTATTCTAGATGTTTTTAAATGTAACCATTAAATCCTGAGGAACTTGAACACTTGAACAGCTGAATTGTGAATTAAACAAGTGATGTGATAAATTAAGCAGTTAGGAGATCATTTGGGACCAAAATCTTTCACTCCTTTAGAACCTGGGTTCTCTTAATTCAGCAAATCACCTGCTTAATTAATCAATAATCAATAATTAATTTTTGCCTAAAGATGACAAAAAAAGGTGAGTTACTGTATAAGATAAACTGAACTGGGGAACTGTGAGACTTGTGTCGGAGACATGAGATGTACATGCTGTCTTTCTTTGTAGAATTGTAGTTAGATGTTTGTTTTCTTCCTTTTTTTCCATTTTTGACTGCCAGTGCATTTGTATTTTTACGCTGTCTACAAATAACAGAAATACAAAGTAGGAGAGAAGTTGACTCCTCCTTGTCAGCAGGCACAAAGCTGTCTGAGAAATGTACTGTACCATAATTTGTGCAAATCATAACACTTTTCACACTGTTGTTTCAAATCATATATGAGACAGAGACTATGTATAATAACAGGAAAAGGAAAAATTAAATTAAAAGGAAAAATAAGATAATTCTCCTTGTACTGTTATTATCAGAATTAGTCAATTTAAATGACTGTTTTACTTGATCCTTCACAAAAAAGCTTAAAGATTTCATGTCACTTTGCACTTTTTTTTGTTACTCTTAGCAGTACTGCAAATTAAAAAAATACATGTAGAAGAAGAATAACATGGAATTAGTTCCATTTCATTTCAAAGAGTAGCCACCCACCAATGGGACAGAGAACTGTCCCCAGGGACAGAGAACTAATCATATATACCAATGCTGCCAATAAGACCCTATTCCTGCCCTCTCCCATGAGGCAATATAAGGCTGGCACGCCTCCTGCACATCCTCTTTTATTTTCTCACAGCAGGTAAGTGACTGCTCATTTTGTTGCTGTTATTTCTATTATCTTTACTTTTGCTGAGTGTGTACATATCCAACTGGAAGCTGGCTCTCGCCTCTTCTCTGAAGTGATAAACAATTCATGTAGAAGGCAAAGCAGTGGAACAATGAATTCTTTTTTGAAGGAATGGGTCCAGACTTGGCATTTTTCCCCCTAAAAACACTACTAAGTACTGTTTTTTTTGGGACTTAGTTAAGAACCATACCCCCTACTGGGAAAAAAAGTGACTTTTTCCTTTCCTTTCCATTCTCCTTTCAATGAGCTTACCTACTCCCCTTGTTAAAAGAAAAAAGGAAACAGCAGGCTTCTGCGTATTTGTGCTGCACTCTTTTTTTCCATCACAGCACTTTTACTGACTTGTTTCCTGCCTTCTGCCCCACCATCCCACCCTGTCTTGCCCCACCCTGTCCTGTGCCTCAATATTTCAATATACACTTTTCTACACATTATGTTCTTTTTTGCAACTTCTTACTCTAAATGCTCCTTAATACTCTTTATCGATAGCACTCTGGCTGCTGTCTGAAATACTCCAGGCTGACATTTTAATTGCCTGGAGGGCTTAAACAAAGAGAAGAATATGGTCATAGTTCTGTGTTTTGTACTGTCATCTTGCTGACTGCCTATTTGACATGCTCCAGGTAGCTTTATTACCTGGTATACTGCCAGCAAAAAAGAAAAAAAATCAGAAAGGCATTACATGTTGTGTGCTCCACATTTGGCAGTCTGCTAGCTGCTTTCTGACATTGTTAAAATATGCTGGTAGCTGCTGATCTGCCTGAATGCTTGTGTCCAGTTTGCACAATTGTAATTCCAATGAAATGACACTTCCTCTAAATAATAGCCAAGTCTTATGTTATGTGTCTGGGCCAGGGGCATCCACTGATGTCAACTGAGGACAACATTGTTCATGTCTTCTGTGCTGCTTTTCAGCTCATCATGTGATAGGTGAGGCATCACTGGCATCTGGCATCCTCCATGTTGAATTCTGTGTCCTCCCTTGTCAGCCTCGAGGTCTCTTCGCTCCAGTCCTGCCTAGTCTAGACTGATTATCACAGTTTCTCACCACCTGTTAAAGTCTTTGCTAACCTGTTGTCATCAATTCTCTGTCTCCTCAGATAATCAAGCTTGCCCAGCTGATTGAAGGCAGACCAAGCAGATCCCACCGTCACAGAACAGGAGGCTCCTATTCCCCTTCTGCTGACTACTGAGATATACTCCCCATATTTGCCTTTTTGAGGATTTTGACTAAAAATTCTATTCCATACACGGGCAGGGTCATTTTAAACACTTTGGGTGCTCATCTGCAAATTTGGAAGTGGAGTCATTGGACCCAGAGTCCTGATGTTCCTTGACTGATGACATTCTCCCCAGAAACAGACACTTACCTAATTTTTTCACTTCTTAAAAGCACTGTCTTCCTCTTGGGCATTCCCTTACTTGCTGTTTTTGATGGATCTAGGTTTTGAGGTTGTTCTACCTATGAAAACAGTGGTTGTAGCATTAATGTTACCTTCATCTCTCAAGCTTTTGTAATGAAAGCCTCTGCTAGGCTACTGTTACGGCCTTTCAGCTGTAACAGTTGGACAACACCAGCTTTGGCTGGCACAGTTCCAAATCCTAGAGAGTGAGAAAAGTGCCCTTTTTAGATATTCCTAACATTCTGGGTTTGCTTTACACCTGGTAATGTTAATATAATATGTTTATCCCAGATTATGCCATATAACTAAAAATGCTACTCAGCAGCTGAACAAACTGAACTGAGGAACTTATAGCACCATATGGTATAACTCCAGACCTTAAGAAGTTGTGGAATTGCCTTGGCTGCATCTTTTATGCTGACACTTGCTTGGATCACAGGTTCCATTGTTCCAAAAAAAAACAGCATGTTCCAATAATCCATGTCCTGTTCAGAAGGACTGACTCTTTTGGCCATCTGACAGAACATTTCTCTCTGTGTCATCTAATTACCAACTGGAGGTGCTGAGCTCCAAACACTTGAGCTCATCTCAAGAATATCCTATCTATGCACCTGTATTTTAATTTGGGACTGTATTTTAGTTTGGGTTCTGAATAATTAGTTTTTGTGCATTGTCTGGGGAGTTGGCTGACTACACAAAGCACTTGTTTTAAACCATTACTATTGGTTTAGTCAATCTAGAAAAGAGCAATGGACCAATGAGGCCCATTCTTGGGTGTCTTTACGAACTCCCATGTAATGAGAGTTCCACTGCCTCAGGAAAGAATCACTAGTCTAGTCTGAGCTTTCCCATCTCATTAAGGAAGGCAGTGACTGTCATGCTATGTCACCTGCTCCCTCAGCCCTACCTGAATGCTTAATACACCTGCAGCCCCTGGTTCAAAGTCTTTGTGTTGTATGATAAATATTGCCAGCTGCTGGGTTACTCTGCACTCTGCACATCGACACTCAGGAGCTCAGAGTGGTGTGTCTAGCCCTTCAGCACTTTAAGAAGAAGCATGCATTTGTAAAGATATGCAACACATAAGTTGTGTCCTACAGTATGTTGATTGTTAAGATAGCTTGAGGTTTCAGACTTTTATTTAGATAGTAATGTAGTTCATTGTATAAACACAGCACTATGTTGTTTCTCTTCAGGCACATTCCTCTTGAAGGTTAAGTTTCAGTTAAACTAGGTTTTGGAGTGGAGGTCTTTTATCCTTCTCCTTTCACTTCAGATGAAGACTTGCATCTCCCCAGAGTCTGTTGCGTGGGCCATGCAGTGTAGACTGCATTGTGCACTGCAGTGTACAGGGGCTATACTGTATATCATACTGATCAACTACTCCTGTTATGGTTTAGGTGTGCTGTGTTAGACCTCATTGAAAAACCAAGACCACTTCTTCCCAGGATTACAGGTATGACGTGGTCAACAAGACTGTAGGAGTTTACCCCACAGAGGCCCACTCCACTACAGGTCTGGTCAAGTAATGAGCATGCTCCTCTGTCCCATATCTATGCTGCAACTAAGTAAGGTTTTTTACTCAGCACATCCTTTAAAGCTTCTACTGCCTTGATATAATTGACCACTTGAGTAATCCAGTTACTCATGCCTCAGTCATAGAGACACTGAAGAAGTCTAGTTCTGATGTTTAGGCATTCTGGGCTCTATCCTAACTTATTTTTATTGCCTGAGAGTGAAAGAAGACATCACGCTCCTCAAATACATGGGTATTGTCAGTGAAAATGGAAGAACCAGCATACCAGGTCTATAACCCCTCAGCCAATGGAGTGTACATAGGGTGTCATGCCAATGATTGGCCTGTTGTGGTAGTGTTGGCATAAATGCTCTGTTTTGGTAGTGACAATATCCCATTGATTTCTGTCTAGTTATCTCTTTTTGGGAAGCAGTATTACTGTCACAAAGTGTTTATCAGGACCCTATGCAGACGGTAGAATCCTAAAGGGAGTGTAACAGACACGGGGAAAGAAGACTACAAATGGGTCTAGTAGATGAACAGGGGGGGTGTCGACGGTGCTCTGGTGCTCGGGGGGGTGGGCTTGGACTAGGCAAAAAAGTCCAAAGAGAGTCCGTAGGGAAATCCAGGGTGAGCAAAAGTCCAGAGCCGGGAAATCCATCCATGACAGACGAGAAGAAAGTTAAAAACCAGAGTGGGATCCAGTGAAGGGTCAGGGAAATAAAAAGTCCCAGACCCAGAAGGTTAGGACGCCGTTTCGAAGCCTATGCTGTCGGGCCACTCCTGGACTTGCTGGTAGGCAGGCTTCCAGCCATCCATCTTCCAAAGCTGAGCCCAGATTGGTAGGAGCGTCTGGCTTTTATAGGAAGGGGCTGGAACAGGAGGTACAGTAGGTGCAAAGAATGAACGGAAACAAGAAAGAGCCTGTGCGCCCTTAAGAGGAGGGACTTATGATCGTGACAATTACACGAACAAAACTATTTTTTATATCTCTCCATAAAATATTTAAAAAATCTGTGAAATTAATGTGTGTTATGAAACACTCATTCATGAAAGAAATTTGAGGTTATTTCTTTTGCTGTAGCACTTCAAGGATCTTGGTGATTTAAGCTTATGTTGGAAATGTATTTAGAAAATGCCAGCATACATCCCCAGCTATATGGGTTTGTGACTTATTTTAACCAATTAATCCGACAAATGCTTTTATGTTTGTCTCAGTTCTCCTTCACACATTGTAGCAATGTATCCTTCAATGTACAGTGCGTCTTTCTCCAGTGGTTTTCTTCAATTTGTCTAAGGAATTTTGTATGGGTGACTGGAAAGCCCCACCATTACTGTTCGCATTTCTCTTCCAGTCATTCCTTGATGGCCTCTGTAAAGCTTGAATGAATACTTAAGGCCATTATCCTGTCAGAAGATGCTGAGCAGAAGAATGAGCTGCTCTTCAGATTTAAGAATAAGGTTTTGAGGAATTTAAAGTACCTTGTTAAGATTTTCTGCAGAAGTATAGGTGACAATTCATTATGAACTACTTTTTTTTAATTGAAATGTTTACAATGAAATTAATATATGGTATATATTCCTAACATAATTCAGGAGCCTAAACCATAATGTTTAGCAATAGATCTAGAGTCATGGATCTTTTTTGTAACTGATGATAATCCATAAAACCTTTTTAATACCCCAAACACTGAGCTGTAGCTTTATAGCCACAATTTGAGGTTCAGAATTTAGATGTAAATATGAAATAATGAGCATTAAATGGATTAATTTTATAAGCTTTATTTCATTTGCTTGTCTAGGAGAAAGCAGTCTATTCAAATATTATACGAATATTATTCAAAAATATGTTGATGTATTATTCTGAAACATCAACAATGCAAGCAGGGGGGAATAATTTAATGGATGTTCCTTTGTAAGAGCTTACATGTTCTCTGTATATTATCTATATATTGGATTGGAATTACCATTTAATATCTATACAGTGCCCTCCAAAAACATTGTGACAGGCAAGTCTAAATTATGATTTTAATGAAATAAAGAACATCTCTCAGAAGTACAGTTCCTAAGCATTGTATATTTATTAGAATTATGTTATTTCCACACACTTGGGTAAATTTAACATTTATTTGGAACTTGTGTTGATCCTTCTTATTTTGTAACAGCAAAAAGTTTAGGACAACTGACTGTCAGGTGTCTGTTGTTGGTCAGGTGTTTATTGTTGAGTAATGAGGCACTGTGAAACTGTGAATCTCCTGTTAACTTTTCTTGCTTTGACTTGCAAACTTTATTTGGAGATTGTAGTTTAAAGTCTGAAAACCAAAGAGCTGTGTGAAAAGCAGGCAATTCTGAAACTTAAAGAAAAACTCATACCAAGGTCATACCAAAAAATAAAACAAAAATCCTATACTGAATAGGAAGAAAAAACTAGAATTACATAATTACCAATCAAAATTGTGACCTGTAAAGTACTGAGAGGAAGCTTTGCAATTAAGCCACTATCCTGATTAAAAAACTCCAGTGATATGGCCTTGAGCTAAAATGGCTGCCTGTTAATTGGGAGAACAGACAGAAAGAGGCACAGCTGCATTCAGAGAGAGTGAAATTCCATGTAAAGGAAAAGGGCTGCAGGGATAGGTTCTGCATGGAATTAGCCACCCCCCTTAGCTAATTAAGAAGTTTATAAGATCAGTAGGAGGACTGAAAAAGTCCAGTATGTTTCTAGGCTTCAGCCTGGAAGGTGTTAGGGCTAAAAATGGATTGGGCTGGTTTAAAGTTAGGAAGGATTGAGAAAATACAATTAAGGTTCCATTAAGAGGTATCACTTAGTGCTGAATAGGTGGACTAAGTGGAGTCCAAACTGTAGTTGCTGAATCAGGGAACTAACTTAAACCACTTCTTCTTATAAGCAACTTAGCACTGCATTAGGGTGACATTAAGATGTTCCCAAATATAGTGAAAATAATATTGACACTACATAATGAATTTATGCATCTGTTGCTTGGAAAAAAAGTTTAATATCTTTCTTCCTTAATATACAGTATATACTGTATTACAGTTAATGCATGTAGAGCCTGTAGTGAATATTCAGCTATAGTAGGGAGTGAAGAGAATGGAAATTAAATAAATACATATTTAAATAGAGTACAAGTCTTAAATGTGTTCTGTTACAGCTAGGTGTTGAATAGATTTGCTCTATTTTATTGTGAGCGAACTGTACACTTGTGATTCTTGGGGGCAAACAAAGAAATGTGAAATTAGAGGTACAGAGAATGAGATGTATAGCTAAACATAATGGGATGCTAAAGAAAAACTCTTAGATGAAGCACAAAAAACAGCCCCTGAAAGTGAATAAGACTTGCCTTTTTTAGTAAGGTAGGACACAAACGTTGCCTATACGTAAAACCAAAATAGCGATATTCTCTCATTTGTTTGAAGGATCTCCATATGAATCTGTATCAGACATTTATCAATGGAAATAAATGTCACTATAATGTGATGCATGTTCAAATTCAAACCTGCAAATGTTTTGTTTCATAACTAATTGCAATTGAGTATTGCACAAGTAGTTACTTGCCATCATCTGGTATGAGCTTAAATGTAGTTAAATTAAAAACTAGCATTAAATTGTCAGGGACACTGTTACAGTATACAAAAGACAAAGTAATTATATAGTAATGTGACCTACATATTAACTTAGTGATCAGGTTAATTCAAATGTTCTGAATCAGAGCCTTCTGCAGTTTGTGCTAATTAGACCAAAACAATGCTGAGCCTTAGCACCATACTAAGCACAAGTTCTCCAATTTTGTTCCACACATTGTTTCCTTGCAATTGAGTTAAAAAGTGGGAGATAATCTGACAATATTAACAGTATGCAGCTGAGTGCTAAATCCGAAAGTTTGTTGCAATTGACCAAGTGTCTCAGAGAGCACATGATGAGCGAGAACAACAAACTGGCTGCTGCTGTGACAGGAAAGCAAATATAGGTGTAGAGAAACATTCATGGCCAAACAGGACCAACCAGGAAAGTCAGTGATAGGAAAGGTTTAGGGTTTCTGGTGAGCAGTAAGAGTAAAGAAGTTGAAGTAAAAAGTGAGAGTTGGGTGACATGGCATTAATGGAGTTGTATATTCTAGTGCCTGGTGATCAATGAAGAGTTGGTGAGAAGATCTAGGGAGTTGTGAAATTAGCCTTGAAGGAAGATTGTGTAGTCAACACTGAGAGGAGGACACTATAAAAGAGCTGGATTCTGGTGTGGCTGTGAAGGATTAAGACATTTTAAAATGTGAAAAAAATAATAATTTGCTGGAGTCTCAGGATTGTGGTGACATATATGCCGGTCACACAGCCTAACAAAAGCATCCAGTTAATGACCAAAGATCAACAAACTTATAAGGCAAGACGCTAAAACAATTGTAATGAAATTCCCAACAACCTCTGGAGTGCAGAGGTGAAGGTATCAATATCCATAGTTCACAGCAGACTGAGACAACAGAATTACACTGCAAGTGTCCCATCAGCATAAAAAACAGAAATGCCATGTTATAGCTTATGCAGAAACAAAAAGATGAGCCAAGAGTGTTATCTCCAAAAAGATGGAGATGTTAAAATAACGATATACAGTACCAAAGAACAGTACATCTGTGAAGCATGATGGTGATACAGTAATGTTATGAGATGGACTGCCCCTGGCTGTTTCTGGAACTGGCTTACTTGTCTTTATTAATGACAGACAGCAGAATGAATTCTGAACTTTAGAGAAACATTTGTCTTCTTATGTAGAAGAAAATGCATCTACATGTGATGAGTGACACTTCAACATGTAGTTTGATGATGACCTAAAACATATAGCTAATGCTAACAAGAAACTGATCTGGAGATAAAGGGACTTCCACAGTCTAATATTTTCCACTTCAGACAAGAACTTAAGATGACTGCATTAAAGCATCTAAACTGATCATATGTGTTGATTTAAAGGGATGTGCAACCTAATACAGATTTTTACAATGTGTTTAGTGAATGTGTTTCAATACCTATGATCTCTTTACATGCTGTAAAGCTACACAACATACAGTGTGGTTACAGTAGTTCTAATTTGATCAAATGTATGCCTGGAACTGATAAAATACAGTGTATTATAACTCATAAGTGTATTAATTGTGTGAATGCAAATGCTGTCCCAATACTGGAGGGCAGTGTGTGATATCTAAACCCTTGAATATCACAAATAAACTAATTGACTTTAGTATTTCTCTTCACTTTATTTAAGTACTAATTTCTAGTAGTTATACTAGATTTAGTAGTGATAAAGCATTCTAAAGTAAGCATGTTGGAAATGGATTTAATATTTTTCATCATCTAGGTACACATTTCTGGAGATAGATAACGCTGTGTTAGGTAATCGTATCTTTTTCCTGGGAAATAATGAAGCAAACGAGAGTTTTAAAGGACATATTGATAAATCATTTTTACAGGCCATTTTAATCAAGACTGGTCTCTTATCACCTTAAGGGCTGTTGCAGTGTTTCTTCCTTCAGAGTACATTTTATGGTTTACATGTCCCTTGTAGACTGAGACCTATGAACGTGTTTTTAAAACAAATCTAAAGCAGTATAGAAATAGATTAGCACAGTATGGTGCTGATTGCATTATAGGTTGTAGTGCTGATTGCAAATGACATCAGGTTGAAAAGCAGTGAATTATAGGAATATAATAAATGCTTCTTGATACAATGCATGTGTTCCTTTTGCACTAAAAGCTTGTATACAGTATATTGTTTTCCATGTAGAACTTTAGACCTCATAATCAACCCATACTTTATAACACATGCAGGTATAATTAATATCTAGGCAAAAAGTGAGTCGGGTAAAAGAATGACATTAAATGTATTTTTGTAACATTTTTCCTTCACAATTTTGTTTTTGCGTGAAAAACTCCCTTTTACACACTTGGGGGAAAAAAGCATAATCACAACACATCCAAAGTTTTATACTGTATACACCACTATTGGAAAGTTGTACATCTTTGCATCTGACTGTAGGTGTTTTCACGGAGGAATCTGTCACATTCAGCCTGGACTCAAGTGAGTGCATGATCATGGTCTGTGATCCCTAGATGCCACACATCATCCCAGCATATTCAAAAATGTTAAGTGGGGTCACATCTGGCATGTAGGGCGTCCATGGCATACCTGTCACATTCTTACCTCACAAGAAAACCATTGTTGCAGAAGCAGCATGAAGATATTCTTTTTCCTGCTAGAATGCTGTCATGTCAAGATGAAACTACAAGAAGGGCGGCAAGTGAGGTCCTGGACATCAATCAGTGTATAGCAATACTGTCATCACAACAAGAGCTCTTTATATAACAACACACCTGCCCAGCCCATTACAAACGTACCCTCCCATTGATCTCCAATGGGATGTTGTGACTTATTCTCTTAGATTATGGACTATTATTGGCAGAATGTGTTTGGCTTTTTAGGTTATTCAGTAAATTACTAGCTGTGAATACACCAGATCTTGAATAACCCTGTGCTGACTTTGTCCACCCTCCAACATACAGTACCAATGGCAGCAAGACATTGCCTTGGTAAGCGGGGCACTTATATTCCTTTCTGTGGTTTTCTTTGTTGTTTTTTTTCAACAGATTAAATCACCTCATAAAATAAACTAAAAAATGCCTCTCTTAACATATTGATTTACAGAAGCAGTGTCAATTTAACTGAAAAATTAATTGAATGATCAGTTCATCAAAATGATGTCAAAATCAATTAATCAAAAGCCAAAATACATTAATTGTTTTCTAAAAACAGATGTACTGTACCTAAATGGAATTTTGAGTTTCTTTTTCTGCTCTGTGTATAGAAGTATAGAACGTTTTATATTAAAATTCTCTCTTTGTTCTGGCACCTTTTGCATAATATTACAGAGTGTTATTTAAAAACGTCATTTATCCATTGCAGAGCCAGAAATATATTTTTAAGGGACAGTATTCAGTGTTTGCACAAGCCAAGACTCATTATTTTGAATGAATTTATTCAATGCTTCAGAGAGATGCAGGTCACTAAGTGGCATTCACAGCTTTGGTTCCCTTCCATTACTGCTGTCCATTTCTAGGCATCAAACTGAGCTGTCAAGACCCACTATTAATGGAGAGAGCAAGAGGGAGAGAATTGGGAAGGAAGAATTTGTTTTAAGAGCAAAATCCAAAAGAAGAATCCTACTAAAAATACAGAAATTAAATTTTCAAACTATCATTTTATAATGCTACAAGTGGAAGTGAAATAATCAAGAAGGACTACACAAAAATAAAACCTAAGGTTTTATCTTTATGTTTTTTATGCAACACAAACAGTTACTGTTAAGGATTCGGTAAGAGAAACCGAAACCAGTGAATGAACCCACTTG
The DNA here is from genome assembly GCF_055471065.1 of Atractosteus spatula. Classification (NCBI taxonomy): domain Eukaryota; kingdom Metazoa; phylum Chordata; class Actinopteri; order Semionotiformes; family Lepisosteidae; genus Atractosteus; species Atractosteus spatula. The sequence continues at coordinate 50,870,934 of NC_142710.1, forward strand.
CAGGAGCTGATAAAGCCTAGCCGTGATCCAAAGAAAGCCGTAGTTGAAGAAACGAGCCGAGAGTCCAGGGGAAGCCAGAGATCCAAATAGGGAACGAGTTACCGAAGCCAAAGCGTGATCCGAAACCGTAGACAATAGAGCAATCCGAGAATCCAGGGGAAGCCAGAGATCCAAAACAGAGCGTGAGTACCGAAGCCAAGCCGTGATCCGAAAAACCGTCGTCAAAGGGGGAAAATCCGTAATCCGAAAACCGAGAATGATACAAGACAGAAGAAGGAGTAGCGCAACCAGGAAGCTCGAAAGGAAAACCAATACTGAGCAAGGAGGTAGGGAAAGACAGGTGTTTAAGTACAGGATGAGACGGGGGTGTGGTGGTGAATAAGAAAACTGATAGGTAAACTGATGGAGTAAGGCTACGCCTTCTTCTGCCTCTTCCGTTGCCGGGAGGCAGGGATCGTAACAGTTACCTGGATTTCATCCCTGACAAAAAGATTGGCTTTATCAGTAAAATTAAAGCCTTGCTCTGCTTATACTTTCACTTTGGTTTACTATAGATCCTGCAGACAGACATTCTCACAGATTAAGTATCTTCATTAAAGCAAAAAAAAAAAGAGATTACATTACAAAAAGTGTACATCACCTACTGTACAGCTGACTAAAAGATCATAAGGCAAGGATGAAACAGAATTAGTATTCCTTTGTTCCAAAAGTTCTGAACAAGAGCTGAATGTTATCTTTTTGTGTGCTAAGTCACGTTTTGGCTTTATGACCTTCCTCATTTAACTGACATTCTTTCTGTTGATGGACTCCTGCACTATACATTTGAATAAGCACAATTATTATTGCATAATAAAGATGGAAACTTAAAGCAATAGTATTCACAAAGTAAATGGTGTTTTAAACAAAAGTTTGGGAGAAGGTACAACTCTAATCTCTCTTATCTAATCTTTTTCTTGCCAACAGATAAATAGAAATCTTGCTGGATTGTCATTGTCTCATACAGTACCATTCAACAGTGGCCCTTGCAAGATAATGGCCTAACCATGCAATTCTCCATTGTTCCCCTCTATTTCTCCTATTTAAAGGAAAACAAAACTAGCACTCAGGTTGTCTCAGCAAGCAACTGAACTTTAGTTTGTTCAGAAGCTAAATTTTCCTGTATCTCAACACTACCTGGAACCACATCTCCAGTTCGATATACTGTAGTACCTACCAGCTTTGTGTTTTTTTCATCCTTTCTTTCATCTCTGACACCTGTAAACATGTCTGGTAACCCAATCTCCAAGAATGTTTTTTATTTTCTCTCCCTTCACACTCTGACCCTTTCAGTGGTTCGTATCTGGTTCTCTTTTTTAGTTTTCCAACTCTTTATTATCCTACCCCAAGTGCCCTTAGCCATATTTTCATCTCTTTGCCTCCCCCCATCCAACTCTTTCCATAGCCCTTGAGACAAACAAATCTCAGATAGGTAAAGTGGTGATTCAAGGAAGCAATTTATCTAATGCTTCTCACACACACTTAAAAAAATATAATATAGAAAGGGTTTATTTGTGCACAGCATTGTCTATTTTGCTAAAAAACATTAAAGATCTACAGTACATCTCAAAATTCAAGAGCTCCATGATACACTTAAGGATATTTGCCTGTAAATTAACTTAATGCAGATGGAGACCTTGTGGGAGAAATGAAACAAAGAACGAAATTGCGATAGAAATAGTTGTTGCTGGCTGGCCATATGAAGTTTCAGTAAGGAACCAAAAGGGGGCAACAACATCTCCAGGAGCAGGATGCTGAGGCAGCACGGTGGCATTTCATGTTATGAATTGAGGAATCTGCCACAGGTGCATAGCCACTCAGGAGGTGTATAAAGGAGCACCCGAAGAGGGAAATTAATTTGAAAATGAGTTTGCTCTCAGCCTCGGTGCCAGAAGGGACATGGAGGTGCTGTTAGAGAAGATGGGACAAGTACTGTGTGCTTTGTAGTGATGCTGATGGGTGGAGGCACTACTGGAGGAGAAGGAGCATCTCAGCCCTAGACCGGATGATGCAGGGATGTGCTATTCCTAATGCAAGAAATTGTATACGGCTAATAAAGTGATCTTATCTTATATTATCTGGAAAAGAGTGATCTGACTCTGGTACCCTTGAGGGAATATCAGAGCAGTAAGGAATCATAAGAGACCAAGTCACAAGTAGAAAGTGTAGCTAATTTCGCTTACTTCCCCCTAAATCCCATTTAGATCATGGGAGAGAAGAGAAGAGCTCTCTGTTCTGAATGGAGATGAATGTATTCTCAAACCAGTAGTGTGTTAGAGGTGTCAAGGCGTTTAGCTGATAGAAAAGGAGAATGACCTTGTAAAGTATAAAGTCTCTAAGGAAAAAGAAAAGATGGTAGGAAGGGAGCACTCCTATCAATGAGTGGTGAGAAACAGACCGACAGATACTGGAAGAAAACTTGAGGACAGGGAGCATGCCCCTCTTAAACATAAAGAAAACCATTAGCAAGGGAGTGCTCTAGGAGAACAGGAGTTTGGAAACAGATGGACAAATGCTGGAAGGCAGCCTGGGGAAGGAAGCCTGTCTCAGTACAAAACTGAGATACTTCCCCTCAACAGGAAATATGGAAATCAATAATCCTGGAGGGGATTAGATAAAGAGAGAGTCCAAAAATACCATCCCCATAAAGGCATAGAGGCTGAAGGTTTCATGAAAAGCAGGGTGTCTGATTGTTAATGCTAATTGGAAATATCAATCTCTCATCACTGTGAGTGCAACTGAGTGAATTGCTGCACTCCTCAGCTAAAATGTGGGAATTGCTTACATTGAGTGGTTATGTTCAGGTTTTTGCTATAATATCAGTATTTTAAATAAATGGAATTCATGAAAATTGTCCTTTGCAAAAAAAATCAATGTGTCTATTACAAGCTATTTCTATGTTATAAATCAGATGTGTGCCATGGACACACAGCACTCACTGACAAAGCTGATGTCTGATGATGACAAAGAGTAGTGAATGACGTCTGCATTGTTATAGTTCGCTGTCCTTCCATTTCATATTACAAGAACATAACTCATCAAATCTTATTAGCAGCTGAGAAGTGTAGAAAATATTCAGAAAAAATATATGGGAGCATGTGCTAGTAATATTAAGTTGACTTTCATTTTTTCAAGTCTTATATTTGAAAACCTAATCAGGATTCCAGTGATGGCACTATCCTTAGGCAAACAGAAAACCGTTTTCTTTAAATAGTTGTTTGAAAAATGGCAAAACGCTTGGACTTCAGGGAACAAGCACAGGAAATATATGAGAAGTTATGTGCAAAATTTCTTTTTGTTTGGCTGACTAAGAAGACACCCTAATGGTTCATTGCTTTAAAAAATGGCATGGACACTAAGCCAAAATTGAAAAAAAATCAATAAAACAATAATGAAGATAGAGACTGGCATACATTTTCAATCTCAAATCAAGCAATTAAAACCCTTGAAGTAACGTTTTTCTTACATTACTGTAATTAAGCATATAAATATAAATGACAACATTTTCATTCTTTTGGTTAAATATTGTCCTATTATTTCTGAATTATCTCTATGGTTTCTATAACATGTGAATAGCTGTTTAATGTTAACTCTTATTTTTATACTTTTTCAGAATTATTATAAATATTTCATATTTATCACTGACTGCTCCCTTTTTTAAAAAAAAGGTGTTTAATATGATCAGTACATGTTTTTAACTGTTTCCATGATGGTGCATCTTTAAAACACCATTTTAGGAATGCCCATGTGTGTGCATATTGTGCTAATGCAGTCTGATATTAAGTGTGAATGAGTACCCAATAGAGCAATGAATTTTGTATTTGACATTGTACACTAGAGAACTCAATACTGCATCAAAATATCCAACATGATGACTTGCATGCATATTCTGGATTAGTACCTCCAACACTCATATGCCACAGTACAGTTAGCAGTTTCATAAATTAGACTAGATGTTCAAAGATGTCTGTGGGATGGTCTTCTCAAAAGAAATGTACTGTCATCTGTATGTCCTTTTGGTTCAGTAGTTGCTGTGAAACATGTGTCTTACTAGTGTTTTTCACCACTACTTTTTAACGACTACCTGTAAACAACTGAGAATGTTTGAATAACATAGATCAACATACAGAAGAATGCCTGGTCTATTATTTTATAGTCCATACTGGACAATTCCAACTATTTTGGGAAGAATGGCCCACTTGGATAAAACATACCAGTATCTAATGTTTTGATAAGACAGTGTATACTGGGTTGGCACTTAACTTATATTAAGTACAGTACAATAAAGATCATACTGAAGATCATACCAGAGATAATGACTGTTGTTGCTAACAACTGATGAAAATGAAGGACAATCTAATTGAAGAGAGGTCAAATTATTTCTATAGCAAAGTCAAAAATGTATTTTAAATGACTAAATTAAGTTTGATGGACATGTACAGTATGCTATAATAAAAAATAGATCAACATTACTCTTTGTCAAGAATTAAACACCTGCTCTTTATATGCTGATGGAAAAAAGAAACGCAACACCTCCTTTTCCACACTCTGGCCCTCCCATCTGCCTGGAACAGGCTGAAGAGTGATTCATCCATGAAGAAACGATCTCTCAGCTGGACCAGTCTAATGTGTTGGTCCTGCTCTGTGTGGTCACTCGAGGGCGACCGGATCTTGGACAGTCATCTGTCCTGCCGGTCTTCTGAAACCTTCTCCGCAGTCGGGACACAGTGGAGCGGCTTAATCCATAGTATATGGCAACGCAGGCACATGACATGCCTGCCTGCAGCATGCCAATGGCCATCTCCCTTGCTTCTGGTGACATTTAACTGACTAAGTGTGGCCTTTTTCTTGCAGTGACCTAAGCTTTGAATTAAGGCCTTTTTTAAAGTGACTTGATCAGGCATTGTTTCACCTGGACCTCACTGGGTAAAAGTGCACCCAACGAGCTTTCGTGTAATTGGCAAGTTGTAGTGCCTCACTGCACAAGCTGTATTACTGGTCAGAGGGCTTAAAACAAATTGACACCTTTTTGTGAAATTATGTAAGCAATAACTATTGTATTCTCATTCCATAAATTGTTGCATTTCTTTTTTCCATTAGTATATATAAAGGAAGTATACCAAAAATCATGCAATACAAGGGTTTATATCAGTATATGCCTTGTATTTGACAGGATAAAGATCACTTCCATTAAGTAATAACTGAATCTCTACCCAACTAGCACATACAGTACAAAGCTTTCTTTGACTTACCTGGATGTTTGGAAATCATGTAAGATGATATCAGGGCATTTAATGTACACAAGTGACATTTGGTATGCAAACAAGAATGCTAAGAGGCATGTAATGAAATTTCAATAATTTGACCTTATACAGTATGTTGCTTTGTGTCATGTTCTCCTAAAGTCAGTAAAATCGTAGAAGCTTATAACTTTCTTTGTATACGTTAAATTGAATTATTTATCTTGTAGGCCAACTGGTTTTTGATTGTACAACATTCAGTATATTCAATATTTTGATAACTAAAATGTACTATTTTATGTTAACTTTCCATATGTTTCCATATGTACTGTATGTTCATATGTGAATTATTTTCTGCTTAATAGTTTATAAAAGTATTAACAAACTACTTCAATATACTGTAGCATGAATGCATAGGATCTCATAAAAATATAGGTGGTTATTTCCTTGTTGTTTTTCACTTGATTTGATTATAGTTTTTTGCTAAGGCATGAGCATGATATTGACTTAAAATATACTCTATAATGATGTAAGGGCTTTCATAACTTGTTAGAAGAGGAGCTTGTTTGTGAGGAGCTTTTAAATAGGAAATGGCTTTTCTTAACAATGTAATTTTTCATTTTTATCTCACACCACAACTCCGTTTTATATTATGTATTACCTTTGTCAATGAACACTGAAAAATCAGATGTGATTCCTTTGCGGAAAGGGCTCATTAATATTCTGACAAACTTGAAAAATTTTCTACACCTCTCAATATGGGTGTAGAAAATGTATATGTTTATGGAATTCAACTTCTTTATTTTTACATTGACTAATTTATTGGAAATGATCAATCTTAAAATAAAAAATACATCACATATAAACTCTCTTGTGCATGTGTATATTAATGTTTATGAAAGTCGTCAGTGAATTATATAGAGGAGAACCCAATTACTTTTTACAAAGATCAGTAGGGTCTATATTTCCCTATACTTGAATGCAGAGTGGTGATTACAAGGACTTTTGTTTTATTTCTAGATTAGAATGAATCTGTAGCTAGCTTGTTTACCCTTGGCAGCTAAAACTGTGAAATGCAATTTATCAAATAGTATTTCATGGTGGTACTTTGTTGGAGTAATGATTCAGTTTTGCTTCAGAGAATGTCCATTCTGTGCTTGTGTATACAGTTCATATATACAAGTTCCTGGTTTTCATTTGGTTTGGTTCATATAATGATTAACTTTATATATAATGACTAATAAACGGTCATTTAATTATGACTAATAAAATAGTGAATATAACTAATAATAATTAAAAGTTCTGTTGCCAGGAAGACAGACAGAAATCCTGACAGAAAAGATGGACGTCCACTGACGTCCACTGCTGGCATCTGGATGTGTAGCAGAGAGATCTCAAAGTTACAGGGCATGGTCAATCACCCAAAGTAGGATCTACCAATCAGTTATGTATAGGGTGGGTACCAAGACTATACCTGATAGCATATAAACAAACTTGTGATGTCATACTTTAAAATCAAGAACCCACCACAATTTTCACAAGTTAATTTACAAGTTAATTTACTGGCTCTCTCAATTTCTCCATCTAAATGTTTTCAGCCAAGTTACTGCAAGCAGTCAGAGTCAGAACTTAAACTTTTCTCGAAGATGACAGGCCAAGAAAGTGAATTAGTAAAGTATGAAATTCTGTCTAAGATAGTCTTCCCGAAACAGAAGAAATATTGTGTTTGTACTATTGTTTTCACCTGATTAATGAAAGTAGACAGTTGGACCCTTTCTTTTTGTCAACATCCAGAATATCAGAGCATATTCGGAACGAAGCTATACCGAACCAAGTTCCCATTATGTCTACCTTGTGGTGCGACTCCAAGAAGACAAACTGTGTGTAGACTGTTGTAAACATAGAAGTCAGCATGATGCTACTTTGGCAGAGCTGTCTTAGCTCTAACACAAGAAAAAGTTCTTTCTCTCTCTCTCTGTCTGCACTGGGATCCTCCCAGCACAGAGAAGCTGCCACGAACAATTCCAGACCAGCTTACTTACTAACAAGAAGTTTAAACTCATCAAGGATGTTTGGACAACAAATCTCTGAGTATAAAACTTCATTATTCACATTATAGTTCTTGAGATTTGAACTATTTTTCCAAATGCGTGTTTGATGTTTAGTTTACGATAGTGGATGCATATTTACTTACATCTGAGAATATAAATATGATTTAGTTATATGAGACTGATAGAACCTACAAGCTAGACTGTAACACATTATTGTGGATGCATATTTTAACTCTGAAGTTTTTAATCCCTGAGTGAACAATCAGCTATTGTTTCAAAGCAGATCGTTTTACAAATATATTCTCTTCCGTTTGTTGCCTGTTATGCATGTTTTGGATATATAAATTAATTGTATATTGTGTATTTAGAATCTATGTGTGGGACTATAAATAATTTTTTGGCTTCTAAAAGTCATCAAGTAAAATCATAATTTACTGTCACAATTTCTGATTCTTACAGCAAATTAAAACCCCCATATCCTACAATATGTATTAGAAAAAGCTTCAGTCCCCTGAGTTCATAGGCTACATTTTTATTATTAAACTACAGAGATGACAATACATTTGTGAAAGTTATTTGTAACATACTGTACAGCATATTTGAGATTTCTCTAACTACCCATGGACATTGTGGATGACAAAGGTTTTTTAAGATGTATATTGAATACACCAGTACATATACTTTTAACTTGGACATTAAATAAATTCAGTATTACACTTGGTTTATCTAGATGAAGACCAAGTACTTTCCTCTCTGCCACTTATGTTTCAGGGTAGCTGATTAGCTGATTTTGGAGGTCCTTGTTACAAAACACTTTTGGAAATATTTTATGTGACAAAGATGTTCTGGGATATAATAAGTATGACATGACTGCTGAAATCCTGTCTGCCCTTTCCCAGTGACAAGTACCCAAATTACTATCATTCTCCAGGAACAACAGTGTTCATTAAGATGAAGAAAAATGTGAAAGGTGAGAAATCTTTTATCTGTGACCTCTCATCTACAGTACCTGATCGTGAGAGCCATAAAACAGTAACAAGGGCATCAAGTGTCTGATGGAATATATCTCTGCTCTTCCTGTTCTAAAATAAAATGGAAGCTTTTCACAGAATTTGGCCTCACCATGTTGGGAAATGGAGTATTATTGCCAAATTACAGTAGCTGAGTGTTTCATAGAGCTTATAGATATGGTTACAAATCAACCCATGTAAATGTAAAGTATTCAAGTGATGTTTTTATTGCTGCTGATATTGTCTGGATAAGACCAAATTTCATTGTAACAAAAGAATCTCATTAAGAATGTTCTATAACCAAGACACTCAGGAGCACTAGTTAAAGCAATGATAATGTAAGTCCTATACTGGTACATTAATTACTCTATAAATTCAATTGCACTTTACAACAGTTTTATTAAGATACATTACATCTTGTGTTACAATTTCACTTGTTTTAGTAAGTGTAATGTAAATGAAAGTAAAAGTAAATAGTTACAAAGTGAAAGTCTTTGAAACCATCAAATGCTTTTTTGTGAATTTAATTAACTTTCGTAACAATGGGTTTTCTTAAAAGCTATAGATTTTAAAGATGCACCTTAAAAATATACTTTTGGTTCAAGGAGAAAGTTTTTTTATACTACATCAAAGAGGAACAATGCAACAGGTGATAGTGAAAAGTTAGATTCTTTTTTTATTTAATAGTGAAAAAAGTTTACATTTCTAAAAGAATATCCTTGGTAACATCTTGAACCATTTCTTCGTCCTGTGCTGACACACCTTTGCACCATAGTACTCTTATTCAAAATTCCTGCAGCTTGTCAGGTTGGGATGAGTACTCTTATGACAGATAGTGTGTTTTTATATCTGCTATGCACAGATGGAGGTCACTTTCCACTGTGACAGGGTTATTGATTGTCATCCTGAAGAAAACCAGAAATTACCAATGACGGTTTAGGACTGCATGGCTATCCAATTTATTTACACTTCACAAATTATTTATACATATTCGGGTATGTATATCATGGCTTCAGATGAACAGTTGTTTAAATTAGGAATCCATTTTTTAATTCTTGGATGCTATAGGTGTTCACTAAGACATGAGTCTATTATGGCTCTTATTTTTTGTTGTTAATGAGAACAAGAATGTTTGTTTCAATTCAGTCTTTATTTTTCATCTGTCTTTTTTCAGAAGTTAGTATAGTATATTTAAATCAGAAGAAGGTCCTACCAGCAGTTAACAGTGTTATGCCTATTGTGTGACATTTTCTTTATATAATGTCTAGCTTTCATCAACACCTTAACCAGCACCTTTTCTTCATATGAAATGTTCAAAAATACCTTTGCTTTTTAAAAAAATAACTATTATGTTGTTATAGCAAAATATACAAAGATATGTGCAACATTAATGTTAACTGCATGATTAGAAAAACAAGCTGATTGGAAAACATCATTAAAGTAAGATATCATGGACTAAAAGGGATATGAATGAATCTTTACACAGACAGGTTTTAAGAAGGTTTGTTATAATATTTTGACCAGAGTGTATTACTGCAGCTTTGAATTAATCATGAATACATTGCGTATATCATATGAAACATGATCCTTAAACATTGCTTACATTTTTGTTTTGTTTTTTACTTTACTTTTGTGCTAAAATTGTGATACCTTCCATACACAAAGCTGTGCTCAACACAACAAATAAATAAAAGTAATGTATGAATAATCTGGTTCAGTATTTGCTAGTCTTTTGTCTTGTATGGGAACAAGTAATAGGTTTATTCCATGCTGAAAGAAGAAGAAAGAAAACAACGTTTCGGCCATGGAGCCTTCTTCAGGTGTGAGAAAGACAGGGCAATAAGCAAAAGTAATGTAGCATAGGAGAACAAAAGCTGGGAGAGAGGAGGAGTTGGAGGGGGGAGCAGGGGACAGACAGAGTGGCCAATCAGGTAGTGTGAAGTCAGGATAGGTGAAGAGAAGTGTGAAATGAAACCTACAATGAATAGAGAGAATTTACTTAGAGAGAATAGAGAGAACTTATTACTTGTTCCTTTGCAGCCTATGCATGCTGACGCAGCTACCCACCTGAACTACTTTTGTCTTGTATGCAGAGAATAAGTAAAATTGTAGGTTCCAAACATGTACTGTAAGAGGATGTGCATTATGCATTGTACGCCTGGAGAAACATGTGTCTAAAATAAATAACCAATTAATTTGAATGAATTTTGAAAGGTTTAATTTATTCTGCATATGGTATGTTCCTTTTTGCTTTAATAGGAAAAGCCAGAATCTTAGATTCGACAGTATTTTTGCATAAATGTGTTAGTTTATTATTTGCTGAGTAGTATATTACATATATTAGTTCTATTACTTAGATTAAGTAATTAAAAATCATGCAAGCTCACAAGCTTTCACAAGCTCAGACAGAAATGCTTTAGAGATAATGAACTCTTAAAATAGCATTGAGGGAGTGTGAATACCAAGCAGTAATGAAGCCATTCTTAGAAATAAGCAAATCACACTGCTGGTTTAAGATGTAAGGACATACAGTGTGACTGAAAAATATACTGTAAATAATAGCTGTGTAATATTGCCCTTAAGTATCTTATCTGGAAAAAAATTGTCAACCTAACCAGCATGTCTATGGAAGGTTGGAGGACACCAAAGAATTCAACAAAAACATGGGGAAAGCAAGAAAACTCCACACAGAAAGTATCCTAGGCCAGTATCAAAACCAGGACTCCTGAGCTATGGGGCACCAGTGCCAACCCGTGTCATTGTACCACTTACTGTATGATTAGTTTTACAATATTATTTAATAAAAAAATTTAAAAAGAAAAAACAAACAAAAGCAAATGTCCTTGTTCAGCCTCATTCAATGAGAAGGCCTGTGATTGTAAGACATTTGCAGCAAAGAATAACAACAGGCATGTAGGTTAGATGGGCTGGTTTCTTTTCATTTGTATTATTTTGTCCATTCTTATGTTCTTGTAAATGATGTAATGTCATGCTTGCACAAAAGTGGTTTCACATATGGAAAAAGAAAATGTTAACAGAGTTACACGTGTTAAAAACTGTTCATCAATAATTGGCTGTTGCTTTATAATATTTTTCCTTTTTGCAGAAGCAAAGCTATTTAAATGCATCGGTTTTTCATGGGAAAAAAATAACTTTTCGTGTTGTAAATAATTCAACCTAGAAGGAATTAAGCCTAGTTTTGGACGGTCATCAATGTGCACTACATCTCTGAGCTTAAAATAAGGTCTGAGTCTCAATCATTCAGTGTTGAAGCTACAGATAATTACTCTGGGGGAGGGGGACTGATCAACTTTAATGAGATAGTGAACCACAGTGATTTCAGACCTCAGTGACATTTTTACTGTAGAATAAAAATGAATACAAATTATTTCTTAACACTCCATATTTTTCAAGTACATTTTGTGTGAGACAAAACAACTGTTAGTATACACCTTGCACTTTATTCTGTATGAGTGATTATTCCTTAATGCCTACAGTTGTAAAATGTGTTTTATTGATTTTTTCCTTTCTTGCTCAAAATAGATAACAAATTAGACCTTTTTAATGATAGATTATTCACTCATGGTGGCATTTTCCACATACACATAAATTGAGTCAAAAGTTTCCTCACACACAACAACAAAATGTTAATGAATACAAATTCTCTTAGCTTTTAGTTACAAATGTCACGTCTGCTGAAAACTAAGACAGATTACTGATGTTTTCTGTATATTTCAAAAGTAAACTGATCCATAGAATGTCTGTCCATATGGGCACACTTTGTATTGTACATACCTGAGACTTTCCTCAAATCTTTATTTAAATTATGAATGACCATTCAAGACTTTAATAATTATTTAAATTAGTTTTCACACAATTTTTCAGTCAAAATCAATTTCACTAGGGACAACAACATCCAAGAATTGAATGCTTTGTGAATGTTTTTGTTACTTGGTGAGATGGGTTAACCTATTTAGGTAATAGGATGAGGTGGTTCAAACTCCACCAAGGGGTAGTTGCAAGGTGGAGATGAGGTGGAGGAAGGATGCATGAGATGAATTCAAAGGGTGGTGTTTGTGTTTGATATGCACTGTACTGTATAGCAAATTTTGTAATGATGGTGATTAGATACATCTGTGTTTGATTGACTTGTCCTTCTCAATCTTCAGTTAATAACTTTCATTTAATGAACATACACACTTGTAATACATATACAGTATATGTATAAACTGTATAAAATGAGTCTTAATTTTAAAGTTTAAAGAAGGGTGAAGAAGGCTCAACAGCAAAAACATTGTATTTCTCCTTTCTATTTTTCAATGTAAGAGTTGAGATTGAGTAATATAAACAGATTGTTAATTTAGGAGTGTGACAAAGTAATCAAAAAAGATTGGAAAAAATAAGGAAAAAAAACTTAAACAGTTACATACAGTAGGCTACTTTTCTTGTAAACTCTTTATCCCTAGACAGTTATTGTTGTCAACTATTCAAGGCACTACATCACCATATCAAATCAAAATTTCTCTCCCTTGTGTACTGTATACAGTCTCTCAGGGATGTTGTGTTTGGCTGTATGACCAGACTCATCAGGTTTTAATATAGGAAAAAACAGAAATCCACCATTTTAGAGTTGCATTATTTTCAAGTCTGAACAAAAGTCTCAAACTTAAAAGTACAAGACTGACAGCATCAAAACAAAACATTACTATTTTTGCCTTATGCCAGCAAACACTAAACACCATATTTTGCTTACTTTTGTTTAAACACAAAAGTGAAATCAGAAGATTTTCGTTTGCCTTTCCTGCAATGCTGATCCTGTGTTCAAGCCTCTCCTTTGGCTTGAATTTCTGTGGTTGCATGATGCTGATAGCTATATTTGATGGCTTTCTGGTGGGATATTCAGTTGTACAGTATCATTGCTCACACATTCTCTTAGATCTTTATAATTGAGAACTGATAGAAAATTAATAGCTCTGGCTAAAGCTAATTGTTTGCTGTCAGTTGTGGAAATATATGGAAGCTGTTTTCTAAAAAAATGCATTTCAAACAAAACAAGCATGCAAGTTTAAATGAAAACCCTGCAAACTCTAGGAACATTGAATTGATTTATAGTGTGAGTATGTTAAAATACATTGAACAATGTAAATGAATGGATCATCATTCTGACAAGATAATATCAACTCAATTAAACTTACTTATTTACTGTTTTTATTCTTTTCTTTGTGGTTTTGTATTTACATAACATATAAAAATCTTAGGAAATAAAAGATCTTAAAGCATGCAGTCTGTCATAGGAAATAATGTACAGATTAGAAAATGTATGGGAAAAGGCATTGCAGAGTTCAATACACCATAAAGTTCCTACAGTTGAGGTCACAAAAGTGTTTAATAGTACAAGCTGTAAATACTAACCTCCCATTAAGGATATATAACTCTCAGTAACAACTTAAACACCACTCTCACTGCAAATTTGATCATGTACTCTAGAAGAAGTTTTCTTTATTGCATACTTCTAAATATTTTTACTATCACAAAATACATTGCATACTTTGACTTGAGAACTATTTTACTAATACCTGCATGTAGAAAGGGCTTTAATCCCTAGTTACACATTTTCTACTTACTATTATTTCTTAACAAGAGATATAATTTGTAGCATTTTTCATTAGTCAAAGGGTGTTGAGATTAATAATACTGTTAATATATTTCAATAATAAGGAGTTTTTATTCCTAATTATTGAAATTATACCTAATTTGTAACAAACATATTTATTACTGCTAAAATGTAGATTTCTCTCAAGGAATTGTTTTTAGTATTTTTAATGATGCAAGTACAGAACATGTTCATTTTAGATATCTTAATTTATTTAAAACATTGTAAAAAATGTTTCATATGTTTAAAGAAAATTATTAAGATAAAGTTAACACATAAGCAACAGACTGCATGCCAGAATCTCATCATATCTTTTGCTAATGATTTGTTAATTGATTTCTGTGTAATCCTTAAACACTAATTAAATGCATTACTTTAATCAGGTAAGACTAATGTGAGGTTAAAGATTTTAGTTTGCAACTGCTGCCTTTGTGTAATTGTTGTTGCTACTCCCATTAGTAAGATACAATATTTTAGAATCCCATAGATATAAATATATATTTCATATCCCATAGATAATAAAAAAGTTTAAGTGTTTGAACACACTTCAAAATCAGATGCGGAATCAGAAAATGCATGCTTTGTCCTGCATAACTTCTCATTACTGTCTGTCTGCCATGGAAAATACACACAGGCAAGATCAAAACTGAATTTTGATCAAAACTCAGGCTTTTTTCATTCATAATACAGAGTCTTTATCTCTTACTCTTGACAAGGTCAGACATGATTTAGAAAACACCTCATTTCTCCATGCTAGTTAAGGTCCGGTTTTACTAATAAACTGTCATCTGGGTTTATGCTACCAGTAGTGAAAAATGAGCACAAGCAGTTATTCATAAATTACTTGCTATAGTTCTAATACAGATTCCTTATGCTTTAGATCTAACTGAATTCTACTTGTATCATATTGTTGCTTTTGGCCCTGTCCCATCATATTGCTGCAGTGAACTCTTAAACATCTCAAGGTTTTCAGCCTCATAACAAAAATGGGCATCTTTTGTCCTTCTTTTGCACATTAAACTGTTTAAGCATGTGTGTTTCTTTATACATAATTAATAATTAATTTTCCCAGCATGTACAGTACAAATCATCTCCCATTATCTTTCATGTTTTTAAAAGCTTTAAAACAAGAATATGGTACTCTTCTACAATGAGTTCATATGATAAAAAGCAGATTCTCATAGTATTTTATGAGATGTCTTGGATACTTGCTTTCTGTTCAATTATATCACTCATTGTATAAAATTCAAAAGTCACATCTTATAAATCTAGTCTCTCACATTAGTATGAGTTGTCAGCAGCAATATCTTGCCTGGAAACCAATCTTGGATAACCTCAATGGAGTTTAGTAATAAAATACTGTTAACATGATTGGTTTATTAAATCAGCTGTATGCCTATTTTCTGGTAAGTGAAGCTAATAAAAAGGCATCTCTTCCTGCTGAGGGGGAGTCCTTAATTACTTTAGGGAGAGTGAAGAAACAGAGCAACATGTTGCAAACATTATTTTATAGAATGTTTGGGAGCCTAACATTCTTTATAAGACAGAGTCTCTTTATCTTTCAGGGATGCAAGCTGATAATTAAAAAATAGAAAAAAGGAAAATGATAGGTGTAATGAAAAAGTGGTCATACAATAAAATCTGCAAATATTTTTCATTCATTAAAAGCGTGGAAATCCCCACCCCAATGCTTATAACAAATTAATGAATACTTTGTCTGATTTGGGCCTTTGTCAGGCCAGGTTATGATATTACAGTTCTATAAATCTTTAGGTGTCTGGATGTGCCCAATTATAAATATTTTCGTAGTCAGTTTAGAGTTTTTCAGAAAGAAGTCCTAATGGGGAAGCATTCATTAAGATCCAGCCCAAGACCATTTAGTTTCTGTTTGTAAGGGCAGGGAGTCTCTCTAGGCACAATTGTAGGAAAATCACAAGATATTTAGAAAAAAATCAACCACAATTTTAGGATCAACTGCTTTAGGTTTTTGATTTTATGCATCTCAGACAGTGCCTGTAATTTGTCACAGGACATTTCTTTACCCTCACACCCAGTGACTGATCCTTCAGCAGTTGTCACAAGGGATGTACTGTATTATCTTCCCAGTATGAAACTGTCTTGTCTACAACCAGTCCCTTCGTATTTACCTTCATGCAAAAAACTGAGAATTAGACAAGACTGATGGCAATCATGAGGATGTCCACTTGGTACAATATAAAGTAAATTAAACCCTGTAACAGGTTGTTCCTATTACGTACACATATTTTCAGAGTGTTCTGCCAGATGTGTGCTTTCAGATGTGACTATGTTGCTGATCTCTTGACTGCTGCTGCTCAAGTTACTATCAAGAACTTCTGTAAAACGTTCTCTTGACTGTCACAAGGTCAGCTTTTGGGGGGAAGCTAATTGAAAGTGGGAAAAATAATCCTTGGTTCCTTCTTTCCCAAATCTCATCATTAAATCCATTTAAAAACTCTAGAAGAGTCTGGAGTCCAACACAGATAATGTTTCTGAGTTTTTTCAATCTAAAATTGAGTCAAATCGTTTCTTGTGATTCCACTTCTAAGAATATTTTACTATGTACAGTATCTCAGGTTTAGTGCATTTCTTCTTGCTGAGTTTCTCCTCAGCGGCTGTCTGAAATGATCATTACAGTGTAACCCACCACACATTCCTTGGATCTTATTCACACTACCCTGCTGTGTTCAAATATTAAATTTCTATGTCCTATTGACAAATAGGAATCATGAATCATTACAGTCTGGAATTGTTCCCCTTGACCACTGAACTTGAAGGTTTTACTCCAATGTTAAAAAAGTAGAATTTAGACTTCAGCCTATTCAGTAATTACTGGCCAATACCTTTTTTTGGATAAGGGTTCTAGAGTAAGGTGTGTTTTTTGTTAACGTGGTGTGTGATATAAGATATTGGAGCATTTAAGATGGAGTTCTGAAGGATGTCTGGGTGTGATAAAGCCTACCAAATTTCAAGTCCTTTAGAACAACAACTACCAAGTTTGATTATTTGCTATATGAATTCTGTCAACATTTAGTTTCCAAGATTTGGGCAGTTTAAATTGTGAAAATAAAGTGGTTGTCTTATGGCCATTTTGGTGCACAAAAATTAGAATTATACTTACCAGATTTTGAGTTATTTTGCCAAAATTAATTTGATTTGGAAAAACTGGTACTTTTGCAGGCTGCAAATTGACAACAAAGAAAAATAAATGGTAAATAGGAGGTTATGTTGTTTTGATCAGGATCCCCAGTTTCATATATACTGTATTCATTTTGTCTGTGTTAGATTTATCCAAAAGAAATTTGGAGTTAATTTAAGTTAAGTTTTGCAGTCATACAGCATAAGTTATCACAGAATCTTTTCATGTGCAAAAATGGTTTTAGGTCAAAAAGCTTTATTTGTTGATGTTTCAATTCAAATAGTAAAGTGGTTCTTAAGATTTTGAAATATCAATGTGTGTGACACCTTCATTGACAGAACCATCCTAGTATATCTTCTTATTTCTGTCTATTTTTTTTAACAAACACAAACAGTGTGAAGAAAAAAAACACTCGGAACCCTAAAAATACTTACACCTATTACAGGCTCGCTACCTTGAAGCCTGCTTACAACAGACTACTTGTAATATAGTTTTTAGCATTGCATTCCATACATTTCAGAAAGTGTTAATGAGCTATAAGGCAGTAAAGTACTGTAGTATGGTGTTAGCACTTCTGCTTTACATCTTCAGGTTCTAAGTTTGATTCCAGCCCTGGGTGTCTGTGTGATGTTTGCATCTGGGAGCTCTGGTTTCTTCCATCTCCTATCCCTCCTAAGACATGCTGGCTAGACTTGATCAGCCTTTCGAAACTGTTGTTTTTTCAGTAGCTCTGAGATGGACTGTTCAAGGGGAGAACAACTGTGTGTGTCAGTCCTGAGTTGTGTCCTATGCTCCTGGGAGAGTCTGTGGCTGACAGAGCCCCTCACCAGGATAAGTGTCTTATAATGGGCGAATGGTAATGAGCTGTAAACAGCCTTATGTGAGTAAACAAAATCATCAGCCATTGTTTTAACAATTTTATATTGTGCATGGCTCTTAGCAAAGATACTTTTATTCAAAGTCTTCAATGGCTGTCGAAATGTCAAAATGTTTTGTAAATTCTTTTTGTGTACAGAATCTGCAAGGAAGCTTAATCTGAACAAATGCCATTATAATGACACTGAATAGGCTCTAATGGAAGAGTGCATTCATACATAGCAGAAAAGAAAATGGAACAATAAATTGCTGCTATTATGCAGTGCGAATTCAAGGCACTAATGTCAGACACTAACTTTTCAGGCACTCATTTTGTGTTTCAAAAATGTTTAAATATAAATCTTTCAATGGATTTTTCATGTGACTGGCTTCAATAAGACAAATGTATTAGGCATCTAGTTTATTTCTCTATTGTAAAAACGTAAAGCGTTCCAGAAATTATACTGTATGTACCAAACTACAGAGTGCTATTTGACAGGAGAGTACTGTATCATTTTATTTATTACTTATTATTCTTATAAGTCTTTAAAATGTTTATACTTTTGTTATTGTACTGGTCTCAACAATAGCCATGCTAGTTTGATGCACTGGATGGCAATTTACTATATGTTTGTATATTCAAAACTTAGTTTTGTATAGGTTTTCAGAATTTCGCTCTTTTAGAAGTTTCAGTGTACTGGCATTTTTGTTGTTCTTTGATTTGGTTTATTTGCTATTTTCCCTCTCTTTTTCTTAATATTTTGTGCAATCAAACTGATTTTAACTGTTGAAAAATTACTAAAGTAACCCTGAAGTTTATATATTATTTATATAGTTTATTATAATTATAAATTATAATTTATAACAACAAAAATGAAAATGACATGGTTTGGTCTTTCAGGATGAGCAAATGTATTTAGCAAACATTTGATAATATTTACCATTTGAAATTGTTTAAATGTGACACCCAGAATGCAAAGATATTTAGAAATGTATTGGCAAACAATTACATCTTTTGATCCTGATATTTCTGTAAAGGTACTGTATTTAATATTATATTGATATGTACACAAAGCTGACATATCAGAGCTGTTTACTTTATTTCATGGAGGTCTGGCATGCTATTAGATTGTTAGGGTTTAAATCTAGATTGTTAGAGTCCTCTATTTAGGGGAAAGATTTCTAATATTTGTCCTTTAGGAAATACAAACCCGGTAAATTGATGGTATAGAACTGAATTGTATATTTAATGTCTCCTTCGGGTGCTACTCTATGAAGCTGGACCCAGTGAGCAATAACTCATTTAATATCAGTGTATAAATTTGCAATTTACATAAATAAATGCAATCTGGATCAATTAAATTAAGTGCACAGTGTTGATTTTCAAAATACCATTTATTGTGTAAAATACAGATGAACAAAAGACAAAGTAAGGGTTAAATGTTCACTGCCTCTAGAAAAGAATTAATGATGTACTTTCTTTACACTGTCTCATTAATAGTTGGAATGTAATGAATATTTTTTCTCAAGAAAACCAATGGTGCTGAATAGCATGCATTTGTAATTAATTATCATACCATTTGACTACTACATTCAATACGTGGCAAACATACCCTTCATTAAAAGAAATACAGTAGCTTATGTTAGCTTTCATGCTGAACAACTACTCAGTTTTTCTTCAATCTTCTGCAATATCTTCCACAAAGTGTATTTGCATCCTATGTTTTATTTAGTATATAAAACTATAAAACAAACATACATGTGATTATAATGTTCTACAAAGAGGTCAAGCATTCTATATCCATCCTGCTATGCTTTGTTTTGCTAAATAAACTGAACTACATAACTGTACAGAGAAACAGGAAATACTTAAATGATTGGAAGAGATAATATTTTATTTGGTGATTCGTCAGTCAAGGCAATTTGAAAAAAACAAACATAAGCCATATAAAGACATGTATACCATGAGGTGTACAATGAATAAGAAATTAAAGTTTATAAAGAGTAAGATATTATGATTCAACAAAAATAATAATCAGTCATAACCACAATTAAGAATTCAGAAGTGAGAACACAATTAAGCTAATGAATGTAAACTATTCCTGCAGCTGTAACTTACAGTACAGTATACATTGCTTCAGATTTAACTCTGAGACAATCAATCCCTATTAAATACTAAGGCTGGATATGTCATTCTTTTGCTGGTGCTTTTTCAACAGCTGCACATATCACGTGAAACTGGAGAGTGCAGGGGCCACAGTGAACCAAAATATAGAGCTATCTTTGCACTCAGGTGTCTGACGTCTGTTGTACATTGAGCAGTGTGTTTTGTCCTCCTCTGAATCCTGTTGCTGTTCTCTGGTTACACCATTAATGCTCAACTTTGAGTCAGTTTCTTAGAAATTTCATATTGGATTTTGATAAGCAGGAGACGGTGGTTTTTTGACAGAGACAATTGGGTTTGTCTGACACTTCCAGGGGTTAACTGCTGATATCAATGCCTCTGTGCTTGCAACACCTCTTAGTTTGCAAGAGGGAGACACAACCGGACCCCAGACAGAGGTGTCTAGTCATAAATCCACTGACAGGGTCAAAGGGATCCATCAATAAGGGACCTGCCATGTGGGGAGGTACAGTAACATCAGGACTAATCACCACCTGTGAAAATTTGACTTTCTGCACAGCAATTTAGGACACTGTCTAAACTGATAGCAAATCAACAGCAAAAGGAATATTGTGACTGCTACAACTGGTATCCCTTGCCCAATAAGTTTTCTACAACAAGGGATGTTTTGTGAGAAAGTGACCAATTTAATTAAATAATACAGTTGGACAACTGTATTATTGTCAACAGCAGTTGATATCAGTGAATATTCAGCATTGCAGTTGCAACATACAGACAAGCAGACTTCTGAAATTTCTCCCCTGTATGTTAAGTCCTGTAGATATTCCCAAGTATCAAGATTTTTGTGTTTTTCAACAATGAAAGAAAGTATCTTCATTCATAGAGTAAGGCTATGCAGAAACATCATCTATTGTTCCTGTGCTCACCAGAAATCCATTTACCTAGAGCCTCTAGAAGAAGACAGTTATAACTGGGTCCAGTTAATTCCTTTCCCCATGAGACTTTCATTAAAAATCAAATTTAATCAGAATGGTCTGTTCAAACCTTCTACTTTGAATGAGTATATACAGTATGTGCACATCATAACACTTAAAAAAGTTAAATGTTTAACACATTTTGATCAAGCTTAATTCAAGAAAGTAATCAACTAATTACTTGTCTATTGAATGTATGGATGTTGATGTTTTGTATGTGACATATTAAATTACAAGGTTGATGATTAACTGAAGTATTATAATCAATGTATTTTAGCCTTGTGTTATTATCATCCCTGAGTGATTGATCAGCCATCTGTATCATGGTAGATTGATTCATAAATATTTACACTAGTGTTTTTTGCACATGTTGTTATTATTATTGTTTTAATAAAATTGTATGTTGTTCTGGGTGACATGGAAGCGTAGTTTTTAGCATTGGTATTTCACAGCACCGGGGCCTTGGATGTGGTTCTGGACCTGGTGTGCTATTTACATGGGGTGTCTATGTAAATACTTGTCTGTGTCACCATTGTATTGATTGATTCCTAGCAGCCTTAAGGCACTCTGTCCCAATTTCTAATTGTTTCAGCAAATTTAACCATCATATCACTACAAAATGATGGCTCATGCAGCTGTTACAGTTGCATTTGACTGACTTGCATAGTTTCTTAGTGGATCAATAGATTTCCCCCCCAAAACTAGTATTGGTGTTGTGTGCTTTCTTCAATGGGTGAAACACACTTATATCAAGTAGCTACTGTATATCTGTTGCATGTGCTAGAACATTAGTTTCTAAACCTGGTCCAGGATGAACCTTGTGTCTTCTGGCTTTTGTTCCTAATCACATGGAAATTGCAAAGTTCAGAGTGTCAAATCTCTCCAAGTCTATCTGCATTAATTTAAATGTAACTAATGGGATTTTAGCAGAAGGCAAAAAACTGTTACATTGCTAATTTTACCTGTGTTTATTCCTCATAAATTCATTATTTTTTAAAAGCTGTTTAGTCAGAAATAATGGTGTAAACTCTCAACAAGATGAGGACAGACAGAATACAGCATGTATGCTGAAATTGTTGGAACAATCCTCTCAAATTAGAGCATTTTTTAAACCAATAGCTAAATGTAGAAACAAAGAAACAAAGGTCTGAACAAGCAAGCAGATCAATTAAAGGCATCAATTAGCATCAGTAATTAACAGCTCAGTTACAACAAAAAACAGCAAACACATGGGTCCCCCAGAACCATGGTTAGGAATCAGTGGCTGGAAGAAAGGGTTTCAATGAGAATGTACCTACAAAATTCAACCACTGGTTTAGAGACATAGGTGAATCAGGAGGACACTGGTACAAGGGACTTTAAGGGATTTCAGTTCCTGAAATGTGATCATTCGTGAATCAGCCACTTCTCCATATTCACAAAATTTTGTCTTGAATAAAAAAAATGTCATTTTAAACAAATTAAGTCAAGCATTTAAAAATTGACTGGTGATGGTATAGTCATGGACTACCATATAGAGTAGCGTAGGTAACTGATTAGTGATGTCTATTTGGAGGTGTCATACAGTCTGTTCCTGTGCTGTTTGTTGCAGTACTTTTCTTGCCCTTATCCTCTTCCACTACTTTCGTTAACATTACTTTGCAGCAGCAGCTGTCACTCTTGACCGTGGCAGTCCTATTTACCTGAAACCAATTAATTATCGAAAATCACTGAGGATACTTACCTCATATTAGTTAACATCTAACATCTTCAAAAACTAAACACAATTATACTGTACCACACAGTAAATGTTTAAAAATAATTAAGCTAAATTAACATTGTTATGGTAACATAAATAAGTTAAAGATATAATTTACAGTATGTAGCTCAAGGAACCTCAATGCAATCAAACAAAACAAGCGCACAATTTTAGAAATATTGTTTTGCATTTGAAATACCACAAACTGCATAATAATGGCTGATTTCATAGACTCAGATAAGCAGTAATTTTCGATTGTTAATATTATCCATGGTTGGTTTAAGTAATAGAACATAATAGTGAAAACAGTGATGCGTGTAGTGTACAATATTAGAAAATATGATGTAAGTATATATATAAATAAATAAAAAAGTAAAATAAAATCATTTAATAAAATATTACATTTTCTTAAACATTTAATTTAACAGTACAGTCAATAATTTAATTAGAATGGGACCTCATAACTTTTAAAGGTAAATTTCCTCCAAAGTTTGGACAACTAAATTATTGCTACTGCACATAGTTTTAAAAGGAACAAACCAAACTAATTTCACATGGTGTGTCAAAAGTCTCAGTTTGTCTTGATTAAGTAAACCCCAGAGGGGGCTTCAATCTCTTGATACACTCACATTATGCTTTCAGACTTAATGACTAACAAAAAAACATTTTATTTTCTTGAATGACATTTAATTTCAAACAGTGTTACATGTTTACGTTTCACAATAAGGTATTTGTGTGTGTTTCTTATTCTGATGTACGTATCTATTTGCATTCATAGTATGTTCTATAATTAATGGCCCGATGGAAACATTTTTCACTTCAGTGTGATTTCACACAATGTTTTGAAATCCTAAAACTGGGGACGGCAGTTCAAAACATTAACGAAAGAATTCCTGTAGGTTTTTGTACTTTATACAAGTATACTTTTATACTTTTAAAATACAAATATATATAAATAAATATTTTTATATACATTTTTAAACTTTTCAGTTGAACTGATCAGAACCTACAAAAGCAGGTAATTTAGATTTATTATCTAAATAATTAATTTGATTAAAAATATCAGATAATGAAAAACCAGAAGACTCTATGGCCCTGAAGGACAGAAGGTGATCACCTGTCTTCCAAAAGAAACAGCTCATGATAGATGTCAATAGAAACTGTAGAGACTGGATCATGAACTAAATATGCTTTTATGACTGACATAATAGTGCTATGTTCAGTTTTGCTAAATATCATTAATCCAAATTAAATACTGTTCTCTTCTGGTGAATTTCCATAAAGGTCTAAATGAATTCCTCTAATATCATTACAAATTTACTGTTAAATATAAATTTATCTGTATTCAAACTTTTATGTCTTTGTGGGAAACCAGACAAAAAAAATCTGACTTAAAAGAGGAAAGGAGACACCAGGTACTAATTCAGCAATTTAAAAGCATGACCCTGATTGCTCTGAAATACATCTGTCAATAAAATCAAAGGAAACACTGGTGGCACAAGACTCACTTGGTTAGGCATTGTGCTAGGAATGGAAAGGTTCATCATTTAATCCCTGTTGACTCCAATTCACTGATCGCACAGGTTATCATGGTAAGACATCATGGCTGCCTCTCCTTTTGAAGAGACACTTACCTTGACGTGGTATTGACTGTAGTTAAGGTCAAAGAGGTCTTGTTATGAACATGATATATAGCCTTTGTTATGAGCATGGGAGTTCTACAACTGATGCATTGAACCAACATCGCCCTTTTCAATAAATGTCTCACAAAACGGATAATTTGCAGCATGTAGAGTCTTCAGCTTTCTGCATGAAAGTGCAGATTACTTGAGTTATTATCTGAGACAGCAGTCTTCAAAATACAAAGATTGTTTTAAATCCAAAACTTATTGTAATGTTTGTATACAACATGCTTATACTGTATCTTGCTGTTGACTGAAAGCTGGTTAATTTGAATGTTTAACTGCCTGATTACAGCCAATGCTTTTTTAAAAAATATTTTCAATGCAGCATCTGTGCTCTGTGTCAGTATTTTGTACCTGTTTATACATTCACAAATGTATTATTGAGCTGTCTTTCAATGCATTCATTGCATTGTACTTAAATGTCCCTTATATAAACATACTTTGTAATTGGTCATAAGTGGATGTCTTGATTACTCAATAGTTTTTACATCAATTTCTTTGGAGTGACTTGATCAGCACCATTAGGTTTTGACCTCGGATACACAAATGCACAGGGCTCTGCTTCTTTTTAGCGTACAGAGTATCCTCAGTAGACTTTTAAAACTGAGCCCTGTTAATAGACTGTCAGATATGCAAAAGGTATGAGTTAACCTTCTCTCTTTAGTAGCAAAAAATAAAGTTGAAGGAAATCATTTTACACTCTGGGTATCCTGGATGACCTCCTCTGTGAGGGGTCTGTCACTCTCCTGCTGTTTACATCAATTTAGCCATTCCTCACTCATCACTGGTTTGCTCTTGGGGAGACAATCACAGCTTCTTTAACATAAATAATTCATAGCACCTGTCACAGTGATTTATCAAACCTTTGAGTAATATTTTGGATGCAAGCAGTGGCCTTCCAAAACATCCTGTTGAAAAAAAAGAAGAACAATTACGTCCTTTCTGAGATTTGTGCATAGCAACCTTTAGAATGTTAGCATTGCACTCAAGTAGATAATATTAGTTCAAGTATCACTCGGTTTTCTCTTTCTTAAGACCACAGAAAGACATTGCCTTATCAAAATAACTGAATTGGTGTTGAAAAAGCATCATTCATTATTACATTATTATTCTTTGTACTGAAGATATATTAGTGAACTGATATATTGTATAATCAAAATGTCTTCCTAGGTCTGTATAATCTCATTTATTTTTTAAATTGAATTTTCCCACTTTTTTGGACTGACTGTAATTACAATTAGCATTGGACAAAGAGGTTTGTTAATTGTAAAAAAAAACTATTCTAAACTATCTTCTAAATGAAATATTTTATGAACAATTTATTAATAATATCACAATGATGTGATGATATTGGCACACCAGTATTCTTTACTGAAGTCCTGAAGTCATACTTCATGTGGCAATATTGTGTTGTTGTTTTTTTAGAAAGTAGTTACTATAGTTTGCTGAGAAGCCTAGCAGAATAAAGATCATCTTGAAACAGACCCAGCATCTTTCATTTCAGAACAATAGTATCCACAATCCCCCAAGGTGATGGTTTTCATTTTCCTTATCTCTGTACCTTGAAGGCTGTCACATGCTAGAACAGAGAAGTGTTTTCTGTAGGATAGATTTAAAAGTCTCATGTGGTGAAACAGGGTCTCAATACTGAACAATCCAATAAACATGACTTTGAGCTTTTTCTGAAAAAGTAGCTCCACCTTCAAAGTATTCAGTTCACATGAACAAATACTAAACAAAGAATATTTCTTTAAAATACATGTATATAATCTAAATATTGTGATGCATATCAGTGTATTGTACACGTACTGTACAACCAAACATTAGGAATGGAGTATCAGACAAGAAGGTTCAGTTCTCTGGGGTGTTCTGACAAAAAAATAAAAAAATAAAAGATAGTAACATGGCAACTCATTTCCAATTAAAAACGTTGTCTGTGTAAGTTCTGAAGTGGTTTGCTCTTTTGGTAATCTTGCTGTCTAGCCTGGATTCGTTTTTAAATCAAATTTAAAATTATATTTGTGGTCTGTATATACAGTACAGTACAAACAAACTAATATAATTAACTTAAAACAATGTACCATTCTCTTTATAGCCCAAACGGGTATGGAGTGCTTACTGGTCATATAGTTCTATATTACTCAATTCTTAATTTAGTCTTTTGACTTTGTAAAGTGATCAACAGAGACAATATAGATCACCTGTTAAAGTGTAGATTTGAGAAACAGACACTGAAAAAGGCAACAAAGCTTCTACAAGTGGAAAATTAAGAATTTATTTATGCATTTAAGTTTGCAGTTCATTTTAGCTCAAAAGGTGAAGTCATCTGTTAGGCACTATGAACTTGCTTATGCTCACCTCTACAGAAGGGAAAATCTCAGATGTTAAAAATATTCATAGTATCCACTTCATTGGCTATATAGAGCTTCTTAATGAACTAAGTTGTATTTGACTAGCCACTGTATCTGAAGCATGTATTTTTTTTCTATGTGACTGAGAAGGGATATTTTTTGCTGGATAAAAGGAAGCAATTTAAAAATTAAATAAATGTCTAATGTAATATTACATTGTATTGCTCTTCACCTTTTTGATCCTGCCTACATTAGCTCTGTGTCTCATTTGTTGGAGTGTCCCCAGTATTAGAATGGTGTTAAAATCCATTTAATGGAGTTTAGTGTGGGCTGTCATTTAATGATACATTATTTTTCATTTGACTAAAGGCACAGTTTTCAAGCATGAAGGAATTGCCACATGAGTCACATAATATTTTTGACACACCAAAAAGGCCTACAGCGTGATGAGAATTTTATAAAATGACACATCTGCAAGCATGCTGTTACTACGTGTTCACTTTTTCCTTCCTCACAGGTTTGGCTTCTTACCAGCTGATAATTAACCACTGACTATGTGGCATGTTATTATGACATTTTTTCTTTCCATTCTCAGGTTGGATCATCAAAGACTATGGCTGTAAAGAGGCATCTCTGAGGTGCTACTGTGCGTGCTCCACCTGCAAATCTCAAGTGCAATGATGTAATAGGTTTAAAAATGAATAATCAACTAACCCTGCTATGTGAAGAGGAATGAATAGGACTTAATTACTGTAGGTACTGTAAGGTTGGCAAAAGGAAAGTATTAAAATAATAGTATGACATTCTTTATTATTGTAAAAAATAATAATGAAGAATATGTCAAATAATATGCTTGTAAAACAACACAATACATGAAATAAAATAAATGTCTAAAAAACCCTTAGTACTAACAAAAAAGACCAGAAAAGCTAAAAAATTAAAAATCCTACTTGAAAATATTTACTTAACTCTCAGGGGGAGGTTTGGGGAAGAAGTACTGTAGGAGCTCCTCCTCTTCTTCTGTTATTCAGTTATCTCTTCCCTTATTTAAACTCTAATCACACTAACACTCACATCTAAAGTTTTGAGTTCTAGCACTTGACTCACCCACTGAATTCTCTGCTATTTCCTGAATGCACAGAATCTCTATGACAAGCCAAAGACATCCTCCTGTTCTGTCAGCTGGACTGCATCAATCTACAACCATTCTAAGTAGCTCCAAGCTTCCTACAATAGACAAACTTGATTTACTTCCACAACTGCCTTAGTACCCATCTCTCCAGAATAACTGAGCTCCTTTTCACAGTATTTGGGTCAAATGTGGACTTTATCTGTTAAGACAAATTCTGCTAAAGTCTAGGCTGTTTTGAAAAATACTCCCTATCGTTCATTTCCAGCTGCTGCAACTTCTGAATGACTCCCATTTCTTTTACATTCCCTTGTCAATGTGCTCTTGTGGCTTTTCCTATAGTGATTCTACACCTCCTGTAAAATGGAACCGTCTCTGCAGCTCACATCAGAGCAGCCGCACTCCCTTCTAAACTAGTCTCAACAGTTAACTCAATTTTGAGCCATTCGTTAGCAACATTACTAACCTCAATTCCAGCAGGATAAGCTGAAGCTTGTCACCTTGGCTCTTCCCGCAGTTTTACTCTCAGCAGTGCCTCAGCACTGTAATACTTCAGGTCTCAGGCAACAATTACTAGTCATCATCCTTTTCACTCTTTGTTGTGCCTCCAATTGAGTAAAAAAAAACTAGAAACAATTTTTAATGTCTTCTATTTCAGCTATGTGCCCTGTTGATTTACCTCATGGTCCAAGCACAACAGTTCATCTAGTTTTTAGTCACTACAAATCAGTGTTAGTATTGGACATTTCCACAACCTGCTGTTACTCACCCTATTTTACTGAGCCACAGAGTTTACCATGGGATTCAGCACTTTTCAGACTAAGTGCTGCCCCCTCTATGTTTCAGACTGTGCTACTCCCTCTCAGTTTGCTTCTCTTATGACTACTCAAAGCTTTGCCTGCAGAGAAGCCCTATGGATAATCATACTTAGACTGGTGGCCACCTGACCAACCTCATAAACCACATAATTACCAGTCTTGGAACCAATCCTTACAGTATCAGCTCTTACTCAGCTCACTTTGCTTCACTCTGCTCTAAAGATGCACATTATTATTCTTCTTGATCCTTACCTTGATTCACGTTCTAAGAAATATGGAAGACCAATAAATTCTCTGAATTCAAATCTCATGCAACAACCATGCAGTCTGTTCTAGCGAAATGTGACATTTGCAATTTCTGCCTGAATTCTCACTCCAGGCTTGTCTGCCCTGCAGCCCCAGTGGACTGTCTGCCCTCCAGGTATCTGTACACCTATTCACATCCCACACTTGGAGTGCACTCTTGAAGATCACTTTGACCCCCCATTCATGGGATAGTTACTCAATGAGCTTCCAAATAGTTTCTCTATTTCTCCCTTCAAACTCAATTGGAAAATGCCTCCTCCCCCACAGAAATCTATTTTATCTGGAATTACACGTCCATACTCATATCATTTTCCTCTCAGCCAATGCTTTTGCTGGCTCCTCCCCTCAAGCATCTGAATTCCGTCAAACATTTTATTTGATCAACTTCTTGCTCTCAAACTAGCTAAGTCTGCACTAAAATGTCAGCAGCTCTCACACCATCTACTCCATACTTTCTTCTGCCTCAGCAACAGACTTTATGTTTACCCTTTCCGCAGACTGCCTCAGTTCTTCTTTACTTCAATCTACTGTATGCATTGCTTTCATTCTTCTAATCTCCCACTTCTTCAAAGGCAATTCAATTGCAGGTTTTCAATCAATCCTCTGTCTTAAACCATTCTCTATTTCCACAGTTCAGCTTATTATTCATGAATCCGGAAATATGTGCCTCCTATCTCACCCAGGAAGCCTATCTCCAGGAATATTCTCTCATCTCAATTCCTACTGTGAAATGATGCCCATTGACATGATCACAGACACAATTAGTTTAACTGCTTTTTCTTTTTCAGATTCCCAAGATCAGTCTCTTCCAAGCTCTGATTCTCATAACTCTAAAATTCACCTTCATAGGAGCCCAAAGTTGATTGTCTGTCCTAACCTGCTTTCTATCTCCTGCTGTTCAGCCACCATTCTGCAGAATCCAGAAACTAGTGCCTCCAGAAAGCTTGTCTCCAGTGAGATTCTCTTTTCAGACATCATTTCACTTCCTGCCAGAGAAATAATGGATATATCGTGCTTACTTGTTTTTATTTTTTGTTTTCCAATATTTTATTTTCTGTTTTCTGTAGAATCTGCAACCATTCTATCTCCAACTTTCCTGCAACAGATATCTGACTGCATCCTACCTCATTCCCATCTACACTTTTACCTCTTGCTCGAGGAGCACCTTTTTCCTCTTTATGGCTAATTTTCATTTGGGTTGTCAACAACTTTCTTATTTAGTCTTGGGATATCCCAGAAATTTGTATTCCAGGAATGAACTTTTTTTTTCTCATTTCGGCCATCCACTCTCCACAATTAAAAGCTCTTTCCTCTTATCAAGTTATAGTGTTAACATTGTATCTCATTCTAATTGCATTCAGCCTCTCTACCCTGTTCTGTCCAATGTGCAAGCCAGTTCGGCCAACGCACTGCTTGCTCATCATTCCTAGAGCATGAGGCTGTTCTCATCCATCTTTCTACACTTCCCACTCTTTCCAAATCATAGCAGCCACCTCTACAACTCAAGCTAATGTGGTTATCCACTTAATCAAAGCTTTAGGAAGCTGGTCCTCTCCTGCAGTCAACCTTTACATCTTCACCTCTCCATCAGTCATTTATGCTGTCCATTTATCCAGAGCTAGTATGCCTGGAATGGGGGCGTCTATTCCTCCTGCGCCATCAGATGTTTTCCCTAAGATTGGCAACAAAGGTTTTTTTTCCTCTTTTCTCTGTGGTCAGGACACATAGCCTCCCCTCCTCCTTTTCCTAATTCTTCTTCTCATCTGTCTTATTTTTATGCACTGGTGCACTCTTTTGTTTTTTTGTTTGTTCCCCCGGGTGTTGGGAGAGAGTGTTGGGGTGTGGGTCTATCTTTTGGGGGGCAAGAGAAGCTCACTTCTTCAGGGGATGTTCTGACACCGTGAGTCAGATGGGACCCTCAGCCTCTCTGTTCTCAGTAGCTCTAACCGACTAATTCTCCTTCTTTCTGTCCCTTGAGGGCCTGGCCCAGTTGTGAGCTAGTGCCTCTCAAAGCTAATCTTAGCAAATCAGGGGACTTTTTTTGCTTCCTTTTCTCCCCTGAGGGCCTGGCTCCTAGTCGTGAGGCAGTGCCTCTTAAAGTGACTCTCGGCGAATCAGAAAAATCCTTTTTCTTTGTTCCCGACCCCGGGTGCAGCACCTCACAAAGTGACTCTCTGAGTCAGGAGGTTCTTTCTCTCTTCATTTCTATCCTCTGAGGGCCTTTCTCAGTTGTTAGGTAGCACCTCTCAAAATGCCTGTCAGGGAGTCAGTGGAGTCTTCCTCTTCTTTTTCTATCCCCTGATGTCCCAGTTCCCAGTTGGGAATCAGTGTCTGTTAAGTGACTCTCCATGTGTAAGGGGTGTTTATGTTTTCAGTACCCAGAGGCAGTCAAACCACCCAACCAATAGGACCGCTTGGGTTTCCGATGTGGTCCAGGAGCTCCTTTTCTGTACTTTATTTACCCCTGCTTCTCCACATGAAAATGTTTTTAAAATAATAAATTCTTTTTTTTCTTATAAGGCTGAGGTAGGAAAATTAAATACTGTGGGGTCTCAGCCCCCCACTGTGTTCAATCAAATTTTAAGCAAGGTTAAGAGAACTGCTTCTGCAGTTTGAACAACTTCTGAAGGTACATATTTAAACACCAGATCAGACAGAAATTATGGAGCTGTTCTATGAAGAATCTTCAAAGTAAAAATAAAAATCATGAAACCAGAGAACCCTCTTTAATATCAGGCTAATGTGTTCAATTAGTTTTGCACTTTAACAAAGTTGGTACTGGCAAAGTAGCCAGTACAGCAAAAGTTGTGAATTAAAGTTTCATCTAATGCTCTTAATCATGTAATATTTGTAAGACACATATAATATATGCACGTTTTTTGAATATGCAGTATCATAGGAGGATGAAACACAAACCTGTAACTGTAAATGAGGAATGTAGCCATCTACAGTACCTTATTTCCATGGATTTCAATTTCAAACATAACAGAATGTTTGTTTTAAACTCTCACTGTGCAGGAATCCTTAATTTTATAAGTAATATGAGGTAGATTGTTAATATAAAAAGCATTTTACAGATTAAGGATCATCATGCCTGAATTAAACTACACAGCTGTGTACCTAAAGTTCTTGGTTACAGATTACATTGTCAAGGAGGAAGAAATAAATCTAGTATTTGATCTGGTCCTGATCCTTTATTTAATTTATATTTTAAATGGAACGATATTTTCCTACACCTACTGTAATTTTAATTACCGAAAAGCTATTCTCCCTGTAATAGTTTCTCACCCACTGGAAATTAGTGTCCTTAAGCAGTGTAGAATTTCTGGAAAAGACTCGGAATAGGTTATTCAAGATCAATAAATTCTCATAAAACACATCACATTGCTATCGCTGTTCCATGAACTAGGTCTTGATTCCCAAATTGTCATCTACTGTATAACTACAGTACAATCTTCCATTTACTGTATACCCACAAAAAGATACACCTGAGGTGCTATTGTATTTATTTTTAATATACAAAAAATCCAGACAAATTCATTTATTCATTTCAGTTCAACCTTAGCACTCTGTATAGTAAAGTTAACATTAACTGTTATATACTAATACAAAATATCAAAAAAGGCTATTAAAAAGGTACTAATTAATGTAATCACAAACCTTATAAATCCATCTTTCAAAGAAACATCTATTGAAACCAAAAAATGTTACTATATTTGCATCGAATATATGTAACAGATTAGTTAAAACTAGAGATTAGAAACATCCAGGTTATAAAAACCCATGACATAAAAATTGTAATTTATACAGGTATCAAAAGGTTCCTTGTATAATTTCCAGCCGATTGCTTCATTTATATTCCTCTTGAAAGCTCCATGGTTCTGCTGCCCTTTAGAAAATATCTTAAAAACTAGCAACCTTTCTACCTTTAGACAAGGTAAATCTCAACAACAAAAAACATAAAAAATTAGATCATATACTCATGTTCTGTAAAACCACACATAAAGAAAAATGATGGCAACTATTTTGGCATCATATTTAATATTTGTACTTGCCATTTTAAAATGACATTTGACCAGTGTGTGTCATTTAATAATACAGCTTTCATTGATGATGAAATACAGCTTCACACATTTTCCTTAAAAGGACAAAGATGGGTGACTGTTCATCAAGAAGTCATGAATATCTAAATTGTATCCTTTTATTTCTCGCATCCTTCTTCAATCCCCCATCATCTTCAGAGTTTCCATTCAAGAAGTCACAAAAGAAAATCCTATGGATACAGGAGAAGCCCTCACAACAAGCCCTTGACTGCGCCAACAGCAGAAGTACTCTAAGCCTATACTGTCACCACACTGCTGGTACCCTGGATCCAAGCTCTGGAGAAATTACTGTATATCAAGATGGGCAAGGGGCCAATTATGTCAGAAGAGGGTGTCTAAAGGCTCCTTATGCAGAGCCAGCATCTTTTTAGCTGCTGTCAGACAAGTCAACCGGATCTGTTTCTGCTGTTGTGGGAGGCCAAGATTAGAACCATCATCTACCAGGAGATCTATGTGAGATGAGGGCATTTGCCTATTCATAATAATAATAAGAAGACACCTGTTTCTAGAACTGAACCACCTTTAGACACTTCAAAAACATGTGTAAAAGGGTGGCCACGGCATCCCCTGGGCAGGGCAAACCATGGAACATAGGAATCTGCTTTGTTTGATATGGTATTCAAATACACTCAATAAAGAAAACTTAATTGAATCTTTCAATGATTACTGTTAGGGAATGTTAATTGTTAGGGTAAGAATGTGCTTTTTTCAAAATATTGTCCTAGGAAAAAAGAAAGTGATCTGCAAAATACAAATGCCTACTGTATTGCAGATGGATTTATATGAAACCTGTGATAAAAAAGACATAAATAGGAAAAGTGAATACCTTCGTTTTGCCTCTGAGGACAAACATATTATGTACATACAGGCTACTCAAGGGGTGCTATAGGCATATATTGCAAAACTGACGGAAGTTTAAAAAAGCAATTAGAGCCCTGGAAACTTTAATTGTGATTACAAGACTCACCTCATTAAAATATCTTCTAAAATCTGTCACTCTAATGCAGAAAAAAGCACTGTTTGATGATCTCAAATCCACAGTCCAATCTACTCTGGGTTATATGCTGTGTTTACAATATTTTTCCAATGCCCTTGATGTACAGTATGTAACAATACATCCAGATATTAATTTGTGAGCATGTTTACCTGTATAATGTGATGCTGTGTAATAATTTAAATTTGAATAGGGGCTTCATTAATAGCAATGTCTTTTTATTGATTCAGTCTAAATCAGAAAGTCAACTCTCTTTAAAGAGCTACAGTTGTCAATGATTACAGCTAGAGCAGAACTCCTACTTACACCCAATTACGTCTACTTTACATATTTGAGTTGAGGTAGGCCTTTGTTTCCATATTCTTCTTAATTCTCTGTGGTAGTAATTAAAAGTGAAACTACAAAAGTCTGCATAATACAGATTTATATCTTCACTTCAAATAATACACAATGTTCTTAGAGATCAGTCCTCATCTTTTTGTTCAGGTTATGAAAACAATTGATATTATGTACTAAAATGTATGAAAGATAAATTATGTCTTTCTGTTAGTCCATGGCTAAACACAGTTGTCAATGAATATATTGGAAAAAAATATTTCACCAGACTAAAGCTCCAAATGTAATAATCATCTGCAATTATATTATTATATATTATATATAATTATATATGTTGTAAATGGAATATTTCTTGAGGTAGACAACCAGATTTGGTTAGAGTTTTACCCCAATTTCACATTTCCTCTTGTGATGCTTACCGTAGGTCATGTTTACAAGGTCAAATACAATTGCTTGCTGTGTATAGGTAAAGGGCCGTGCTTTTCATTCTACTATTTGTCAGATGATTAAAAAATTTACTGGCCATTGATTCATGTGTCTACTACTGTCTGTATCAGTGATAGAATACTTTAAAAAACTGAGTGCATAACTCATAAAACAATGGTGCCCTTTCCTTCATGTGTGGTTATTTTTAGTGCAATGCAACATTTTTTTTCAATTGCTTTATAAATGCCTCCAATTTTGTTATTGTTATTGTTGCCGTATTTGCTTTAAGTTTTTATTGAAAGTGACTTGGATGAAAATGAATCATTTATTAACATTAATACAGCTGGCTATTTTATAGGAACAACCTGAATGAAGCAGCTTGTTCAAAAATACTGCTCCATCCAGGATTTAACACTCTTATGAGTTTTGAGTCCTTTGACTTAACCAATTTAAAGAATATTATATCTTTAAGAACTACAGTTCCTTCTATCATACTTTCTTTAACATAATGTCCTGAAAAGGACAACATAAGTCTTTGTCTGTAGGGTATTGTACTGTGTGTATTTGTGTGTCACCTTGGGTATGGACAATGCTAATCTTCTTTGCATTGTTCCCATTTGAGTTAGGGTTAGGGTTAGGTTTGCAGGCCAGGCAGCACATCTTTATCTACAGGACAACCTCAAACACACACAAATTAAGCCATTAACACACATACTGTAATGCAATGATTACATTCTAAATACTCTCTGACTTCAACTAAGATCATATGGGTGACTTGAAGAAAAAAAAACAAAAATAGAGCAGAATCAATATGGACTTCATATGACTCTTGGAGTAAATGTATCTGTACAATAAATGGAAAATGCATGGTGCTTAAATTATGTAATTTAATGTTATATTATTAGCACATTAGGTGCATAGTAACATTTTCCATTCACAAAAACATAAGCCTTCTGTAAATTAACCTGTAGTAGTTATTTTATTTAGTTTGAGCTGAGCTGTGAGGTTAATATGGTATTGCTTGATGTGCATTTCAACCATCTGTCCAGGCAAACTACAGAACAAAGGTTTGTAGTTTAAGGAATACTGACTAAGAAAGAATGAGACTGAGCTTAAAAGACAAAGAACAGGAGAGGATAGATATGTAATTAACAATTTAATTATATTCTGCATGTAGTACAGAACAGATTCACCCACAAGCAACAAAATAAAAATCTAGAAAGCAGTAGCGCAGTATGAGAAAGATAGCACTTTATGAAATAAGTAAAAAATAACAAGTGTTAGTTAAAGCACTAAAAGGAGTACAATTATTACAACACAGTCATTAATGTTGTAGTAGCTAATTGCACTCACAGCTAAAAAGGAATATTTGTAAGTTCAAAACAATATTACAACAGAAGCTAAAATACTGTATCTCTAAAGAGAGGGTGTTTTTTTCACTATTACAGCAATAAAAAGGACAATAACAGATGAAGCAAAGTGAGTCAGAGACAGTAATAGGAACAGACATTAAATGGGAAACAGTCAATGTATTAAATTAATAATTCACTCAGGTGTTTATGAAGGAAGAAATTGACAATCTGCAGCAGGCTGAGAAAAAAAATCTATATTAAGTAGTATTAGCACAGAAGAGGTACTGTAGAAATGTTACAGTTAGTATTTTCACTCTGGCATTTAGGGTCAAGGGAGAGATGTGCACTCCCATTTCTTTTATCTCATCAGAATTGTAGTAATAATTTTGGTTGTTTATTCCTAGCAAGGGTCATATCAACCTATCCCAGAAACAATGTGCGATTACATCCTTGGACAGGTTGCTAGTCCATCGTGGGACACTCAGTCATGTTAATGGATTTATTCTGGGCTTGGTGTTTAGAAGTTTGGGACCTCACTGTTTTATTGGCATGGTGCAATTTATCTCATTTATTACTTCATTAATCTTCTTTCATATGAACACATTTTGTCTTTTTAATGTTAACTGCACTATTTATTTTTTCTTTGACAGCTTACAGTCATATTGCATGTTCCTTTTGCCAGGTTTCCAGGTTAATCTTCACTTCTGTTTCATGTGTATAAATGATGGTTTATGTAGTTTTTTTTCTACATTTTTTCCATAATATATCTCAGTCTTATTCGGACCATTCAGATTTTACTAAAATGCCTTACTTCCACAGAAATATTTCTAATCCTTAGATCATGCCCTGGTAATGCATTCATTTGATTTGGTTCGACTAAACACTGGCATTTTGACTCACTTATTAAAATCAAGGCCTTCTTAAAGCATTTCTCTGAGGGTTTGAAAGGTTGTCTAGAGATTTACAATAATCCTAAAATTAACCCACATTCTTGATAGGAAGTTACTAGAGGCTTTGTTATAGGCTCTTGTTCAGCCTCTTGTTGTCTCTGTTTGATTCTACAGTCCTGCATCTGAAAAAAAAATGTTGGCCATTCTGAAAAATAAACATAAACATATGTGATAGTTATTCATAATTTTCAATGTAAGAGTAGAATTCATAAAACAGAGAGTCATCAGCTTATGTAGGGGTTATGTTCATGACCATGCTACATAACCAGAATTCTACATATGCTTACACTGTACATAAAATTACAGTATTGTATCACAGAGTGTTGTTCTCCTGAGGTATAGTTACTCTACTCAAGAATACATACTGTAAGTCATTATGTGTGATTCAGAATTTTTCTTTTCTGGGCTTGCTACATATGTATGAGTATATTTACAATTTCTCAGTGACTACCTGTACACAAAACAATGTTACTGTATTACAAACATGTTGCCAACACTAGACAACTATTGGCACTAAAACAGAAGCAAAAAGAAAGATTAGCTTCAAAGATCAATGACAGTAATGGCATACAGCATGCTCTTTAACCTTGAGAAGGTCAGCAAAGTTAGTCAGTGCAGACTTGGGTGAGTTTAAGGCGAAGTTAAACACATTTCAGCTACATGTAACTCCTGATGAAATCCCTACAAATTTGCAGGAAAAGTCAGTTTTTTGTCCCGCTATTTTGGAACTGTCTATAATGTGCTCTAACATTTTGATTTTTATCAAAACCTTATTTGGTTGTTCAAATTCTTGAATACAATTAAAGCAGATTTCAAATAAGTAATATTTTGTACAGATTATTTTCCATGGTAAAATCATGATAAAATCCTATCTGAAAATAAATACACTGCCTCACAATAATGTTTTTTTTTGTGAACTGTTTTTCATTCCTGTCACAATATTTGGAACAAATTAATTCTATTACAACTAGTTTCATTCAGAGCAGTGGGTGGACAAAAATCTATCTTAAAACTCTATTGTGCTCCAAAGAATTTGGTAATCTGGCTGTTCCTAATTTTAGATATTACTATTGGGCTTTTCAGTTTAGGGTATTCAGGATGTGGTTGGATTCCCAATTCAATTGGTCCCAATTGGAGAATGGCTAGTAACTAAATATACACCAGGATGTTTTGTTTTCTGTTTTCAAAGGCAGAATCATTTTCTTTTGGATAGGCCCATTTATTGCAAACTTATACATATTTGGGAGAAACTTACAGATCCAGCCATTCAGAATTAGCGAGGGATACTGCAGTAGCTCTCAGTGGAGCGGCCGCGCGAGATTGCGGTAGACTGCGCGAGACCACAGCATTTTAGAAATTTTCAGTAATGTGACTACACTTCTGTGAACTGTTTTTCATTCCTGTCACAATATTTGGAACAAATTCTATTTGTAACGAACAGTTCTTTCCGGACCCTATGCGGACGACACAATCCACAATAGTGAGGAAGGAATACACTAGGGAAAAGTCATGCAGGAACAGGGATGAACGGGGGGGGTGTCCATACGGTGCTGGTGATCCGGGGAGGTGTGGCCAAGGCGAACAGTCCAGAATAAATCCAAAAGGGGAAATCCAAAAACGAAAGCAAAAGGTCCAAGGCTGAGAAATATGTCCAAACAGGAGATTAAAATCAGGTGCCGAGTCGGGACCGGCGGGGGGAACAAGGACAGGAGCAGGAAGTTAAAAACATGATGGAGCCAGGCGCAACCAGGTCCCGTGCTCGCACGATATGGAAATCAGAGGCAGAGCCACGAGTAAGGTGCGTGCCTGGCTTATAAAGGCGAACTGAACCGGAGAGAAACAAGGAACAGGTGGCGGGAGTGATGCAAATGAGGAAGGGCTGGAGCGCCCTTAAGAGGAGGGGTTAGAGATCGCGATCGTGACACTATTACAACTAGTTTCATTCAAAGCAGTGGATGGACAAGAATCTAGCTTAAAACTCCATTGTGCTCCATTTTAGAAATTTTCAGTAATGTGACTACACTTCTTTGTAAAACTGCCAGGTGGAGCTATAAAAGCTTAACGGGGCATGTGGTGCTTTTGGGCTGTCACCAGAAAACGCCCGGATTCGAATCTCGGTCAATGCTGAGGGACAAACATTTTCTAATTATAGAATTTAAGCTGTACAGTCTTTAGATTTTTGTTAATTTTAAACTGTTATTATACTGTAGCTTGTGAACGTGATGTGCCTTTTTCACATAATGAAAATCCAAAGGTAAATGTTGGTAGCAGGAAACAAAAACAGTACTGTAATGTAATACACACAGTAATCTAATGTATGCGCAGTAGATGGTAGTGATAGCTAAATATGAAAACATACAGTATTCTACCCTATTCATAAATATTTGATGCATCAAAGCCTTTAACATCATGACTTACAGTGGGTTATGGTTTTAATGTGCTTATTATGACATTATAAAGATTATATACTGTACTTCATAAAAAGTTACTGTATAATGTTTTATCCTTTTCTAAGAATACGTACAGTAGTAAGAACACCACTTGTTGTTATTGTAAAAAAAATGTACTAATTTAAAACCACTTGATAGTAATATTAATATGTAATCATGTAACTAAACAGCTAAAATATCACAAGTGGTTGTTTTGGAAACATTTTGGCATTAATTTTGTAAAAAATTTTATTGTCCTTATAGT
Source organism: Atractosteus spatula (assembly GCF_055471065.1). NCBI lineage: Eukaryota > Metazoa > Chordata > Actinopteri > Semionotiformes > Lepisosteidae > Atractosteus > Atractosteus spatula. Next base: position 50,910,917 of record NC_142710.1, read on the forward strand.
GGTAACGGGCAATGGACTGAAGCATGCTACACCCAGGAGGTTCAAAACCCGATCAGAGCATTACTTTCGGTTTGTTTCTTACGTAGCCGAATACATAGAAATAGTCCACTGTTATAGCTTATTGTGAACACAATGTGTCTCAGGTTTATCTCCGAATTGAGAAAATCTATATTTTGTCTTAATCCAAATTTCAGCAGCCAGTAATCAGCCAACAGTTTAACTTTAAATTTAAAACTTTAAACAGTATATTGAACAGTACAGTACTGCACAGTCCAAAGATTAACTCTGGGAGGTTAGGCGAAAATTGCTCCAACGTGAGTGCGTGTATCTGGATGAATTACTATACGTGATGGTTTTATGATTAAGGATTTCTTCATGGAATTCTTTAAGTTAAATAATGGAGGGAAGAAGAGTTATTTTTACAATGGCCAGTAATCGGAGAACAGCTGATCAATATGCCACATGTTTAAAAACAGTTTACTATTATAGCTTTGTTAATTTAATTAATTTCTTAATTTTAACAGTTACTACAAGGGACAGGTCTCGTCTGTGTATGTACACTAACTTCTTTCTTTTGTTTAAAATCATTCCTATGGAATTTATGTTAATATGGGAGAGATAAGACAACAGGCAAGTTAGTTCTGATTTGGGTAGCAGGCTGGGGCATGCTGTTAAATATAAGCATATCATCTAATTATGTGCTAAGCGCAGTTATGTTCTTAGCACATAGGATGGTGTGCTAAGACTTGGTGTGAGAAAACCTTTTTTCACATGTTCTGGTTTCCTTTTCATGCTTGGAACTGTTTTTTTTTACATGTGACTGCTATGACTCAATGACAATTTCTATATTACTATCAAGCTGTAATCATGACATTGCTATATTACTGTCAGCTGTAAGTGCATCTAAAATCTGTTTTGCAAGCTTGTTATAAAGTGTTCATATCAAGGTATTTTATTAATATAAATGCCTTTTTATGTTTTTATATGGAATGGATATACATTTGTTAAAAAAACAATATTGTATTTTAAAAAAATCTCAGGATGGTTGTTTGACCCTAGTCTCTCTGAGTTTGCAAAAGAACTTCCATTATGACAGTTCACATGCTGATGTACTGTAGGTATAGTGTCCCTACAGTTCCTCCCTCATCAGATAACTCATTGCTTCTCCAGCCAGTGTATTCACCACAAGTGGCATTGATTGAGATAAAAAAAACATCCTCTTCCACCCCAGAATTTGGCAATCGAAGATTATAAGTAATGCTGTAGTGGTTACAAGGATAGTTTTAAGTAGTGAGTAGAAAAGAAAATTCACTTAATGCTCTTTATTTGAGCACAAGAGTGCACACTGGCAATAGCTTTCTACAGCTTCTCAGCAATCACAGCTCTGAGGCTGAAGTGCAGCCAAAGACACAATGGCCTTACTCACTTTATAAGACGGAAACCCAGCCACTCTCCACTTACCTACTACTTCCCATCCGGCGTTACCATGAAAGGTCTCTTTTGGTTTAAACAAGTCGCAGAGACCTGACCCTCTGGAGCTTGAATGGCATTGAAAACGTGTCGTGTCACATAATGGTTCTTTTGGGTCACTGGATTTGTTTGCCTGGCTATACGTGGCTTTGGGGGCCTGAGCGTTGCCTAAGAGTTTGCGGATTAAATCTTACATTTATGCTGACTAATTGGATATTTATCTCAGCTCTAAAAATGAGCCATTACTAAAAATGCTTTTTTCCACCTTATTCTATTTTACACATTGAAATGCATCACTCTGTTAATTTCCATGACCAGTTTATTCTAATATATTACAGGGTTTCAGCCTAACATGGCAGACGATGATCGTAAGGCAGGACATGGCTTGCTTAGGATGCCATTTACACACGTACAGTCCATGTATGAGAGACAAATCAATCCAAATAGCATGTTTTTGTACTGTGTGAGGACACCAGAAAACTTTCAAAAATCTGCATGGCCAATGGAAGAACCTGCAAACTCACAGAGGGCACACCAGCTCAGAATTTACAAAGGACCCTACAATCATGAGGCAGTAACACTGTCACACTGGCCATTAAATAAGTCATGAAAAACATATACTGTAGGAGAATGCAGGTGTGTCTGAGTGCGGTTTTATCCCACTTGGTCATTAAAGCAAATAAAAAAGAAATTTATACGACATAATTATCTGCACTTCAAATATATTTATTTGATCTCAGAAGTGAGAACAAAGCTTCTCTCCCTTTTCCCAGCTGAGCACAGAGCTATTTCAGTCTGGCATATAATAAAAAAAACTTGTGCTTAATCACAAGTGAGATTCCTAGTTCGACTCATTCTTTTCTTCAAGCCTAGTTACATCCGCTAAACACCTGATTACTCTCATTAAGTGAAGATGAGCAAATCTCTACCACAGTGCTTTGCCCAATCGACGGCTGAATGTTTTTCATGTAGCTGCTGTTCATTTATTCATCGTGTGACAGGAGATAGGGGAGGAATGCTTGCATGGAGAGAATATTTTTTGAAGTATCAGCATCCAGCAATTGTTTCTGGGCCTTGTTCCAACATAAGTAATAAAATAGAAAAGAAAGTCATAAGTTGTTGAATGACATTTCTTTTAAGGATAACAATACCCTTTTAACAATTTGTAATAGATTAAAAATATATAAAATTGAAATGTTAAAAGTGTGCTTGTCCCAACATTTTCAATTAACTATAAGTACAGATTTTTCAAAGTATCCTCAGTGCTGATAAAAAGAAGTGGACAAAGAAAGTCAGAATTGAACTGGTCCTTTGCCATCTTTATGACATTAATTGAACATTTAATTTGTGGAGCCTCTCAGTTGTTCTTTAACTCTCTTAGAATTGAATTATTCTAATTACTAGATAAATGAAACAATTTAAAATGTTAATGATAATTACATGTAGGCTTCATCAGGTTTTGAAACAAAAATAACACGCTTAGTTTTCAATTAATGGGCACATCAGGGGGTACTGTTAAACAACTTACTGCAAAAGCATACAGACGTAACTCCCACAAGGAAATAGAAAGCTAAAGCATGAAAGCTAATAATTTTAAAAAAGTAGCTGATAATTTATAATTTTTTGTAAAGGGTTCCAAGGAGTCCAGACTGGCATCAGTAAATGCAAACCAATTAAATTTAGACACCTTAGTAAACATTAAAACTTTTATTTATCACCCCAATGTTTTCTTTGAAAGAAAACTCAATCAGGCAAGGCAAAAAGAAAGACAAATAACTAAGCAGCCTGCAGAATGAACTTGCTGCTCACTGAAGCCTAACTGAGGTGCCTCTCTGAAGTTCTTCTCTTACACCACCCCCTCAATCAGCTGCCTTCTATTTCACTGAGGTCAAGTCTCTCTGCACCGAAGGTTCACTTGAGCTTGGCAAATGAATAATGACGCACTGAAAGAGATAGCCTCTTTATAATGATCAAGCTACATCCATATCGTGTCTGCTTCACAAAGCTAGAAAGCAGAGCCATATAAAGAGACGTTTTGTTCTACTTTGCATATTGTAAGTCAAGGTAAGGAGGTCACCAACAGCTGTTAAATTAGGGATGTCAGTGTCACATCAATACTGTATACTTAGACCAGTAAAAGAGACTTATATACTGTACAGCATGTGTTATGGCTTACTTTGACGTATTATGGACTAAGCAGAATTACACTTTTTATTTATTGTAGTAGTTATGCTTTCCAACATTGTGAAAAATACAAAACAAGTTATTATTCATGTCCCATTCCATGTACAGTATACTGTACAGTATATGGAGTTTAATCAACCATGTATGGTATTTGTAAGTATACTGTACATCACTGTTGATCAGTCTGAGCATTTTGTGACAATGTTTACTATTCATTATGAATTCAATGGCATCAGTGCAGCCATCAAAAATATCAATCATTTCGATTAAGATTTTTCCACAAGGATGGTGCAGTATATCTGATGATTCCATTTTTACTAGTAAGTCCATTCCTGCATCTTGGATTTCAAACTATAGAAACCAATTGGAAGTGAGCAGTGACAGCAGGAGCACTAGGCTGCTCAGCCGTGAAATAAATTAATGAGACATGCATTGGTAATGAGATTACAAACTCATAAAAAGGAGACTAGGAAAGATTATTTGGTACATGCTGTTGCAGATCCAGACTACAAAAAAATTATGGTATTACCTGAATAGTAATATGTCTTACAACAGCTGCAGAGTGGGATGTACACCAGAAATATGCTAGTTTATGATCTATATGTTTCACGTCACTGTCATTTTAATGTGGCTTTAGAAGGAGCAAAGCAAGTACATTACAAAAGCTTAGTAAATATTGGTGCTTTAACGTACATTACATTTGCTGGTTTGGAGGAAGCAATTGGATTCAAGCACATTTGAGCTTGTTATATCCAGAATCTGAAGTATGGTCTATTGTTTGATATATGACAAGAAGTTTTTTTATCCCATGGAATAAGGGATCACAGCCAATTTAACTGTAGGTGCATTATGTTTTTTTTATGCAAGAAAGAATCTCATTATGATTCATGACACTGGCTGGCATATATTCAATAGTAAATTGCATAGAATCCTGGATGTAATCATGTTTCATTTTTTCATTTTTTTACTTAAGCTCAGAGCTTTGAAGCCGTCCTAACAATATTGAAATTTTTATCGTTATAAAGGAGACTATGCTCTTTTGAAGCATAGTAGGAGCTAGTGTTGTATTCATATTCTTCCTGCTCTTATATCTGATTGTTACCTCATTGACCTGAGTTTAAGTCATATTTATCTAATTTCACTCTTCACACATTTTGTAGTCCAAAATATTCTACACTCAATTAAAACACTTACTAAATAATTACTTCACTTATTATTTTGGAATAATGTTAAAAAAAATTTTCAGAACATTTGGGTTCTCACTTTATAAGCTTTGAAAAACCAATTTAAAACTGACATAACACAAATGTTTCATTACAATATATAAATACTTTTTATTGCATATTTAGCATAGAGCATGTGCTTGTCCCAAGGTCTTTTCACAATTCTAGGTTCTTCAGTAAAAGAAACCTCTTATTTAAAAAATAGAAAGTTTTTATTTTAATAGTAAGGCCGATTTGAAACTTTTTGAAACATAAAATATGGTTGTCTACTTAATTATACAAACTATGAGTTATAAATTCCTGTAAAATTGAAACTACATAACTGAGGTGTACTACAATTTTAATAGAGTCAAATGATCAAATAATATCAATATCTACCAGTCATTCAGATGGTCAGATCTTATTAGGGCCTGGCTTAAACATAAAACTAACTGTAAGACTTTGTTCTCAGTCCCTATATAGTAGTATTCCCTATGTTGTAGAGGTATGCTCCAAACAACCTTTTAGGGGTTAAACAAAAGTTTTCTGTGAAGATATAATGACTCATTATTTAAACAAAATTACTTGTTTCAGTGAAAGAGAACAGTTATATAATCAAAGTGAGAACCAACTTCTGTACTGCTAACAATGACTGAGATTGTTCAGGTGTTAGATTTTAATTGGAACTCTAATCCAAAGCTTTAATGATATAAAGGCAAAAGCATTATAAAAAGATTGGCATGCCCTATACTAGACATTTGTTTATGTTAACATTCCAGTTGGATCCTTAGTAGTATACATGCATGTTTTTCAAGTTTTAGTACAGTTGATGTAAAGTGTTAAATACAATAACATCACACTAGGTTAAGTAATCCCAAATTGAATTTAGACAACCTCTATTTTGAACTGAAACTAGTGTTACCAACATATTCACTCATGTTAGTCATGTGTACTCATACTTTAACTGACAAATTAAATGAAAAATGTACTTTTCTAACAATAATACAATCCAAGAGTTGTCAATAATGATGAATAATAAAAGATAAAAAAATAGTTCTGCCCTCACCCAAAATCTAAAACTTTGTTTCAGCTCCTAAGGTTTCACATTTTGCCAAATACTGGACCTTAATCAGCGATGAAAGCAAATATTCACTCAACACTTTCAATACTAATAAATAATTTGGTCTTCCTTTGTGGTAACCAAAATGTGCATGAATCCTTCTCTTTCAGCTGGTCTACCAATGTATTTATTATAATTATGAATGAATCCTGTTAATGAATTCAATATACTGTATACATTACAGAAAACAATACTGTGTGGCAGAAGAATAAAGAACCTGCACAAAAATATGAAGGCCAAAATGGCAAGGTCAGCACTAGCAATTAAAACACAAAGATATGAATCTAAGAAGCAACATCATCTTTAAAGAATGCAGGGTATGGGAAATCACATTAGAGTATTAATCTTCCTGACAGCAGGCAGTATGCTGAAGCAAATCAACTGAGAACATAGCCATACATCACAATATACTAACACTATAATGAAAACATTTATTATCAAATCCAGGATGTAATAAAAATCAAAATCCATTAGAGAAAAGCAGAATATGAGAACAAAATCTAACATTGATGTAAAGAATAAATTCATATACAGTACAATGATCAGGTTTGTGGGCCCTGGCAGGCTACATCAGATAGGGACAGAAAATATCTCAATATAAATATACGTTCACTTCTAAATGGCAGTATGTATACTTCATAAACATTCTCTAAAGCAATAGCAAAAATATATCTTAAGCATGCTAAAAGAAACAGCCAATTATTTCTACTGTCGACTGTTACCTTATTGTAAACTAGTCAATTAAATGTAGATCTAATTGTTTTCTTCAAAGTGAATAGTTCAAGGCAAGTATCCCTATTAATTTTATCTGTATCCAACCCTTGGTTTTGATGTGTTTGCCTGTATATATTCATAATCCATCAAGGAAGTGACAATTGCTCTATTGCCCTTTATCAGTAAGTTTTCATAGTGCAAGGACGAACACAAAAGGCAGACATGTAATTATGACAAGGCAAGTCATTATATCGTCAATGCAAAAGCTAAGTTAAATGTAGCTAATTAATAAGTGCAACACCGAAGGCATTTAATTATCAACAGAGTGAAGCCACTAACATCCATCTTTATTTATTTGTCTCCATAGCACTGAATTGAAATAGGTGACCTGCGAACATTACATCATCGTAAGCACAGTCCGCAATCAATAATTTATTCTTCAACATTGTGCTTAAAGCCATTATTATGTTTTTTATTATGATGAAAAACAACAACTGTGCATGCTTTCTTTGCCTGTCAGCTTTGTCTGTCAACAAAACCTTAAGGGTGCTTTAAAAATTAATGAACAGCACTTACACTGTAAATAACTGCTGGGAATAAACCATGGGCTATTTAGAATGTAAAACCTACTGTCATACTTTGATTGTCTTTGTATGCGCCTTCACCCCAGAATGCAATAACACCTGACTATGCTATCTGCAGGAAGCAAGCTGTTCTCTATCAACTTACTATTGTCCTCTGATCCTTGTTAGAAGGTTTAGAAAATACTAAGAGGTGTTCTTGGTGTGTATGTTAAGGCCACCCATGTCATTTTAATTAATAATAGGGATATACAGGGACAAGTTCAAATATTTTACTTAAAATGAAGTGTAATTAAAGATTTCTAATAATCGTTGTGTGCCTTGACCATGACAGCTTAGGCCTTTCTCTAATTGCAGAGGAGTGTAGCTGAAGATACTCCTTTTTAAAAGGAGTAAAGCTATATAAAAAACTGAACAATTTAAAGTTATATTGTGCAGATGGACTCCAGCAAGTCATCAGTCTGTTTTCTTGCAAGAATCACAAGTTCAAGGTCACTTTTCATCACTAAAGGGAAGATCCAGCTATGAGTGATCAGCAAGGTGCACACCAGAACTAAAAATGATACTGTAGCAACCAATCACCAACTTGTTATGCTGCACTTTAAAAGCCAGAACCCAACTTGTTTTCATTGGTTAACTCACTGTCTTCTCATTTCCCTCCAACTGAACTGGCAATCTGACTTTTCCAACCAGGTCAGGGTTTAAATTTTTCTCCAGGATGCCAGGCCGAGAAATTGAGTCAGTAAAATTCGGTCCAAAATACTAATTCTGAAATAAAAGAAATCTTGTGTTCACGAACCCACTTTTATTTGCACCTGATTAATACATTAGACAGTTGGATAACTTTTTTTTTACAGCATTGAATATCCGAGTATATTCAGTACCAAACTATTGCCAGAATGAACCGAGTTTTCCCCATCTTTCTAACTTGCGGCCAGACCCCAAGAAGACCAAAATTCAGCAAGACACTAACATTGGCAGAGCTGCCCAGCAACATAAGTCAAAGCTCTTGTTTCTCTCTTCTGTCTGCATCGGCACCCTCCCAAAACTGAGCAGCTACAAGCCAGACCATGGAAAAACCTCAAGCTCCATCTTACTAATTTTAACTCATCAAAGACATGTGACCAACGGATCTTTGAGTATAAAAAGTCTTCATTCACATTACAATTCTTGAAAGTTGAACTCTTATTCCAAAAACATGTTTAATGTCTAGTTCAATAGTAAATGCATATTTACTTGTATTTGAGAATAATTGTGATATAATTATATGAGACTGATAGAACCTAAAAGGTAGACCCTAACACATGTTATAGTACATGTGCATTAAAACTCTAAGATTAACTCTGATCTTTGTAATCCCTGAGTGAATGATCATCCTTTCATATCACAGCAGACCATTTCACAAATATTCTATTATTACATTCATTGTTTGTTATGCATGTTTTGATTTTGTATCGGTATATTGAAGCCCTCTTTTCGCTGCTGTGCATAGGGTCTATTTTCACTCTCCTGCCATTCCACGGTTCGTCCCTTCCGACATATGTGACAGCTATGGCAGAACTAGCTTACATCAAGTGCCATAAAGCATCATTAGAAGTTATCCAACATTATTAGGAGTGGTAATAGGATGCATCTCTTTTTAAAATATAGGGTTGTGGGTCTGTAGAACATGCTAACTAAGCATGTACTGTAGATAAAGTACTTTTTGGGGATCCTTAAGGAAATTAACAGATAAGATGCTTGGGTTGAGGAATATATTTAATATGAAATATCTATTAAACAATTTCATCAGACCTTCTTGTTTTATAACCAATTTGTTCTTATTTTGTGGAGCTGTTTCAGATAAGACCTAGCAAATAACACAGCTGTGCAGCAAAGACACCCCCACACCCTCATTTGCCTCCCTGAAGTGGGCACTGTTCCCTAATAGAACTCCTGCCTCTGCTGTCTTTACCTGTCCAACCCTCTGCAAGAACGCAAGATGACTCTTTTATGTGCTGTGCAAGCCTTGTACAGGGCATGATATGGAACCACTTTATGCAGCACTTACAGTATGTACTGTAATTAAAGTAATGGCATACAGTAAAGACATCAATAAGTTAAAATCTACTTTATTATTAATTATTAGACTCAAATGTTTAAAGTCAGATAAAGAGGGAATATCTGACCTACTAGTAACCGCCAAATTAATATACTGGATATTGTTGTCTGCATACTTTATTTCATATGTGAGTCGAAACTGTTATTAAACCAGTTATTAAAACATTTATTTTAAATGCTGTTATTTAACATATACATAGTTGTGCTGTTTCAGAGGGGATCTACAGTTTTCCAGTTTTCTATGCATTTCCCAATGTTAATAAATTGTGCATTGCAATCATTTTCTCATTTTTGCATTGGCTTTTTATGGCTCCTGGTATAAAGAATTCAGCTGTATTCATCATATAGCAATGATGCATCTAGTTTTAAGGTGAAAAATGACACATTTTAAATTATTGATCTATTAACTTATTCAGTTCTTGGTGAACCATTTTAACCATGACAAAATTAATCATGCCCTTTTATTATGCATGATTCCAAAAACAGATCATATATCATTCTTTATTACCACAAAATGATATTCATTGGAACAACATTTCACTTATTTTAAATTGGTGTTGTATTTTAAAATGAGCATACATTTATTAATAGTACCAAGCATGGTATAGTGCTCTCATTGGACAATTAGCCACTGTGACATATAATTCCATATCAGCTAAACTGTCTAAAGTTTCTTTTAGGCAAAACTGTGTCCTTGAGTTTCATAAGTGACTCAGGATGTTAGTTTTGTTTTATTTAGGCTTTGCTAGTATTGATTGCCTTGCTACCTACTTCTTAGCTCTGTTACTATATATAATTGTAATAATCTGATGATAGAAAACAGTTTATAAGATATAGAACATTGCATTTCCCATGCAATATCAGATCTTTGGTCTCTGTAAACCTGTTGTCCCTTAGTACTATTTGAGTGTGTACTGGAAATATACTATTTTTATGATGTTGGTGCTGAGAAATATTAAAAAATGCATCAGTATATACAAAGTATGTGAAGCAGCAAAGCAGTTTTTTTTATTATTGTGCATGATTCATTCTCCCCCAAAATGAGATAAGATGCCCTATAAACAATAACTACATAAACGGATGACAATATTATGTCCTTTAGAATCCACTCTCGTATTCAAGGCTGTCACTGCCAAGTATATTTTTAATAACAAAAAGAAGAATAAAAACATGATAAAAACACTGAATTGGATGTAATGCTATTTATGTGGCACTGAACAAATGTCCTATGTAATGAATAATGACAATTTTCATTCTTGTTAGATATAAAATGAGATTTGAAAGCATGCTTTCTGCTGTGGAAATTCAGAGTACCTATGAAAAAGCCTTTTGAGATGTGCCTGCAATACAATATTATAACTTTACTATCACATACATTATTTTCCCTTTTGCAATTGTGTAAATTAATGATTTTTTCATCTGTATTTAATGAACATACAGTGACTTGCAAGAGCATCAAAACCTTTGTAGGTGAAAGGAAAGTAAATAACACTAAAATTGCAAAGAAATATAAAAACACAAAAAGTCAGTATGTTGATTGCATGTTTGCACACCTCAGTCAATACATGCAGGAAGCACCTTTGGCATCAATTACAGACCAGAATCAAACAAAGTATCTTAGATGTGTGGGGCAGTAGTGTTAATTATCACACCACTTCATCCCCTTTTATAATGCAAAAAGCAATCTCTATGAAAGAAAAATAATTGCATAGCTAAATACAGTGCCTTGCAAAAGTATTCAGACCTTGGCGTCCCATCTCATGAAATTACAATGATGTGTAAAGATTTCTTTAACTTTAGTATTGTATTCAAAACCTAAATGCTCAAACACAAAAAGGGTAAGATAAGTTAGTGTCAACAAAAACTAAAGAGAAAAAATAGTATGTATTGCATAAGAATACAGACCTGTGATCTCAATATTTGGCAGCAATAACAGCCACAGTCTTTATTTGGTAAATCTCTACCAACTGTGCACACCGGCTTCAGACACTTTTTGTCCATTGTTCTTGGCAGATTTGATCAAGCTCCCTCAAGCTGTTTGTGGATCACTTATAGACAGAAATGTTTAGTCTTTCTATGGATTCACAATTTGCCACATTCAAGTCCACACTTGAAAATGACAGTCAATGACATTCACTTTCTTATTCTTAAGCCACTCCAGTGTAGTTTTTTTCATGCATTTTGGGTTATTCTCCTGCTGCAAGGTGAATTTACAGCATGATCCAGATTTAGGGCTTTAGCAGACTGATGCATGTTCTTCTCAAGTATCTGCCTGCTCAATGCTTCCATTTTCCCTCTATCTTGACAAGCTTTTCAGTCCCAGCATCACAACACAATTCTGTCAGAACAAAGCTTGACAGCAGCGATACCATTGACATTGATTGACATTGTTTCTTTTTTGCATTTGACCATATATTTGACCAAAATATTTCAATTTTATTTTGTTTGAACACAAAACAAATGTTGCCACTTTGTTGTGAAACATCCTCAATATACAGTTTGAGGTGTTCGTTTTTAAACAATGGCTTCCTTCATGCCACTCTTCCATACAGGCCAGCATTTTGCCTTGTTCAGTTACTCAGTTTGGAGGGACAGCTTGATGGGTAGTAAGATACACCTTCTGCTTAATGATCAGCTTTAGCTGTGATGAGATATTCAGTGTTTGGAATTTTTATACTCTTCTCTTGGTCTGTGCCTTTTTACAATTTTATCCTTAAGCTGTTTTGAGAACTCCTTAGTCTTCATGGTTGAATCTTTTCAGATATTGAAATTCAATACATGTCTGAAGGGCCTTACAGAGACAGATGCATTTACTCTGAAATCATGTGAACCACTATTACTAAACACAGGCCGAGGTACTCAACTAATTGATGGGCTTGTTAAGGTAATTTTGTGCACTTAAGTTACTTTAGATTTGCTGCAGCAAAACATTTGAATATTTACACTACCATGATTTTTTCCATTTTCCTTTCTCATGATCTGTTTATGTGTCTTTTTTAATCGTGCTTTGATGTATGAAGTACATTCTATATATAAATACATGTTGATTGCTTTCAAAGTGTCATGGCTGCAAAGATGTAAAACAACAGGATGTGAAAATTGTACAAGGGTCTAAATACTTTTGTAAAGCACGGATGTAGAATTCTATATCAAGAAGCCTGATCAAAGAATTTCAGGTGGTGTTACTTTGTTCATTATGCATTCCTAAAATTTAGTATTGACAATTACTTTTTCTATTTTGATAACCTCCCACATTATGGAATATATTTTTTCACCTCTACAGCTCCTGTACCATAATGAGGCAAATCTCTGCCTACACTCTACTGATGTGCTACCTGCCAAAGCCATTTGTCATTTGACACTCTGCTTGCTCTACAGTGCCTTACAGGACAGTTAGCACCACCTATAGGAGCAATTTGACTCTCACTGATGATGCTGCAAATTTCCAAGGTTCCTTCATGTCATTGTTATTACTCAGAAAATTCAGGACACCATTGCTCAATTAAACATCCCCAACACTGGCAGTAACTGGCCACCAGCAGGTTGGTCCCTGAGCTTTTCCTGAACTGCCACTTTAATCTTATGTCATTACTAGAGTTCTGATATAAAAACAGTTCCTTAACACCATGGCTACTGCCTAAAATAAGGAGTAACAGAGCATCTGTCAGAGGTAAAGGACAACATTCTGCATCCCAACAATGTTTGCCAACACATCGTCACTGATACTGTGCTGTGCATGAAGGAGCATTAGTTTTGAACTGCTACTTCATGTTCATTATGACCTCTCAGATTTTGATTTTGATGTGTGGCCAGGATGGGACTGTATAGACAGTAACACATTCCTCACATTCTCACAAACAAATGAGGGAATTGGCTGCACCTACTGTATGGATGGTAGTTATTCAGTACTAACTCAGTTAGTACTCTATAAAAGTACTGAGGAGACAGTTAGAGGTTGTCTAACCAGACCCTCACAACCACTCTGGACAGTTAGATGGACAGCTAGATCTCAGGTTGAGATCCTTTGGGGAAACTATAATAACATTTACAAATACTCTGTTGGGGGTAAAAGCAAGGTCAAGACTTATCTTAATTAGTAGTAGCCTTGATTGTTGACCATGCCACCATAGCAGTAAGAAAGAAGATACCTGTAGGTGAGAACAGACTGGCCTAACCAGGATCAACTGGGTGAAGCATTTCCACTGCTACTCATTTCTGATGTGAGGTTAAACATGTATTTTGGGTCGACTAAAGGGTAAGTAAAATAAGTAACATTGAGGTACTTCCCTTGGCCATTTAATCTCTCATTTAAATGTCATTAGCAGATCCCCTTGCTACGCTTGCTACCCTCAAAGGGGTTTCTGTTACACCAGCCTAACGAAGAAAGCTTTCATACTACAAAACCTGTCAAAACTACTTAAATACAAGGGCATCAACATGGTGAAGCAGAGGCAGACAAATACTGTTGTGCAAGATAATTATGTTAAAAAATCTGTTTCATCTGTGAAACACATTTAGTGGCTAGTTCACAATTTCCCCTTACTAACTTACCCTTATATAACTGAGACTTATAAATACAAAGTAGGAGAACCTGGCATAGATAGAAGGAACAATAATGGAGGAGGAGAGCAGTAGTCAAGTGCTTTGTAGACATAGTGACAATGTTCAGTGATTATGAATGCTTGCCTTTGAAAAGTGAAACCTTTAAGTGCACAAGAAAAAGCAAATGCAAAAATTAAATATGCATGAAATAAATACGATAAGGATTTCCTGAATAAGTAAAATAGTAGCCTGTTACCTTTTGAACTTCAAAAAATGTATTGAATTTACTTTTGGGAAATGTGTTAAAAAGACTGAAAAACACTTTACAGAAGATTTTGAAGCAATAGATCAATAAAACATTACTAGATTATAATTAAATCTTAACAAGGTTCAAATACTCCAATCTGGTCCTTTTGGATGATCAGGACACAGAGCTCTTACCTTCCTTTCTATCTGTCATCATCCTTTCTGTATTTTCCTCTTATTTCTCCCTTTTTTTCCCTACTTGCCCATTTTATGCTGTTTTTCTGGACTGCTGATTAACACTCAGATATTTACCCGGAACATAATTAACCAAGGTAAACCAAGGTAAACGTTATGATTTCACGAGGAATGAAAACGCCCAAAATCAAACTGTAACGAACTATTGTGGAGTGAGTGTTTGGCTTAACCCACTTGGCTGAGGGCCGACCTCCTGGCCATAGGACAAGAAGGCCAGGACCCCCCCGCAAGGTAACCAATGGCCAGCTGCAGAGGTGGAGTTGGGGTGGAGGTGGGATGCAAAAGTCGCACGCGAGGGAGGGAGATATCGCATTTGGTATTTATAGCGTTCGGTGGAGGAAGGATGAAGGGAGTGATTGCTAATCACTGATTGCTGGGAATGATTGAGCGTGGTTGTTGTCAACCCCCCCAAACTTTCATTAAATAAACTCCATTGATCTGATCACTGAATCTCACACTCCTGTATTTCACCAAACATCTCCTTGCTTTGAAGCTCCCGAGAACTGGAATAGCTGACAGGTGTTGACCATTGTATCTAGGTTCTTCATGACACTTCATTGGTCACTTACAATAGCTATAACAATATTATGATCAATATATTTATTTTTTTAATTTCCCTGTGAGGTATGCACCGCTTGCACAATTCACAATTTTAATGATTGCTAGCAAAACAGTTGATGTTTCGGCTGTGGAGCCTTCTTTGTTCTTTTCTTTACTTGTTCTTTTGTCTGTGCCTCCTCATGTCAGCGGAAGTAGTCAAAAGATGTCATAAAGCCTATCAGATATCAGAGCCGTTTCCTGCTCTGATCATATGCAGTACTAGCAACAAACAATGTGTTAGACAACATTGTACATAAACCCCTTTTCAAGTTTACTACCACAATGTTGATTCCAAATGTGATGGATCTAGACAGGATTACAGACAGGGGGATGGTGACACCAGTGATCTGGTGCTCAGGGGGCATGGCGAAGGCGTACATGTCCGAAACAGTCCAAAGGAGAAATCAGGGTTCAGTCCAAAATCCAATAGCAGGGAGGTCCATCTGAGACAAAGATGAGGAACAGGGAACTTGGAACCAGGAACACAGAAGTTAAAATCATAACGGAGCCAGGCGCTCCGAGCCCCGGACTCAGATGAACTTGAACTTCAATTTGAACTTTATTGCCATGTGTAACTGGTACATGTACTGGTACAATGGAATTCTTACTTGCAGAAAATCTCCAGATTGTTAAAACAAGTGTAAAAACAAAGTGCAGACAGTGCATCAAGACAATATACAAACAAACAGTAGACAATGTACAAGCAAATGGGTAAACAGTTTGAATGTAAACAATGTAGATATGTAAACAATGACTGGAGATGTGCAATATATAAGAAATCATAATGAGGTAGATGGTGTAGGTGTTGTCCAAGGGGCATGGCTAAATGTGTTCACAAATCACACTGCTTGTGGATAAAAGCTATTGAGGAATCTGTTGGTAAGTGTCCGTATGCTTTTGTATCTCTTGCCTGAGGGCAGTGGGGTGAAGAGCTCATGCCCGGGGTGGTGACTGTCCTCTGTGATGGCTGGAATTCTACCATGGCAGCGGTCCTCATAGAGCTGTTTAATCTTGGTGAGACCACAGCCGATGATCTTCTAGGCCACATTCACCATTCTCTGCAGTGCCTTTCTTTCTTGAGAAGAGGTGTTGCCTTACCACATGGTAATCCCGTTGGTGAGGATGCTCTTGATGGTGCAGTGGTAGAAGTTCACCAACACGGGTACTGGCATCCCCCATCGTTTGAGGCACCTCAAGAAATAAAGGCGCTGCTGAGCCTTCAAGATAGAGTCCATGTGCACAGTCCAGGTTAGATCATTAGAAATGTAAATTCCCAAAAACCTAAAGCTGGTGACTGTTTCCACTTCCATTTTGTCAATACTGAGTGGGCTGTGTCTCCGAAAGTCCACTATTAGCTCTTTCGTTTTATTTACATTCAAGTCCAGGTTATTGCTATGACATCACCTAAGCAGCTGTACAACTTCACCCCTGTAAGTGGACTCATCATCATCGCTGATCAGGCCTATTATAGTGGTGTCATCTGCAAACGATAATGATGCGGTTGTTGCTGTGTCTTGCTATGCAGTCGTGAGCAAACAGGGAGTACAACCTTGGACTCAGACAGCAGCCTTGTGGGGTTCAAGTGCTTAGGGTGTTGATGTTTTATTACCTATCCGCACCACCTGTGGTCTCTCAATTAGGAAGTCCAGCAGCCAGTTGCAGACAGAGTTGGACAGACCTAATCCCTGCAGCCCTTGTAGCCTGTGATTGACTGTAATCCCTGCCAAAGCCTCCGGATGTCAGTGCACTGTGTTTCAAGCCACACTCTGTAGCTCCGTTTAGCGCGTTTTATGGCTTTCTCTAATGCATACCGTGATTCCCTGTACAGCTCTTCGTCCCCCGATTTGAACGCGGTTGATCTATCTTTTATTTTATTGCGAATGTCGTTGTTGAACCACAGTTTCTGATTGGGAAATGTCCTAATTTTCTTTTCTGGAACACAGATGTCGGTGCAATATTTAATATAGCTGGTGACCGCGTCCGTATACTCATTTAAATCTGTGTCGGGAGCTCTGAATGCGTCCCAGTCTGTACAATCAAAGCAGTCTATTAACCTGCTTTCCTTCCTCCTTTGTATCCAGGAAGCAACAGGAAAGCGATGTGGTCCGACTTATCGAAACTCGGTTTGGGAAACGCTTTGTATGCTCCTTTTATTGTTGTGTAGCAGTGGTCCAAAATATTGCCTCCTCTTGTCGGTACAGTGACATGCTGAATGTATTTTTGCAGTACTTTCCTCAGAATGTAGTGGTTAAAGTCCCCGACTACATTTGAGACGGTCTGGGTTTTCGTGCTTGCTGATAATGTCGTGGAGTTCGCTGTGTGCTGATTCCATGCAGGCTTGAGGTTGAATGTAAATGGCTGTAATAATGGTGGCGGAAAACTCCCTCGGCAAATAAAAGGGTCGACATTTTATGGTCAGGCATTCTAGATTCGGTGAGCAGGAATTAGAGATTACCTCCACATCGGTGCACCATTTGCTGTTGACCAGGAAGCAGACGCCTCCTCCTTTGTGTTTGCCGGTTGCTTGTTTCTGTCCATGCGGTAAACGGCGAACCCCTTTGGCTGGATGGCAGTGTCCGGGATGCATGCATTCAGCCAGGTTTCAGTGAAGGCGTATACACAGCATTCCCTCAGGTCTCTTTCAGCGTTGATCCGACAATGTAGCTCGTCTATCTTATTGTCCAGTGACTGAACATTAGCTAACAAAATAGATGGCAGCGTTGGTCTGTGCAGACGGCTCTGTAGTTCCGCTAGTACGCTGCCTCGGCTCCCACGACGTCTGTCCAGCTGTTGTTGTTTGCCGCATCTTTGTCCAGTCCGGTAGGTGGGGTCCGGTATGTGAAAAAAGTTGTTTGATGACCCTAAGGAGTCTGTGCTCAGGTTTAAAAGCGTTTGTCTGTCATAAGTAATGACAGCCCTTAAGCATCCAACACGAACAGTCACAGAACGAGAGAGCTTTCTGTAAACCGTCGCAATCTTGCTGGAGCCGTAAATGGATATGGTCAGGACGCCAGGGTTAAGCCTATGCCATCAGGTCTTTCCTGGACACCCTGGTAGGCAGGCTTCCAGGCGTCCATCTTCCAGTGCTGAGCGCAGAGTTTCAGAGGCAAGGGGTTTAAATAATACACAGGAAACAAGGGGCAAGTGAACGTAATAATGAAACTAAAATACAAAAAAGGGTCGGAGTGCCCTCTGGAGGAGGGATGACACAAACCAACAAAGAAGCATTTTAAAACAATTTTGAAAAGTGTTAAAATAATTTTGTCTATGTTAAAAAAGATGGATTTCTAAAGAAAACATGCCATGAATGGGGTCTGGACCCATTAGGTTGAAAGCTCTCACATTAGGTCATTATGAGTGGTCACATGAAGTAACGTGAAGTACTATAACATTTATATACTGGAAGCCTACTTCTTCAAATCCAATTAATCAAATAAGTCTGATACAGACTCCATTCATGGCATGTTCTGTAATCCTGTAAAAATGTAAAAAATGTTTACAGCCATGGTACATTTTGAAATTGTTTAAATACATGTGATAATGTTTGTTATATACTGATGGAAAAAAGAAATGCAACACTTCCTCCTCCACACTCCCGTCTGGCCCTACCGTCTGCATGGAACAGGCTGAAGAGTGACTCATCTGTGAAGAGGACCTGATGCCACTGCTGACGAGTCCATGGAGCATGGAGCCTCACTGTCCTGTCACTGATGCGGACATTGTGTCAGTACGGGTGGCAGATCTGAAACGATCTTTCAGATGGACCAGTCTGATGTGTCGGTCCTGCTCTGGTGTGGTCACTCACTTGGACGGTCATCTGTCCTGCCAGTCAGTAGAAACCTTGTCTGCAGTCAGGACATAGTGGAGCAGCTTACTCCATAGTGTCTGGCAACGCAGGCACATGACATGCCTGCCTGCAGCATGCCAATGGCCCTCTCCCTTGCTTTTGACATTCGAAGCATTATGGAATGCACAGAAAACTGACTAAGTGTGGCCTTTTTCTTGCAGTGACCTAACTTTGAATTAAGGCCTTTTTAAAGGTGACCTGATTGTGCATTGTTCCACCTGGACCTCGTTGGGTAAAAGTGCACCTAATGAGCTTTCGTGTGGTTGGAAAGTTGCAATGCCTCACTGCACAAGCTGTATCGTTGGTCCGAGGGCTTAAAACAAATTGACAACATTTTGTAAAAGTATATAAGCTAAAACTATAGTATTCTCATTCCAAAAAATATTGCGTTTCTTTTTTCCATCAGTGTATTTGGAAGAAGTAGAATTTATTAGAAAAACCATTAAGATACAGTTTCGGTAACAACTAGCACAACACAAGGACTGCCTATTGATCTTCTTTGAGCAGTGAAAGATTGAATTTAGCATGCTGTACAGAACTATAGTATACCACAGTGAGCTGCATCTGTATGTCAAATGCTAGAATATTTATGTGATGGGTTTCATGAATACATTCGAGAAAATAATTTTAAAATACATGTAGGTGTTAATATTTGGTAGTATTGATAATTCAATATTGTTCAAGTCTGATTAGGCACAAAATAAGCATAAAGGGACACAATGGCTACCAGTTCTGGTAGCCATTATGTCAGACACAACTAATCTCTAAAAATAAAATGCCAGTTAAAATTGGTTTACTTCACTAACATTTATAATTCAGTAGCACAATAAATTTTGTTTTACTTCCATGCCTCAATCTCTTTATGATTTCTGTGATGTTACACATAATTAGCTCATATCTTTCTTGATTGTTAAACTGGGATTTCTAGCTGTTTGTTTTTTCTTAATTATCCTCCCACATTAAAATCCAGAAAGTCTAGTTTATCAAAGGATTAAATTCTGGAAGAGGGTAAATAATTAAAAATCAAACCTCTGAAACCAGCAGTCAGAATTTCCCAGATCACCAACTGCAGAACAGTTGACGTAATAACCCAAATACGTCTTTAAAGATATCCAACCAAGCATACAAAAATGTTAGGATGCAACAGTTTGATTATTACATATAAAAACCACTTCATGAAACACAGCTGGTTTATCTAAGTTTGCAGAATTTTGTCCAGCCATTTAACTGCTATCACAATCTCAGAGCTGTGATAGCAAAGATTGGTGATTAAAACCAGATCATATGATATTTATATAAAAATATGATGCACAACTCTTTTTTGTTCTGATCTTAAACATCTGATTTAATGCATTATACAGTAGAGGTAAATTAAATAATTTATGCCTAATACATTTAGTTTTACATTTGATTTATTAATTTTCCCGCTACTGCAATTTGACATGATATTTGCCATAGTAGAAAAAAAACACTATTAAATGTCTTACTATGGAAGCTTATTAGATAAGTTTCGGTATCTTACAACATAATGCCCATACAGTACAATTTCTAACTTCTATCCAATATAGGGTCACGGGAGAGCCAAACCCAATTTCGGTAAGCAGCAAGCTCAATGCAGGATACACCTTGGATGGGATGCAAGTCCATCACAGGACATATGCACCCATCCATTTTCTTACCCCTTTATCCAATACAGGATTGTGGGGGAGCCAGAGGCTATCCTGGCAAGCAACTGGTGCAAGGTAGGACACACACTGGATGGGATGCCAATCTACCACAAGGCACACACAGACACACACATGCACAATATAATGTCTGTAATGCAAATTTAGGTGTTTAATGCATTTGCCATGAATCTTTGATCATTGCATTTATAATAGAAGAAAAGGTCAGAGATGTTGGGATGACATACTGTAGTTGAGAATCTCTTTCATATTCCAAAACAGTTCAATTCTACTGCTTGAATTCCACATCACAGCAGTTATTGTAAAGTGCCACCAGGGTTTCTTCCAGTGAAGCTATGGTCTGTCCAGGACCAATAATGCTCATTTAGGATTCATTTTTGAGCCAATTTGATCAGATTTAATTACTTGAGACCAGATCCTCTTTTCAAGCTCCATTACCAGAACTGAGGTATAAACTTTAATGGAGCTGAAAGTATAGTTCGTTATATCCTCACTGCAACCTTCAGCCTAACTCTCTGAAACGGAGTGAGCTCCTAAAGTAAGGAATATTTAAAGAAAGCCCTTCTTCATTGTTGTTTTATTTCTATAAAAATGGCTGAGGACTCCTGAGCAACTTCAAAGGCTGTGGCTGTGACAAGCATCTTTAAATGAATGGCATTTCATGGAAAATATGTCTAATTTATCCCTCTTAAAACTGGGACAACCTACCACATTTCCATTGAAGTGAAAACCTTATATTTTGATCAGGTGTACTACAGTGCTGTTATTTTCTGTTGAATACATGTATCAAAACAAAATAAGTCTCTCAGAAAAAAAAAACTTTCTACAGTTTTAAAATATTAGTAGTGATATTCCATAAAATATCTAAAAACATTGAATTGATTTAATATTTCTTAAAGTGCTTTAAACAAAGAAATGAAAACTAATCATGAAGACAACTATAATATCACTTAATAACTAACCACAATACATCATTCCATAATCCATATAATGAATTCAATTAATGGATGCCTTAGATAGTTAAATGCTTTGAATGAGACTGGTATAACATGGAGGACAAAGAAAGGAAATGTTAATGCACTACAATACGATACTTCAGAGGGAATTTGAATACACCGAGATGGATCTTGTTATTAAAAAAAAATGAAATTACAATCTGAAAACACTCTCCAGTGCGATTCCCAGCACAGTTCTAAAGAGACAGACATAAGCAAGTGAAAAAATAATGAGAGCATCATACTGAATCCATAGACACATCACTGATGGTAACATGGGGAATGTGTAGGATAAAAAAAGTGATAGAAGTATCAAACAAAGTGAACTTTTCTGTGTGGGGCCCTTAGGTACATATACCTGTACAAGGAAACAGAACTGTTGTGAAGGTCATGTTTTTTTGTGTTTATGTTTCAACTGAGCAGATGTGCCCTTGAAATAAACATACTGTATTAAAAAAAATACCCACCAGAAATATAAAATCTGAAGTATATTCAATGCATAACATGTCTTGTTATTATGCTGGTAGATCTCTTAAATGAAATAAACTAAAAAAGAAAGCATTTGCCCCACCAAACAAAATTCAAGAAATAAAAAGGAACTGAAACATAGGACAGAGTGTGGGGGCTGAGAGTGGTAAAAGCCAACCCAGCAGGGGCAAAAGTGAATTGAATTTGGCCTTTTAAAATGCCTGGCCTTTGACAGAAAATTGATTCTAAAGATTAAAACAAGAGAAAAATAAAATGTATAAATATTGAATTTCTTCTAATCTTGGACACTTTATTTACTTCTTGCATCCTCGAAGCTATGCAAAACAAAACCCCTGACAGTTCCCAAATTATTAATTGCTAATAATATACTGTATTTGACGAAAGCATTTATCCAAAGTTAATTAGAATTGCCAGTATAAAATGGGGTGCCAATTATAATATATAGCTGGGCTTTGGAATAAGCTAAAGTACTAATGGCTACCACAGTAGCATTTGCACCTGAGATTTGAACCCACAATATTCTGTTGCGGAGTCCAAAGGCCTTAACCACTATGTCATCCAGACACTAATGCTAAGTGCATAAGGCATTGATTAAATCATGTTTTTCTCACGTAGTAACTTTTACTTTCCATTATACTTTTAAATAGTCTGCTCTGTGTTTACAAAATGATTTCATAGGATATTTTACCATTTGCTTCTTAAATTTTTTTAAAAAGTAAAATCGCACATAGGAACACTGAGCACTGTTTTGTGGCACCTCAGGCATTATATTTTGATCTGAAGACTTTCAGAGGCACAACAGACCTTACTGTATTGATGAGATACTATGTTTAAGTGACCCAAATGGATATTTTCATAGTTGTACTCAGAGCATCCGAGTCTGTGTGAAACTCCCAATGTATCATGTAATTCAGTGTGAATATTCCCAATGCAGTGCTGAGAAAATAATATGTCTGTGTGTTGTGATGTTCTCATTAACTATATTACCATATTTTTTTTCGTGTGCAGTTCTAGGAAAACCATTTAGTTTACTCTGTATATTAGATGGATTGTGTTCACTCTCCCTGTGCTACACTGGACACATCAGTGCAGGAAAATTATATTCCCAGAGTGGAAAGGTTGGAGATGCTTCATGGGTTCTCTTTACAAGCAAAGATGATCTCTGAATAAACTAGACAGTTTCTTGTGCACAAAGTAACAGTGTTAGATTCCACAATTTAGTATAATACTAGCTTTTGAATCTGTGCGATAAATAACTGAATTGAGCATTAAGCAATGCAGAGAGGTCTCAATTGGAACAGGAGGCTAATTGGACTGCTGGTGCTGTGAGCTCAAATCTGGTTAACAGTAGGTTGCAAATAAAATGAGATAAGAGACCATGGCTTAATCATATTTACTAGTAACCCTATTCAGAAATCATTAGATAATTAATAAAATTGTAAATTTCTTTAGACAGTCTTGAATCTTAAAGGAAAGTACAAAACAAGCCCTGATGCAATAATAAAAAAAAACTATACAATATAATACTATTAATAAAAACCTGTTGATTGTGTATTGTAGAAGAATAAATTGAATGTGATTATTCAGATTCATATTTTCATGTTTTAATATAGATATCACACAAACAAATATTTAGTGGATTGCATGATGCTTGTGTGAAAACATAATGTTCTGTAGGAAAATCATATATGTATGTTTTTTTTTTAATTTAAAGAATTATTTTCATTCCCAATGAGACATTTTACTAGACAGCTCATTAAGCAATAAACCTGGGAGACCAATGATTAGAACTAGATTAGGATGCGATTGAAAATTGCTCCATAAATCTCACAGCTCTGAGTTCCTTTGTTTTGTTACATTCATTAATTTGAGGTGGAGAGTTCTTGTAATTAATTCATTGACCAATGCAGGAACGCAGCCTCCAATAAGTTTCCACTATCTGCCTGCATAAGTAATATGATATGACCCTCTTAGCCAATACATATATCTGGATTTTCATTTTCATAAAATATGTTTTCTGTTCAGGAAAATTTTATCCATGTTTAGAATTCAAGTAGGAGATCAAAAATAACAGGTAAAATGTGATGTATTTTAATTTAAACAAAATTGATTTCGTGATATGGAATTGCATTTGCAGATGTAAAGACAAGAAAATTATTCGGAAATTGACCTCTTCCTGCCACTCAAGTGTCTTTTTGAGAGACTCTTTCTTCTTGAAAAAAAGACTAACTTTTTAAATATTTTTAAAGAGATATTCTTCCACTTCCATTCAATATGCATAACCACAATATCCAAAATACCTTTGTAGATTCAGATACTGGGTCCATTATAAAACTACGTAATAGAACATAAGGAACAATAACAAAAATGAAGTTCTATCCACAGTCCATTGCTGAGCCCAGGGCTGTTTAATCCCTTGTGAGGAAGATGAGACCGTTTAATAAGAATATGCTTAATGTCTTCCATTTAATTATTTGAGACATTTTGAAGAGTTCTATCACTTCAGGCCAAGCTACAGCTATCGACTCAAGTACTGTCCACGTAGAGCAAAATGTTATACATTCAGAATGTATTCTGTTCTGTTCATCAGATCATGACATGTATTCTGTGTGGTTTATTAAGGTCATGCAATGCCAGAGATTAATTTAAAAATGGAATTCTAAAGGTGTTTTGATTTGACATCCTTATGCAGCCAGGTGGGTTGGGTTGTGAACTTGTGTAAAAATGTGACAAAGTTCCACCATGTGATTTCAGGGGACAGAAAGGTCATTCCTCTTTAGCGATTGGGTTAGTAACTGGCCTTTCTGAGACACAAAGCTAAAATAATTACTGTCAGCTGCTCTGTGCAAGGATCACGCATCATGGCCCATATATAAGAGAATGTGTCAGTGCTTGTCGTTTCAGTGTATTTATTGAAAAGAAAGGGGCCTTCATTCCAAGAAACAGTCAGTCAGACTTGTAAGTGGCTTAATTTGAGTGCATCATTTCAAAATTTGAATGTGTTATTGTCTTGGATTAATTTATTGTGAGTCCTTATTAAAAATAAAATAACTGTTTTGTCACTTACATGTACATCGATATTGTGTTAACCCACCTAAAAAGTGCAATGCTGAGGATGGTGTTTCTTTAATATAATTAAGCAGTATACAGCATAATGTTGATGTATTCCCACAGGTATGCACCCTTTACGTTGATTCATTCTGAGTGGAGGAACTATCTTGTATCCTTACCTAATTAGAATCCTATTTAAAGTAGAGATGTGTTTGGCACGAGTATGTTATTCCTTGAAGAATTAGAAGAAGAATTGGAGATAAAACAGAGATTTATTTTAAACATAAGAAGTGTCTGTAAAACTAAATTAATTCTAGAGCTAAATCAAAATTCTGACTATTGCTCAGGGTTTCTGAAAATCAGGGTTTCTGAGGTCATCAGTTTGAAATACTTGAATAACATCAGAAAATGTCTATTTAATACTTTAAGTAGCTCAGCAGCCATATCATCCTGCAGCTCTCAACTGGCTACCCACTAAAGCTAAGCAGGGATGAGGCTGGTCAGTACCCACATGGGAGACCTCCTGGGAAGCTATGGATGCTGTTGGAAGTGGTGTTAGTGGGACCAGTGGGAGGCGCCCACCCTGTGGTCTGTGTAGGTCCTAATGCCCCAGTATAATGGTGGGGATACTATACTGTAGTGGGCGCCATCTTTCGGATGAGAGGTTAAGCCGAGGTCCTGACTCTCAGTGGAAATTAAAGATCCCCAGGCTTTTCTTGATAAGTAAAGGGGGTTATCCCAGTGTCTGGGCCAAATTTCCCCCCTTGCCTTTACCGTGGCTTCCAGATTGTCCCCATTATGATTGACTTGCATTTGCCCTGCGATGGACTGGCGCCCCGTCCAGGGTATACCCTGCCTTGCACTCGTTGCTTGCTGGTAGGCTCCGGCTTCCTGCGACACTATATTGTATAAAGCAGTTTAGCAAATGACATGACATGACTTTAACTAACAGATCAGATAGATCAAATGCAAACAAATTGCTATTTGTTTTGAGAGTACTGAGGAGAGTACAGATGCAGCCATTCAAAGTGCGCGGCACAGACACGTACCAGAGGTTATTGGCTAAGGCCTCGCGCGTCACAATACAAAATACCGCGGTACGTGATTGGTTGACCGACAGGGGCACTCATGGTGCGTTGGTCGGTCGT
The DNA here is from genome assembly GCF_055471065.1 of Atractosteus spatula. Classification (NCBI taxonomy): domain Eukaryota; kingdom Metazoa; phylum Chordata; class Actinopteri; order Semionotiformes; family Lepisosteidae; genus Atractosteus; species Atractosteus spatula. The sequence goes on from NC_142710.1 coordinate 50,937,146, forward strand.
AGAAAGATTTAAATGTCTTTACTGTGCCCGTTTTAGTATTGAATATTTAAATGGAATTTTACCACTTAAGGGAAATCTTAGTTGCTGAGCATAAAAAGAATAGGAGCATACTGTAACGTGTGTGAAGGCCATAAACGATATTAATTTTGGAACATAAACATATAGTATATGGCTGGTCTCGGTACTTTAAAGAAAAAATACACACCAGTATTTCATTTCTCCCTAAACATTTTAAGCATCGAAGTCTTTAACTAACGTGATACCGGAGTCAACAAGCATACTTTTAGAATTTGATTAAAAGGGAATATAATATGGAATCGCGTATCTAAAGAAATTAATAACGATATAATTATATTCATGTACCGCAACACAAGCCGGAATCCAGCCGGAGCCATGACTTTTTTTTAACAAACATTTCTTTGAAAAAATAAAACGTTTCCCTGGGTCAGAGATTAAATAAAACTTCACTCGCACCAAACAAATTTATATTTCTAAATATCACAACATGATCGAATTTAAGTCATTTTAATAACCAGGAATAGTCACCTATGCGTTACAATATAAACAGTTATATTGATTTAAATCGCGTTTTGATTTAAATCGCAAACGCGTGTTTAAATATATGTGTTTTTTTATTCACAATCAGACAAATGCAACATAAATTGATATCTTTGTCTTCTAAGTATCTTAATAAACTTTCAGCATAGCTTTCTCCCCATTTAGATGTATTTTTCTTGGGATCTTGGGATCAAACGTGGAAAGATTAGATTGTAATCGTTTTTATTTTTTAAATACATTTTAGAAAAGTGTAATCTTTACTAAAAAGCTGTACACCACCTGCTATAAAGATACATATTGTAATACTTTCGGGTTCGGATAGGACGGACACAAGAACTCAGACTTGAGGAGTTAAAGCAAGTTAAAGCCTTGATTTTATATATCACCTTTAAAAGTGGCATCTCAAAGCAATACAGTAGGTGTAAAAACAGTTAAAAGGACCACAGATTACAAAGTAAATACCCAACACTGATTGTACCCATCTGTCATGCTAATAAAGCACCTTGAATTGAATTGAATTGAGAGAGGGGGGGGGAGAGGGCGAGCGAGAGAGCACAGCCAGGACAGGCAAATAACATACACTCCACAGACATTCACAACAGCGACATATCATAAAACGTTTGCACATATTGTTAAATTATTACTTGTTTTTCAGGAAGTTAAAAAAACACTTGAATTACTTATCCAGTCTCTCGAAATAAAATTATTTTTCAAGCAATGCAACTAACGTCGGGCAACGTGTTTTTTTTAATCCAACATTGACAGCCACATCTTAAATCTTGTCAGTCAGCTCTTTTTTCTCTATTTGAATTGTGGCGATTCAAACAACTTGGGATAGCAAGTGGTCTCAAAGTCACCGAGCTCACAGAGCTTCAACAACAGATGACAATTTCCTTAGTCCTTCCTTAGTCTTCCTGAAATTGTCAGATTATGAGTGAATAAAAGCATTTTATTAAAAACACGTTTGCGTTTGTTTGGGAGTTATATTATGTATTTTTCATATGTAAGATATAATGATGTGTTCCTGCTTACACATCGCACGACTTTAAAAGCTAGAAAAACAGGTTTCGATTCACATTATCTGGCGAGCCTTGTCTTGTCAAAGGACAGCACACGTTTCACTTACTGCAATATTATGGACACTCAATTGACTTTTTAAAAAAAACAACTTTTTTTGACAGCTGATACAGCACCCCACCGCGCCCATGTACGGGTAGAATATGTTCATTGTCTTCCAATGAAAGAAGGGTTCCTTTCGCCGTAGTCGGGAGACATTAGAAGCTTGCCATGCCCGGACTGTTACACCAACGCATTAGCATGTTAAAGCGATTTCATTGAGGAGCCTAGCTTTCTTAACTAGTAAGTACTGTACTTACTGGGTTTTGGAGGGGGGGAGGTGTCTTTCGCTGGAAATCTCGCCCCCTTCTACTTTGAAAATACCTGTGAAACTGGTTTAATTCGTCACAGCCAGCACTCCTGCAGAGAGGGGGGTTGTACTTGCAGTGCATCGGTATAGATGGGAAAGCCAGAGCCGACCGCTACGCCGCCCCCGTGTTTGGGGATGTTTATCATTCTCAGTGCATAGGAAGATTAATAAACATAAACATAATCTCATGGTTAAATAGTCAAGTCTAGCCATGTGTGAGTCTAGTCTCACAGAGCTTCAACAGCAGATGACAACTTGTGAGTTCAATTAAGAATGAATAAAAGCATTTCATTAATAACGCGTTTGCGTTTGTCTGGGTGCTGACAAAGTAAAAATTACTTTTTGACAATGAAGAACTGTGTGTGTGTCTCTCTCTCTGCTGGCGTTTGTAATCGTTTTTTATTTTTAAATACATTTTAGCAAAGTAATGTACCATAAAAGTATTGTGAGACATATTTGGGTTAAAATGTTCAGTGTTCAGTGTGTGGTAATTTGTTTGGTGCGAGTGAAGTTTTATTTAATCTCTGACCCAGGGAAAAGTGTGGTGTGGACGGCTGAGGAGAGAATGCAGGCTCGCACTGTGTCCGTTATTCTTTTTGTCTTCTTCTGGCTTGGTCGGATAGTTTTTGTTTTTGTTTTATCAATAAAGTTTGATAATCGGCCAGTGCAAGCTCTGTTGTCCTTCACATGAATGCCTGAAACATTGTACCGAAACCAGGATTTTACAGTATTTTTTCTTTAAAATACCAATAACAGCAACATACAGTTTACATAATATGTTGATGTTCCAAAATTAATATCGTTTATGACCTTTATGACCTTCGTTATGCTCTTCATTAATGTCTAAGCTGGAACACATCATTATATCTCATTTTGTATTTCTTTTAAAAAAAAATAAAAATCGTTTGCCCAGCCTAACAGTATTGTTGTTATTGTTTTCATCCTGTAAAGCGCTTTGAAGAGCCACCTTTAAAGGCGCCATATACAATAAAGTTCATTATTATTACTATTGTTAATTTGCTGGACAGAGAGGTGAACATTATTATGCAGAAGACAAAGATAGCGATTTACGTTGCATTGTGCATTGTGCTGCTGTAATACAGTTTTAAATAATTAAAAGTCTAAACAGTATCAGCTTTATTTATGGGTTTTAAATAAAGGCAATTTAAACGCGATTTAAATCAATATAAATGTTTATATTGTAACGCATAGGTGACTATTCCTGGTTATTAAAATGACTTAAATTCGATCATGTTGTGATATTTAGAAATATAAATTTGTTTGGTGCGAGTGAAGTTTTATTTAATCTCTGACCCAGGGAAACATTTTATTTTTTCAAAGAAATGCTTGTTAAAAAAAAAAGTCATGGCTCCGGCTGGATTCCGGCTTGTGTTGCGGTACATGAACATAACTATATCGTTATTAATTTCTTTAGATACGCGATTCCATATTATATTGCCTTTTAATCAAATTCTAAAAGTATGCTTGTTGACTCCGGTATCACATTAGTTAAAGACTTCGATGCTTAAAATGTTTAGGGAGAAATGGAATACTGGTGTGTATGTTTTCTTTAAAGTACCGAGACCAGCCATATACTGTATGTTTTTGTTCCAAAATTAATATCGTTTATGGCCTTCACACACGTTACAGTATGCTCCTATTCTTTTTATGCTCAGCTACTAAGATTTCCCTTTAGTGGTAAAATTCCATATAAATATTCAATACTTAAACGGGCACAGTAAAGACATTAAATATACATATACATACTGTATACAGTACAGTTTGCATACAGTCAATCTCTTTTATGAGCATGTGAAAGGCATGGTGAATCGGAGATTCTCAAAAATTACTGTACTTTGCATGATTGGAAACAAATGCATGATTGCGAAATGCTGTGGTGTTACTTTTACAAAGACGGTCAATGAAAAAAAGAATGTGGACCAGGGCAATACTTTGAGTTTACAGCTTGTCCAAGGTCATTCATTATTAATACTATTAGTAATATCTTCGTTAAAGACTTTGATGGCGACAGCTCAAACATGAGAGGTTGAGCTTTATTAGCTCCACCTTGCAGAAATTCCGGATACTATTATTTTCTTTGCAGTACTATACGAGAATTTACGGTAACTCGCGGTAGACTGCGTAAAGCGCACCGCAAAATAATGAGGTATCGCCCGCTTGTTTTGAATGGCTGCATCAGTACTGTACCTCCACCTTGCAAGGTGAGGTGGAAGCTGTCTAACATTTCTTTTTAAAGTCTACAGGGAGAGAGCTGTGTCTAAGCATGGACTGGGCTGTTATATACTGTCGACAGAATCATGTAAAGCCAACTATGAAGGGATAGCATCAGTACTGGTACATAGTTGGAAGGATTTCTGGCTGTGTTGAGTTGAGATTAGTTCCCCAGGGTCTTTTGACTTGCTGGCTGACCGTGACTCACTCAGCTTGTTGGGTGCCATCATGTTTACATGCTGACATCAGTGAAATACTGTTTTTTGAAACAGCCCTAATTCTCCTTTCAGGCACTGAGAACTTTTCAACATTGGCTAAATTACAAATGAACCTGCAAGCTCCTAACCACTTCTAATGTGTTTCATTCTTCCCAAGTATTAACAGTAATGTGCTATCAATTGCATAGACATTAAAAATTTGTCACAGGCTTTGAAATCTCCCTGCAAAATCTGGTGTTTTTTCATTGATAACAGGGAAATGTAACTAATTAATTTTCTTGTTACAGGTTTCATGCTTTAAAAACACTCAGTTTTAATTTCTGAAAGTTCATAGTGAACATCTGAGCCTGGTCAGTACCTGGATGGGACACCTCCTGGGAAAAACAAAGATTGCTGCTGGAAGAGGTGTTAGGGTGCTCACCCTGCGGTCTGTGTGGGTCCTAATGCTCTAGTATAGTAACAGGGACACTATGCTGTAAACAAAAGACTCCATCCTTTGAGACATAAAACCAAGGTCCTGAATCTCTCTGGTCATTAAAATTTCCAGGGTGTTTCTCGAAAAGAATAGGGGTGTTACCCCAGCATCCTAGCCAAATTTCCCTTTGGCTTTTACCAATCACTGCTTCCTAATAATCCCAATCTATGAATTGGCTTCGTTACTTTGTTCTCCTCCCCACTGCTAGCTGATGTGTAGTGAGCATACTGGTGCACTGTTGCATGTTGGTGGTGGTGGAGGGGAGTCCCCATTACCTGTAAAGGGCTTCTTGTAAGGAATCATTATTATTATTAACATTACAAAACAGTATTTTGAAGGTCACTGAATGCCTATGCCAAACTCTACTTATTAATAGATACAAGCATCCTGAGGTACAGTTTTTGTCCAACTATAAAGGATTTGCACAAACATAAGTAAAAATAATTTAAAATGCCTCCCTAAACATTTTAGATGATAAAGTAGCTAAACATTAACAGTAACAAAAATTTCACAAAAATTTGGAAGCTAAATTCTGTATGCTGACCATTGCATGTTCTTACTTGTGCAACTTGTAATGTTTCATTATGAAACTATTGCTAGAGAGTATTGGAGTTTGCTGGTGGTATAGTTTTGGAGGTCAGTGGAGGGCAAGCCTTGCAAGGCTGGTTTGGCGCTGTCCTAAAATTTTATTAAACTCTGCTGATGCAGAGAGAGCTGTGTCTGAATACGGACAAGTATTTTCACTGCAGAGCTGGAGAATGATGAATGATGCTGTTTCAGGATGTTCCATCTCACATTCACCCACTGACTTCAAGAAGCAAAGGCATGTGAACTATTAATAAATATTTCGTAATACTGCTGCATATTAATGGCAATTGAAAGAAAAACTTTGCTTTTGTTAAACTGTGGGGTTATAGATGTTTGTATTAGACCAATAGCATCTGGACATACTGTAGAGCTGGACAACCTACCCTCTGAATGAATTCCTTTACTAAGTTATTTCATTCCATTTATGTTTCTACTGTATGTCTTAGCTGGTGAAAATCTCATTTTTTTAACTTAAATACATCTTTCCTTTCTAAATGAAGCAGCACGGTTTCAGACATGGAGTTCCAAATGGAAATCTTCTTTCCCCTAAGTATGAACCTACGTAGGTTGCTGTTCATTATTTTTAATGCACCTACGTATTATCTGAATATGCACATTATACAGTAGGTCACTGCTTTATGCTTGAATGCATAAACATTTATGCATTAAAAAACAAATAATTTAATACAATATAGTGTTTACCCAATCTGCCTGTAGCAGCTCTCTGCCAATTGTGGTCAATGACAGTTAGTGACATGTTATCTTGTGAGAATCATTTTTCTTTCCTTCATGTTTCTGATAAGTGCATAAGTAACTGAACTAGCTCTGTTTCTGTGATCTATTGTTGAACTCTTTTCCAGTTGCCAAAGTAAATGCAAAATATTGTCTGTTATTTATTTCCCATAATCATTAGAGTGTGAAATAGTAACTTACAAATACAATTAAAAAGTGTATTTCTGAATGTTTTCTAAATGAGTAAATGTTCTAAAATACTTTCAATCATATCCTGACACAAGGCAAACACTGCAAACACTGCATTCTTTAGCAGTTCTAACTGCATTCTTCATAAGTCGAACAGAGGAATGATTGTTTTAAGTGAATGACTACAATATTGCTATTAAACCACAAATAATACTGAACTATAAACTTTAAGCCAAGTCACACCTTACAAGACTTTCTGCATCTTAAAATGACTGTTTTCTGTTAGTGGCTGACTGTAATAGGATATGTACTGTATACTGATAATAAAAACAAATGCAGCACTCATGTTGCATCAAAACAACACATGTTTAAATCCACTGACCGGGCCAGAATTCCCCATTATCTAGGAATGTGCCACATGGGACATGAGTTGCACTACACCTGCCAACATTACAACCAATCACCACCCATGATGATTCAACTTAAGCATTGCAGCACTACAGTAGCAGTTGAAAGAAATAATTATCTTATGCAATTAATTATGTTAAATAATACATCTAATTCTTAGTTGACAACAACGCCCAAGACCTAGATGCATTTGATGATGTTTATTGATTATGTAAGTTGAGTGAGATTGGGTTTAATCTGCTTTGATGAGGTCTAGCCCCCTGTCCATACATAAAAAGGATGGCACCCTTATGCAGCCTTTAGAGGACTTAACTTACAGTAGGAGTTAACTAAGGGGTAGCTGCAAAGTGTAGATGGGGTTGAGGAAGAATGCATGAGGCAAAATATAAAAAAAGAAATATTTGTGAATGATATATACAGTATAGCATTCAATAATTTATATCTAGAATGATTGTGACATGAGGAACACAGTGGCACACTCTTTGGCATTATTGTCTCATACCACTGGGGTCCTGGATTCAGTTCCTGGGGTGTTTTCTGCTTGGAGTTTGCATGTGTTCTCTCATAATTCCTGGGTTTCTTTCAGATGCTCTGGTTTCCTCCTATAGTGCAAACACAAACTTTTAGTTAACTGACTTCTGGGAAAGTTGGTCCTGAGTGCGTGTATGTATGTGTCTGTTTGTGCCCTGCGATGGACTGGTGTCCTGTCCAGGGCATATCCACTACCTTGTGCCTGTTGTTTGCCAGGATAGCCTTCATGAACTTCAGTTAAGAACTTCCATTTCCACAAAATTCAAACCTTTATTTAACAAGGCTGGTTTGCTAGTTTAGCTGGACTAGTCTGCTGAGTGTTGAAACAGAGTCAGCTTGTTTTACAGATAGGCCATCTTAACTAATGTAGATTGTATCAAGGTGATCCTAATTCTCAAGCAGAGCACAATCATGCTGTATATTTCACTGTTCTTAATATAAACAAAAGCGTATTATTAAATGGTTATTCATAAATACCTTAAACAACTAGTGTGGGTAATTCTAATGTTTGCATTATACATCAGATTGCTTAAAATGCTTAAAATACTTGAGTCATTATAATTATAAGTAAAATGTCTTACAATAAATTAAGAATTATGGCATATAAACCACATCCAACTGTATGCTTTATATGTATGATATAAAAATCTGGGATCGTATTTAGTTTGCAGTTTCTTTATAGATAACATCTGCATATAATTCTTTATTTTTATTATTTTAATTCTTACTTATTTATCACAATTATTTTGTCTGAGTTCAACAGAGTATTATGGGTCGGGGTGTATGTGCAAAAAACAAATATGACACTGTGTCTAATTCTAAAATGTCAGAGAAATAAAAGCAGGCTACTTCTGTATTGCCTTTAATATTTTAGCACTGAATACTTGTGCTGAAAGCATTATTCTATATTACAACAATATTTTCAATTACCCCCATGTTAAAATGAACATGAATATGTAAATGAAAAAGAGCTTGTCAATTCCCTCTCATCGCTAGTATTTCATTCACAGCCAATTAACAGTTTACTGTAACTCTGACTTATGGAATTAAACTGCTTGAAGTCAGCAGTAAGGTCATGCAGTAGAAACTACTCATAAATTTTACAAATCCTTTGGGGATTTTAAGTAGAAAAAAGAAAATGAACTAAGAAATGTTACAATGTCGCAGTCCAGGAATGATAAACAATGGAAGCACTGCCATAAAAGTCTTTGTGATAATCTTATTAATAAAACAGAAATAAATATACTGGTGAATAAACATTTTAACCATTAGACTATGTTTTTTTTCTATGTTTTCCTTAAAACATAGTAAAAAACAACAACAACAATTAGATATGATAAATTCATTGGACATGCACAGACCATTTCAGAAAGAAAATTAAATACTGTATCAGTGCACTATGTAATAAGTTCTTTTTCAGTATTTTTAACCATCAATCCATCTTTTAAATGGAGTGTATGCAAAACAATTTTACTTGTTTCACTGATGCAGTATCTATTTCCATTGACTTGGTCCATTTATTTCACTGGCCTTATATGACAATAATTTCTTAAATTGTCAAATTGTATTTTGTTTTTGGAAAACACACATTGTACAAAATTCTTGTCAGTGGAGTGATGTAATTTTTCTTTATATTAACAAACAAGTTTAGGGCTATAGTGTTTTTAGAGCAATTGTTTTAAAGATAAGGATATGAATTATGTTTGACCATAATTCATAGAGACTTCTACTAAGGCTTATAAACACCATAACTCTGAATGATGTTTCTTACAAGTGCTATATTAAGTGGCTTTCAACAGGCAATGGATGGTTATACTACGCTGATAAAACCTAATTAATTTGCATATTTCTGCTAAATAAATCATACTTCTATGTAAAAGGCTTTACATCTGAGGATGTGAAATGGCCAGAGCTTATTAAGAGTCATATATCCCATAAAATCTATCTATTCTTTCACTTGCAAGATGAACAGGTACATTAGACTGAAACCTTGTCAGGACCCCAAAACTTAATAGCTTTAAAGAAATAATTATATTTCATAGTAATATAGAAAAACAACACTTTGAGAATTCATTACCTTACTAAGCCATTGAGCCATTACTAAGATGAAATTATATGCTCTAGATGTACTGTATATTGACTTTTAACTGAAAAGCTTGAATCTGCTGTTCAGTGCAGTGCTATTATTACTATGTAAGATGTAAGTATCTGATTCTCTGTAGTAGAGGACTGTTTCCTCAGCAGTGAGCTACAGAGTCCCTTGACACTGAGAAGAGCAAATAACCTCCAGCAAAGAGCTGGAAGAAGCTTTTATAGGGTCTCAACAGCACATTACAACTGTGAAATGTGCAGTGAATTAATGCTTCAGATGTGCATCAAAACATAAGACATTTTAAAAATCACAGCTGTTAAGTTAAGGGTCATATATTTCTAAATAGCCACTGGTGTTTATTTATGTGCCAACCTGTGTTAATTAGTCTTGTATTTTCAAATATATAGGAATAAGACACTATAACCCAACAACACCATCCTCCCCTCAACATTAGCTACATTAGCAGTACCTTTTCCAAGCCCAACAGGCCCCTAAGTAAGAGTTGAAGTAGAGACTCTTTAGAGACTACTACGGAGGCAAAGTGCAGTAAGGATTTGACCACATCAGCTGCAGCACTCCCAGTCTCCTCTATCAAGATAGAATACCAGCCAGTGATGCCAAGGAAGAGGATGCAGAAGCTCACTAATATCTTTTTAATAGTAACTCCTATACATGTACTTTTTAACTATAGCTTTAGTTGTAACATTTTGTAACCAAACAGGAACATAGTTATAGTTTGTGTATGCATAGCTTTAACAGAGTAAATTCAATATACAGTATATTTGCTTATATTAAGAAAGGCATAGATTGCTTTACTTGCACCAACTGTATGCAAAAAAAATTGGATAACTCAGCAATTTATGGTTCAGCAGTGGAATTCACACACTCCATTTGGGTATTTAGGGTTTAATGCTTGCCAATAACAATAACCTGAGGTAACAGTGTGGATAGTGGTTAGGATGTTATTTTATAACTGGATGGATAAAGGGTTAAAGTCTAGTGAACACTGCAGTACTGCAATGTACGGCAATGTACTTATCAGATAACTCCAGTAAAATGCATTACTACAGTATATACTGTAATTGGGTACTTTCCATTAATATTGCAAGTTATCATTGCAAATGCGAATTTGTCAATTGTCTTATCTGTTAAAATAACATTTTATTATTATTAAATTTATGAAACAGCATTGTCAAATGCTCAAAGTTAACAACACAGAAAAACTAAACTTCAAGAAAATATAGTAAACAACCTGTCCATCTTTAATTAAAAGTTCCCTGTGTGATATTGTTTTTCTCTGATTAATGTGATTCTCCATTGTCATTATCGTTCTGGTTAATTATATCTAATATCATTTATTTTGGATTTGAAATGTATCCAGTTCTTATAATCCAACTAATCTTTCTATCCTTTCTGAAATAGAAAGAAACAAGGACGAGTATTTAATAGGTGCTGTGTAAGTTGTTCAGTTAAACTAAATGTTTTTTGAAATATTAAAAGCTTTCAGCTAAGATATTGCCACTATTTCAAAACATTTTTTTAATCTATGTAGGACAACTCACTCTTACAGAGCTATTTCCTCTAGGGGGTTATGCATGTCAACATGCAGACAAAAAAGACATGATGATGCACACATACTGTATATTGTATACACAATGTACTGTTTGTCACTTTAATAATTTCTCCACCCCTTTGTAGGGAGCAGTTCCTGGTAGCAGAGGCTAAAGCCTTTGCCAGTTTTCAGTTTTTGCCAAAACTTCCTTTTGATGAACAGGGAGTAAAGCAGTCTGGTTGTCAGTACAAAAACAGCATGGACACTTTGATAATTTCCTAGGGTTGCCATCTCTCTCTTGGAGTTAACCACTTACCACCTAATCAAAGACACTAACTCCCAACAGCACATTGCATTCTGGAAGACTGCCATGTCTCCAGAGTATGCTCTGGCTTCTAGTCTGGCCAAAAGGATCTCAGAATCAAATTCAAAGCACCCTTGCAATGCATGCACCATACTGGAAGTCCTTCCACTTGGCAATCTGTTGCCTTGTGAGAAATCAATACTGCTGGCTGGGTTTGGGTTTAAGAAGACTGGAGATTCTGGGCAAACAAATTTAATTTATATTAAAAAGGTATTAAAGGATACTGTAGATGGAAAAAGCTCTAAACATCTAAAAAGTAAACATAATTTTCCAAAGACATACAGTACTGTAGTATGTTGAAGCTGAAGCATAATATTCATTGCTTATATGGCAGTAGTAAAGATACTGTATGCCTTATGCATAACTGGTAAAGATGTACAATACACAACTGTTATATCACTTGAACATTAAATAGACATGTTTAAGAAGGAAGAAAATATATTTTGCTACTTTGGACTTTAAATTTAAAACTTCAATGATACTTTCTTGTTTTAAATTAATTTGTTTAGATTAGCCTGTGTTAAGGGAGTACAGAAAACAAATGGCATTAATTTACCCCATGCTTTTCATTCCAAATAACTAACATGTTTTGCAATGCTACACAAGTAAAGATTTTTTCCGTTTTATTCGTGGCTAGATGGATAACCCAATTTCACTTTCCTCAGAGGCAGCCTCATCTCCTCCTTATCTGTTTTATTGCATTCTGTCTTTACACTGTTTTTATTGGCTGAATATAGCTTGTTTTGTTTTTGAAAAATTATGTTCCTTCTTCAAAGATCACCAAAGTTGTGCTTTTATTAATTGAATGTGATTATGAAATCATGTAATGTTCATTTTTCAGATACCCAATTTAAACATAAAAGAATATACATTTTTATATTCTAGCAATACAGAAATTGTCAACAAAAATTGTGAAAATGCTTTAAAATAGCTAATTTTGTTGGCTTCTACAGGTATATCTAGGTACTTGGGGATTGTCACACATTAAGATATAAGTACCTGCTTGATAAAGTTAAAGTAATGCTTCAGAAAAAAATGTTTTAAACTCTCTGATCTGAAAATATGAAAAGTAAATATTTAGATTTGAAAGATTCATTTAAGATTGATGACTATTGTGAAGTACAGTACATTCTGTGCACAGGCAACTATTTTACACATATGCAGTACATGCTATCAGTGACAAGCAGATTACTCTGATTATGAAAATTCATAAAATGCTGCCACAATACATTAAGAATAAAAAAAAGTAACAAAAAAAATCTGAGTAAGTTCTTTCAATTCTTAAAACGCAAGTTCATGCAGGTGAGATAAGGCAATAGGTCTTCAACCATTAATTCAAATTAGTCTGATTTGTAATTCTAATGGCAGAGACACTCAGAGTCACCCAGTTCCAAAGTGAAAATTTAAGACTCTCTCACTTTTACAGTAATATATGGCAACCTACTGAGATGGTTCCCATAAATCTCTCTATACTAATGTAGTGAAATGTAAATACTCTATCAGTCAGCTAAAGTGGTACTTGTTGACTATTATTTAATAAGATGTAAATTTCTAATGCATTAATGCTTAATGTTCCTTGTAGTATGAGCATACAAATACAGCCACTAAGTTTGCTCGAGGTGTAATGCTCCATACCACAAGATACATGCCGTGGTATTTTAAAAGGTAACACCCATCACCTTTTTATTATAATCTGATGCAGGACTGTACAACTCTTCAAAACTCCCAGGTAGAGCAGTGAATACTTAGCATGCCATGTGTTTAACATACAGAGAGCGGATTGACTTACGATCACTGTGAGTCACATGTCACTGCCTAGCCCCTTGGAAATATGTTTTTCTCCAATGGTAAAATTAAATTTAATTTAAAATTAATTTATATAAACATTTTATTACTTTTATACAGGTATATTGGTGGATGAGTGTCGTCAAGTCAGTATCGACTCATGGCGACCCTATGGACAGTTCCACCATCACTGTCTATAGAGTTTTCATGGCAAGGTACAGAAGTAGATTGCCAGGTCTTTCTTCAGTGCAAATACCGCCACCCCCCATACTGTTCCTGCCCAGTATGGGTTATTAGAGAACCTTGCGCCTGACATTTTCTGGCGGAGAATTGAGTCTCATGCTCTACCAACAGAGCTAGTTGGGGTCGCACAGGTATATTACAGTTTATTAAATATTAAATTAATATTACAAATAAAAACAGGGATATTCACAAAACATAATTTCTCAGCCAGAAAAAAAATGATAGTTTAAAATAGTTTATTAGTATAACTCGTTGTGAACATGATGTCTTTTTTCAGTTTTACTCGGTATTAAAATAATCTATATTTTGCCTTAATGATAATTTAAATAATGGGTAATTAGGAAACAGATCATTTTATTTTAGATTTTGATTATAAAAATATATTTTACACATACTGTACTGTAGAAGCTTTAAAACCATACAGTATCATGTGGTATTTACTGTAAATACTTTTCATGGGCTAACCTGATCTTATTATATTTCTATTTCTTTTTACATATCTTATTCTATAACCTGATCGTATTTCAATATTCAATATAATAATAAAAAACATATGTACAGTATATCATCATATTATATTACACACTTAGGTGCTATTCATATTAGTAGTTGTAAGCAGATATTGTAGTAGTATTTGTCATAACCAATATTCAAATTGTTATGTATCCAGTAAAGTAAGATTTTAGTGATTTAAGGTAGATAACAAATGCCAATCAAAAGCATATTAAGGCTATAAAGGCAGTAAGTATATTCTCATATGTTGTTTTCATAATTAACTTAATTTAGGTAATTAACTAAAATATATAGGTAGGAGCAGAGCTGCAAATGTCTTGAATACAATGAATACAAAAACTTTGAATAGACTCCGGCTCCCCCGCGACTCTGAATTGAATGAAGCAGTTAGAAAATGGATTAATGGATGAATACCTTGAATTGACAGCCCAAACTGTTTTGAATACTTTGTGTTTTTGCCATATTTAATGAATTATATATACATAATAGATATAAATGCTTACAGTACCTGCAGATACTTTAATTTGATTTCAATATAATTAATGAAAAGCTTTCACATGCATACTTCACATATTACCTCCAGTCCTTTATTTAAAAATAATGAGACATTACTTTTTTTTATTTTAGCTCAGGAAATGCATTCCATTAATAGGAAAAAGAATAAATTGCGTTTACATAGCACTTTTCATCCAAAGGATCCATTATCATATTTCATTCAAGTAATGGATACAGTAAGAAGTTACTGAAAAATACAATCTCATTACAGTTACTAGTTACAGCAAAACACTGAAACACTGGTTTTCAAAAAGAAAACAAAATGTTCACTCCCTGCACCCATGCATATTTTACAAGCAGTAATGTTATAATATATATTTAATGGAGTGTGGACCAAAATCCTACTGGAGTTTTAGAAAATGTATCTTAAACATATAATATATGTTACATAGTACGCTTAGTAATTGGAAAAAGTAAATTTTTGCATTTAAAGTCATTAATATTATTTTTCCAGTGACCAAGCAAATGTACCCCTCCTCTTTACTTTTGCTCTCATAAAGCAACAATACTTAAAAGCAGCATTAGTAAGGCTTTACTTTAACTAGGAAACTTGTCAAGTCAGGTATGTCAGTAGCCTAATTAGTTTCTTAAAGAATCATTTCTAAATTTCAGTCTTACTGCAACAATGTCTTAAATACTAGTAAATCATTTCAGTACACAAAATAGATTTTTATACAGTATATACATGATTCATGCAGAGAGATAATACTAGTGCCACATTTACTAAGACCATACAATTAAAACAAATAAATTACCATCTTTGATGGTTTTCCATCTGAGACAGTTTTCCTAACATAAAAAAATAGGAACATAACACGATAGAAACTTGGGTTGAATCTCAGACTTTAATTGTTTACATATAAAATCCAATATTTCTTGTCAATGAGCAAAACAAAGTCAGCTTATCACCGATTACTAAAACAAATAAACCTACTGTACAGTATGCTGATGCGTGAATCAAATATCCTCTCACATAGTTTATTAATGTAATTGTGAGGTATCCTTATCAATTGATATAAAACATATGTTCCCAGCCTTGACCGTCTTGACTAGATAACTGTCTAAAATGTAAAAAAATATATAGAACGAAACCTCCCTTGTACACTTCCTAAGTCTTAACTTTGAAGTAATAAATTAATGGCCAGTATCACAGATACTTATTGCTTCCATTAGATTAAGTTTTCCCATCACAGTGAGTTAAGTGTTGAGTTAAGTCCTGATAAGTGGAGGCATCACACATTAGACAACTACATTGTAATTAGTACATGTTTAATGCATTGCAGTCTCTGCCTTCAGACTGAATGGAGAGAATCTTGCAGTAAATCAAATGCCTCTTATAGGTGTTGACACCCTGCTCTTTATGAGCCTTGTCCTTGATACTTGTTACTATTATCTTTGGCTCCTGTCTTCCAGTTCACATTCATCCCTAATGAATCTTTCTGTCTGTTATGCAGAATTAAAAAAAAAGACTTGCCTCGTTGAAAGAGATTTTAAGTCAGTTATTTTCATTTAAACCAAATTCTAACTCTTAACTTTTAATGAAAAAATCAATGCAAATTCTCTACAGTGTTGGCAGAATATCTGTCTAATCATGACCAGTTTAGTAAAAGGATAGGCATAAACACATACTAAGCATACTTGTGTACCTTGATTTAAAGGTGTATGTCTGCATGCAAATAAATTGCTAAAGCGAAATTGTACTAATGCAGTTGAATTTTGTTTACCTTAATAGTTACAGTATTTCTGCTAGAATAGAATGTTTCCTATTATAAGAATAACCTAGATTGTTTGTTTTTTGTTTTATTTGTTAAGTTTTGTATCTTAGGTATCACCAAGTTCTACCCCACAAATACCAGGCATTTTCTTTTCAAAACATTCCTGGAAAAAAAGAGTTAAAATGATAATAAATGACTTTAGAAATCCAATATACAAGGTACACCAGTAGAATGAGCTTCCACACTAAATGGATTTTAAAGTCCATCTCAGAACAAAGCACAGTACAAACTCTTTAGGCTGAAAAGTGATTTGTTTTAAAAAAATCTATTAAAAAGTGCTATAGGCACTCTGTAACCAAGAACCCACTTAAAAATGGTTTATGTTTACTGATTTCTTTTCCTACTTCACAGACTCAGAAGCAAGAAAGTAGAAAATCCCACAAATCTGCATGTCTGATTTTCTTTTGCTCTAGTGACATACAATATAAGCAACAGAAAAAACTGCTATTGGTGCTACTCTCCACTATGCAGGCAGTAAAGGTGGGACACTGTTGTAGATCTTCACTTCCTTGTCTTTTTGTTTAGTTGCTTTATTTTACAGTTTAGTGCAATTTTCATGCACATCCCAGTATGCAACTCTTCAGGAGTGGTACAAAGACATCTTCACCAAAGGCCAGGAGTAAGAAATTCAGGAAGCAGCTTCTTATTTCACAGGCTGCACTGCCCTGTGATGACTAAGAAAATGTCTATGGCTTTCTGGTGTACAGCATCACTCACAGAGGGATGTTATTGTGGGTTGCAACAGGGATTCAAGGAAAACCAATCTCTACCAATGTTAAACTTTTATGCTTCCCACTGAACACCATCAGGTCTTGCCTTCAGCAATTGCAGGTGCTCTATATTTTGTTGACCTTGGTTGTGTTTAATACAGTAGCTTGGTTTGTAACCTCAGAAGTGAACGTTTCTAATGTTTGTGTTTAGGTAATGAGGTTCATGACAATGTTGAGGAATGTTTTCTTTTCTCCTCTCAGATAGTCAGCAATGTTTTGTGTTTCTTCATGTTTCTTAAATTTGTTTGTTCTAAAACATTTAATCTCAATTAAATGTGTATGTGAGATCTCACTCTTATATTGATGTGTGACATTTTAACATTCTTCATTTTGTTTTTGTTTGGTCATATTATCTGTTTGATGTTGACTGCACACTATATTTCTTTCTCTTCTATTTACATTTTGTGTTACATATGTTATACACATACTGTATGTAGCTTTAGATCACAGATAGTGAGCTGTATTTTATTGTTGTGTTTTTAAATCTCTTTAAATGGCTTTATGTATATGTCGTTATGCTCTGGAATTTGCTTCGCTTGAATTAATCAATCAAAAGAGCCAAATGCATAGAGCTGACTGGAAGACAGACATTGTTATCAATGTTCTTTTGTGGTAATTGCCACAAGCTATTTCTGTCAAATTGATGGTAATGTTTAACAGTAGTAAGGCATGCTCGTCATGAATTCATCAAACCTATGTTTTTATTCACTCATGTTTTTTATCCACCCATGTTTTTGAGACTATGTACTTTTTATAGGAGAAGACTTTAATATGATTTTTGGTCTAGTGTTGAACATGCAACTTCTTCAAAAGTATATCTCTGTCCCAATATATCTGCTTCTAAATTCTTCTAAACCCTTACACAAGATATGGATTTTGGTCATGCTTGGCAATTGAGAAATATTGTTAAAATAGTTTACTTTCCATGAAAACACCAAGTATAATCTCAAATAGCCTAAATATTTGCTTCTTCATCCTTGCTGCAACACCTTCACAAATATATTTCCAATATTTAACAAGTATGTGCTTATTTAGTTTGGTTGCAGAAACCATCTTTTGCTTTAGAATGAAGCCTTCTTATCTCTCTGAGGGTTTAAAAGATTTTAAAAGATTAACAGTAGTCCTGAAATCAACCCTCATTCTTTATGGGAGGTTATTAAAATTTTTATTAGGGGCTGTTGCATTTTCTTCTCATAAGAACATAAAATGTAATGAGCAGATTTCCAAGTTAGAAACTATAATTCTCCAAATGGAAACAACAAAATTGTAACTTCCTGGAAAGTACACAGCTGGCCACTCTGAAGGGTGAGTTTAAAAACTTTACCACTATTACAGAAGAACTGTGAATATTAAAGAGAAGGCAGCTCACCCCTAATATGGTAAATATCCTAGTAGATTATGTGCACAACTGAAAGATATCTAATGCTTACTAAGGTGATCATGAACAGTCAAAAGTTTGTACCCTCTATGTTCACCATGACCTTTATTCACCTGTCTAAAACACAATTGAACAAGATCTAAACAACTGAAATGGCTTATGCTTAGGATTATGCTAGCAGTATGGACTCAGGTCAGGAGTGTAGTAACAAACTCTGTAATTTTTTCAGTGCAAACTGGCTACTTTCATGGGGATTAACAAGCATTTGAATGCTTGAGCTATAGACCATTATCACTATTAAGCACTGGTATTAAACACATGTTCTTTCTAAAGAGATTGAGGCATACTTGTGCCACCTAATAGATCATAATCAGATAGACTTTCTTCAGGACTGATAAGTTCTAAGTAAGTACTCATAATCTCATAAACACAAGTACAACCTAACTCCAATATTGCTAAGAAAACAAACCAGGGAAAGAAAGAAAACATCAATATCAGGACATATCAATGGCAAGGCTTATAAGTGCAAGAGTCAGGTAGAATATATTCAAATCTTCAATTCAAAATGCCATAATTTACAGAAGTGGATATTTTCATATTATTCTGAAGTTTGCTCCAGTCATTGATAGTGTCACATTTAAGTAACTTTTATTCCAAATTAAAGACTTCTAAGGGCATGATTACTGACAGTAAATGTCGGCAATACCTAAAGAGAAAAAAAAACTGAAATATGTTGATTACAAAAGTTTCCAGACCCATGAGATTCATATTTATTCAAAGCACCTATTCAAAGCAATTACAGTTGCATGTCTTTAAGGTAAATCTCTACCTACAGTACTGTGCAAACCAGCTTAGTGAATATTTTCCTTCTTGTCAGATTTGCTCCAGCTCTTTAATGTTGCTTGGAGTTAATGTATGGAAAACTGTTTTCACAGATTCTCAATGGGACTAAAGTCAGGACTGGGAGCACACAACTATATGCACTTTCTTGTTCTTAAGTCATTCCAGTGTAGCTTTGGCCTTTGGCTTTGAATCATTGTCCTCTTGAAACATATTGTTTCACTCTACAGTAATTTTAAGTCTTTAGCAAACAGGTATTTTCCTGTACTTTGCTCCTCCTATGTTTCCTTCAGTCCTAACATTTTTTTCCAGTTCCTCCTGAGGAGAGAAACATCCCATCAACATGATGCTGCCACCACCATGCTTGACTGTAGGGATGGTGTTGACTTGGAGACGTGCTCTGTAGAGTCTGTACCAGATGTAACATGTGGCATTTAAACCAGCAAACTCTTTTGCCACATTTTTGCAGGATCACTCAGGTTCTTTGTTGCAAACTCTATGCTCCAGTCTGCCATTACTAGACCTGCTTTGTGGAGTAAGTGTGATAATGTTGACTCAAACATATTTTCTAATTTTCTGTCATCTCTATTGAGCTCTACAGCTCTTTCATAGTTGTTGTTGGCCTCACAATGGCATCCCTCATCCGTTTGGTCCTTGTTCAATCTCACAGAGACAGGTGGTTATATTCTTAAATCTTCCGAAGCACTATTATTAAACACACACATCAAAATCTATTTAGGTTTGCTGCAGCAAAATGTTTGAATACTAATGCCATCATTTATTTACTTATTTTTTCTTTCGTCGAGTACAGTATCTAAAACATACAGTACAGGTTTTCTAACACATTTCATAAAACAACCAATACATAGAATGGCTTTTTACAATAATGTACACCATAAACACAAAGACAATGAATTTTGTTACTGGATAAGAACAACAGCTGAATAAGAGAAAAAAAAGGGTTTATGATAGCCTTCAACAGAGGTCATGTGATGCGCGTGTACACCAGCACATTTTCACATCATATAATACATTATATAATTTTGATAGCATGAATTTGCTTTTAGCAGTTTAGCTGGAGATGTAATTCACAGAAAAAGCCTAAAAGAAAAAAAATCAGAAATATTTTTTAACCTAATGCTGGAAATAATTCATTATTGATGATTAAGTGGGTCCAGTTGAGTATAAGATGGTGCCATTGATCTATAGGTGAACAAAAGAGTTGCGTATTGCTTGAGTAATTTTGTTAATGTAGAATAGGGCCCAGGATAGACCCTAGTGGGACTCCCTTAGTAACTGTAAAAGGCTATGAAATGAGTACAATTTTAAGAGTTTTATAAGTATTTTTGCAAGGTAGTTCACATTAAGACAAATACTATATTTTTTTTATAAGAAGTACCTGAAAAGAAAGTCTAAGATAATCTATAAAGATGAACAAGTGTGATTTTTTTTCAAGAGCTATTCAAATGTCTTTGGGAACTTTTAAGGTTGCTATAACACATCAAAGCTGAGGACAGAAAACATGCTGTATATGTATAAAATATAACTGGTGTCTCAAAAGAGCTTAACTGCTTGCTAATAATATTTTTCATTATCTTAAAAAGGCAAGACAAAATTGATATACAGTACTGTAGGTCTATACCTGTTTTATCGTACCATATACTGTACCATTCAGCTGACTTATCACCCCCTTTGAACAGAGGTAGAACAAGGGCGGACTTCCAGTCTACAGGGATTTCACATGTTTTAAAAGAGCAATTGAATAAGTGGGTCAATGGAGTGGATATTATATGAGCAGCACGTTTCATAAAAATGGTTCAGTACTATTGTGGCCAGCGGACATATTACTGTCATTTTTACAAAGCTCAGCTTGTACTTCGGATTCATTAATGTGCTACTGTATATCGTAAAACTGAAGGGAAGCTGGAAATTAACTACATCAAATAAAAAAAATAAAATCCATTTTTAGAGGTTTTAGCCTATCAAACACACAACAGGCACTAATGCAATTTATTTATGAATGAATTTTTGTTTATCAGTCAAAACAACAATTTCATAAGTAATTGAAACTTGTAAATGATGAGGAAAGCAAATATGTGTCATTCTAGAATGCTTTTTACTTTAGCCATTAATAAATCAATAATATCTCTATACCCTATGGTAGTCCAGCCAGTTCTGTGCAGTCTGAACAGTGATTCCCTAAGTCTGTAATGGGAAGAAGTGGATGACAGTTGTCCAGTATCATTATCGGGGTTATTCCACTCTAGTTCTCTTAAGCCTCTTTTCTAAATTTGATAGACTTGTTGGATGCACTGTACTGTACATACTGTAACATATGTTGGTCACAATCATATCTTTTAGTCATACTGTCCAACTAAAATATAAGCATACTGTATTAAACTACAGTAGATTATCTATTTTACATCAAACAGTATTTCCCAACTGGTGTGCCACAGACTTTAAAAAAAATCATATTTGCTAAAAATTAAAATCTGTTGAACAAGCTATATTGGATTATTTATTAGACACAGCACTTTATTGGGAAGGTTCATTTTAGAAACATGTACTGTATGATTGATATGGCTCCACCACTTTTTCCTCATTGATAAGAATTTGGAGTGCCCAATTTTAATACTAGTTAACCTAATTAATGCTGCTACTCATTTGTGAACATAGTAATAATTTTAAACCTGTTTGTTTTTAACTGGTATTGTACTGGTTTTGGCAGAACTTACTGTATGTGTTTGCTAGGCAACACAACGCCAAGTGTAGAGTAGCCTATAGAAGCTGTGGAGTTTCTACAGTGAAAACCAATAAGGGAAAAACATGAATGAAATATGGCCTAGTTGGAGTTTAAACCAATGAGGAATTGGTTTGATTTGTACAACATAGTAAAAACAATAATAGTAATAGTTGTTTGGTATTAGCTTCCATAGCTTCGGTTTTTCAGCTGCCATTAATTGCTAAATAGGACATAGACATTCTAGTTTTCATTCTTATTTTTTTAATATATATGTTAATTTGGCAGCATAGTTTATTGGACCTTGAGAAATGAAATGCATCATGTTTCACTGGAGACCCTTCACATTTGCATACATAAGACACACGCTATATTTTGTTCAAATGCCCATAGGTGCTGTTGGTAGCGGGGGGTCTGTCTGCCACACAACTCGTTTATTAAAGTAAGTGTGCCTTAGGCTGGAAAGGGCTTGGGAACACTCCACTAAATAGTAGTGTTTCTATATAAGAATGAATAACCTTGAATCTGATTCTTACTTTCCATGATCCCTATTTTAGGTACCACACAAATAAAAACAGAACAAGTTAATTCTGTTAAAACTAGTCTCTCTTTGTCTGAGCCTGTCAACACCAAATTTTAAGTTTCACTATTAGGCTGTTTCTTTGAGGGTGTTATGGACATGGTCTGATTCTGGAGAATCAGGCATAGAAGTTTTAATTAAGCCAATTAGACCAAGATCTCTTATTTTCGGATCCCAGAGACACAATTGTGTCTACACATTGCAGGAAAGTGAACAGTGCTCCTGGCAGCCTCTCAGTTTCATGAACGTTCACCAATTAATAATTTTCTTACAGGACAAAAAGACTTCTAAGGCTTTTCTTGCCAAAACTAATCTACAAGAAATGTTCACATCCTCGGTGACATCTTGCATGACAATGTTCTGTGCACATTTCATTATCTCAGGGAGACTTCCTCACTATCATAAAACCAGTTCCCTGACAGTTCTCTTAAAAAAAGGACAGTGAATGTTGGATGGTAGTCAGGATTGGGTTACAGTCTGTAACAAATCTTTTCTTCTTCTTAAAGAGATGAAGGTGAATTACACAAAGTAATCCAATTTAAATTTGCCCAAAGTATGTACTGTAGGCCACACATACAGTACAGGCAATAGCAGATGAAGTTTATTCTCAACCTCTCTGCCACAGATGCATTGGGCTTAATCCACTCCCTGCCCACACAAATTCAGGGACTGTCCTGTAAGAGAATTCTTTTGGGTATATGTGACTAATGTGCCTTCAGATGTAAATAGTACTGTAGTGACTGTAGTGAGTCTTTGGTTGTTCCATCTTGATGATAATTCTACATTTACTATGTGTTACTAATATTTGGGCACAATAACCTTTATTTGTGGGTCTAACTACAGCCCAAACATTAATTAATGAGGTTGGAGGGAGACTGGGATACCCCTAAATTGCACTTAATTTCTTAAATAAATTAAAGTCAGCATATTTTAAGAGTTTTTATGAGTTTGTGAAAAGGACACTGCAACAGTAGATTACATTTTGTTCGTGCACAATGTGACAGTTCATTTTGTTCCCCTTCCCCAGTTTTTCCCTCAGATTTTTAATTCATTTTTAGATTTGTTGTTTTCTTGAAAATGTAAAAATACAAAAAAAAAAGTTTTATGTTACCTCTTAAAAGTTAATTTGTTGTTTGGAGTTCAAGTAAATTCTGGAGTACAAGTCTGCCTGTGCATCCTGAAATAATTTGTTATCTTGACACATCCTCATTTTAAACCCTGAAAACTAGTTCAGGTTACCTTCTATGTTCCCAACCATTGATCTGAATCAATACAAAGTATTATTGAAGAAAATATCCATCCAAGAACAGTGATAACACTTTCTAGATGGAACTTAGTTTTGTGAAGTACATGATGGACTTCAAACCTGCAGATGGCATTACATGCCACTTCTTATGTTTGAATCACTCTCCTCCATCCATTAATAGAACAGAGGATTGAAGATATCTTCACAAGCAATGGCATGCAAAACATGTTTATCAATATTTCTTGTACTGTTGCATAAATCAATATGTACTGTACTGTTGCTATATCTACTGTATATGTATCTCTGAGCACAAACTTTAGTTTTTGCATAGTGTCTTAAGACATACTGTATGTAACACATTGTACCTAAATTGTAAATAAATTACTGATACCATTATGATACAGTGTAATATGATGGCTTACAACTTTTATGTATTTTGCAAATATTTATATGCTTTGCTTTTTCTGCTCTTATTTATATTTCTGAAGAAGAGGTCATGCAATGTTTTCCACCAATTCTGAAAAGGAGCAATGCTAACATTTTACACTCTATGTTAATTTAGTTACATGACTGCTATGAGTCTAAATGTGTATCTGTCAGCATTGAGGGACAAGGGGGATGTTTGTTATAAAGCAGATTAACAGATTTAGTTCACTGGTTGTTTGTGTAAATTTTTTAAATTTGTTTTCTATATTTTCTGCATCTTATGCTGATGATATACACAGTACCAGAGATCTACAGTATCTTGAAAATCATCTGAGAAGCACAAAAGTAAAAGGAACAAAAAAGTGTACAGAAGAAACAACCATTGACACCTCTGTAATGACTGCTAAAAAATAATCCAGGTGAGCTTTTGAGCAGTATTGAAATATAACTGGACATGGAAAAAAAACTCTTTTGAATGTTCAAAACATTGAAATTCAACAGCTTTTGAAACAATAAAATTTGATTATTATTTATTACTGTTGTTAGTTTACCCGTATTATTTTCCAGCAGTCATTATACAGTAGGTGGTGGTTGAGGTTGTATTGTCGTTAAACCCTTAAACAGCAAGGATCACACAGTACATCATGCAGCCCAAACTAATGAAATTGTATTAATTCAGACTTTCAGACAGTCTACTACTGTGGTACATACAGTACATCTGTTCCAGGAAAGACAGGGGAAGGGGCGGGAAAAGTCTGTGAAAAAATGGTCAGTTACATAGTTAGGAGGATTTTTCAGTGTTCTAAATCCTTTATTGTGTGACATAGTGATTTCAATTGTGAAGCCCACCTTGCATTACAGGGTTGTTTCCACAATACAAAGCTTGTGGAACATGTGCCACGGTAAGACTTTATAGGATTTACAAAGCTTATTGACCATTTCACTTCTGTGGAACACCTGTTTTGATCCAAGCAGTTATTAGGTTTTGGTGTTGTCTGACATTGTATTAAAGACTGCTATCAATGTAACAATGTAACTCAGTCACATACAGGTCAAGTAATTACTGCAGCAATTAGTCATGACAAAGCTTAATATCCTGCTGCATCTAGACAATGAGAAGTCGCATTTTCTCATTAGATGACCATTATACAACCATCCGGTTTTGCCTTTGATGTGACTTACCAAATTCAGAGCTATAATCAATTTTAATGTTCTCATTCCAGTTTATGCAAATAGAACAGCGTTGTTTTAAAGACGTGATTTATTTTATAATCTATGGTTTCTTGGAAAGAAAGTTTTCCTATGCACAACAATTTCGTCAAAAAATGACAAAATAAAACGTCTTCGTGCCGTGAGCGTGTACATTACACTTCAAAGTAAAAGGCTTTGCGGTTCTGCCCTAATAGCAGGAATATTCTATTATGGTGCCCTGGCAATATACCTCTAACCTGCTGGCGAGCTTATCATTTTCAGGGAAAGGAGGTGGAAAATATTGCACAGAGAAACTATTTCATTTTGTAGATAACAGGTAATCGAAATGAAAGATACCGTGAACACTAGTCCAAATAGATGTGCAACAGTATCAGACGGGCGCCAATAAAGATAAATAATTTGCTTACCCCGCCCTCAAGCACTTTGTCGAATTCCAAATATTTGATTAATTTTCTATTCTAGCAATCGTCTAATACTATCCTTAAATGTACAACTATTTAGATAGACTACAATAAAAATGTAGTCAACAAAAACATACTTACAAATACATATATATTTATGTTTTTATTTCGTGAAAGCAGTAATTTGTAGTAGCTCTTTTTGATGCAACATTTTTAAAGAAAATACTTTGCTAATTCACATAAATGACGCACAGCGCGTCGCGAATATGTATTTTTATTTATTGTGACTGTTGCTTCCTCCCCTCTCCTGGTATTTGCATAGGTATTGCTCCAGTGCTGTAGCTGTTCTCTTATAATAAAGATTTTATGTGGGACGGGGGAGGGGTTTCGTGTTCAGTTATCCTGCAGTCAACAGCCAGACGTGAGGCAGAACAAACCTCTGTTCGGACAACAGTCTGCATACATTTCAGCACCCTGAGCGGCTGCGAAGCTTCGGCAACCTTTCCAGACCACCTACTCAAAGTACGTCCTTCCTTATTTTCAGGATCTAAAAGTGTACGCCGTGGTAAGGTAAGGATGAAAAATGTTTGCTGTGTTAACATTGTGTACTCAGTCCCTTTTTGGAGAGCTTTTATGACAAGTACAGTATGACAAGGAAAGGTCGATAAAGTGCCCGAGGGGCTTTTCCACATACTCTTGCTCAGAGAAGACTGATATGAATCTTAGTATAATAAATATTATGGATACTAAAAATATTTAAAAAGCAACATATCTTTTGAGTTTATATACTATAAGTAATAGACCAGTATTTGTCAGCATCACATCCTTTACGTTGGAAATCGTATTGCCTATCTTTAACCGTCTTGAACGCTTTAGCCGTGATTTTAACCCAAAAGGCAAACAATGGCACTGGAAGCTACTGTACATCAACTCTAATATTTGTTTTTCTTTAATATATTTTAACTTCAAAGAAAGAATGTTGGAGTGGCAGCGCAACGTACAGTAAATTACATTTTACTCTGAGCACATGCTTATTGAACATGCGTTTCTTTTTCTTGCCGTTGAATTGGATGCTGTGTGCCCTCGCTTAGCATTCACGGTGTGGCGTAGTGATGAAGACAGGTGTCAGTGAAAGAGCGATCATCTCACGCGTTAGATTTACTTCGCTGGGGGCTTTCCCTTTGGTCCCTTTTGCATTACTGTTATGCCATATATCACTTTCCCCTTTCCTGTAATATGTCCAATGATTTTCAGATTAAACGTTCTCACAGATCTAAAACAATAATAGAAATAGCGCAATTTGTCTGTAATAAAAATCACCGCACCAACTGTACTAATTAGAAGTAAGTCTATAAGTGAAAGTGCCAGTGTTACGACAGTGCTTATGCTGCAGTTGATGATTTTAACTAGAGCCTTTTAAATACCTTTTAATGTTTGTAAGACTAGTAGCACTTTACTTTAAATATTTGCCTATTCATTCTGGTTGTTATGGATATGCTATTATAAATCCTCCGTAACATATGATGTGTCACACAAAATATTAAGGGTCTGTACAAAGCAAGCACTGGATGTGGTGTTATGCATGGGTTATTTAACTGAACTGAGGCATCAGGTAAAGGGAGCCACTCACTGTAATCAGGAATAGCTGCTGTTCTGATTAAGTACCACTTTTGATGTTACTTTGTATTCATCACTGGAGGATCAGGTCTAGCACTCCCCCTGGCAATGAGCAGTTTCGAAGGTTATGTACCACATTACAAAACGGGATGTTTTAAAATATGAAATTCTAATCGAGCCTTAGAGTGAAGTGCAATCCGAAACACGTCTTAACCAAATTATTTATCTACTGTACGTCCTTATTGCTTTTAATTTTAAACATAGATTTGGATAACTGCAAAGTATCGCAACTTTCAAATGGTTAAATAAATACGTTGCTGTGATACGTAGATCTGTGAGCATGTTTTCCTCTGGGTTTTATTGTGTTAAGATTAATTTCTGCAATTTGATTATCTGAGTGCTTGTAGATATCAAGTTTACGAGGTGGGGACTGGTGGAGAGTGGGGGACATTGAGTACTGTTTCATGGGAAGTAGAATATTTACAGTAAATATTGACTTTTGTTATAGTGTACTTTAAAATGCCATTATATACAGTATAATTTTTTTTTGCCTTTAGTACTATTATTTATTATGTTTCTCCTATCTTAATACCAATTACCTATCTAAATATTAATGTCTTATAATGAGAAACCAGTTAAGGATGGTTTAAAGAAATAGAGACACTTGAATTACAGTAGGTGATAGTTTGATCAAACTAAGTAGAAAACTGGATCTAATTTATGTATACAAACTAATGAGCACAATTTGGTTAACTGTGTAATGGATGCTCATTCTATATGAAAGATATCAACAAGTGAATACATTTTATGTAGAAAATTCCATTCTATAATGTTCTTTCCTGGATGGTTAATTTGGAATAATTAACCGTGTTATATGATTAAGATGTCATAAAGAAGTCAAGTATAACACTTTGAATGTCAAAATCCTTGAACAGCTCTTTATAATGAATTTGTATGATAAATACCAGTGTATGCAGTAGCTGATATAAGATGTTTTCACGGTGCTGCGACATACTAATCCAGTTTATCTGCTTCACCCCCAAATGGAGCCTGCAGGAAATGATAATAGTGAGCTATAAGCAGGCACTCAAAGTAGTGAATGGTTTTGTTGCATAATTTGGAAAATGTTTCTCATTTTAAGTCAATTAGTCAGTTTGTATGTAAGAGTATCTTAACCATAATATGAATTATTCCTTCAAAGTCCTGAAGGAAAAAACAAAAGTTAACAATTGTCATCAGGAACATCAAAATGAAGAAAGTGGAGTATCTTTTGAAAAAAACTGTTATAACGTTAGCAGACCAAACAGAGAAATGGACCTAGTTAACTGGCAAGTTAACAAAAGGAATGATATACCATTAGCTATTTTTTTACAGATGCTACACTGAAAGATTGATTTTGTAATTGCACTTTTCTGTCACTTAGTCCTGCAAAATGATGATTAATTTGCCACTTTATGGCTTAATTTCCAAAGCAATGACTTTATAAACCTGCCACGTCTCTGCTGCCCTATCAATTCATCTAAGGCTAGCTATCTAGAGAATATATACGTGACTTTTTGCTTTATAAAGCTTTTGCTATTGTAGTGCACTACATTAGATCTTAACCTACAGTAGTACTACACTGTGGTTACATATCACCAGAGATTTCTTTTTTTATTCATCCACCTGTTGTATGGTAATAATACCAGATTACAAATTCTTTCTTCTTTTTATTTAGACATGTTTATTTTTTCCCTTTTCAATT
Organism: Atractosteus spatula; assembly: GCF_055471065.1. Classification (NCBI taxonomy): domain Eukaryota; kingdom Metazoa; phylum Chordata; class Actinopteri; order Semionotiformes; family Lepisosteidae; genus Atractosteus; species Atractosteus spatula. The sequence goes on from NC_142710.1 coordinate 50,966,336, forward strand.
AAAAGGCCTGATATAATTATCCATAAAAATTAGCACCAAGTGACCTGTCTTCAGTGATATACAGTATACTCAAAGTTTCCAGTTTACTGTCCAAGAAAAGACCTTACACAAGACATATAGTATCATTGTCATTCTCATGTGGAGGTTGCTTTCTGAATGCACACAGAGATCTATTCTATTCAAGAGCAGACTTATTCTATTGTTAGTTTATTAATACAATCATTTTAATTTTCTGTGATAGTTTTCTTGATAATTAAATTGATAAATATAAAGGTGGCTTTACTGACAAAGGATGAGGTCGTGAGATGAAATTTAAAACGATTCAGTCTTCTACTGTATGCTGGCCATTGTATGCAGTTTCTCTAGAAGACTATGCCCTGTTTTTTCCCATGTTAAGTAATGTGTCCCACTATTGTAACTCACTGATTCCCTGAGAGAATTTTCTGCCTGCAGGAAGCATGAGCTTTTAAAGTTTAGATACCATACATTTGCACCTTGCATTTGCAGTTTTGTAAAGTACCACAACTAGAATGTGATATACAGTACTGTATAATGAAGTCAAGAGAAAATTAGAACAGTAAAGTACAAGATACTTAAAGGAGTGTACAGAACATGATGGGTATGATAATTGTCTATAATAAATAATACTGAGGGCTTTCTGACTTAATATATACTGTAATGACATTCTAATTGTGTTCCTGATCCCTTGTCTGCTTCATACTATACTGTATCTGTAGTGCAATACTGCTTTTTCCTTTGTGACATTTTATGAAGTAATAGACTGTGCCTTTGTGCTATGAACTAAAATGAAATTTTAATCAAACTGAAAAATGTATGTAACTACATTTAAAATTTAATTAATTAAACTTCTGTCAGTTTACATATATAAGCAATGAAAAATGAAATCCTACCGTATTATGTTAATAATGAATGGCTATTAGCTTCTTACTGTAGTTCAGGTGTGTTAGTTGTTATATTGTATACTTTATTAAAAAAATAATTAAAGAATGGTTGTTTGTGGTAATATGAAATGCCATGAACAGGTTTTATTGTACTCCACTGGGAGTAAACTACAAACTATGCATTACATGCTTTTATTGCTGATGCACTGGTATATTACATTGCAGTGGGCACAGTATTACATTGCAGTGAGCACAGCACAGGTGGCTTAGATATGATCTTTACTGTAGTGATAAAGATAGCAGTGATAAATGGAACAAGTAATTTGGTGTAACAGGGAGAGCACCATGTTGTCTGTTAGGGTCAACACTGTGATCTCAAAGTGTAGGTGAAGCTGGCTTTTCTAATAATGTGGTGCTGTCACTGTTAATGAATGTGTGTGTCACCACTCATAACTATCACACCACAAACATGGGTGTTTTGATTGATGCTGCAGTATTGTTCAAATGTCTGTCAATCTGCACATTTTAAATGAAACACTATTGGTTCTCATCTAGCCCAGTTGCTGCTTCTGTAATACATATACAATAACTGGTATGTAGAGGTAACTTCTGTCAGTACATGCATGTCAAAAGATAAATATTGAAACATATGGATAGTACTGAAAACCTCATGTATGACTACAAAGTTTGCATGTAGCAGAATGAAGAAGAATGGTGCCCTACACAAATACTCCTCCAACATGCCTATATATTATAGGTGTATATTAGGTGCAGAATGTCTATGCCCAATATAGAATGTTAGAGCCTTTCATCTTTTGACTCCCTGCAAACTCCACAGTACCTTATAGGGAATCTTCATCATTAATATCACTACAAGCCAGCATTTAACCCTGAAAGTCATGGGAATTGACTCATGACCACCATCCCCCTGACATTCATAATCAATTGTACAGCAGTACGTGGCTAAATCCAACCACAAGTGGCCAGGGATGTGGCCCAGTCTGTCCTGGACCACAGGCCTCAATCTATTCTCTGAACAAACACCTCTGCTTTTTAAGCTATTCAGGAGCCTCTTTATACAGTATATCAGATTTTATTCTAGTATACAGAATGTGACAATTGGAGCACTTACAGTTGTTACTTATGGCTCCTCAAGGATGATGTACTGTATAAATATAAGCTTTTAGAAACGTGACATTTATTAGTGACCCATCATTAATAAGCATTGTTTTCATAGCTACATTGGTGTCCATTAATACCAGTGATCTATTTTAAGGCCTGAGTAGCAGCTGGAATTTTGTAGCTATATGTAATTAGGTGCATTATATGTAAAAAATAAATAAATCTAAATAAACATGAATAATTAGAATAACCTTTTTTAGGAAAATACTAATGTTATGTTTATGTCACGAAGCGCTCTTTCAGGACCCTATGCAGGCGACACAATCCGGGGGGGGGGGAGTGAAGAAAACACGGGGAAAAAGGCATGCAAGGGGGCTGGAAGGAAAACAGGGGGCTTGTCCATGGTGCGCTGGTGTTCTGGGGAGGTGTGGCCAAGGCAAACAGTCCAAGGGAGTCCGAGGCAAATCCATGAGTGTAGCAAAAGACCAAGACCGGGTAAATCCATCCTGACAGACAAACAGAGTTAAAAGCCGGAGCGGGATCCGGCAGAGGGACGGGGGAATAAAAGGGGGGTCACGGGACCAGACGCTCCATAATCCTGGGCTCAGAAGGTCAGGACGCCGTGATGAAGTCTGTGCCGTCGAGTCGCTCCTGGACTTGCTGATAGGCAGGCTTCCGGGCGTCCTTCTTCCAAAGCTGAGCCCAGATTGGCGGGAACACCTGGCTTTTGTAGGACGGGGGCAGGAACTAGAGACAGGTGCAGGGAATCAAGAATAAAACTAGGAAGGGCTGGAGCGTCCTTAAGAGGAGGGGTTTAAGAGCGTGACAGTTTATGTATTGAAAAAAAAGCAAATTATTTTGTTTGTGTATACAGGGCATTTCTGTAAATGGAATTGTTGGTATAGCCCATAGAGACCTGCAAAAAACACATTTGTATTATTCAAAGTTTATCAAAAATTCTGTGCAATTAACATTTCATTTCAGAACTAACCTCAAAAAGCAAGGAACCTTGTTAATGGATTGTACTTTAGATTCAGGTTACTTGGATTGAGTGGTCTGTTAATAATATTTGCAGGTGAATCTTTCCCTTAATGTATACTTTCAAAAGGGACACTTGGAATTTGTGGTTAAGTATGTTTTGTTAAAAGCGATTTAAAATTGTTTATGTCTCTTAATTTTTTTTCCAAAATGAACTATGTGATGACAAAGAGGCATAGTATTATTATATTTACTGTTATTATAATAAAATAATTATGAATTTTTACAAAAAAAATGAGTTCCTGCCACTTCCGACCCTTATTTTTAAACATACAGTACATACATATTTTATTTGATTGCAAATTGTGGTACTTAAGAGGTATCAGTGTATCTTAAGCACAAAGTCACAATGCTAATGTTAAAAGCATTTGCGGAACTGTACCTTTTTAGGTCAGGCCTTTTATTTTGCATATACAGTGGATTTGCATTAGATACACAATACAACATAGAAGGATTCAGTATGTGCAACACTGAACATTTTATTTGGTGTGTTTTCCTACAAATGTTAGTATCAATGATTATTTTTCTAGCCATTGTAAAAAGCATCAGACATTTTAAGGCAACTGTGTTCAAGTTGCACATCTGAAGTTGTAATTAAATGTAGTGATGGAGTCTTTATTATTTCATGAAACTCATAAAATATTAGAAGATGTCCAACGTTAATCACGGAACAACCATATAAACCAGTTTTATTGCTCTGCTCAGACTTTTATAAATATTTTGATGAGGAAAGTCCAATAACTTGTAATTGCCTTCAACCCCTGCTGGCTGACCTCAGTCTGTGATGATCCAAGTGCAGAATGTCTTCATTGACTTTGCTAGTGCTGTTCTTTACTGATGAATAATTCCACACTTTTGAGTGGCATGTCTAGCATTCATTGAAAAAGTGAGGACCTGGAACTTTCTAGATGTAAATCTGTTAAAAGCTAGTCTTTAAAAAAAATGACTATAACTCTGATAAAATAAAATAAAATAAAATAACTCTGATAATGTTTTTGGAATGTATATTCATTTTTGAAGGCAGTTGAAAAAAGAATGATAGCAGCTCTTTGATAAATAAACTACAGTGCATTTTGTATGGAATGATAGTTCCAAAAAGGATGCTTCATTTCAATTTTAAATAGAGAACTGATAAGGAAAGGCCTGGGTAAATTATTCTAATAGACTCATTGTCTCATTTTGAATACAAGGATTTAATGCTTTTGAGAAGCTTTGTTTTGAAAAGGCTTGGCACAAATACGTAAGGGGGTTTACTTTGGATAGCAAAGCAAAAGAGAGGATAAGAATCTGAAACTTTCTGTGCAGAAGCCTCTTTGTACTTTCAAACAGTTCTGGAACTTCATAAATCTTCTTCCAAAACCCTCCACAGGGATTTGTGAAAAAGACTGTTACTGAAGCAAATCAGCCTGCCAAAACGTCAGCAACATTTTTAACACACACCAGGGTGTCCCGGAACAGAAATACTACTGACCATATTGAACAAGGTCAAGTGTATGGGAGTAAGCTAATGTGTCAGTGGTTTGACCTTTCTAGTTGGTATAGAGAGGTCAATTCATGATGCAGTTCCAGTCAGGATATGACGTTTGTGTTTGACTGTTTCATGAAGTTCAGAGCCCAGCATTCTATAGGTTATTAGTTTATTTAACAACCCTCACATACTGTATAATGAAAGGCATTGCTAAGCTGACTGTGTACCATGAAACACACAGTAGCTTAATCAGAGGTGAAAAAAGATTTGTGTCCTGCCAGGGGACAGTCAAAATGACATGCAAACCTGTAAATGAATTAATTAGCGATGCAATAGCATAGTTTATGTCATAAACATGAGGTGGACAAATATTGTTCACATTTCATTTTGATTTATTTAGCTTAGCTCACGTTGCTTTTCAGGAGTTTTCCCATTAAATTGCTATTCTTCTAAAACATTGGTTATCTATGAATACATCTGACATTTCATTATCATGGAGGTTAGACGAAGCCAAGTAATGGAATTATCATCTGCACTCTTAAACTAGGAAGCCTGTACTTTCACATTCTTGTTTTCTTTCAGTATATGAAATCAGTTCCCACTCTTTATTTCCACTGCATGTCCTTACTATAAGCAGGAACACAGCTGAAAGGGTATTGTGTTCTGAGCTGGCCAAACTAATGCTCATTTTCAAATTAATTGTGTTCATAATCAATAATTAATTCAAAGCTGACTGTGAGCTAAAAGGATTTCTTTAGGTATGGTGAACAAGTATTCTTTCTCTGCCTTTTCACTTCAGAAACAGGACCCTTGCATCTATTGGAAAATGTAATTAATTCTCCTGATGCAGATCTCTATTCATCTGGCTCAGCGAATTATTATGTGATGATAATTCAATCAGCAGGATTGTTGTGTTAATTACAGAGACAAATAATACCCCATTGATTTAGACTGATGTAAATATAATACTTGCAAGAGAAGGTGATGTTCAGCCTATATTGAGAATCCCAATAATCCACAAAATATAACTGTGTTCAGTTTGCCCATCCAGGCATTCTTTATAGTAAAGTAAAGTGTCAAATATACAACATTTTGTCACCAATCTAAGCCTTGCTATGACTGCTAGACTTGCACAAGACATAACTTAAATAATTTAAAGTAAAAACTGCATGAGTCTTAAAACCAGTTTACCAAAAGTATGATGCAACAAGTATGGTTTGTTATAGAGCTGCTTAAAGTTGGTCATTTCATATGTGCATTTTTATCAACATTACCAGAACACATATCTGGTCTCTGGTAATTCTCATTTAATTATTAAAAAATGTGTATAACCATCAAAATTTGTATTGCTTTATTACAGAAAAATAGGTAAATGTATTAAATAAAATATTTTTAAGTATGAAATGAACTAAATTTACAATGTGCTGCTAACCCACTAATGAAATAACATTCTGGGAGCTTCATCTAAAGTTGTAACTTAGTACAGAAATGTTTAGGCAATGCTAATTTATAGAAGAAATTATTGAAATATTCTTTATATTTTTGGCAGCCAAAATATACACTATACTGTTTAAATGTATCCCAAGAATATTTTTTATGTCATTTGATTACCCACAGATGATACATAGATGAACAAAGATGAACAAAAAAGATGAACATTTTTGTAACTCTGCACTGGAAAGCTTGTATTATAATGACCTTGTTACTGACCTTCTTCTGTCACTTCAGTGTGTGCTTTTTTTGTTTTGCATATAAAAACGTCTGAGTAAAATGATGTGAGCAGTCATGAAATTTATTGATTTATAATGTCCAGTACAGTATATATCCTTATAACCCCTCAAAGTTTCTTATTCAGATGAGTGTTGTGGGTTTAATATATATACTTTACATATTGTATTTAAATGTTGCACTGAGTGAGACCAAGGTGAATGTTAAAGTAAAATATTTCCATGAAGTTACTGGCTTATACACCAAAATACTCAATACCATTTCTGCTTGCTATATTTAAGATTAATATACATTTAATATACATGTTAAATTTGTGTTCCACCATGAAGCAATAAGTGTGAAACAAATCCATGAAATATATTGTACATGAGATTTAAGTGGGCAATGCAGGACTTCACTAAATGTCCTTCCAGAATGGTTACAAATAGAGGTCACAGTTAGCTAATGTCATGACCTGTGGTGTGCTGTGTTATTGTCCAAGGGAATGTGTTTCTCAGTGGTCCATTGCAACAGTATGAATAACAAGTATCACTGCTCCAGAATTCAGCTTTCACAGCACAGTTGTTTAACTAGGCCAACTAACTTTATAAGCACCCTGTAGTGCACTTAGAGTTTATTTCTCAGGTTTCTGACACAACAGTTTTATTCCCTAGTGGCTGTAGTTTTTGAAGGTAAGTCTGATCATAAGAACATGCAGCTTGACAAACTCTGACCTTTACTTTTATTCCACTCCAGATATAGCTGTAAGTCACAGAAATTGCTCTAGGACAGCTGGAGCATGTTATTTGGAAATGGCAAAATAATAAAATGATACATTTTTTGTTGTTTGTTAAAATGAAATACTGTAATATATTTACAAAATACACTCTTATTTTTGCTCTATGAGAAATATAGAGTACCTAGGTAAAATGGTAAGTTTTAAGTTTAGATTTGAAGAGAGTTGAAGAAAGTCATAGACAACTGAGGAAGTTCACGCCAAAACACTGGAGCACCAACAGATAAGGCACAGTCACCTAAGACTCGGCCTCAACTGAACTGAGCCTATGGGCAGGAGTATAAACAGGGAGGAGTTCAAAGATGTATGATGGAGCCAGATTGTTTTGAGTCTTGAATGTCTGTAACAAGATCTTCTATTGAATAAATACATTTTTAGACAACTTAGAGACTTACAGTAAGTGTAGGAGTGATATGCTGCCAGGTTGTGGTGTGCGTTAGTAGTCTAGCTGCAGAGTTTTTAACATATTGCAACTTGTTGAGAAGAGAGTTTGGGAGCCCATAGAGTAAAAAGTTGGAGAAATCAAGCCTTGATGTTATAAATGCATGAATCATTTCTTAAAGAATCCTACAAAGTCCTCATTACCATATAATTTTCAAAAGTGAAAAAGGAGGCACATTGGAAAAGTCTAAAGGAATATTCTACATGCAAATAGCAAAAAAAGCTCTGCAAAAGAGTAAAAGTATGAAAATGGCTATAAAGCAAAATGTTACATATTGTTTTTTTTCACTGTTAAACAGTTTTTCAGAGACTGGCTACTAACAAATTATGGGTGCATTAAATTAAATGCAAAACCTAAGAAGAATCTGCTGTGTGTGTTTGTTGACCAAACACATGACTCCAAGACTGACCAAATCTCCTTATGTTTTTGTCTGAACTTTCATATACTACAAAAAGCATGTTGTAAATAAACATAATGATTCTATCTGACGTACATTGACTAAGCACCTGTAAAGTTTTTCAGATATAAAGTTCAAATTATATTTACTGAGATTTATAGATAATAATATAATAATGTACATCTGAGTATCTACTGTATATCTGTAAAAACCTGTATGCTCTTGTGAATTTTATTTCTCTTCATTTACTTTTAATTGTACTTTTGTCTTTTTCTTTATTCATGATGTACAGCATCCTTATTATAAGATATTGTAAGACATACAGTATAAGATCATTACTATTACAACAACAAGATGGCGCCGTGTTAGTGGCAGCCTGCTACAGCAGCTCTGTGTCTTTTTGTTTCTTTCAGTTAGTTAATGCTAGTGTGTTAGTGTTTTTTCTTCATACTTTGCCGGCAACTAGATTTGCGATCACAACATGATGGATACTAGGAAGCTGAGAAACTTTTTCTTGTTTTTTCTGATACTTGGACCTCTGTGGCTATCGAGTTGCAATGCCGATAGCCACAGAAGCATTGTCTACACGCGGGACCAGCTGATCGCGCTAGCGCGTCCGGCTCTACTCACTGGAGAGAAGCCATCGGTGCCGGAGGAGCTGAGGAGGAGAAGCCGAGGCTGTAGGGCTGGTGCGACGCGAAAGGCGAAGAGAAGGAGATTTAAACCCTACCTTCCTTCGATCATCATGGGAAATGTGAGGTCCTTAGTGAACAAGATGGACGAACTGGGAGCATTGGTGAGAAGCCAGAGGGAGTATCGTGAATGCAGTATCATGTGTTTCACCGAGACGTGGCTGCAGGAACTTATTCCGGACTCGAACGTTACCATCGGCGGCTTTCAGACGGTGCGGGCGGACAGAAACACCGAGAGCGGTAAGAGGAAAGGAGGGGGGCTCGCGGTGCTTGTAAACAACAGATGGTGTAATCCTGGACATACTCATGTTAAGGAGCGCGTCTGCAACCCGGACATCGAACTGGTAGCCGTAGGACTGCGTCCGTACTATCTGCCGCGGGAGTTTACATGCGCCATCTTTGTTGTTGTTTACATTCCACCTACGGCAAATGCAGCGGTAGAGTGTGACGTCATAAACACAGTCACAGCCAGGCTACAAACAAAGCACCCAAGCGCTTTTATAGCTATTTCAGGGGACTTTAACCACGTATCTATTTCCACCACTCTGCCTACTTTCCACCAGTTTGTTAAGTGCCCGACCAGAGAAAACAAAACACTGGACTTATTATATGCCAATGCTAAGGATGCATATAGTTCCACAGCCCTTCCCCCCCTTGGCAGATCAGATCACAACCTTGTCTTGCTTACACCACTGTACACGCCTATTGTCCAGCGCCAACCTGTGACCATGAGGACTGTGAGGAGATGGTCTCAGGAGGCTATGGAGGATCTACGTGGTGCTTTGGAGGCCACCGACTGGGATGTGCTGTGCGAACCACATGGGGACGACATAGACAGCATGGTGGACTGTGTCACTGACTATATTAACTTCTGCGTAGATAACACCATCCCCACCAAAGACGTACACTGCTTTTCCAATAACAAACCCTGGATCACCAGCGACCTGAAGGCTCTTCTGAATGACAAGAAGAGAGCCTTTAGGAGGGGAGATAAGGAAGAGGTCAAGCGTGTACAGAGGGAGCTAAAGCAGAAGCTAAGAGAGAGCAAGGACGCATACAGAAAGAAGATAGAGGACAAGCTGCAAAGGAATAGGGTGAGAGATGTATGGAGCAGCATGAGAGAGATCACTGGCTTCAAACAGGCTGGGGGTGCAACAGAAGGGAACCTGGAGATGGCCAATGAGTTGAACCAGTTCTTTAACAGGTTTGATTTTGGGTCCTCTGTGGCGCAACACCCATCCCCCCACAGCCACACGCTCCCTAACCCTTCACAGCTGCGACTGCCCAATACCTCCTCCATCCCCCCACAAACATGGCCGCCTACAGCCACAACCCCCGACGGCTACTCACCCACCCATCCCCCACAGCTGCCACTCTCCAACACCTCCGCCATTAACACCTGCAGCACTAAAAGCACTATGAGCACCATCCCCCAGGCCAGGCTGACCATCACAGCTGACCAGGTGAAGAAGGAGCTGAAGAGGCTGCACGAGGGTAATGCACAGGACCAGATAACATCTGCCCCAGAGTTCTGAGGGCCTGTGCTGATCAGCTGAGCGGAGTGCTCCAGCGACTGTTCAACCTGAGCCTGCGCTTGGAAAGAGTCCCAGTGCTCTGGAAGACATCATGCCTGGTCCCAGTACCAAACAAAGGGTGCCCCTCTGTCCTCAACGACTACAGACCAGTTGCACTGACTTCTCACATCATGAAGACACTGGAGAGGCTGGTCTTATCCCACCTGAGACCCCTGGTCAGCTCATCACTGGACACCCTACAGTTTGCCTACCAGCCCAGTGTTGGTGTGGAGGATGCGATCATCTACATGCTGCAAAGGGCCTACTCACACCTGGACAGGGCTGGCAACACTGTAAGGATCATGTTTTTCGACTTCTCCAGTGCCTTCAATACCATCCAGCCCTTACTTCTAAGGAGGAAGCTGGAGGAGATGCAAGTCGATGCCTCCACGACCTCGTGGATCACTGACTACCTGACAGGCAGACCACAGTCTGTGAGACTTCAGAACTGTGTGTCTGAACAGGTAGTGAGTAACACAGGGGCACCTCAAGGGACAGTTCTTTCTCCATTCCTCTTCACCCTCTATACTTCGGACTTTAAGTACGACTCAAAGTCATGCCACCTGCAGAAGTTCTCAGATGACTCTGCAATTGTGGGATGTATCAAAGGTGAACAGGAGGAGGAGTACAGAGGACTGGTCAGCAGCTTTGTGGAGTGGTGTGGGGTGAACCACTTGGAACTGAATGTTACAAAGACAAAGGAACTGGTGGTAGATTTCAGGAGGAAAAAGGTCAAACCTACTCCTGTCTACATCCATGGGAGTGGCGTGGAGATGGTGGACTCGTACAAGTACCTGGGAGTGCACATCAACGATAGACTGGAATGGTCTAAGAACATCGAGGCCATCTATAAGAAGGGACAGAGCCGACTCTACTTCTTGAGGAGGCTCAGGTCCTTCAATGTGTGTAGTAAGATGCTACACATGTTCTATCAGTCGATGGTAGCGAGTGCCATTTTCTACGCAGTGGTGTGCTGGGGCTCTGGGATTAGAGCAGTAGATTCCAAAAGGCTGAACAAGCTCATCAGGAGAGCAAGCTCTGTCATTGGGTTTGACCTGGACTCCTTGGAGGTAGTGGCTGAGAGGAGAATGATGTCCAAACTAGAGGCCATCATGGACAACTTCTCCCATCCCCTCTATGACAGGCTTGCAGGAATGAAGAGCACGTTCAGCAATAGACTGATTCATCCACGGTGCGACAGGGAGCGCTACAGAAGGTCATTCTTGCCGTCTGCCATAAGACTGTACAATGCATCCACCTTGCGTCTTGGCAGAGGCAACATCGACAGTGACCTGTTTCTGGACTAAACGCATCTACACATCTACTGCTACATCTGTTCTCTTTCTTTTTCTTTTTCCCGTTTACAACCACTTTTTGTGCAATATATGCCAGGGACCTGTGCAATACATTTATATTTATATCTATAGTTACTCTGTGTTCTGTGTACTGTTCTGTTCTAGTTTGTTCTTGTGCATCCGGACTGTGAGTAACTCTTGTATTGTATTGTATGTATTGTACCATTATTATATAATTCGTTACACTGTGGCTGTGTTGTGTGTGTTAAGCTGCTGTTGCACTGCAATTTCCCTCACGGGATCAATAAAGTATCTATCTATCTATTATAGGGTAATCAGATGACTCTGTGTGCATTAGCACACTTTGTGCTGATCATTTTTACTGTACATATTAAAGGACCACAGGTATTAAGCACTTATTTTCATCTCAGAATAGGCATAATGGATGTACACTTTCATGTCTTCCAAGTTAATGGTAACTTTAAAGCATCATTCTACTGTATTTCAATGTGCTTAAGTGAACAGAGTCAGTTATACAATCACCCCAAGTCAATTAAATTGTAATTAAAGTGGGACATATATACAGTAGCATAAATAAAAAATGCTAGTCAAATACAGTGACATAGAGTGACACATGCTTTCTGATTTTTACAAATAAATATCTCCCTTTAGAATGCCATTAGCTGTCACTGTGTCTTCACTAGATGATTTCATAAACTTTACTGATTACCTCCTGAGTATTGGTGGTTTGTGCATTAACAGTTTGTATCAGGAATTCATCTTTTCACATACCCCAGCTTGCTCTCCATGAGATACAAACAGACAGACAGGAAGAGAAGCTTGGGATCAGAGGACAGGGTCAGCCATTGTACAGCACTCCTGGAGCTATTGGGGTTAAGGGCCTTACTCAGCAGCCCAACAGCGAAGGATTCCTTTGCCAGCTGCGGGATTTGAACCAGCAACTTTCCAGTCACGGACACAGCCCCTTAGCCACAGAGCCACCACTCTGCCCCAGTTATTATTAACTGTAATTATTTAAAACATCATGGCAGTGATTAATTTACACTACCTAAATCTCTGTTAAAAAGAATATTGTTAGGACATAGTTTCATAATTGACAATACAAATGACCTATTTACACCTACCCAATTGCTGTATGAATGCTTAATTTATAAGTTTTATTTTCCAACAAAAAAGGTACTTCCCTTATCTTGTTTACCTAGTGATTTTGTATCATTGGATATTCACCTTTTGTGTTACTGTATGTTGCTAGTGCTTCAGGTATTGCAAAAGCAAACTTAATAAGGAAAATTATTCCTTATGGTTGAATTTATTGAAATGATAGAAAGGTTAAAAAAAGATGGATTGGGTGTAAGATTTGCATTGGTTTGAATTAAGTTGCACTATCTACAGTATATATTCTGAAGCTTGACAATTTTTAAGATTAAGTTTATTGTCATATGTACCTGAATACAATGAAATGCTTACTTGTATATTTTCTTCACATGACAAATGACATAAAAGATGGCATGAAAGATTACATAACATTGACATAGAAAATGACATAACAAATGACATCACAATTCTTGGATACAGAAACAGGGTAGCAGTAATAATTTTAACCAGCATTTAGATGGCAGCTGTGTGCAAAGTTCAGCACTGGCAGTTTTTTTCAGTTCAGTGCAAAATACAAGAGGTGGCTGTATTTTGAGTTCAGTGCAAAAAAGAGAGCTGTAAGTGGGGGTAGGACGATTTAAGAGGTGGAGTTTAGGAGTTTTATGGCTGTGTGGTAGATGCTCTCTTTGAACCTACAGTAGAAGTTAAGGCTTTTATTCTCTTAAATCTTCTACCGGAAGGAAGAAGACAGAAAAGTGCATTTTCTGTCTTGGTGGTTTTGGTCTTTGATTATATTACTTGCCCTTTTGAGGCAGTGTGTGGTGAAAATGGTCTGGATGGAAGGGAGTTCTTTACCAGTGATGGCCTCAGCTGTCTCCACCATTTTCTGCATTTTCTGTATTTTTTCATGTTTATGAGCTGAGCAACAACCATGCCAAACTGTAATGCATCCAGTGAGAATACTTTCTATAGTCCATCTGTAGAAATTTGTGAAGACATACCAAATCTCCTGAGTCTCCTGAGGAAGTAGAGGTATTGGTGTGCTCTCATGATTACTTGTCTATGTAATGGGACCAGGTGAAGTTATTGGTGATGTGAATGCCCAAAAACAAGAAGCTGCTGAAGATCTCCACGACAGCCCTATTGATGTAGACAGGGACATAGCCTCCTCCCCGCTTCCTGAAGTCAACAACCAGCTCCTTAATTTTAGTTGAGGGAGAGGTTGTTGTCCTGGTACCGTACCACTAGGTCCTCAGCTTTGTTGTAACAGACAAATAAGTTCTGGATCCCGAGATGAAGTTAAACGGATGAGTTTTATTGCATGCAAGGAACAATAAAACCGAAGTATTGCTCATGCAAGGAACAATAAAACCAAAGTATTGTTCAAAGTGCCGGTACAAAACTTCCAGTTTATATAGCCCTTTTCTGCCGCTTCTGAAGTAGCTCATTATTATGGTTATGGGGGGAGGTCACGGTGTTCGGCCAGTTCACAGACTTTGGTTACTCTTAATGGTCGGTGTTAGGTTTCCTTCCCTGGGGGGTTTCCTAGCTGGCATCTGGAATCCTTATCAGTTATCCCCCTTTCCTGCCATAACTCTAGCCTGTTACTTAGAAGTCCAGTCCTCATGCAGAAAGGAATCAGTTAACCCCTTCTTCACATCTTGTATCTTTCTTCAGCCTCTTTCCTTTACTTGTCATGCCCTCTGCAGCCAGAGGGTGCTCCCACTCTGTCCTGTCCCTAGTTTCCTCTGCTTTGCTGTCCTTCCGGTATCTCTCTCTCTTTGGCTATATATTTCCGGGTCACTCATTCCCCTTCGCTCAGCATTGACGTTCGGATGTCCTGAGACCTGCCTAGCGCCAGGTCACCCCACGTCCGCTGCCTGAGGGCATTGATTTCTATACAACTCCTGAACTGCTGAGCCCAGGCTAACCCCCGTCCCGCCGCTATGTATAGGGTCTTTTTCCGCACTCCTGCCATTCCATGGTTCATCCCTTTCGACATCCGTGACAGTACTCTGTTTAAATATTTGTTAACCTCAATTCAATTATTATTATCATGAGTTAAATCAGTTAATTATCATAAACATGCAGTAATGTTCTCTTCTTAACAAGGCATTTAAGGTAATAAGGTCTAATATTGGATATTTTTTTAGACTTTGGGAACAAGTGGTTTACAAGTTTCATATGTATAATACTGTATATCAAATTGATAAACTGAAAAACCAAAATACAAGTTATACAGGCTCTGAGTTAAGTGATCAACATTACCTGTGATTTCTGCTTGAGGGACTGATAACAATAACGTAGAACCTGTGATGTTACATGAGGAACACCTTGTTTTCAATTTAGCAGAGTTTTAGTGTTTTAAACTGGGAAACAGAAAAAGGCAAGGTAATAGGATGTCATGTGGGAACAAAATAAACACAGAAAATGCAAGGCATTTAAAACTGGCACCAGCCAGCTACTGTATATCACTTGCAGTGACATAAAAATAGCATAACATTCACTTTTACAACAATTGCTATTGCTCTTTGGAATGTAGCTACCTCTTGTATATAAATCAAGCATGTTGGTTTTATGTTCATTTCTATGAAGAAATATATACTTAAACAATTAAACCAGACATTATTGTTTATTTTTCTATTCATTGAATAAGATAATTGTGAAGACCATATTACTTATACTCAAAAATTGTCTTTTAAAATGATACCAAATCAGTAGATAAGGTTTCAGTGAGACCAGAGGTGGTTCAGTCACTTAACTTGTTTTGAGGAAGTTTGTGTACAGGTCTTATTCAGTTTGTTGAATGACATGGACCTGTCAAACTAGATCTGTGACATCTTCAAAGAAGAACACCATGACTGGATAGAGACAGAGAACCACAGTGAGCACAAGTTTGTGAGACGGATATACTGGAATAACAATTCAAAAGGTGTTTGCTTTTTCTGTGGGATAAGCAGGCTCAAACAAGGCCTAAATTGAATCTGGCTTATGAATCTGATTACCACTTCCACACAGGTGGGACAAATGGGCTTAGCATGCTGGACTTGGCCCATGGGCTGCTTGCTTGACATCTATACTCTAAATTAACTGCAAACAAGTGAGACTTTCTCTCTTTGGTAAGCTCTAATTTTCTTATGTGCTATAGGTCAACTGTAACTACAGTCATTAGCAACAAAACATTTAGACTCTTTTGTGTGTTATTCCTGAATAACAGGAAGAAACCTCTTCAAAACCGCCTCAAAGAAACATCTAATTCCTGAGTTTATTTGTAACTGAAATATTTATAAGTGTTTATTATAGGCCACATTGAGGTGTTTAGGGATGATGAGAATTACAAAAATTATTTATTGCATTCCTCATGCTGATAAAACTGCTGAATGTTTTCTGCAGCCTGTCAATGAATACATCATCATGTCATTGTGACTTTCTAAAAGTTCTCATATTTGCAAGATTACCTGTTCCATAGGCATGACTGAAGGGTGCAATATCATACCACTAAATGGTAATGAATAACAGTTGCAAATCCTTTATAGATTCATTGGTTGTTAATCTATGGTATTTGCATTATTACATGGAAAAAAACCCTCCATCAACATGTTCCTAGTTATACAAGTTCACTTTCAAAGAGTAAAGGATTTCTTGACATTTAGGTGGATCTGTAAATCTGACAAAGAGGTAGCACATTATATTCCATTACTGTAAGCTTGAGGACACTGATATTATTTGGACCTCAGAGACCACATTTTATTAAAACGATATTTTATGTCTCCCAGTCATTTTAAAAGTGTCACCATGTAAAATGATGGTCTGTTATGTAAATTGTTTTGTAAAATTATCACCTCTGCCTTGAAGACTTTTCATTTAACATAGACCATTTCTCAAAAACACTCATAATGCACAAGGTAAAATCTGAACGTTCTGAAAAGTAGTCTAAGAGCAGGCTTATGAATTACAATTTTAGCACTCAACTACCAGAGGAACGGAAAGAACCTTTTTTTTCCACGTAAAATCAAGAAAAGATCCTGATGTGCAGTACTGTAAATCTAAATGTCAAATTTTACAGACAAGTTCATGGCATAAAAAAAAAAAAAACACAAAGAGATCTTCTAGTTTTCAAAAACACCATTTATTGATTTGACTTCAATGCATATTTAATGCAAAAGTTGATTCATTGGTCAAAAGAGAAGCAAAAACAAAGAGACTACATAAGGAGGCAGCCCTATAATCCAGAAGTGAAATTGTATTGATTGCTGTTGGGCATAGGCCAAACACATTAAGGATAATTAGTGTCAAAGGAACCATAAGCATTAGAAAACCTTTAGCAACATGACATCTATCCATTATTAGCAAAATAACAGAATGTTTTCTATCTTGTCATAATTTTTGTCTAAGATTACATTGTCTCAAGATTTGATTTAAGTGTGCCCCTAAAGGCCATTTTGTAGATTGAGATCCAATTATTATTATAATCTGTAGAGGTCTTTAAAGGTTCCACGGTGGCTTCAAATCGTTCATTCCCCTCTTAGGACAGATGAATAGCCCTGTTGTCAGAAAAGTAGTCCTGATCCTTAGAAATAGAATTATTTCTAGCAAAATCCATGGAAATTATTACATTCTAAGCAAAGAATATCAAAGGAGTTCTCCATCCGAGCTGAGTTCTTGCATCTGTAATTATTAATTACGTAGGACACATTTCAAATAATACATTGAGATATGACATTTAACGACAAATGACACCCAACTTTAAGTCAAGCATTTTACAAACATATTTCTAATATTTTTTAAATAACTTGAATATTTGTATTAAAATAAATATTTGTATTAAATATTTTTCTTCTTCATCTTCATTATTGTTTGGTAACTAATTTCAGTCCCAAAATAATCAGTTTTCCTCTCCAAAAATATGATTCACTGAGATTTTATCTTTTAATTTTGCCAGTTTGTCTATTGCCAAGTAAATTATTATACTGTAGGTGCAAAACCATTAATTGCAATTAAGCTTCTGTGTCAGACCATTAATTCCTAGAACTGAACTACTGTAGTGCTGAATGGATTTATACAGTAGATATAAACCAATCAATAAATACATGCAACAGTTAGGTACAGTATATTTAAACAATTTCTCCTTTTCTGTTTCAAATTCCCAACTTCAATTTTACTTTTGAAAATTAAGATTATACTTTAAACATTCCTTGTAAACTACAGTACATGATGATGAATTAAAGGATGTTTTGTCAAAAAAGAGAAATTAAAGATAGTGGATATAAAGTGTACATTAAAAATGATACAGACCCATTTAAATTGGTGGATTATTTTTGGATTCTGGCCTCTGAAAGACTTTGTAGAATGTATCTGTTCATTTTGCATCTCTGCAATGCATTACTATTGCACAACAATCTGCTTACACATCAGATGCATTGTTGTAGTGCTGCATTCAGCAAAAAAAAGATGATTGGCATTGTGTCTACAAATAGTATCTGAAGGAGATTGTTCTTTATTCTGTATCTATTGGGTTTGTTTTTATTTCAGAAGGAAAGAAAATATTGGTGTTACTGCTATAAAATGCTAACTTGATAATATTCTTAAAGCATATGCCCTGTTTACTTCTGCTACTTTGTTATGAATGAATGGATTTCCATTTGTACTGCAATGACCTAGTAAAACACTTCAAATAACTGTTTATGCACGGGTACAGCCAATAGGAATTGCACTTTATTTTGTTCATGCGATATTTAAGACTCTTTAGTGGAATCTCCAATGAGCCAATAATTTTTGTTACGCTCATTTTAACACATTACTGCACAAATTCTGAATGGCTTAAATCTGGTTCATTATTGTATGGTATTGAATAAAATACATAGCAGCCTTAGGTGCCAAAGCTGGATTTTTATTGTTATTGTAGACTCTAATTGTCCATCAAAAACTAATGCTCAGTGTTTTAGAAATGAAAGCTTACTCCCGCATGTACATTTCCTCTTATAATTTTGTACTCTTCTGTCATTCACAGTGGCATGATTGTAAAATGGACAATTAAAATGGACATGTGATTGTATCATGTGCCTTTTACCCACTTAATACTACTACATCATTGGTAAACACTTCAACCCATTCATTATTTTTCCTGATTGATAGAGCTAAAGATATTTGGCACATTTTGTCCTCTGGAAGATACAGACAAATGTATAATTTTGTAAGCTGGGAAGTAATTAATTTAGATCCTGTTTTCTGTGGCTCCATGCATTATATTAGAGTCTTAAATTGTGTTGAGATGGCTAAACGTCATCTTATTTTCAAGTCAAAGTAAAGCAACTACAAGCATTTTTGTGTGCATGGATGGTGTGTGAGTCTGAGTGTAGGCAATATTTATTGTTATATTGCAGATTAGCATTAGGCATGCTCTGAAGCAGAAACAAAAATTCATGAATGTCTCAGGAAAAAAGAAAAGAATGCGTCATCTCAAATTGTTCTCCACAAGATCTAACAGACCAAAGCAATAATCACCTGCCTGGATATATTTTAATTTCAGGGTTAGTACACATAACCTCTTTGGAATGGAAGCTCTTTCCATAGATGTATTAACATCACATTAACTGTGAACATAATGTCAAAGCTGTATACAGTGCAAGCTTGCTTGGATGTAATTGAGAGGGTTCCCACAGGATCCTGCTTGAAAATTGCTAGTTTCATATTAATAGATTCATCTACAAAAGCAAATGGCTAAGGATTTAAACTAACTTCATGTCCCTTGTTCCAGGCAGTGCTTTAATGCCTGTTTACATTAGTGTCCTTGAGCTTTAGATGAAGCACTCCTCCTTAAGTATTTCTCGATCTTTCGTTACTTTATTTATGAACCTGTTACTGATATTTCGAAATAATGATTTTAAAAGTGATAGTGTATCTAGTTTTTCAAGGAGAAATATTTATGACTGTATGGTTTATGTTGGGTAAAGTAAGAAAATAACAGAACCAAAATAAACTGTGCATAAAACAAATAGAATTGCATTTGGTCTTTTCCTATCTGTCCAAAAAGTACTTTTTTTAAATACAGAACAAGCCAAATAGTTATCTGGTCAGCTGCATGATTAAGGGATTGTATGGATTGTATTTAATGGATTTTGCAATGAGCTGATCTCCTAATGAGATGCTCTGGCCAGCATAAAGTCTCACTATAAATGCTTCCGGTTATTTTTCCTCTAATTCCACAAACAGCTAAATGCTTCTTTTATATAAATAGATGCAAATAACAAACATCTTCTTACATATGTTATGTTATGAAATGTTGTTCCTCGTCATTGATGTTTTCTGTATGCAAAGCCAGTGGTGACCTGTGTGTTGCAGCATTTTATTTTGTTACTAACATTCTAAAGAAGTATTTTTTTTTACCTCACTACCCCATTGCTTTTGTTTCCCACTGTCCATCAATGTGTCTTTCTTCCTCTTGTTTAGCGTTGCATGGCAAAGTGTCAGCCCGCGTTACTTGTTCAGGGTGATGCCAAACACCATCCATCAGAAGCGCCCTCAGTGCTGCATTAGGACCACAGCACTTAGTCAACTTTATATTTTCTGCTAACTTCTGTCCTCATGCTGTGAAAAATAACTCTTGACATGTGTGATTATTCTAAACCCTTAAACTGTCTTTTCCCATTATATTTGCTTGGCTGTGATAGATTTAGCTTTATCTCTATAGCCACATTGTGGGTCTCTTCCTCTGTTATTTTCTAAAGGCAAAACAAACTAACATTCCTGTGATTTATCAATTAAATCAACCACATTGGTGAGGATTTCTACCTGCTTTTAAGGTTCTGTGTCTCAGACTGAGAACAGATTGATCTATATCATGTCATTGCATTACAGCAGTAGTCAAAATAGTTCATGTGCAGTTCAAATACATATTTTACAACCATTTTACTCAAGAGACAAAACTTAATTGAATTTTGAGAAACAGAAACTGACAGAGTTTGTCATCACTTTTGTTTTCCACTAGAGATTCCACTTTAACAATTTAACACAATTTTTCAGGACCTAGAGTAAACCCATGGATATCTACTCTCTTCAAGACTAATGTTCATGGATCATTACCTTAGTCTATTTGGGTTAATTTAGTGCATCCTTTAAACAGTGGAAGCTGCATGGCAGTATCAGAAATGCAAGCAGTAAGCACATTGCAAAGCAAATCATTAGTGCAGAGCACTCAAAGCATCAAATGACTTGGGCACCAACAGGGAACTGGGACTGGCTAAGACTGCATTGCATGTAGAAAGTGAAGTCTTAGATTAAAATAGCAATCAGCTAGTGGCTACTTTTCTGTATGAATATTGTTGTATCTATGTTTTTTAAAATACATTTTTTTCAAGTGTTTTTACAGATGTCAAAATGAAAAACTGAAGACAATACACATGTGCACACCTGAAGCATATTTTTTTTAGATTGTTAAAATAATAGCCTTAGGCAAACAAAAAAGGTGAAAAGTAGATTCCTCAATGCAATAATATTGCTAATTATTATGTTTTGGACATAATATTACAACATGAATATACATGTTTAGGTAAAATAAAGCTACACATACCTTGTTCTTGGCAGTTTTTATCCCATTTAATTAAAATGTGATATTGTTTTACAAAATGTTTTTATAGTGAAGAGGAAATGATGTGAACGTGAAAGTGAAACAACAGATGGGATGACATTCTCTTCTTGTGGCACTTGACAGTTCTGTTTTGCCTTTTTTTCTTTTTATCTTTTTATCTGCAGCACTTTGGAACAAAAATGTCTAATCCATTATTTCTGTAATGCTGATAGTTTTATATCGTATGTGAGAAGCAAGATCTGTCAGTGATTAGATTTAATTTTTCTCACAATCCATATGATTTTCAACCAGACATGTTGGACGATGGCAGGTGAGTCTTTGCAAGGCACCAAGAGGCATAACCTGCTGTCTGTGGGAATCTTTGTTTCATTCTAGGCTTTATTATACAGTATGCAGCATAATTTTGGGAACATTCGCAGATCGGGTGTTTTGAAGGCTTAAGTGCATTGCCCAAATATGCTTGATATAAAATAGCACATTGTCCTTCTGGTGTACAAGATCTTGCTTGCTGAAGTAAAGTGTAGATTTATGCACCATACAGTATTTGCATTTGTGGAAGTCCTCAAAAAGTGTCCTGCTTCTGTATTTAATGGTGTCTAGCTTGACATATTGGTGTTTTGTTTTTTTAATTTAGTTGAATATTTGGTTGCAGTCCTGCATAGCCTCTCCAAAAGAGAAAAAAAAACTTTTAACCATTTTTAATACTTAATGAATACAAGACCAGAAGAAAAGTTACAAACATGGAGAATTAATTAATTAATTAATTAATTAATTAATAAATAAATACATGGATCGTATTTAGTGATTTCTCGATCATCATCGAGGATATTGGCTTTTAACAACATGGCTGACTAGCTTCACAGGTTCTTTAGATTTTGGCCATTGAGTGTATTTCCAAATTGGTTTTCTACCCACATTTAGGGAAAACGATTTTTAAATAAAAATGTAAAATGTAAAAGCTAAAAAAGAGAACGAGAAGCAAAAAGTCAAACACATTCCTCATGACCCGATTGTATCCCATTGTCATAGTGCATTAAACATGAGAGCCAAATCAGTAGATTTCAAAGAGCTTTACACATTAAGGGAAGGGATATGCAGATCCAAATAAAAGAGCCGGCTGCTCAGATATAACCTTCTCCTGAGGATTGACAAAAGCAGCAGGTGGTCTAAGAGGATGAATAGCAAATTCTGTTTGGATTGGAAATAAATAGGGCAGGGCATTTTGAACAAGCTCTAGATGATGACAATTTACGGTTAATTGACACTCAACAAATAGAAATAGTTGACAGTGCATACCTCAAAGGCAAATAGTTGTTGAAATATGTATATTAACTTGCAATTAAAATGTTTTATGACATAGACTGTGTACTAAAAATGGCACTTCTTTATAAATAATACAATCTTTCATAAATTGTATCTCTAAAAATTAGTTACAATGCACAGCTAAGGTGCTGTGTTTTATACATAGACTGTAATCAACCATGTGCCCAATCATCTGCACATTGCCAAGAGGATTTATTATATCATTTATGTACCCTGCACTGTTTTTTATCTTTAAACTAAATCTATAAATTGGAAAAAGTAAAAAAAAACATGTACTATGGACTTTAGTAAGGAAAGCAGAAAACAAATGTTCTTTTTGCTCACCAAAAATTAAAAAATGATGGTGATATAATCAGCACAAATACTACAGTGTAACATGATAACTGGATCTAGTGTGTTAGTTGAGGGCTTGAGTCACCAGAGTCACTCTAATACAGATTATTAGAGAACTGACCACAAATGGGTAAAGCCAGGGTCCTATATAAAGGTTTAGTGAGTGAATAGTCCAGATCAACTCAGGGGAGTGAGAACTTCTCAGAGAGGTGTGTCAGCTGTCAGTGAGGTAACCCTCACTGTCACTGGGACAGTGAGAGACTGGATCTCAGGGTAAGTGCTGCAACCCCAGAAGAGGCAGGTTGCAGCACAGTACCAGAAGGGATAGAGCAATGCTACAGACAACCTGGTCCAAGCAAGAAGAGGGCTGTTTTAGAAAAGGGTTCACTCAGGGTGAGTGAGACAGCCAGTGGAGCTTCAGGGGAAACTCAGCCTTATGGGGAGACAACAGGCTGAGAGTGGTTGGTAGTGGAAGGTTGAAGACTTTCAAGGTTAGGAGTGAGCTGTCTGGAAGTAGAGGGACTCCTAGACACATACTGCATGAGTAAACATTATGAGAGCAGGGAAATCTCTTATTTCCAAATTAGGCTTGCTGGTAAAGACGGGAAGGAGCCAAACGGGATCGAGGTGAATTCCACTGCTAGTCAAATGTACTGTAAGGTACAACAAGTTTAAGTATGAGAGTGTGGTCAAAGGACCTTGTCAGCTTTAAAGTTGTTAAAATTTAATTAGGTCTGGACACCACATTGAAAACAGGTTACACAAGAGTTAATGTAGCAAATTTCACCCACGTTTGCTATCATCCATGCAAAGGTTTCCATCTTGTAGATGACACTGCTTCTCACTCATCGTATTGGAGTTAAAACTTTTAGGGTGCTCTGCTTTCTTTGTTTTGCTTTAAGCAATATACAGTGATTGTAGAAAGCATTAATCCCCATTGTATTCTGCTTCATTTTGTTGTGTTATAACCGCAAAACCCAATAGGCTTACACATTTCTTTTTTCCATTTTGATCCATACAACATCAAACCAAACAAAATAAATACCCTAAAAATCTTCATGGAAAAGTATAAACCTCTTAACATTAATACTCTTTAAAAAGCTCTGCCTCAACCATTTGTGTCACGATCATAAACCCCTCCTCTTAAGGACGCCTCAGCCCTTTCTTGTTTAGTACTCATTCCCTGCACCTGCCTCCGGTTCCTGCCCCTCGTCCTATAAAGGCCGGGCGCACACTCTCTTCTGGGCTCTGCATTGGTTCCCGTACCAGGTGAGTCCGGGACCTGGAAGCACCTGGCTTTGGACTTTTGCCCCGTCTTGGATACCCCTTTTGGACTCAGCTCTGGATTGTTTGCCTCAGCCACACCTCCCCCGAACACCAGCACACCATGGACACCATTCCCAACTCTCACATACTTTTTTCTCCTTGTTTTCCTTACTCATCCCCAGATTGTGTCGTCTGCATAGGGTCCGGAAAGAACGCTTTCGTTACAATTTGTCTCCTCAATCATCTTTGTGTGATGAAAGTCATTCAGCCATTCAGATTGAACATATCTGTTTTTATAAGGTTAAATATGCCTGTCGGTGTGGGTTCTCACCTTAGGATATTGTTGTGGACAGACACAAGTCAGGTGTGGAATATACAAAGATTTCAAAGGCAGTGAGTATTCCATGTGGCAGTGTTAAATCAATTTTCAGGAGGTAGACGACACATAAAACTACTCAGATTCTTCAATGTCCAGGTCATTCTCCAAAACCTTACCGGCCCTCAAAGTAGGACATTGGTCAGAGAAGCAGTCAAGACACTGAAAAAACAGCCTACAATATCTTGTAAGTAAGATGGGAGAAGATATGAGTGAGTCAACAATAGTTCAGGTACTCAGAAAATCTGAGCTGAATGGTAGAATGGCAAGGAGAAAAAAAAAAAACTCCCATGAAGTCCCATCTGGAGTATGTACAAATGCATGTATGAGCCTCTGAAACAATGTGGAAAAAATGTTGTGGTCTGATCAGACATAAATTGAATTATTTGGCCTTTGTGCTAAGCTTTATGTCTGGCAAAAGAAAAGCACTGCTTATCACTCACAAACCATTATCCCACACTGAAGCATGGTGGTGGCAGCATAATATTGTGGGGTTTCTTTTCATTGGCATGGACTGGCATGCTTGTCAAAATTGAAGGCGGAATGGATGGAGCAAACTATAAGTAGATCCTGGAGTAAAACCTGGAGCAGTCTGCGAAAGATCTGAAACTGGGACGGAGATTCTTATTTCAACAGGACAATGGCCCCAAATACAAAGCCAAAGCAACCCTTGATTTGTTTAAAAAGAAGCTGGAAGTTCTTAAGTAAATATTAAATGCTTTACATCTCAGGGGGTGAAATACTTGTCCAAGCTGATATTGTTCAGTTTTCTAATTTTTTACAATAAACATGATTATGTCCCATCAAAATGTTAAGTATGTTTTTTTTAATTGTAAACAAAAATCCTGTTCAGAAGTGTTACAATTTAAGATTGTAACACAGCAAAATGTAGTTGAGATCCAATGGGGGGGGGGTCAATACTTTCTACACCCACTGAATCAGAAAAAAAGTATTTTCATATTATTCTTTTGCATTTTGTTTGGCTGTTTGATTAAATTCACATTTCGAAGTAGTCAAGCTTTTTGATGAGAATACAAAATGGTTAGAAGGTCCCAATTAGCATGGTTAAGCAGTGTCCTACTGCATTTTTGAGAAATGTAAAAAATGTAGCACTTGCAGTCAGGCCCCCAAAATTGAACTCCCATCAAAGATTCCATACAGCTCAAAGATCGTTCATCTTGTTATGCTCACATAGAATCTGAATTCTCTTGAGAACTTCAATGGGCTTATTATACACTCTGAGTCTTGTTACTGCTCTTCCCTGCTAAACTCTGCAGCAACCAGAATGATTGATCAGCATCAATACACGTACTGTATGATTGTATGAAAGTAGAAAAGGTCACAAACCAGAAGAGACATTTCAGCACATCTTGCTGATTCTGGTACTACTTGATCAAAGTTAAGGCAGCACTATACCATTTATGCTCACCGCAAGGGCATTCCTTGGATGTTGGGTGTGAGGTAGTCAGAGGTGGCTTTGAGAGAGAGAGCCACATGTTAATTGGAAAAACCCTGAGGTCCAGCTGGTCTGATTAGTGAGCAATCAGGAGTCAAATACCATGTAAGAGAAAGAAGCTATCAGGTTCTTTGTGGAATTAGCCACACCTTTTGCTAAATAGGAGGCTTATAAGAACAGTTATAGCTCCAGCTTTAAAGGAGGTAGTGTACGCTGCAGAGGTGAGTGCTTATTAGAAATGGATTTGACTGGGTAAAAGCCTGTGGAACTTGGTGAAAGATGTGATAGAAATACAGCTGAGGCTGTACTGAAGGATATCCCAGGTGCTGGACAGTGAAGTTGTGTGGTCATTTGCCAACCTCAGTAGGGTCAAACTGAGCTGCTGAGGAACAGTTGGTAACTGAACCAGACCTGACTGGAGCCAGTGTACCTTCACGCAACAAAGGAATCTATAGAACAGGTGGATTCCTGAATGCTCCTAGAGTTATTGGCTGCAAAACAGGAAGTTGAGTGTATAAGAGAAGAAAGACCTCTGCTGTGTCAGGGATGCAAGTGGTGGTTAGAAGGATATTTCTGGCCAAATAGGATCAGCTGGGATAGTGCTTAGAAGTTAAAAGTAATGCTTGGTGAAGGAGCAATGACATAAATTGCAAAGATTTTAGTGAAGGTTGTTATTGGGCAACACAGTGAGTCTAATTGCATAAACAAGTGCCAGGTTGCTAAACTGAGTGAAGATTTGAATGATGAAGTTAATTGGTTTGGAAACTTAAGTGCCAGGTATTGAGTGATGGTGTGTGGAAAGGATACAATAAAATGTAATGAGCATGTGACATTAATCACTGCACAAGATCTTCTCACTGAGTTCATTAGAGTTTAAAAAAATAGCAACAAGGAAGGAAGAACACTTTGCAGTCTTCCCTGAGATGAGGGAATATGGTAAAAGAACTAGGTGAAGTCCAAAAGAGAAAGACAGGCCATTTAAAATGTGGAAGTTAAGGCGCTGTACTTGCAGTGTTGCAAGTTGTTTACTGTGGGTTTTGCACGGGGATTCAAAGACTTTCAAATAACCAAGAACCATGGTCACCATAATGGACTTGTCATACTCGTACATTTATGTTGTGAGGTTAGCCAAAATTGCCCTCCCCAACTCTATTTTAAAAATGATGTTAATGCTGCAAAAATAATGTGACATGTGGCACTTTGGAGAAAATTGTTGAATAAATGTTGTTCATCTGTCAAAACATGTTAATAAAAATGCATCTGGCAGTGGGTTTTACCCATTTTTCTTTTAAATCTAGATGGGGAGGGAAGGAAAAAGCAAATCACATTGGTTTCAATAAACACATATCCAGTTCAGGATCATGGTGGCCTGGAGCCTATCCTATGAAGCATGTGGCACAAGGTGGGATGTACTCTTAATGGAATGCTGGCCCATTGCAGGGGGCACACATCAGGGCCATTCTTTTAAAGAGGCCAACTAACTTACCAGCGTACTTTTAGACTGTGGGAGGAAAGAGGACCACCTGGAGGAAATCCATGCAAACTTAGGGAGAACATACAAACTCCATGCAGCTAGCACATCAGGAATTGAATCCACAGTCCCAGCAGTAATGAAGCAGCATCCCAGAGGCAGTAATGTTAACCACTGCACCACCAGGCCACTCACCCATGCAAATTAGAATACATTTTTTATGTACAGTACTGTCAAAGACTAAAAATGAATTAGCTGTCTATTGGGAAACCATCAACTTCCTCTGGATCTTTGAATCAAAACAAAGATGAAGTTCAGAACTCAGACAACTGTATACTTTATCCTCCCAAAGTTATGCACATTTAAACTTCAGAAATGTTAAAGTACTGTGTCCTTTATACACTCGAGATATTCCTTTCATTCAGGTACAAAATCACTCTTCATTTTACAAACGACTTTAACTTGTAGACCTCAAGCTGTATAAGAATCAAAGCTGTAATTAGAAGTCTGAAAAGCTTATGGTGTGTGCCAGGGATATCAGTATATTGGGGGCTAAGGAAAGATAACAGGTGCCATTTTTATTAAATTAAAATGTGAGATACACAGAATTTTACTACACAGTGGTGATTGCTTGCATAGCAGGTTTCTGTGTCTAGGTGTGGATAAGATCCAAGGCTGTTATGGGTATTTGAGAGTATCTTGATACATTTCACTTTTCTCCCTGTTTTTAGGGATGGAAAATTGCAAGAGAGGTTGATAACCATACTTAATGACACCCCCTGATATCTATATTCTATATTAAAGATAATTATTTTGATCAGAAATAATTCATTTGGCTTTAATTTCCGAATCTTATTTAGTTTAGTGATTATTTAGTGACTGTCATATTTCCTAACTTTTATAACTTTGGGAGAATTAAGTGAATAATGTCATTGGATTATGACAATGAGATGGAGCTATCTGTGCAATTTATAAAGTAATTTAAGTACTCAATAACCCAAAATAAGTGCAGATTGTATTTTTATGGTATTCAGGCTATTTAAATCACTTTTAGGGAAGTGTTTATGTACTGTATTTAGTGTAATTAACAGTTCCTGAATTTTGAAACCATAAGGACTAATAAAAGCAATTTTTATGCACTTTCACTTTGCACAAACCCCCCAAAATGAATCATCTATGCCTATAATAAAAATGAATAGTCAAATGCAGAACTTAATTGGTCATCTTCTTCTCTGTAGATACTTAATTTCCTGTTGCTCAAGGCTAGCCAGATATTGAAAAAGGAATATAATTGAATGATCACATATCTGTTGGCTGTATGCAAAAAATCACAACCATTTTTATAAAAAAGTCAACATGCAGTACTTTTTAATGAGCTAAGACAATAATTCAAAAACTTTAATTTCCCATTTAAGAAGCAACTGAGAAACCATGTGCCCCTATTGACCAAAGATCATTATTGCACAGGGTGGTTTTCTCTGGTAAATATGATTTTTATATTTTCAGAGAGAAAATATACAGTATATATTGTATATACACAGAAGGCCTACAGTATACACATAAGAACCTCTATTACATGGTGCTGCAGACAAAGTGCTAACGGAATATCATAAAAACAAATATCATTGGAAAATTATGAGTTTTATAAAAATCACATGACATCTTAAGTACAATTGCAAATGAAAATAATTGTCTTCAGTTTTTGTGAAGTGTACTGTAATATTGATTCTCTCACGAGGTTTAAGACATTTGCTACCTACTGTAAGTGTTACAAGAACTTGAGTAGTTTAGACAATACTGATTAAGATTAGATGTTAGACATGATTACAGTTTTTGATCATTAACTTGGGGCAGCAAGGTGGGGCAGTGGTTAACATTTGTGCCTCACAGCACTGCAGCCCTGGGTTCAGTTCCAGACCTGGAGTGCTATCTGCATTGAGTTTGACGTTCTCCCAGTTACATGGGTTTCTGCCAGGTGTACTCATTTACTCCCACAGTCTAAAGACATACTGGTAAGTTAATTGACTTCTGGGAAAACTGACCTGGTTGTGAGTCTATGTGTTTTTGAGTCTAACATGTGTCCTGTAATGGACTGGTGTATCTTGCCTTATTTGGCAGTTTAGGCTCCAGCTCTCTGTGACCCTGAATTAGATAAAGCTGTTAGAAATCCATGGATGCATGGATGGATTATTGGCTTAACTTTTTTGTCTGGATGAATGGCAGCCTGGCTGTAAGGATGTGGCCATCTGAACTTCCCACTAGTGGAATGAGCTTATTCAAGGGCAGTGATGGGGTGGAGAGAGAAATGCTTACCCTTATACTAATAACTAGATGGATAAGGTTACAGTGGTCCTCCTCTCAAACATTTATTGAAAACAGCATTTAATCTATGTGGTCCCTACATGATTTGACTTTTTTTGTAGTGAACAAAGTACTCACAAATATTTGCCCGGAATTAATTACTTTTTTAGGCCAAAACATAAGTGACAGATTGGTTATAAGTCAATAAAGAAGAGATCGTTTATAATATAACATAACTTGCAATGTAGTGAGGAAATCAAAGCAACATACTGTATACAAGCAACACAGCCATGTAGCAACCTTTGGCTCTAGTGAAGGTAGTACATAAGGGCCTGTAGATTGGTGAATATACAGAGCAATGCAGCCATTATTAAATACCTTCAGTATTATTCTGGTCATTGAAAATTTTGTTCAGCCTTGGATTTGCCATAACCTTAAATTCTCTTTGGTGTGTTGCTGTAGGCTGGGTAAGCTGCTTTGAAAATATGCTCTAGATGGAGTTTAGGTTAAATATTTGAAAATAATGTTTCTTTTTTGGTTTGCAGACCTAATGAGGGTTAATTAAAAAATAGATTGGTCTCACTTTCCATTATTGGAAATTAATTTAAAAAAAAGCAGCAGGCCAACTTCATACAGTTTTCTGCCTTTGGCACTTTTAGTTAGACCGCTGTAAAGTAGAAAGTATGAAGAAGCATTCTTTAGTCAGATAAGCTCTGTCTTTTTATTGATTTTTCGTTAGTATGACTTTAACACAAAAGAAAAAAATGTCCATCAAAATAACTGCTGTCTTGACAACATCGATGGCCATAGTAAACATTTGGCCAAGATGCTCAAACTCTCAGGCTTAGCAAAGCTCTAAGGAAGCAGGAGTGGTTTCTTTGCATTTGTGTCCTCTTTAAAGATTCATTGCTGTTCACTCAAGCTGCTGTTTTTGACAAGCTGTTGACAGATTGGGTTGATGTCCATGCATGGTGTGGCTGAGATTACGTGTATATCAGTGAGAGCACTCGCTGATGTGAAAAGCAGCAGTAGGATGGCAGTTAAGATTAATTGCCTTTTTCTAGAAATGTTGCTTAAAAGTGCAAAAGTCTTGAGGACTGAGTTTCAGAACATATTCATTTAAATACTTGTTGGTGTCTGAAGTTGATTGACAATTCTAAATAGTAAGAAAACATAACTATAACAAAACTGTAACAAATTGTGTTCTGTATTTTGTGTCTTGTTTTTAATGTGAAATCACTAAAAGTAAGCTCTTGCGGTGTTTTGAACTGAATTACTATGTTCTATAACAGCATGACAAATCTAGAACTGTAAAATTAAGTAGGATAATTGATTGTAAGCAATCATAGTGTTAGTTGACTGGGCTTTATTATTCATTTTCACATGTGTTGTAAATGAATAAACACATTCTGGTAAACCAAGATTCAGTATAAACTCTCAAGGACCTTATACTGAACTTTCTCTCAACTCAACTTCCTCTCTTCAACAAATATTTTCAGGCACTTATACAGTATATGAATGGGTGCATGCATTTTCTTTATAGTTTTGATTTCACAGGAATTTAATACAGCAGACAGTTTTCCATTTACTTAATTATTAAGATACATAGTGCTTCTGGATAGATTTTCAGTATAAAAGTACAGTAAGGCTATAATAAACAATTGTTATAAATTTAATTATAAGCACCTGAGGTGAACACTCACACACTAAAGCTAAAGGTGTTTTTGATATATTTTAAAAATATCGATGTAATAATGGCCTAGATTCAGTGTAATAATTTGGGAACCTAAAACAATGTTCAATGAAGTGCTTGGAAATAATATGTGAGTACTGTACCTACTGTATAACACTTACTGTATATCACTGTTCAAATTCATTCTGCGGACTAACAAGATAGAAAATGTTACTAAGAATAATGGCTATGACTTTGCCATGCATCCACTTGTGTGGGAATAGTATATTCCAGTAATTTCCCATTTTGTTATATTTTGGCAAGAAGGTAGACACAAGGTCTTGAATTTATCTTAGTGGTTCATGTTTAGTCCCAAATCATGAATACAGTGGGCTGCTTCTATTTGACATGCCTCCAATTCTGCAATATGGTGTAATGAATAACATTTTAACTGTTACACGTGTTAATATGAAATATTTTACAAGTATTTAAATGTAGAAAGAAAATACCCAATGCATCCTGTGGTAAAAACACTGTTGCTTAAACACTTCTCACACCAGTGATGAACAGCTTCCACAGGAATGTCTCTTTGTAGCCTAGGGATCATTGTATTGGAATTTTAGTTCTCCTGGCTGGCAAACTCTGGCTGATGTAAGACTGCTTACATGTGTTTGGAACTGTTTTGGAATTTAAATCTGTACTGGAATGCAATAATATACATCTGTACTTTAAGTAAGTATAACAGATGCTCCAGATGCTCAGTTTGTAAGGTACAATTTGTTTTAGAAGTAGGGATTTTTTTTGTTGTTTCTAATTACTTATCACTTAATCATGTATCATGTATTCGAAACAGTATGAATCATTTCAATAATGTATTTTGTGGCTGACTTAAAAAAGTTAATCAGTGACTGCCACATCATTTAGGTATTTAAATCTTATACAGGTTAACTCTTTAAAGTTGCAGTAGACTTTTCCTGTTATGTCAGAATGTAAATATTGTATAATTTTACTATCAAATGTCTAATGGTACTTGATATTTATAAATGTGTTATTTTTTACAGTGAAAAATATATGGATTTTGCACTAGCAAGAAAAACATAAATCCTCTACATGGAACGTACTGATAAAATTCACAGTGACTTAATGAAAAGTGATATATGTCAATGTCTTGAACGGAGTTTAAAATTCCTATTGTTGAAAGGTGATTAAAATATTTTAATGCCTTTATCTACAATACTCCAGTTCCTGGAAAAGGCATTGTAATTTTTTAAAGGCATGGACTTTAGATAAGCACTTCTTTACTTCACTATGAGCAACTGTGTATCCAAAATGAAGTTTTAAAATAGGCAGTGCTACTGTAGCTTTATACATTTATTATAGTTGGTTTTATCAGAACAACTTATCATTTCTTAATGTTACAGCTTTTCAGACACTAATACAGTATAAGGTCATTATTTTTGGTAATAAGCTTTGTAAGTAAATTGATATTTGAATGAGTCCATATGGAATGGAGAAAGGCATGGAATAGCAAACCAAGTTATGAAAACAGGAAGGAATTGTCAGTTACTGTCTATAGAGAATCTGTTACTGTATTTAGGGCATTATTATGGTTTAACTAAATAACTGTGAAGTATGGTTTAATACCTAATCTCAACCATGCATGCTACACAGTAAGTGTTCACTGTGAGCTCACCTATTTGCCCAAATCTAGCAATTATGAATATCGCCTTTCAATTGTCACACTTCTTATTAAAATTGTCACCCTTGAAAATCCATACATGATATAATGTCCCATTTTACTGTTTTTTCAGTTGTTGGGTAACTAACTTTTCTGGGGAATGGGTCTACTGTATATCGATTTTACTGTCATTTCTACCAAATTGTTTTACTAAGTACTAAGTAAGCAAAATACCTGAGTTGAAAAAAGTTTACACAAGCTAAAGTCTCTTCTGAAAGCTTGCAGTAGCACTAAACCCCAGTCAACTATTTATAGAGCCTGTTGCAGTTAGTGGGAAGATTGAATATACTGAAGTAGTAAGTAATAAAGCTTTCATGCACTGTACCACAGAAAATAGAATTTTGAATCTCTGCAGTGTCTCAGTGCTTTAAAACTGGATTTTTAAAAGGCTGTGGGATTTTGCTCTCATAACATTTAACTCCTGTGGTGTAAATCTTTTGAAGGAGCCAAGTCAGGGCTGACCGAAGTCAGGGCCATGTGTTTCTGGAGTGATCATTAGCTAGGCTGGTTGCTAGGTTGGTTTATTTCTAGCCTAGGTTTATTAGCTAGGTTGGTTTATTTCCAAATTTCTTTGGTTTGTCAGAGTATAACATGAACATGCATTCATTCTAAAGAAAGGCTCAGAAGGATCACATTGTGAAGAGAATTTAATTTCTTTCACTTAAGAATTTGGTATATTCTAAGAAGTTCGAGTTTTTTATCTTCTACAAATGTCAGTAAATAGATTAAAAAAGGTAAAGTAATAAAAAGAATATTCAGATCTGGGGGGTAACTTGTTTATTTGATACTAAAGTTCCCAAAGAAAATTTACGTTTTCAACAAATGATTCAATTGAGAACCTTTCGGGTTAGCAATGTTATAGGTTGAAAACCGTTTTTTAGTTTCAGATTTACAATAAGTTTTAAAAGTGATGGAGTGAATATCATAAAATAGGGGTGCACAACTCTAGTCCTGAAGGGTCAGGAATTTCCTGATTTTCTGTTCACCTGACCCCTTTATAAATTAATAAATCTCATTATACAGTATGTTCAATTGAAGAATATAAAACCATTCCTTGTTCTTGAGTTACAGGATAAAATATACATTACAGAAAGAAAACAGTATACGTTGCAGAAAGCTTAATTTAATATTTAGGATATTTGAATAAATATTTTGAAGGGTCCTTACAGTTAAAAAATGTCGCAACAGTTAAATTGTAGAGCTAGCCAGATTTCCTTAGACTTCTAATATTAGCGATGTTTTCAGTTAAAACCACTTTCATGGAAATAGGTCAGTTTATCTTCCCTGCACTTTCCTTATAGTTTCAAAATGGGAATTTGTTTGTTAAAATGTCATGTCTTTAAGCTTTCTGATGTGATAACTACTTACAGGTAACAGCAGTAAGGCAAAGCTCCAGTGGTTTCCAGCTGGGAGAGGGATTGACTTTTTAAAATTCTGATATTCACCATCCACTCTGTAAATTGCTTTAAGGTTTCTTATCTGCAAAAAATACTGTCACTTTTAACTTAATGTCACCTCTTTTTTATCCATTGAGGCTATTTTTCATATCGTCTATGTTGCCTCTCGTTATTCCCCCTCACACACCTTCATCTGCCATACCTATACTGTATTGTTACTACAGCAAACATTTCAAATATTAGGATCCATATTCTTTTTTTCCTTTTATTATTATACTTTAAGTGTGTGATAGTGGGCCCATTGCCTGATGGATTTCCATGTAACAAAATGTCTGGTGAATGTTGTAAGATCCCAGGACACATTTGTTATGATACGTTAATCAATTGAATTTGAGTGTGGACTTCCTTTTCCACAAACCATTACTACTAATTACTACTTCTTTCTTCAAACACTATATAAAGAAAAGACAATCTCACCTTGACATTTACCAGTGTCACTTTACATAAATAATATTAAAAGTTGTAGGCTTTCATCAGACTAATATTTCATAGAAATTAGAAATGGATCAATGTTTTGTTTTAGAAATTCAGCCTGTTGAATAGCTTAAGACCTATTTCTTCAGAATAACATTTCAAGCATTTCACATGATATAATGTCATACAACAAACAGTTGTGAATTAGTCACAAGTTTTTTTAATAATTATTATCATGTATCTTTGACTTTTCATGAAAAGAACCTAATGTATTTGGTCTATCTTGTATGATTGCCAGTAGCTCCTTAGTTTCAAAATACTATCCAACACCATTTTGATGAAACCTTAAAGTGTCAGCTTTAATTACTTGGCAGGATAGATTGTTCCAACCAAATTACCATTATTTAAAGAAGTGCCACTTATTTTCAGTTCTGTGTGCACCTCTTCTTAATATCCACTTGTGAACCCAAGTAATTGTTTTCTTATTAAACCTTTAGTTAACATTATGACATAATTTTTTCAGTATTTTGATATGTAGAATTGGGTCCCATCATGATCTCAAGACTAAAGTGTTTCTGTTACCTTAGATATCTGTGTAGGACTTTGTGTTTCCAGGTCGCCAATATTGTCTCAAGCAGTGATTAAAAAAGTATTAATTCAGTATGTGTTGTATTATTGATTATTGTTTCTCTCCAGAATATATTGTCTAATCAGATCATTAAACTATTTTACTTACAAGCTTTTTCATATTCATATTTTCAGTCCTAGGTCTGAATGTTGTAAAAGTATATAAACACTGATAACGCTGTCGTGGTTAACTGGAATTTGGAATTAATTAAATACAGATACATTTTTAGATTCAGTCTTCCTGGCCATTTATCACAACTTTTTAGCTAAAGTGATATGAAATTGTTGATTATCATTTTAAATACTTGGCTCAGACAGTAGCTGTGTCACACAGTTCAATAGTTACTGAATTGAGTCTATTGACTGGGAATTAGTGCAAATACTGTAAAAGATTTTATTTCAGTGTATGCAATAAACATTTGCTTATTGCTTATGTTCTGTGTTTGTGTATATATACTGTGTATAGAAACACCCATACCTTCGTTCAGACAACATAAATCACATTGCAAAAGTGCTTCTAGGCCTAGAGGAACAGGCGTATGATGCACTTTCAGTCACGTCTGAAGCATCAGTGCAGATTTCAAGTTAAAAAGAAAAGATGTTAGCCATCAGAATTCTTCAGGCCAGAATGACCCATGGCTACTGTATATTACAAAAAAAACAAAAGTCTCAGTTTCAGACAGCTGCATTTATTTCTCCCAATAACAATGAAGCAGAAAAGTCACTCAATTTTCCCTGTAGAGGACATTTAAACTGACACTTAGTAACTTGGGTAATGTTATAATACTAGATAAAGTATCACAAAATTGCAATACAAGTACACCACAGGGCTCCACATTTCGGCATATGGGGTTTGTGTCAAAATGTAAAATGAATAATCCAAAAATGAAAATAATTGCCAATTTATCTATCAACTTCCCTTCAGTTCCACAGCAGCGTGAGAATTACGTGCTGGTTAAATGAATACCCCAGAGATTCATTTAGAAATGATGGCTTCACTATTTGTAGCACACATCTACTGTACAATTATTTTGATAATTATAGCATGCCAAACTAATTGGCCATTACATTAGAGTACCTCCCTTACCAGCAACCACCTACTATATATGTTAAAGGTGGAATTAGGCAATCAAAATGAAGTCCTAAAGGAATATGGAAGTATTATTAAAAATAAATAAATAACAAAAATGCTTCACTCTTGGTGAAATTCATGGGGTGCTTGATTTCTGAAAGGCTTGAGAATAGTGTGTTATGTTTTAAAATGGCTCTCTGTTGGGAATGATTCTTAAGACTAGATATTTATTGATGGAATAACTGTGTAGGCATTCACTTCGATGCTTAACATGACCTTGACCTTTATTATAAGCAAATACATACATAAACATAGGAATTTTAAAAAAGAGATTTCGATACTTTCAGATACATTGTGATTAAAAAAAAAACTTTCAGTAAATAACAAAAGCCCCTCTAAACTTGTAAAGGTTGTAGGAGCTTTTGAATGCTTTGAAAACAATCTAAATTAAAACTGTCATGCTTATAAATATTCTTTCTATTATCATCTGTACTCATAGAGATTTCTTTTTTTGTGAGTATTCTATTATTTTATCTTAGTAATGAGACATTACATATATATCATTACAAATAAATGCTTAAAGGATCCAAACAAGGTCAGTTTTTCTCAAATGATCTGAAGCAAGAACATTGCATACAAGATTTGCATTCAGCTCTTGTGAGCTTCACTTTGAGTAACATCAGACTTGAAGATAGATCATGTTCTGCTTCCTAACAGCCAGAATGGGACACGTTTTTGATTGGCACTCCTTTAACTAGAAATTGTTTGCTCCTTGTTCTGCTTTTCAGCTGTTCCATTCCATTGAATTCTGACTTCAAACTAATTGGCCTTCTGTGAAGTCTTGAATAGTTCAGCAGTATCTGTCTGGGTAGGAGTAAAGAATGATGATTGTTATACATCCGTAATGGTATGCAATATACAGTACGTTTGATTTTAAAACCTTTGGTTTAATATTAATGAGCAAAAACATTAATGTCTGAAAGCTGCAAACACTGGCAAATCCTAAACAACACTTAACTTTACTGAATGGCTTAAATGGTAAAGATAAAAGCATTTTCCCTGAGTGTAGGCTGAGCTCTATGACCTAGATGTTGCAAGTTTGAGCCACAGCTCATATCCCTAACTAACTGTGTCCAAGCAGGAACCAGGTAGAGTTGGAATTAGTTGGCATCTGGCAAAACAGCAACTCCTTTACATTTTACGGTGTCTGCAGGTTTGAAGTGATGTCTGTGAATGACACACCATTCCTCCATATGCTGGTGTCCCTCCTGTACATCTCTGTGAAGATTCTAATCTGTTGAAATATAAATGGTTCAATGGACAGTCAGGCGGGGTGAGCCTATCTACCCTTCCTGATTCTGTCTATCTACATTCAGAAGTCATTACTGTGACCTCTTAAATAGTAAAACAACTATTGTTGATTCCAAACCCAGTGGGTAAATTTTAAGTAATAAAATAAATAAAATTGACTTGTCATTGTTTTCAGTTCTACATGCAATATGCCCATATTTTCATTAAGTTCTCAATTAAACTCTCTCTGAAGTTTCCCACTGAGATATTGGTCTTTGTAGTGAAGTACAGTACTTTGAATGCATCAAATTCACTCAAATCATTTAATGTCAAAGGAAGAAAAACTTTTTTGTGTTCATTGTCGAGCATATGGTCTTTCTTTAGCAGTGAATACTGAACGAAAAGCATTTGTAAGGAGTAATCAGACAGATTTGGGCAAGTTAACCTGAAAACCTGTTATGTGTAGAAGATTATTTATTTGGATTCAGCCATCTGTCTAATAAACTGGTGATGAAAATACATGTTTTTGTAATTTAGAAATCTCTAGTTGTGTACATCTGAGACACCACGTAGGGGAGAATAAGGTAGTGAAAGCAGACTCCTCCAACTCACTCACCTTCGAATCACATGTCTGTAACAAATCTCAGGCATCACAGTCCCACGGTGGAAGCTCAGTACCAATTGTAGGAGAGGCACAACCCTGACTGACGGTACAATCTTGGAGGCCACAGGGATCATTGTGTCCTTGACAGCTGAGAGATCCTCATCTGACTAACCCTTACCTTACTTTCAACAGTAATGAGCCAATTGTGCACCACAGTTGGCTAATGATATGACCCAGGCTTGAACCTGGGACCATGTAGCTCAACCTGTACTTTGGCCTTTACAGGTTCAGGTACCCAGGAATTCCCCAGAAAATAATTCCACCTATTTAAAAGACTTTTTCAACAGTAAATTAGACCCAAAATGACAATGACTATTTGTACTTCAAATTTCTTGGAACCCCAGTGCCACTTACTGTAAAATGTTGTTTTTATGCCAATGCAAACATAGGGCAGAGGACACCCAAAAATAATTGTGCATAGAAAATGGGGTGGTGTGTGTGTGGGGGGGGGGGGGATAAAGTACATCTGTAGGTGGCAACAAAAATTGTCAATGTGCAGTTTGTAAAGTGGCAGTTCATATAAAGTAGCATTAACATATATGTACCGTACTGTAAATGGCTTTTATATTTGCAATGTAGAGAACCTCATATGAATTAAAATAAAGAGGTGCTTCAGACAAGCTGTATGCATATAAGAAGTAGAATCTTTATACAGTATGCGTTTTGGGATGTGGGTCAATGTGGAGGGTTTGCAAGGATGAACTCCACCAGATCATGGGGTCAATCTTATTTGAAGACTGGGCAGTCATTGGATATAATGATGTTGTGCATGAAGTGTGAGTGAGACCGAGAATGTCCTTGTACTGAATAATGTTCAGAATCAGCATGGATTATCGAATGGCTGTTTTTATAACTGGGGTACTCAGCAAAAGTGATGTAGGCTGACAGTATCAGTAGTTACTACATCAACAAACTGAACAATGATGTTCAATGTCGTTGCCTTTAAAGAAAAAGACTTTCAGTGTCCTTTGTGTTTTCAGTGGAAGCTAAAATTATTAAATTAGCATCATCTGTGGAAAAAATGATTTTCTTCACTATGTCCTTTCTTACTTCTTAATTTAGTTTTTATTGTAGTTGGCTCAAATAACTTTTCAGTAAACCTATTGTGCCAACGTGAACTGTAATACTCTGTATCATAGTATCCATAGCTTTTTGTAAAAGTTTTTCAATATCAATTGAAGACAAACGGAACATTTCATTAAAAGATTATATCAAGATTACAGCCCATGATCATGTGATATTGATCACTTAAACTAAACAATATGGATAACTTGTAGCTTTACATAACGCAATTGGATTGAGAAAGATTGCTGCGGTCACATAGAGCCGTATCATTCTGGGTCCTTTAGAATGAATGAGGTAAATCTTATTGTCATTTCTATTATCTTTTATTGAAGGTGTATATCAAAGCTGTGTTCTAGATGCCATGCAGCCTGATAATATACAGTGTTTATAACCAACCCATAGCATTCAAGAGATTATAATCAGAAAGTGGCATAGCAGCCCATAAATCCACAAATTGTCCAGGCAAACAAGACAGCCTTTCATTTCTTTCATATTAAACACAATTACAAGCAAATGTAGTAGACAAAAGTGGTTGTTTGCAAGGGTGTTTGTTTGGCTCCTTGGGAAAAGGGGTGGTTGGGTAGATATTCAATATTCCTTTTATGTTCTTTACAACCTGTTGGAGAATCATTTCATTTTTATTAATTACCTTCTGTGTCTGTGGGAATCAATAAACCAGATCACACTATAAATTTCCTATTAAAGGCTTTGTCCTGTCATATACAATTTATGTTTTTATTTACTTTAGCAGTACTGGCACATTAGAACTCAACATTGTCATAAAGAATGTGTCATGCTGAATATTGATTCAGCTCAACATTGTAATGTCTCTTAACTATGATCCTTTCTTTCTAAATTTTACCGCATATCACCAAGTGTTATGGTGGATTTAAATCAAAAATGACACAAATATGTTTGACCCTTTTATGCATTTTTTCTATTTGTTGTCAGCATGCACCTACATAGAAAGAATTCAAATTAATGGAGATAAAATGACTTGAAAAGAAATACCGTAGTACCGTGACCTTGGTTAACCTGAATAGCAAGAAAATTGGATTCATGAATGCAAACACAGATGAAAAAGCAAAGGCAGTTTCCCATTCTTTTCTGTATTCTTTTTAAAAATTAGTTTCTAAATATTTTAGAACCTAATTTGCCATAGTGTGTTATGAAAAATTAGGTCCCTAGGAAAACTATCACATTAGGATTCTTAGTTTGAGAATTTATGCTTAGGAATGCATGTTGGTTCCTAGTGCAGAATGAAAAATTAAAGACAATCATGAAGGATTAAATTACTTTAATCTTTTATATACAAATATCTGTTCTCTTTAATGAACATTAAAATATTTTAGTTTGTGTCATTTGTGTATGATCCCAACCTTTGTGAACATGGGGTGGAGGCAGTTGTTTCTGGCGTTAGACGATTCAAATCCTAACCCTTCTCTTTTTAATTCTTTAATAATGGTGTCAGCATTATCAGTTGATAAATTTAGAGTTAGAACAGACAAACTAGGTGAGAAAATGGAACTTTTCACTTAGGAGTCCAAAAACTTTTAAGATTCTTTTAACAATTTTATGCTTTTCTACTCATTCCTAACACTGCTCCACATGAGCGAGACTGTGATTAAAAGCAGACTAGTTGTCTTATATCCCAGAGGTTAGACTTTCCTCATTGGTGGACCGCACGAATGGGATTGAACCCAGTAGGTGAGCCATATTCCTGCAGTCTCCACATAGTCTAAAGGCCTTTGTTCGGGAAGCTCTGGGGGGTTTAAAACTATTTTAACTCAACAGTTTTTTTCTTCCTTTCTCACCCCCCCTCTCTAATTATGGGGAGTGTGCATGAAGATTTTGAACTCTGTAGGTCTCCAGGCAACAGCAGTTAGATTAAAAACCTGAGCATTTCTCTGAAACTGTGAATGGATTGGCATGACATGAAATGATTCTATTTTAGCATGCTGTTCCACTGAGTGTTCCCTCATTTATTCACGTTTTGTCAAACAAAATTCTTGCATTAAAAACGAGTAAACAAAATGAGTCACCTGACACTCCCTTTGACTGAACTCAAAGGGAGTGTCAGTAATAGCATCATTGATTTAATTTTTTCAGCACATCATGCCAAATTATAGTGAGTAAAGGTCCAGCCCATTTAGAATCAAAGGTCATTTAAAAACAAGGGGGACAAACCGGGTTTACTTTTCAAAACAAAAATACTAAGTACTACCTAGCACATAACAATTGTATTAATTATACATTATTTATTTCATAATATATTTTTTCTGGAAATTGCATATGCACAAACCATTGGACATTGCAGATTCCTTAAGCATGGTTTGTGCTGGATCATGTAGTATTTTGAACCTTATCTGATTAGCTACATATTTTTATAGACATATCAATTTATTTTGATTAATTTGCTAGACTTTTAGAGAAAGAAATTGCAAGTGTTCTTTATTTACTTACATGTGAAAACATCAAGTCCATATTTGTTTCACAAAAATAATGGAAAATACACATGCTGATGACAAAAAAGTGTATTATGAAACCAGGATTGTCTCTTGATGTATCCCATCTATAGGTTTATA
This sequence comes from Atractosteus spatula, assembly GCF_055471065.1. Taxonomy (NCBI): domain Eukaryota; kingdom Metazoa; phylum Chordata; class Actinopteri; order Semionotiformes; family Lepisosteidae; genus Atractosteus; species Atractosteus spatula. The sequence continues at coordinate 51,008,582 of NC_142710.1, forward strand.
AAAATGTTGCCAGTGTTTATAAAGGACTTACCATCTGGTTATCTGCATAACTGGTGAAAGTAGTTGTTGTTATGAGAATTATAATATTGCGAACAATATCCAGTAATGCTGCTTGCTAGGAACACTGTACTACTGTACCTCTACTTTATGGCACTATAGAGCTTGCAATGTGTCAATAGATGAATTGTTCAGTGACTGGCAAGATCACTTGCATGACCAGCCAGCTAAAATATAAAGAAATACTTTTTGATATCAAACTGGGAAAAATTTAATATAAATATAGGGAAATTGTTCAAAAAAGGATAATACCAATTTTACCAAGTGCAAGGAAATTTTAACTATGTTAATGCAATTTTTTAACTTCATACTTTATTTGAGATATGTTTAATTTCTTTATTATATATTAATTATTTGAGACCGGAACAGTAGATATACTGTAGTAAAGAACTGATTAAAACAAAAATATCCATTTTAAAAGGCTTTATCTGCTTTCAGAGACATGCTATATTTTTAAGCATCAGAGTTCTAAAGTCAATTAAAAAAGACTTGTTTGTGTGTAGATTTTACACAGCCCTAAGACATTCTCAGAAGGATACTGTGTACCAAAAGTGCTGAAAAAAAGTGTAAATTAGTCCTGTGGACTGCTGACTTCAGCGACCAAGACCCTCTGCAAACGAAAGATAGCAGCGGAGCAATTAAAAAGTGGGCTTGTCAGACAGACCGATACTGTGAGAAAAAGTAGAATGCCACCACTAGGCATGAAAAACAGGGCCATCATCCCCTAAGGATTTTGCTTTGTTGGAGGTTTTTCAGACTAAGTCGGAGTAAACCTTTTTTAATTGATGGCTAGAAGATCAAGGTTCTGAGACTTCAGCAGGGATAAGGGATAAACCAGTGATAATTCAGTACAGTCAGTTGGAAGTACAAGCTGACAAGGGCAGAATACATGGGGCTGAAAACCTGTAGCATTTCCCTGAAGGTATTAAGTCAGCTGATTATACATTTGACTGTAATCTGTATTCTTAACACATACAGTCAGTTAGACTTAGTTAGAAAAGTATTACATTAAAATCAAGCTCTATATGATTATAGATATCATATGATGTTTTCTTTCAATGTTGTTTATGTTGTCAAATTGAAGTTCTTTTCACAGTGCTCTTTTTGTACATTACAAAAAAGGACGTACGGTATTGTCATTACTACAGTTTTACCCCAGTTAGTAAATATCCACATAGTACCTCTAGATTTAGTTAATTAAATAAATATATATGATATATATATATTTGACAACAGGGAGGCATGGTGGTGCCGTGGTTAGTATTGCTGCCTTGCAGCACTGGGGCCCTGGGTTCAATTTTAGATCTCTGGTGCTACCTGCGTGGAGTGTTTTTATGTTCTCCCATGTTTGAGTAGGCTTTGTCTAGGTGTCCCAGTTTTTTCCCACAGTCCAAAGACAATTGGCTACCAGGGAAGAATGTCCCTAGGTGTGTGAATGTGTGTGTCTGTTTTTCTGTCTGTGATTGCCCTGCGATGGATGGGCATCCTGTCCAGAGTGTATTGTGTCTTGTGCCTGTTGCTTGCTGAGTCTTCTGCTCCCCCATGACCCAGAATTGAATAAAGCATTTAGAAAATTAATGGATAGATGGATATTTGACAGCACATACAGTAAATCTTATACTGTAGGTGAGTGGTCAAGTTTTCATTAATGGATCTCTCTGTCTTGGTTGCGTCATCATCAACAGAACATGCAAGGCTCCTATAAAAAGTATGCTACGAGATCTGTAATGAAAAATCTACTTTTGTTGGTAACTTTTAAAGGCTAGACCCATCAGTACTATTCTGCACTTGAAACAGCAACAGGAAAAATGAACTGGAAAGGAAAAGGCATATATCATAGGGCTTTATATCCCAGGAGCTCTTCATTCCTGGAGGTCTATCTGACTAAGCCTCACTGAACATCCATTTAATTGAGACCTGAGAGATCAAAGTCCTAGGGGTACAAGGGGAAAGGAAGAGACAACTAATAATTTACCTGGGAAAAGCAAAATGCAAATAGATGAGAAGGAATTTTATTATTTTTTTACATTTGTATTCTCTCAAATTCCATTTATAGTGTTTTTATATATACATTGCCCTCTAAAAGTATTGGGGCAGCAAAGTCAAACTTTTATTTTTATTTTTTATTCAAGCCATTTACATGTTGTGTAATTGTGAGATTAATATAAGGTAAATGAAAAGTACAATATAATATCCATTTTATTTTGGGTAGTTCCATCATATTTATGCATTTGATCTTATTAGACCAATATACAGTATAACTCATTTAAAAACTGTAAAAACTATGTTTTCAGCCCATTGATCTCAAGTAACCATAAGCATTAAGTCTTTTTCACTGTAAGTAAATCTAGATTAAATTAGAGTGAGAATGTCATTATTTAGTCACATATCCCTTTGAGACAATAAGCACATGAATTGTGTGAGTGATTGAACTTGCCAGACTCTTTGAATGATCATTTGAGATGCTTTGCTACAAGCATTTTGAGTTCTTGCCTGTTAGTTGGGTGTTCTGGCTTTAGTCTGTTTGTTTTTTTTTCAGAAAAAAAAAATGCTCAGTTCAATTTGAATCAGGAGTTTGACTTGGCTAGTCTAAGATTTTTCACTTTTTTTTTCCTGATCATTTATTTGGTTGTAATAGCTATATTGTTTAGATCATTGGCATTTTGCATGGTGAAGCACTGCCCAGTAATTGTAGAAGTATTTCTTCTATACCAGTAGAAGTAGAGATTTCTGTGAACTTAAGAAACCTCAATGCTGCCATCATTAGTTACATCATCAATTAAGATAAGTGATTCAGTTCCAGAGCTGGCTATGCCTTTGATATAAGAATATCAATTCCTCTGTTTTTACTAAAAGCTAAACAGGAAATGATGTTGAGCATTTTTGGAAAGGTCAAATATAAGAAAACTTTACAGTCTGCTAAATGCCTTTGATGCTATATTTAGCATTCTCTGAGTGATGTATCAGCCCAAAAACTAATAATAATTGATAGTCTTTGTGTGTGAAAGCTTGATTTTAAAACTTGTCCTTTTGCTGAGCAATTCTATAGCTTCCAAGAAATTATACAGTATACTGTATCATAAATGCATTTTTCCTGATACAAAACTAATATCTTTAGGACTAGAAAAATTAATACAAAAATGTATATAAAATGCAGAACAACATGAAGTGCAGTGTAAGAATCAATAATATTGATGAATTACTCTTGTGTATGGCTTCTTGCTATAAACAAAACGACATCCTTTTCTTTCTAAAAATGCTCAAATTTTAATGGCCACAGAAAATACTGTTCTTATGAATTCCAAAAGCATGTGTTCACCCAGTTGTGTAGCATTTCCTAGAATATGAATTTTTAACATTTCCTCTGCAACAGATTGAGATGATGGGCAATAGTCTTTCCCTTTGGAACTCTGCTGCACTGATGCAGTTTGCCTCTAACGCTCTAGAGTGGATTTCAGGGCTGTGCTGCTTGTAATATGGATAAATATGTATTCACACCAATGATTTATTTTGTTCTGTTTGTTTGCATTAGTTTGAGAGCTGGAACCTTATTTTCACTCTTTGACACTTCTGGCTGGAGGTTTACAACAATTGCCAGCTTCTTTGATCTCTTAGCAATCACAGATGCTGTAAAGAAGTTGGGTTGTGGCTGCCTGGCTGTCTGAAGTACTTTTGCCAGATGGGTGAAACCTGCCCTTTAGTCTTTTTCAAACAAGTACTGTATAATCTATTCTCTTTGTTGTGGAGCAAAGACAATTGATAGCAAATTATTCCCTTCAGAACTTACACAAGTACATTCTTAATATATTGGTCAAAGCTAAAGGCTTATGTTTTATGTTAATAAGATCATGAACTTATTTTGGAATGTCACTTTAGAAATAAGTGTGCAGTAAGATTTTTTAAATTTCTTTAAATCTAGAATACGTACAGTAGTACTTCTGCCAAGATTCAATGTAGGTTTGTGCTGCTTTCTGTATGGAGTTTCCATGTACCCATACTGTATATGTCTTCCTGTATTTGTCTTTTTATCCAGGTGCTTTGGTTTTCTCTCACCTCCCTTTACTGTAAATATTGTTTATGTTTAGTTGGCAGTTCAGATTTGTTCCAGTTTTATTGGCCCTGTGGTGCTCTGGTTTCCTTTTTAGCACGTGCTTTTAATCCTGCCTTATATTAAATTAATCTGAGATGCCTCTGGGTTGCCACAACCCTGGAAGAGTGGCTTTCTGATAATGGTTGGATGGATAAATCATAGGTTTGCTGTGCAACTATGTTTTTTTCAGTAATTTTTGTAGGTTCTAATGAATACAGTAGAGAGACACATGTTTTAGATGTTATTTGGTGTAACTCTCCTGGCTGAGAGAACAGTAGCCTCACCTTAAGGATGAGCTGAATGAATCCCCCATCAGTTTTGCGAGGAATGAGCCAGGGAGCTGCTGCAAGGGTGTTAAATGGGGTAGTGGGAGGGGTACAAGAGAGATACACAAAGAGAAGTTCAGAAGCTGAGACATACAGTATGCACAAAATGAGACAAAGATCTCACCATCTTCCCAACTTTTGTTCTAGACCCCATTTTATTGCATGGCAAATTATTTTGGGAAAAAACTAAAATAATTGTTTAAAAGAACTAGAATTACACAATAGTAAGACATCCACTGGTGAAGCACTATCCAATATAGTTTGTACAATGTGCTGTTGGAAGCCTAGTATTGTCCATGAAAGTACTTAAGTACTTATATGTGAATGTATGTTGTTTCAGGGTCACCGTGGGAGGCAGTAATAGAAGCTGACAAATTCCAAGTGTGGATGTACTGCAATTCTATTTTTATCAATTCTCAAGTATTTTTAATTTTTAATATCTTTTATATTTAAAGATACAAAGCATTCTTTAGGATTGATCTTAAATTCTGACATGCTGCGACTAATGGGATATGCTTTTATGGCCTGTTGTGAAAGTTTTATTGCCAGACGTGGATTTTATTAATTTTAACTTAAGTTGCTGTGTATGGATTTCATGGTTGAGTCAATTATATATATTAGCATTAATGTGATTATGTTATCAATTTATTATCCTAAAATAAAAATGTCAGGCATTGATAAATTGGTTCATCATTTGAAATCTAAAATTGTGTCCTAGCTTCTTGAAACTCAATTTTCTTCCATATGACTCAAATTAGCAGGCACAATTAAGGAGAATATATTGGAATCGGGCATGTTTTTAGTGATCCTATTAACCAAATGACATAGAAGGCTAGACATTTTTAGTAGCTTAAATGTGTATGAAGTTTATCTTTCACTTGATATAATATTAAGCTAATTAACTGGATTTTAGGGGGTACAAGCATGGTATGTTCAATAAGGAATATGTTTTAAAGCACTGAATCCACCAGCCATGAGTACTTCTCATGTAATTCAATGGTCACCAATAATGTGCAGTATATTACCAAGCAGCACACTAGTTGGAATACTACATAACTTTTATTGCATCTAGGACATGAACTAGCTTTAAGCTTGGCCATGAGAGTTGCAGATTCTGTATTTTCAGTGCTAGCTAACAGCAAGAGCTTTATTTATTGAACTTCTCTTTCAGATGCAGAGATCCATTCACTTTATTTACTTTGTCATCACATCTTACCATTTGGGATGAAGAATACATTTTTTTTTACATTGACCTGTTTTGCAGGGGACAGGTGCTTTTTCCCGATCCCTGTCAGTGAGAGCACTGACAGTTCATTTCTAACCTTTACAAGCACTGTTTACAATGTGACCTACAAAAGATGATAGACTAATTCACTCCTCTTTTTTGAAATATCATAGCTGTCTTTTCCATTATTCAAGTGAGTGACAGCAGTAATTCCCTCTTACTCATTCTGAATAATCAGGCATGTTGACAAAATGCTGAATAGTGTCTTTGATAATGTAGTGTGGCGTGATGTTGATGTGTACTGCAATATCATCACTGTATCATCTGAGCAATATATTTCTTCTCCATGTGTGCATACCATTGCATTACAATTGTTATTACTATTCTTTTAATCTGGACCTAAACTGTGTAAAAAACAAACCTTTCCATCAACTACTAGGGGTTTGTACTGTACAGTAATTTATAAAAAAAAATATATGAAAAGATAAAGATTATAATCTCTCAATCTTTTAATTTTTGTAGCCTATTGGCTGAAAGGGAATTTGTATTTCACACTACAAAAAGGAGTTTGTTCTCCTTTGGTGATGACTGTAGGTGCCTCATTCCAGCTGTTAAAGGTATTACAAGAAATGATCAATTGGATGTGAAAGGCCTGATACAACACAGTTGAATATTTCTGGAACTGTAATTTGATTCTATGAATTATTCATAGGATGGCCTGTAATGAATGTAAAAGAGGTTCCCTATCAGTCATAATCTCAGGAGCAGTGGAAATATAACTCCCAGCATTTAGCACTTAGTGGCATGTCAGAAAAAAAGGAAATTTGAGCTGTTTAAAAATACAATAAATAAAAAATATATTAGACTGTGTAAAGAAATAAAAAACTCACAAGCCTTCACAGGTCAAAGGAATTAAACTAAAGGTTGTATTTTATATTTTTGCAATTCTAAAGTACAAAAAGTATTTCAACATGCTTGGCTGCAGGTTCTGAGCATAAGGCAATAAAATGCAACATCTAATTCACAAAGCACAGAAATAAAGGCCTAAATTTGAATGTTTTCAAATGTGTGTACATAATGTGTACATAATGTTGTATAATGGTAGAGAGAAAAAAATAACCTTGCATTGTGATAGCACTTAAAATGCACACCTTAGATATGTGAACGGTTTAAGTCAGAAGTCTCCTTTTATCCCAGTAGGAAATTGCACTTATAGATGGGAGGCTTTGGAGCAGCAGAGTCTACAAAGCATGGTGACAAAAGGCTTCTGTCCCCTAGAGGGAGAACACCATTGCAAAGTTAGTGAAGACGTGGAAGCAATATAAAGTAATGCAGTAGAAAAGCACTCTTCTTTAAGGCTTTTTACCTCCATTGAAGCACCTCTATAGCTTTATATGCATTCTGTTGTCTGGATGTATACACATGCATGCTTACACACTGTACATAGAAGAGCTAACTAATTAGGAGGGATTTTTATATCTCCTGTCTCTTGTGCTTTTGAGGGCTTTGTGGGTTTTTTCCCATCTTTTTGAAAGATGCATCTTTTTTCTGTGGGCTGGCAGATTCGATTCACACCCTCATGTCTTTTTCTCTTTGTACCCTCACATTCTAGAGGCTCTTAGCTAAAATTCTGGGGAAGTAAGAGGGCAGGTTGTCATTTTTCACTTTCCATTGGCGTGACCACTGTTAGTGGTCGACTTAGTACTAAGCACTTATAACTTATAAAGTTGCCTACTGCTGGGCCATTTCACACACTTGAAAGCTACATAATTAAATCACGGAAAATTAGTATAATTTGATGTGATGTACAGAGCTGAGAAAAGGTCTGTAGGTTTGTCTGTATCCTTTTTATAAGATTTTATGTATTTTAGCCCATTGTTCCTTGCAGAACTGCTTGAAGTCAGAGACATTTGACTTTGCAAGAAGTGCTTGCTTCATGTCCTGTCTAAGATTTCAGTGGGATTTAGGTTGGGACTTTGACTTGGGCAATTCAGAAAGTAAAATGTTTTCTTCTTAACCCATTCTGTTTTGGATTTGCATGTATGTTTAGAATCATTGTTTTGCTGCATTACCTGTTGTCAGTTCAGGTTCAGCTGATGAATGAATGGTCTGACATTTTCCATCAGAGTTTCCTGATACTACACCAAAATCATGGGCAATGATGGCAAGTAAAGCCAAAAGGCTATTTGTACCACACGAGTCTGGTTCTGTGTACAAAATGTTCAGATTTTGACTTGTCTGTCTTGACATCATTCTTCCACTATTCTTGTAGAACATCCAGGTGCACTTTGGCAAACATGATGGAGGCAATGTTCTATTAAGAGCTCAGTTATTCCTATATGGCTACCCCCCCATTAAAAACATTTCCTTAGATACAAACAAACATACTTTGTTTATGACTTCCTAGATGATTTTCTGTGTTGCTTTTGGTGCTTGTTGGGATAACTAGAGTTTTCCAGTTTGTTAGTATTGTCTTAAATAATCTCCTTTGTTATAAGGTCAGATAGTGGATAGTTGGAGCACCAAATGTAAAACAAATGGTTTTGTAACCCTTTTCAGACAGCTCAACACCATGTAGTCTTTTTATGATGTTCCTGAAGTGGTGAAGACCAAACTCACAAAGCTTCTGACCATCATACATGTATAGGACTGAACTTCTTATTTACTTGTTACCCAATTATTTAACCACCTGATTCCCATTACCTTCTGAATTGTGCTAAGTAAATTAGGAGTTCACTTTTATTTTACATACACAATCTCATTTATCCTTAATTGTTCCTTAAATGACTCTTAATTTATTCATTTTATACAGAGAGAGCAGTTTAGGACAAGGTCCTGGTTTAAACTGACAATGTCTGGACTATTGGCTCAAACATGCCCACTATAGGAAGCATATTTTACTCAGGAGTTCAGACAATGCATTATATTAGTCATAGATGATTTAGTAAAAAAATGAATGAAACAACTTAAGAAATACCTTCTTATAAAAACCCTTGCTGTCACATATTTCTCTAGTCTAAACACGAGGTATTTTGCAATTGTTTTCCTTGATTGTACATTTAAATATTTGTTTTTAAGTTAACAAAAGTTATATACCTCAAAAGAGGAAATGGTTTCATACACATAAGTATCCATTTTGGTGTTACACTAACAAACGAAGCCACTAATTTATTTCCTGCTTAGACACCAATTACTATTTCTGTGCAAAATAAAAATGAGAATAAATAACATGACTGAGTAATGCATGTAATCACATTTGTGTGGCTTTCAGGGTGCAAATATGTGAATGTTTTACTATGCCTGTTCTACTGAGTGTCATGGGGCCATGGTCACAGGCAGTGATGTGAAGCGGATTATGTATCTATTAATCAGTGGATTATGCATTGTAATCAGTTGTTCCTCTTTTTGCTAATCATGTTAATTCAATACGGCAATTGCTCTTCACATTAATTCTCCATTAATACAAGGCTATTCCCGTAAAACAAGGTCTTAAATATCACTTTTGCTGATATTTATTGAAATTTTTAAACTAAAAATAATAGGCCAGTAACAATTAGTCATACACAAGATGGAACGTGTTATACTGTACAGACTGTATGAAAGATCGTTATGTTTGATTCATATCATCATGCGGTCATTATCTTTTTCCATGTGACCTCTTTGCAAATGAATCCTGTTTAGTTAAGGGTTTGTGCGGGTTTCACTTAGTACTAATATTTACTTGCATCTCAACATGCAGTATCAACTTTGGCATACTTCAAAGTTCAAGCCAGAGATACAGTATCAAAAATTTCTTATAGTACTTATTTTAGATGCAGTTTCTTAAACTTCTCCTCTTCAGTGGTAGCCAGGGAAATAATGAGTAGGACTGAAAGCTTAGTTTATCAGTAATTAATGAATTCATTTGGTCATTTCTTAAAATATTTATTCATATAGGAACAGATTCTGAAAGTGAATTGTTTAGCATAGATTCAAGGAATCTACATTTGGAGCTTCTGTTCTGGACACATAAGATCAACGTTTTCTATTTTTAGCAAGGATTCATTTCTTTCTTGTAGCAAAACATTTACAGACAAAGCAAAATTATGTGATGTGCACAAATTAGTAGATGGTTATACTTTGGGAACTTTATAACAGTGAGTTGCATAATTAAGTTTGTCTGCCTCATTTTATATTTCTAGTATTTAGGCTAAGGTAATTTGTCTTCCGCTGTGCAAAGCTTTTATACTGTCAGAACTTGAAAAGTTTTGTTGTTTTTAGAGACTACTATTTGGTTGATGGAGTTTAACACCTCACAGTAAAGACTGTTAGAACCCATAAATCACTTTCTTGTTAGAAAGTGCACTTTGAACAGGAATACAGCATCAAAACAAATATCAGACCACAAAGATTTGTAACGTGAACAATAAAGAATATATATAGTCTACAAAAAAGAAAAATACAGGGATTTTGTAGTTTTCAACACAATTAAAGGAAACATACCTCTTAACATGATTAGATATTTTTTTCTAAAAATTAAACTTAATAAAAACAGCAATATGGAAAAAAGGTAACAAAGTTACATTTTTAAATTTGGTTAGCTGACAGGAAAACCAACTTAATCAACATTAGGGAACGTTAACTGAATTGGAGATTTTTTTCAAATATTGGACAGTTGTTAAAGGGAAATTAATTGTTCAAATACTTTGTGTTTCTAAATTCTTTAAGTGTTTGTTTTATGACCAACTATGTCTAGTTGCAAATTTCTGAAAATTGTTAAGGGTACCTAAGAGAAATTTATACTGTTATAATTAAAAATTATAACAATAGTAGAAAATAATAATAATCAGCTCACCCCTATCTGACAGTTTCTCTCCTTGCTCCTGGAGACTGTTGCCACTGAGGTGACTAGGTCCACTCACCTCCAGGGGTGTGGTACAGCCATTTCCCACCCTGTGTGGGGCCACCCCCTGCAGCTCAGCTACCAGGTCAAGGCGCTTCTCATTTTTACTGGAGTTTACTGCAGTCTAGATATAGAAAATTAAATCAAAGACAGAAGCTCTTAGAGGCTTCCAACTCCTCAGTACAGTTCTTCACAATCGTTTGTCACCTTGGGCTTAGGGCACAAAAACATAACCTCAATTCTCAAAACTCAATTCTAAACCTACAGTACCATCAGTGGAGCAGTGTGTGGCCAGGACAGGCTCAGGTGCATGTGGTGTAGATTTATGTCGTTCAGGGAACTCCAGGTGGAATTACACTGGTCCATATGTCTCCCCAATGGTTATGACACAGAAAAAAAGGGCCAGTCAGAAGTCATCAACTATGAGGACTTCATGAATTTAACTCTTAGAGTTGAAGAAGGTGAGTCCCTTCAAATGCCTTCCCAAGCAGAATAGCAGGGGGCAATGCAACGACTAATGTTGCGTCTTCAGGAGTTGATAACAAATTAATGTAGATTGGAGGATAAGATAAAGGAGTGGGAGCTGTTCATCTCATAGAAAGCAAGGGTGAGGCTATCGAATGTATGAGAAGGAGAGACACTTGGAGCATACCCCCCTGTCCTGTCTCCAAACAGCCAGCTGTACCAGTCGTGTGTAACAGCTGGTTAAGAGGGATACATCAAAGAGAAAGAGAATGCTCTACCCTGGCAACCATGCATTGGTAGCTCAGCTGACCAGTCTAGGTGGGCCACAGGAGTAGGAATAGTGTTGGCCTATGCTGGTTGGCCCAGAAAATAAGAATGTTTTTTTCACGTGGGAGGACTCCCCTGGTGAGCCATAATTAGTTTGGAGTTGCAAATCGCTTCCATTACTGAAGACATCTGGTGGTCACATCTTGGGTTACAGTCCCAAAACTGGAAAAGGTCCATCTCAAAATCAAGTAGGATTTGAGGTCCATCTCAAAACTACCCCATACAGAAGGGCAGTTCTTGTTCTCATGGGAACAAATGTAATCAGAGCCAATAAGCAACACCTGGTGAGGAAATAGGTAGAGAGTTTGGGTGCAGGAGAGTCACCAGCTTGACATGCCATGGTATCAGTGAATCAGTCTACATCCAGGACACTAACACCCGTGTCAGCTGAGGTTCATGCACTACATGGGACATAAGGAAGTCATCATTGGATCAGGATGTGCCAGTTACAGAGCCCTAGTCCACAAGGTGGGAATCTTATACTGTTCTGTTCAAAGTGTCTGAGAACTGTTCCCTTCCTGGAGGTGAGGTTGTGGCATGAGCTGTCGCTGATGTTGATGGTGGGAAGACAGTGGTCCATCTATACACCGGATACTACCCTGACTGGATCTGGAGAGGATGCTGCGTGGCTGGAATTACAATCCCGGACCGCGTAGTGGAGGTGGTAACTCCCAGGTCATCCTGCTTCAGGATGCTGTGACACTGAAAAGGAAGTTGTGGACCACTCCCTGTCAGATGTGGACCTGACAAAGACAGTAGTGCAAGATGAGCAGCAGAGAAGAGATTTGGAAGATCTGTTTCTTCGGCATGCTAATGTGTTCTCCAAGAATGACCTGGATCTTCTGTGCACTTCCAACATTTAACATGAAATAGCACTTATTGACATTTCGGCAGCCTTACCATTGGATCCCACCAGACCAGAACCAAAAGGTCCTCAGGCATCATCAGGGCATGGAAGTGGCAGGAGCCATATAACCAAGAAGAAGTCCATATCCCCAGTGGTTACGACACAGAAAAAAAGGGGTCTTACTATCTATGCATCGACTACCTGCAGTTGAACTCAAATACCAAACTGCTGTGAATTGAGGAGGTTTTTTAGAGACCAAAGTTTTTACCACCTTGACTACTGAGTACTGGCAGGTTAAGGTTGCTCCAAGATGGCTTTTACCACACCATAGGACCTCTTTGAATGTAACAGGATCACGTTTAGGTTCCAGAATACTCCAAGTACCTTCCAAAGGCTGATGACAAGCTGCTTAGGGGATGAGAATTTTACGAGCCTCCTGCTGTATCTGGATAACATCACTGTATTTGGCCACACATTCGAGAAACATCTGGCATTTCTAGAGATGGTCTTCTGTTATCTATGAGAACATAGGCTGAAGCTTAAGCCCAGGAAGTGCAGCTTTCTGAAGACACAAGCTAGGAACCTTGGCCACCTAGTGTCATAAGAGGGGATAGTGACAGACCCAGAAAAGATGCATCAGGTACAGCTCCCACTAACAGAAAGGAAGTCATGCAATTCCTTGGATTTACTGGATATAATCATTCTTTCATCCAGAGCTATTCTAAGGTGGCTGCACCTTTTTTTCTGCTGACAGGAGGGCCTTCCAAGGGGCAAAAAATGAAATCAGGCTCCTTAAAGCTGCCTCTGTTCAAGTGGATAGAAGAGCCTTTAAGGGACTGAAGTGTGTCTTACTACAGTCCATGTACTGGGCTATGTAGACTACAGTAATCCCTTCATTCTCCAGACTAATCCATCACTGGAGGGACTGGTGACAGTTTTAGCACAGGAGCAAGGCAAAAGGGAAAGAATGATCTCCTATGCATTGTTTATCCCTAGCACAGAAAAGGTACCCTGCCCACATGCTTGAATTCCTTGCTCTGAAATGGTCAGTGGCAAAAAGTTATGGGACTACATGTTTGGCCACCAGTTCTCGACAGACAACAATCCATTGCTCTATAGTACAGAATGTGACCAGCACAGCAAATCTCGTTGCATCAGGGCAAAATGGGTGGCTCAGCTTTCTGCTGGCATTGCTGATGCTGATGGCTTATCCAGGATGCCCCATGGGGGAAGCAACAGAACACCTGGGTGGCAGTTGTTTTCAATCAAAGAGAGAAGGAGACTATGTTGATCTCAGGAACTTCTCTGCAGAAACTTCACTATCGATAGTGATGTACTAAGAGAGGGAACCAACAGGAAGGTCAAGAAGAGGGAGAAACATCAGGTGAGGCTCCTCCTGAAGCAGTGCAATCAGCCATGTATCAAAGGTATAGTTTTGTTCCGTCATTCCTAGAATGCAGAGGGAATAGAGATACTAATGATGATCCTGCCTACTAGTTTGTGGTTAGGAAATCTTGAGAGAGCTACGTGAAAACATGGGTAACCTATTTTAGGTATGGAGTTCACAACTGACTTAGTGTCGAAAGGGGATAACTGGCCATAAATGTATGCCAACATGAAGCAGTGGTGTGAGATCTGCAAACTATGCTGCCCACGTACAGTCCTGACAACAGCCGTCTGGGCACCTCTTTTCTCCATCTATACAGGTCATCCACTGGGGTTTATGTGCTTCAACTTCCTGTCTCTGGAGCAGAGCTGTAGTTTGTTTGAGCACATTCTGGTCATCACAGATCACTCCACCAGATATGCCCATTTGTCCAAGCTTGCAACAAAACCAGGTATGTGTGGAGAAGAACACTCGTAAAGCCCTGCAGAATTGCAGAATCACACCTACTAGCCAGATAACAGAAATGACAGAGCCAGTGTAGTGATGTAGTCCCTGCCAGAGGGAGGGAACTCAGAAGAAAACAGGGTTGAACTTCAGCACTTAACCCAATGCTCTCAGTGGAAACACCAGGCTCCAAAAGACTGATCTACAGTATTAGTCCCATACCACTCTGTATTCTAGCATAATGGATTAAAAGCTTACAACCAAGGGGAGAGAGATCTTTGAACAGTGTAAAAGGACTAAAAGAGACAATAAATTGGAAGAGAATGTTAATGTTAAAATGTAATGACTAGGCCATCATTTTGTAAAACAAGGTGGGGTGTAACTACTGTAGGTGATGAAGACGTAGCACAGGAGTCAGAACTCAGGAGCAGTGATCTCACGCAGGCTAGTAGAAGCATGGTTTAAATTTTAAGTGTTTGTATTTGTTTTAAGGATATAAAAAGTGTATATGGGAGGCTGTTGGAAATAATTTAATTGTAAAGTTAGGAATCAGTATGTTTAAATGTGTTATAGTATATGTAACTTTTTAAACAGGAGCATGTAAGATATACAGTACAAGGCTTCTAGTTAGATCCCCTCTACAAGTTGCAGTACTCCTGTCCCATGAATACCTCAGGCAACCCTCCCATGGTTTCTTCTATTTTTTAAAATAAGCTTAAAAAAGTCCAATGTGAATTCCTTTTATGGGCACATTGGTGACAACAGACCACCAACTGTGAAGCTACCAGCACTGGGAGGGATCTGCAGGACATCACCATAGCCTGGCAGCATAAACACTCATGACATAGATACCATCGGGAAGTTGACTAGTGGTTTTTATGGGAATTGTAATACCTAAACATCTGTGAGCAATCATAGCAAGTTTATGTAATGTAATCAGCTCCCCTATGATTGACATTAACCTTTGCATCCAGGAAGGCAGAGTCCAATATAAGCTACTGCCTGCTATAGTTAAGTATTAAGACAGGGTTACTCATACATTTTGTCATACTAGAACTGAAACCAACCATCTTAAAGGATAGAGATACAGTACATTTTGGTTTTTAAGCCTAGCTAATGTCATTTTGCAATAATATTTACAGTTCAGTCTCTACCTGTTTACCAACAGAACTAATACAGCCACAAGCTAGCTGAATGACATTCCCCTGTTGTATGCAGAACACTTTGTATTAGGAGCACTGAGTGCTGGTTTCCGTTTTCAGAAACAATCATTTGTTTAGTGTTGCTGGAGCTGGCCACAGAGAAAATAAAATCACACTGAGTAAATGGCTGCTGCATGGTTCACTCAAGAAAACATTTTTTTTAAATATACAGTATAAACAATCCCTTCAGATTGTCATTATAGTCTTGTAGTATATTGAGAAATAACAGTAGTGACAATTTTTGGAACAATATAATTTCCCTAAGATCCATATTTTAAATAACATGACAGCAAAAACATGTGACGCAGCTCAGAACTAATTGTTTTCCATTTAAATGTCTGACATTATCTAATTACTTACAAATGAAAAGATAAATTAATGTGATACTCAGTATGCATTTCCTTTATATCGTCTAAGTCCTATTGACAGAAGATGAAGAGCACTTTCAGAACAGATTCTGGATGTAATGGTCTGAAGATCATGTAAAAGATTTTATGATGAAAGAAAAACTGACTTCCTCTGTTGAACCAATACTTTTAAAATGTCTGTCTTATGCATTGGATTATTCTACTACTATTACTTGATTTGAATTCCATTTATTTGTACTCTTTCACTTGTGAAATTAAAAAAGCTCTAATATTGAAATCACTATTCAGATAATGATCACTATGCCAGAGAACAGGTGCATTGTTCTTTCAGGTATTCTTGTAGATCAAGAAATGATTCAACTGAAATAAAGTAGGTCAGTGCAGTACGATCTGTTTTCTGTGCAGTAATTAATTATATAATACTTCAAAGTATAAAGATAGAGGGCTATGTAAATGTTTTAGACATCTTAGACAGAATGAGGAGATACAAAATAGATGTTAAGACCGTCAACAATTTAATAAACATTTTCTCTAGTGCTGAGATTAGATGAGAACAAACAAACCTTGTGATTTAACAATGTCTAATTCAAATTGATAAGAAATATCAAAAACTTTATCATATCACAAGTCAAGATAAAATATACATGAGCAGTTTTGTATACATTTACCAATCAAATCAAATTGAATTATTACTTATTACTAGTTCCTCATCATTAACATAATCTTGCTCTCAATGTATCTCTCAATACAGTACATCCATAAAACTAAAATGTCATTTGTTCATCCTGGGCTATCAGAATTAGTTGTGAGCTTAAAACAACATATTTAAAATTTCAGTAGCTGATCTCCATGGAATTGTTTCTGCATAAAGAAGAAAACACTGAGTGAAAAGAGTATCTAAAAATATATATATATAAAAAATATCTAAACTTTATCTAGGAGCAAATAAGCATTACTTACATAGTCTAGTAAAGGTTTTTATTTTACATACAGAACTGTTAAAGAATGGGAAAAGCAGCTTTTCCTCCTTAAAAATTATTTCAAGAGGATATCAGCACTCCACTGTTGTATTCTGTATCACCCAGACGGCATTCTATATACTGTATGTACTTACAGTAGATATGCTTAACAGAAAAAAAAAAATAAAAGCCGTAGATTTAACCCTTTGTTAATCATGATGTAAATCTGGAGACCAAACCGCTTTGTCACCCTGCTTAGTGCATGTCTAATGTGTAAAATAAAGGTAAAGAGTAAATTTTAAACTAGTCTACTTCATGATATTGAGTATTTCCATTATTCAGTGTAATGTCATTCACCTATGAGATACAGTATTGATTAATATCATTTATAATAGCTACATACAAAGAATCTCACATCCCTACTTTTTTTTCTATAATTTCTCTAAAGCAATGTTAAAGTTACTGCAGCTACTTTCATTTATCCTCTCTAAATAAGCACACAGATAGTATATTATATGTTGTAAGAGATAGGTCTATATTATGAGAATGTCATACATGTCATCAGCAGGTCTCAAGGCAAAGCAAATACTCCTGCTTTTGATTTGTTCACATTTTTTTTAATGGTATATGTTTGATTTAGCAATTATTTATAGGCTGTATATATGTTTTATGTACTACACCACATTCTTAGTTAATTCTTAAGTACCCAGAATGGTCTTTTTCTTCATCCAAATGTTGGAGAAATGAGTTTCTCAGATACTGAAATAAGTGTCCCATTATCATTTTAATCAGAGCTTATTGAACATAGTAATAGCTATTTAAGTTTTTGATCACTTTCCAGTTATATGGGTCCAGCTATGAATATTTAGCTAACCCTTGCTGGGTAGATCTGATTCATGTGCTAATTGTGTTGATCCTCTGAGGAATATAGCATAAAGGAGTCTTTTTTTATTATAGTCAATGCAGACACATGTGCTGTGTAGATAGCAGTTAAGTATCTTGTCCCAGCTGAGAAAATGATTTCATTATCTTACAACTTTAAATTTAGCTTGGGTTTGCTGATCAGTGTTATGGGAGTGGTGGTAGCTTGTGTGTTGTGGTATGTGTGAGTATTTCTAAGAAGAAAGAACAGATACTGTACAGTGCTTAAACTGAGTAAAAACTGCATAAGGGTAAGTACCCTCAGTATAGCTGTCATACACCTGCATAGTTTAAAAGTGTAAATAATAAGAAGAAGAGGAAGGAGAGAATGAGAGATTAAAATGACTTTAATTATCATAACTATAATGTAATAATGATTATTATAAATCTTATTGTAACTCATCTTAGTTAATTTAAGATATCAATGAAAATGATTAAGAAAGCTCACAGTACCTCGCTATCAGCTGTTCTTCCTCATAGGCTTTTTTTAAGATCAGAGATACTTTAAATAGATAGATATAAATAGATATTCAGAGTGAAATTAAAGACAGCCCTAGTTATGGAAACAGGAAAAAAGAGAAACAATAATGCAATATTTAGTGAGTTTCAGTCCTTCTGTTTTTTGTTTGGTGTTATGTGGCAGCAGTAACATTTTTTGTTCCCTTGGCAGTAACAGAGAAATGAAGAAATTGGTAACACTAACACGTTTTTGTTACTTGGAGCACACAAAAGGTATTTTTAACATCAGAAATAGTTCTGTTTCAGTAGAGTTTGATGGCAGATTTAATCCTTAACTTTCACCAAACTTTTCAAATGGTATTCTGAAGCATCATCAGTTCATTATTTTTAAAGTTACCCTAAATAAACAAAAGGTTTTGCATTTTGCTCCTCTTCTGTTTGCCAAAGCACTGTTTGATATGATTATTTTCACAAAGTTTTGTTTATTTGTTTATTCGTTGTAATATTTTTGAGTGAAATCAATGGAGTCTTGATAAATAGCCAGCTTGTGCAGATTTTTGTTTTACTAACTGTACCATATTACTCTGAATTTATCTAAATACAAAGACGCGATGAAATTGACAAATTATATTTTTTTACTTCTGCAGATTATGATATCCCATTTATATATTTAAAGTTAAAGCTGCTGCTCCATTCTCTTACAGGTTACTTGATCTCTGAAGTAGGTCACAAATTTCAGACTGGCAACCAACAATATGCTGTCAATCCTTGTTTCCCATTTCTCTGTGCTTATACTATATATAACTCTTGGTCAGTATTTTGTAGGTTTCAAAATGAACATGTTTGCAGTTTTAAATTTGAAGACTGTTATGGTACAGTGACTTGTATGAGCTGGCAAATTCTATCAGCTTTGATCTGGTTCTCTATTTCTGCAGCATGCACAAAGAAGTGAAAAGAGAGATTTAGTTTACCTAGCAACTTATTTTGCAAAATAAATATTTAGATGCCTATCAAAGAAAAGGTAGAATTTCTTTTAGTGCATTATGGAGATACTGTACCTGTAAATGCTTATAGAAATCAATATTTTTTTTTATTTAATGTCACTAATGCATATGATATGTTCCTTCTGACAGTAATGGAACTGATATAAAAATGGTTTTCAGTTCCCAGAATGGCTCAGAATGTATTATTTGTGACAAACCACACTATTGACAAATCTATGCAGGTGCTTTTGCAGGGGTATGTATCACATAAACTGGGTTCTGAATAGGGTTGTGCACAATTTAAATTTAGAGAATAAAACACCAACACATTTAATATACTGTATTAAATGCAGATATTTGAATACTTCCAAAAAACACCTGGTATTGCCATTTATAAGCAATGATTCTAAAATTCTTCCAAAAATGCATGAAAATGGTGGGTGAAAAATAAAATTACCAAATCTGAGTAAAATCCTTAAAAATAGCACGAAATGCTAATCATTTGATCTTGGTGGTTCCTAGCTGCTGGACCAGCAAAGCTTGAGTCCCTTGTCAGTTTCAGTCTGTTGTATATGATTAAACAAAGGCATACCAGGCATGCTAATGTGAGTACCTCTAAGGCAGGCTGGGTTTGAGCTGGCCAGAGTGTAGTCATACAACACTGAGACCTTTAGATTTGCTGACAGCCTGTACACACATTATTGGAAATGAGAGCTGTATCAGTCGTTCAACTCAACTTATATTAAACTTTCTTACGTGCATGAGCTACAGTATGTTAATTTCATTGATAGAGTGAATCTGTTAATCAGACCTCAGGAAAATGAAGGAGAAAGAATGGAATTCATATGCAAATTAGCAATGCAACAGTTCTTTCAAGAAAGTGTGAATTACTGTCTCAAAAAGCATTATCATAAGAGGCTGACGTTCTGAAATTCATGATTGTCATGTGACATCTGGTTCAAATAAATTGTTAAGCATAGTGTTAAACTCTTCTAAATATGTTCTGTTTGCTTATTTACATGTTGTTGGTGGAGCAGTGTGTCTCCTGTTTCAATATCTGATTATAAGATTTGATATTTAACTCAAAGGTATGAAATGAAACTGCCAAACCCAACTACATACAGACCACAATGGTTGCAATCTGGTAGACAAGAAGCATTATCAAAATCTGAGTCCGATCTTTCCCACACATACTTGCTACTCCTGAGGCAGTCATAGCACATTTACATAACTATGTAAAATGTACAGTAAAAGGCACATTTACTGGTACTGGTACCAGTTCATTCCAGATAGAACTGGTACAGTTCTTTCTGAAAATAGGTGTCTCTTGTGTGTTATATCCTGCTCACACATTTATGAGATTTTGTCCTTTAGTGTGGCCACATTTTTAAAACCAGTCCCAGTTCTCTAATTTTTACCCCAAAGCTACATACACATCACCAACACATTGTCAATAACCACATGTAAGCTCAGCCAATGTTAGAAATCTGTGGATAGCTGAGCACTACTTGACCTTAAAGACCTTACTTGACCTTAAAGACATTAGTTTCTCTCTGCACAAATATAGCACATTGTAAAATGTACACAGCTCTCATTAACTGGATGTAGTGATATTGAAAGAGAAAATATAGAAGAGGCATTTGGTTTAAGCAACACGTGAAACATTTACAGTATGGGCCTAACCTCTGATTTCATTATTTTGAAACTTCTGTACAGTATACTACTGCAACATTTTTGTGACACAAATTACATACAAAGCACAATTTCTGTGAATCCAAGGTCATGGTTCATGGCTTAATGTTGCTATTTGCTATTTGCTATTTGACAATGTTTATTTTAAGACTGCAGATATTTGCATCTGCTTTTTGTCTTTTATTTTTCATGCTTGAACTCCGTTCTTTCATTAAAATGATTATCTCTTGAAAACTCTGACAGCCACAGTATGCATGGTAATTTGACAAATGTACATCAAAAATCACTACAAGAAATAGCCAAGAGGTTTAGTTGTCCTCAGACTGATGGTTTCCCCGAGGACATGACTTTCTTGGGTTGTTGAAGTCTAAACCACCACAAGACCTACTCTCACCTCTTCCACTCCAGCTGGCATTTTATCCCTTTCAAAGTTCTCTCAGCAATGATAAAATCAGCCTTGTTTCTCCCCTGCAGTCACCTCTTTACCAGCTGCATTAGTCAGGGTTGTTCTTTTCCTCTCAACATATTTGATTTGTTCAACTCTGCTAATTCCAGGTGTGTAGTTTCCAGCACAAAGTGCCAAAAAGATAAGAGGGTGTTTAAAATGAGGAGACTTAAATTGATTGCAGCTATGATATTCAATTTCAGAGTGCCATTCCTCTGAGGCAGTTTGACAGGCATTTCAGCCCACAGATGAGACATCTTGCCAACTGTTTGCAATGTGGAATTCAGGTGCCAAGTTTAAACAAAAAAGTCTGAAAATAACTCCCAAACATTGAGCTTTACAAAATATGGAACCCACAAAAAATGAGTTGTTAAGATTAAGGAAAATCTTTTAGGTTTAATTGTTTTGATTCATTTACCATGTGAATGTTAGTCCAAACAGAAGTATATTTTGTTCTGTTTTCTTAGTATGGCTTCTGACTATACTCAGGGGGAGAAAAGAGAATCTGTCTAGACACTGATATTGGATCACTAATTGATCATCAGTAATCCCTCTGCTTAGGTCTTGGTTGTAGTGATGAGGGAGAGATTTTAATTAGGCTTGCCCAACACAGAGGTGGATAAAGAAAACAATACTCCTGTATAATTTGTTGTGAACACATCATTATTCAATTGTTTTACTACATAGTTTATAACTAAATACAGATCAGGAAAAAAACAAAATAAAAAGAAAAAAACAGAAAAAATATAAAGCATAAGGCCATTTGAATAAACACTATATATTGCATAAAAGCATGTATCCAAACTAAACAGTCCTTCAATCTGAACAATGTAATGTACTTATCATCTCTCTATAAGACTGTACTGTAATATTTATAAATGAATACAACCATACACAATCTCAGTCTCAAGACAGCCACACAAGATAGATATTTTTGTACAGTAAGGCCTATCTGCAAAAGATGTTATTGGTCAAAGTTGACAGACATCTTGGAATAAGTGTTGAGCAGGAGCACCCAGGGGTTCACAGGTATGGTCAAATCACCTACAGTAGATTCAATACCATGCTGGCGGCAGAAATCCAAAAGTCTCTATCACAGGGCATTCCTGGAACATATACTGTAAATAGATATCAACCAAACCATGAGTCACTCTATGACAAAGAAGGTCAGATAAAATACCGTACTAGAATTATCTGTATGATGTTATGAGGAAACTGTGTTTAAAATGGATCCACTTGTGTGCTAAATATTTTGAACAATAGAAAAAAATTATTCCTCCAGAACCAAATCCCACTCAGGGCTGCTACTGAGGTTCTTCTATATCCCATATATAAAGATTTAAAAGTATAAATGCTGATGTTGATCATTTTATTTTATTTCCAAAAAAAAACGTATTAAAAATGATCATGTAAAGAGAGAATGAGGAGAACTGAGTTAGAAATACCAGAAGGATGACATCAGCTTGAAGTGAAATATAATCTTTAGATCTCTAAATATCAATTGGAGCAATGCACCTACAGTATATTGTCTAACCGCCTGTGCCAGTGGTTCTAATGAAAGCACAAACAAGAGGTGACAAAAAACGTCCCTCATAAATGCCTTTATCAACTGTAAACTATGGGGATATCACCAGCTTAGTCCGCACACATGCTGTGGGACATTGTATAGAGTAAGAAGCATATTCATTAAGAAATGAATATGCAAATCCACAGTGCTCGAGGACATCCCCAAGGGTAGCTCTAAATTGATCAAATGCCTTTTTCTGCATATAATATGTATGATCAACTGTAAGAAAATATTTTACAAGTATCTCTGTAAAGGAGGTACATCGTAGAAAAAACTAATGACTTCTGTATTTTCAATATTACCCTTTTTTTAAAACAAATGTCTATGCTGTACCCTCTTAATGTACTGGGGGCAGTGGAGGCATTAAGCATTCATGAAAGAGCATTGAAAATCCTATTCACCAGTCTTACTTTGACGTCAGTGTTTGGAGTTGTAAGTCAAAATAAGAAGCAAGGATTTTGCATTAATGAAAAGCAGATAGTTTTGATTGTTAAAGATAAATTTAAGCAGAACCTGAGAAAGCATAACTCTGAAATTAGGCATACCAAAATTAGCAACTTGAAATATACTTGAAGAAGAATGAAATATAACTACAAATCAGACAAAACCGGGTTAGCCAAGAAAATGTAGTTGTCATCATCTCCAGATGTTTCTCAGAGCAAATGTAAATAGCAACAAGTTCCAGAATGCAAAGGTGAAGAGATAACACAGCAGAATTACAGAGAATTGCTGTGAGATGTAAGCCTCACCTTATCATAAGGAAAAAAAAAGCTAGATAAGAGTTTGCTTGGAAGTACAGTACAATGATAGGCCTGGCCATTTTTGTAACAATACCTTTATGCTAAAGTGATTGGAAAATGTAAAGTATGGAGGAAGAAAGTAACTGTACAGTAGATGTTCCAAAGAACACCACCACATCTGTGAAGCATGGTGGAAGTAATATCATAACCTGAGTAAATAAAATAACTCACAAGTGGCTGCAGCACTGGCTCAGAAAAGCATCTTGCATGATTGCAGAGAGTTTGGTAAGCAGTGGGTCGCAGCCATCATGCAGTTATTGCCTCAAAGTGATGTGTAGAATGCTCTGAAATTTACTTAAAGTTAATACCTCCCACTACTTATGGTGAATTGAACTTTCTGGGTTGAATACAAAGCATGTTTTTTTCTATCTATTGAATGACCAATTAATGAAAATGTAGATATTATTGTACTTATTCATATTGATCTCATGATCAGAAATAGAAATTGCTTGATAATAAAACAAAAATAAGTACGTAAAAACATCAAAGGAATCTTTTAGAGGTTGATTTCATGCTGAAAGAGAGTAGCCGTTCTCTTCCTTGTTCCTTTGCAGTCCACACACTAATGCGAGTCTCTTCTCAAACATCATCAAACGACACTTGTCACTTATAACTGCAACAAATTCAGAAAGTTAACATAAAGAAACAAATCTCTTCAGGTTATATACAGATATTATTGGAAAATATACACTTGCATTTTATTGTCCAATGTGACGTCGGTAAATTTATTATGCTGATAAACATCTGTCAACAGGGGATCTACTGTGTTAGTAAAGTTAGTGTACTTGTGTGTGTGAGGCTGCCATTAGAGGCAATAGCAGCTGTACATTAGTGATTATTGCTTTGCAGCAGGCTGCAGATGATGTCTTGTGAGATTCTGCTACATTGCTTTCATTGAGCCTATACATCTATGTACCTGCTCACTGCTCTCTGAGCCCTAGTTCTACATATTGTCACAGCACATCCAACAAATGTTCAAAGGGATGTGGGTATTATGAGCAAGCCAACCAAGGCATACAGTAACTGTCAGTTTTCCAAAAGGTGGCATATAATTAAAGGAATGTGTCTAGCCATCTTGCAGTAACTAACACATTCAGTCTTACACAGGCAATACGAGGATGTTGTGATGTCCCAACACAATGTTATCACATCAGGATGAGCCCACTGGTAGTTCAGCATGTGAAACCCTAGACATTGTTCAGTGTTCATTTAGCTTGGTTTTTGTCAAACAAGGTGGTATTCAACTAGATACGCTTGCTCCAACGTTCACATTTGGATCTCCCCATTCATTTTGGTAAAGGTGTCAGTTTTCCAAAAGGTGGCGTATCATTAAAGGAATGATGTGTCTAGCCATCTTGCAAGACTGGAAATTCACTTGACATACACTACACAGAGAGCAGGCAATACTGCCCTGCCTTAGTCTAGGCTCCAACATATCTATGGCATAAAGGCCTTGTTATTTTAATAAGGTGGTGTCATGTTCCATTTCTATTTTTAATCTTGACTTTTACTATACATTCAAAAGGTTACATCATCTCTGCCCAATCAACTCCTTCACTAATGAGGGGATGTAGTGCTTATGCAAATACAATTGAGTGACTTATCACAGACAGTCAATAATGATCAATTCATCAAAATGATGCAGAAACATTTGAACAATAACCAAAATCGAATTACTTTGTCCCCCCCAAAAACCATACAAGTAAAGTTTTATTTTATGCTCGTTGTATATACAGTATGTACTGTGTACTACACATGAATATATTCACAAACTATAAAAATCATATAATTCCCAGTGTTAATTGATTCACACTGTGTTAATTTATATCTCTGTAGCCTTGTTTGCTGTCAATTACTCAGTGACAAATTTTGTAGAATATTAGTTTTCATTTTTTGTGCATTAGGAGTGCTTGGCTCAGTGTCAGTTTTTCTCTGATGTTGACCAGTGTCATGAAATACAGGCAGATTCTTTTGTTCATTTTATTTTTAACATTTATTTTTAATTTCAGGACAGGTCTGGTTCCTGTTACCTTAAATTCAAATAAACTTGTTGTAAAACAATGTGATGCTGATGGTCATTTTTATTCCTTTAATTGAGTTAGGTTGTGTTTCTAACCAAATCAAATTGCAGCACATTAACTGTGCCAAAACATGAAAACAGCTTAGAAATCTGACTGATGGTTTCCCTTGCAGGCATCATTAGCCAAGATTCATCCCACTTGGTATTTTGAACACCTGTGACCAGTGTCTGCTGGGCATAAGAATTATTACCATTGTATTTTTCTTGGGTATATAAATTAATCACGGGGATCATGAGTAAGTACTTAAAATTTCTGGAGTGTAACCAAGATACACATCCTCCCAACGGATGGCAGAAGACCATCATTAAAACAGGGTTGTGATTATGTGAGAAGACAATTTGGTGTGCCCACTGCTCACAGGATTATAGGCTCTTCCTGTGACACAAGCAGCTGCAGTGATATTACATGCACAAATGCAAACAGAATTTCTTGTGTTTTAAGTTCACGTTCATTAGGACAGGAGTACCATTAGCTTTGCTGCTGCTAGAGGAAGGTTGATATGCTTGAAAGTGAAAAGGGACAGCTGACTTGAGTGAACATAAATTAGCATAAATCATTTCCCCTGAGCAGCAATATTAATGGCTGCTAGCATTTGGGGCTTGTTAGACAACTACTTAACATGTCTTTTAAAGATGTTATTTTATTCCTTCCTGAAATCGGTAGATTGTGATTGTTTTTATTTCAATTTGTAAAAACTCTGAGTTGCATATTGTAAGCACCCGAGAACATACAGTATATAGCTGCTTTTTCCTAAGTTTATTTACTGCTCCATAAAAGTGGAAACAAAAGTAGACCTACACTTTAGCTTTATAACACATACCAATTAATTCTTGCATATCTCAAGCTGTAGACATGCTCATTTGAAATACAGGCTGAACAATTTAGCCCAGTCATCTCTTGTTTCAGAGTTATATTTTTGCTGAGTGTGAGTTTCCTTATCCACAATATAAAAGTGACTAATCTCTCGATGGGTAGACTGGGCTTCTTTTGGACAGGATTTCTTTGACTTGCAGCAAGTCAGTGACTTCTCTAACTTGCGGGGAACCTATGAACTTTTGGTTATAGTGAATGAGAGCTGCATCATTCCATATTCTAATGCTGCTGTACTCCTACAGACTTACTATGTGGAAAAATGCAAATGGGAGTGCACCTTTCATTCTTATGTGTTTTCAGTCATCTTGTGCTGATAAGAGGGTTTTGAAATCGAGCCATGCTGATAGACAATTGAAGATGACAAAATATGTGTATATCATTAAAATGTAAGAAATGTCATTAATAAGAACAGGTCTTTTGGTCCATCTAGCTTATTTGATGTCTAGCAGTGAAATTATTCAATGAAACTGTACTCAGGTATTTACTGAAACAGAGTTTGCAACCATGTCATACATTTTTTTAGAGAATTAGAAGTTCCTTAAGACATATTGTCCAAAGGAATTGGAATGCACAGCAATGTCTGTCTTCAGGACTTTACATTAGTAGCAGACCTGGGATTTGCCTGGTCTCTTTTTTTGAGCTTTTTTCAGTGCTGTGCTATGGCAAACAAGGCTTTGTTGGTGCCTCTGGCACATCGCTATAAGGAACAGCGGACCTGGTCTGAAATGGTCTATGTGTTAGTTTAGACAGCATCAAGGGTTTACAAGCACTAGATAGTGAATAAAAAAACACTAACCATGTAATTTTGGCTGAAATATGCTACTTCACCTAAAAAGGATGGAGGATTTCATACTGTATATTTTTAGAAGAAATCTCTCTTTAGACTTCAAGAGTGGAAGAAAGATACCCGAGTTTGACATCACATTGGTACAGTACATGCCAACAAATGCAGGAAATGGGTATTCAAAGTAGTGGCAATACGCAAACTACAAGTGACAGAAATACTGTACCACATCATCTGCCTACTGTGGCATCGTAAACTGAAAGACTGAACAATGGAAGTATAAAGTATAAGATGTGATCAGACAAGACATGCTATTTAACACTGATGAAAAAAAAAACAAAGTACACGTGAGAATCAGAGAAACTCAATAATTCCCACCAGTTCAAGGAGCCAGGGTGATGAAGGAGTGGTTTTCAGAACATTAGCATCCTTCAATGGCTGTCCCAGATCTTGATCCCCTTGATCACATGAAATGTGCTATTGCACTGCATCAGGTGCAGTTCACTGCTACACACATCGCATGCACAACTGCATCACCTGCTGAGAGCTGAGTGGCCCCATATCTTCACAGCCATCTTTAGACATGTAGAGGAATCAATTAAACTTGGACTTACCACCGGAAGTACGTATTACTCGCTATTAGGGCTGTTCTCTAATTGTTTTTATAGGGTAGTGTAGTGACACACACTGTTAAATCAAAGAGAAGTGTGTTTTCATTTTGGAGCTGCTTATCAAGTTGATAAAAATGATGTAGTGTTTTATTGCCCATCTAATACACAGCATCAATATTTTCTGAGATGTTTGAATGGGATATGAAGAGTAACATCCTAGTGTTTTGTTTCTTAGATACTATTACAGCATAATTTGTCTCTGGTATGACAGAAATATATCATTTTCTGCAGCTCTCATATGGGATGATGCCAACCAAATTTCCTGTTATTGACTTGCTCATTTTAAGTTGATTGAGACTCATACTAACCCTGTAGGGAGAACAACAGAGATAAAATGAAAACCGAATCAATAATCCTGATTTCGGAAATTAAGGGTAGAAGGTCAGAATTCTAGGTCCTAAGAAATAGATAATTGATGTACATAATCAATTCTGTCAAATTTAATTTCTTTGTCCATGACATTTTGGCACCAATAAGAATGTTCTCCAAATTTAGTTTATAATAAGATATCCTTTATTTTGAAATGAGTTTGTCAAAAGGATAGTTGAATAGAAAAAACAAAAATCTATCAAATGAGAACAGTTGATAGAAATTTAGAAAAATACTTCAAATCTGAAATAGGCAAAATTATCTGTCATATACAGTATGCAATGAAATTAATGTTATATTGGGAAAAAAAAAACAAATGATAGGCTTTAAATAAGCTTTGAGAATCTGTTCACAATGTTAAATCTATTGATGTTTAGGTAAGAACAATTCTATAATAAAAATAAATAGTTAAATCCATGATATAGTAAATGCATCATGTCCAAAGAATTAGATATTAAGATTACTGACTTTGAATGATCCTGGTCGCATTTGTATTGTACATAATCCTTGGAAGTTAGCTCACACTTTATAGTACTGCTGCCTTACTGATCAACTTAAAAGTTTAATACATGCCTTTCTGTGGTTGATGAATTGTGCTCACCAGCATTTGCAGTGGAGGTCAGGTTCATTTAATAGCTATTCAGCTGACAGTCATATGGTGTGCTTTTAAAAGAGTACCACTTCATATATTTCATCTTAATCCTTTTAGGTGAAATGGGGGGTACTTGTGCAGTTTTGTAAATTTATTATACCAAGTAATACAATATAAATATGTTGAACCAATAATTTTAGAGGAATCCAAACATTGCCTTTGGCAATGATTTGTACTAGTCTTTTGCTGCTGTAATCCTTTAAATCTCTTTTTCTTCCCGCTCTTGGGAGATATGGTAGCTGCAAAATGTGTACACTAAATATCAACGCCAGAGGATCTTTAGCTGTTTTTTCCTTAGGCAGGGTATCTTGCCTTGAATTTATTCAGATGAATGAATTATTTATTAATCACCAACCGATTTTCCTACAGTTTCAGTTCTGTTTTTTTGCACAGACTGACCGTATTGCAAACAACTGTGGCTTCACTGCCCATTCAACTTTCTGTTTCCACAGATAAAAGACAGCATTTGCAGAGGAAATATTCCATTCTTTGGTGATTGGATGGGAAAAATCTTTGACCTTGGAAACTGAAGATGTTGTTGCCATGGAAACTGCTAATACTTCTGTCATTCAAGGAGTGCCTTGCAGGTAAAATGTCCCATAAACCGTCTTTGATTCAAGATACAATCTGCATAGTTTTTTTCTTTAGAGAAATATTTTGAATATTTCAAAACTTTTGACTGACTGCTTCAAAGAAATCCACATGTTTCTGATAGTTGGAACTTTTTTTGCCTTTTGCCGAGGCTGACAGTATCACTTATGTTTTGATCAGCAACCTTGCACAATAAAGACAGAGATGGTAAAAAAAAAACTTGAAAGTCTAAAGTGTTACTTAAAGTATTTGAGCTGATATATTACTGATTTTAATGTTTAAAAACCAGCTGCAAGTGCTATTGCTAGTAATGTGGTTTGTTTGCATCACTGACTGTATTATGTTAAAGTTATATCTGGATCACAGCTATGGAGAACTTTGTGCAGAATAGGTGTATTTTATTATCAGTTATTTGAAAGGGTCATTTCAGAAAACAATTTATATGGGGCTTTATATCAAAATGTAATAGAGCTCACTAATTAGAAAAGCACATATCTTGTAAATGAACAGCAGGAATTCTGAAAATGTTTCCATCATTTCAAGTTTTGATTATGGGCTTGTAAAGAGGAGAAAAGAAGTAAAACTGTTTTTGTTATATAACCTGTTCTCAATGTTGAACCAATGGAGCTAATTGTTCTCAAATTCATTTATTAATCAATCATATGCTTCATACACCCTTTGATTTATAAGGTCCCGCCATATTCTCATGCATCATTGTCATTTAAACCACAATAATCAAAGATCTGATGGCTTAATTTGGATTTAAATAATTTCACACTTTCAACTATAATGGGGCAAGAAGCATTATATTACTGTTATTATGAAACAGTGATTTTTCAATACGTTGCTCTTTGCAATGAAATCCCCAATGGGATTAAACACTGAGCAAGTCTAATTTCTTTCCTCTTTATGTTTCCACCAGTGTTTGTCCACCAGTGTATTTTTTTTTTTGGCTGGGGGTGGTGTAATATAGAGTTCCTAGAACACCCACCTACAGTACAACTGTCACTAATTTCCACCCAGTCAGAGATGTAAGTTTCCACGAAAACTTTCATGAAGTAGTAGCTTGTAAAGGGACACAATCAACAGAGGTAGAAGAAAATCTCCTTTAAACTGAGTAGTCTCATGTGAGAAATCATTATTAAGCTTCACATGTAGTTACAAAACAGTGTGTTTAGATGTAGTGTTCTATTGTTAAAGAGCTATTAGTGTTACCCCGAGTGTGTTTGTAACAGGCTGAGGACCTTGTTCACTCTTCCTGCCTTTTACCTCTTAGCATTTATCATGCTTTATTTTCCACTTGTGCATTGCTTTGGTTTCCAAAGACCTATAACATTTTGAAATAAACCTTTGAAGAGTTTTATGCATCTGGTGAATTTTAATTTCCCAAGTGTTCCTTTGTTCAATGAGGCGATATCACCTCTTTGTTACTTATGATGCTTTAAACAGAAACCTTTACAGTCTCCTTTGACTGGAGTTAGCTTTCTGTTAGTCCAATAAATTCAGCTTCTCCAGGGATCTGCAGCAAAGGCTCATAACAATGTATAGATTAATTTATTGATTTTTGTGCCACCATGCACTCTTAAAATTAAAACTTGTAGTCCACTCCTATATGATGAATTTATTACGATGCATTTTCATATACACAAATTATAACGAAAAATATATAGCTATATAATGCAGACTTATTTCAATGCATAGTATGCTTCATACTGGCATAAACTGACATTTTTCCATACAGTATGTTCAGTAAAAAAACAAGTGTCTTTTTGTATCAATTGTTGAAATCTGATTGTATAAATTTCCAGGGTATCTCAAACTCCTCTTATGATAGCTCTTTCTAATTCTATTTCACTGATAGCATGTTCACCCTATCAAACCAGATTTCTCTGTTAAATGTATTTTATGGTTTACTGCATCTAATTAAGTGCTTCTGTTGCATACACTGAGGTTAATTAATTCTAGAAAATGACATTCTGTTTTTTAGGTATAAATCTGTTCAAGGTTATAAAGTAGGATTTTATTATATATTCTCAATATGGTGTAAACCGTAAATAACAAGTTCTCTTAGTTACATGGCAGAATTATTTCAAGTGTGTTTCTTAGGTAAATCCTTGACTTGGATTTAATGAATACCAATTGCCCTGACCAATTTGTGTTTGGCAAATGTCTCCTAAATTATCTCTGACCTTCAATGTAAAGACATCTATAAAATGATTTTGTTGTGTGTCTTTAGTAGTTTGCAAACTTTAATTGCAAAATAGTTACTTATGTACCAGTGCATTCACAGAATGACAGATGTTCTGTTTCTATTTTGAGTGTCTCTCTGTCTAATTTCATTTCAAAGAATTACATTTTGGGGATCATTTACATTAGAGAAACTTGACTTCATAGAATGTGTTCAGCAATTAAAATAATGTCCTGGAAATATGGCTGATTTTATTACAGAAGCTTATTTTTTTATATAAAATATACAAGTTTTTAGTACTTAAGGTTTCAGAAATCCAAACAATTAAATAAGGTTAAGGCTAAAATAACAGTTTTAATGAACAGCTATTTTTAGAAAAAATGTGTTCTCTAGATGCAGAAATTATGTACTGTCTCTTAAATCCAGGACACTTGCATTATTGATTGGATTTGGCGGGTATAGTCTAGTTGCTTACAGTTTGCTTCAAACAAAGGCTATCACTTGCACATCACAGATTGCATTTTTTTTATGCTTGAATCTGCAATACGTAAGGAGTTCTCATGCAAGAGATATATTCTTGTATGAGGTTACAAGAGTACATGATGAAACCAACATACAGTAATTCACAGCAAATTCGGGGATATGCATTTTCTTGTTTAGTTGATTTCTTCAACAATTTGACTGTCTGCTAAGCTCAGAACAGCATGCTTTTAGAAAAAATTCCCACTGGTACACTTTAGAGGAATAATTAATTTATTATATTTAAAGGACATACACAGAGTTAGAAAGAAGAAGAAATTAAGGGTATATCCCACTAGAGTCCTGTGAGGTAGATCATTGCTTTAGGCAAAGCACAATCTGATTCCCTCGTTAGCATGCTTCTGCACTATTGAACAGTACACTTTGTCCTAGTCAAGGTTACAAACCTGTAAAAAATGTATTAAAAGTAAAAAGGCTAACATGAAGGGACTTTTAATTAAAAGGATATATATTAAAAAGAAAAATTCTACATGTGTGCACAGAGTTTCACACAGGGAGAGACATGTTCAGATTACAGCAGACATTGATTTGTCTTTTCTGAGTGAAAAGAAGAAATGGGTATAGAATCTTACTGAAACAATGAAAATGTATTTTAATTATTTACTTACTTTTAGAGTACTATATGGCACATAATTTAACTTTTTTAAGGGGATCAAAGTTTTTGTTGGATCTGTGTATAGAACACTAATAGAGTTTACTATTGTAATTTAGAAATTTGTGAATATTACAAAAACATCCTTATTTCTTTTTATAATTTTTTACCAATGAATATGTACTGCACTTCCTGTGGTTAATTTATGTACATCGTGTCACTTTCTAAACCTTTGTATCTAATTAGAAGAAAATGTTTGAATAGTACATTTAGCATTTCGGTATTGTGCTATGCCGTATGCCTTAGTTTCATGAAAACAAAATTAAAATTTTAAACTCATTATGCTTTCTAACACAACCTTTTCAAACTTCTGAAACTGTTTAACACATTTATTTGAATTTGAAAATGTTTTCTTTATTTATATTTCTAGTTTCTAACTTTTTTTCACTCTAAGACTTTTTTTTTCCCTTCACTAGAGAGAAACATATTACATGGACCAGTCTTCACACAAGAACCAAGTGATATAATGTTTCCTTTGAATTCAGAGGATAGTAAGATATTTATAAATTGTAAAGCTAAAGGAAATCCAATACCAACATATAGGTAAGTCTTTTTATGTTTAAATGGTATCATTTTATGTAGTTTATGTTTCTTTCTGTTTGATTGTGTTGATCTTTTTCATATAAAAAATTGATATAATATATAAAATATATCATTTTTAACACAGCTGGTTTTGGTTCAAATTGTCTTGATGTGGGTTTATGGTAAACTTAAGCCCATGCTTGCTTTAAAGATGTTTTTTTCCCATGTTGTGACAAGCATTTTGTTTTCAATTTTTATGCAACTGTTTTAAATGGAGATGAGCATTTTTGATCAATGTTTTGTAAATTTGTAAAAATGGTGAATAATATTTGCTACATTTGTATTAATCACTTAATCCATGTAAAAGGAAACTTTATGGATGAAGTGACAATAGTTCTTATTTAATTCTGCTGAGCTGGTTATCATTGAACCCACTCTATAACTACTAGTGCAGTACAAAGGGTATCTAATTAAGACATTACAGACCTGTGCATCTTCATAATTTTATTTTTCCTGATCCTGCATTATATTTTCTATATCAATAAAAAAGTATTAGAATTGTTGTAACTGAAAGAACAAAGGCTAGGTTGTTGTCAAACATTAAAGATGACCCTGCTATATAATACTTTTTTTCATCTAGATGGAAGTTTAATGGACAAGACATTGAAACAGACATGGACTATAGCTATCACTTGGTTGAAGGTAACCTGCTGATAAACACCCCAGATGCAAGCAGACATGGAGGAATCTACCAGTGTATAGCAACTAACACCTTTGGAACCATTGTTAGCAGAGAAGCAAAGGTGCAATTTGCATGTAAGTCAACAATAATAGTCTAAATTTTAACTCTAATTTTTTAGGCTTCTGAACTTAATGAAATGAGGAGTTACTCTGCTGTGGTAGCTTTTTAATGGCTATGGGAACACTGTAAGTGTGACTTCATCTGGTCCCTTGGCAACACAATTGGTACATTGCAAAGTTGTCACTCTGAACATTACTATTGAATTTAATATTCAAGTAGTTAAAATAGATAAAATAGCTTGTAAAGAGTTACTTTTTTAAATAAGCTGTGACAGTGCTGTGTGGGAGGTGCCGTGTAAAAAAATCAATGCCCTAGGTGAGGGGACGGGAGCAGGGATCATAAATCATACAAAAAGAAGTGAAAAATAAATAAAAAGGCAAAACAAAACTATGTGCCTCGGTGTCTTGTGATCTCCAAGGCTGGGCTTACCCAATTTAACAGGGTCCAGCCTGGGAAAAAAAAAGAATCGCTATCACAGAGGCAACCAGACTAGACTTACCCTATTTAGAGGGGTCCAGTCTGGTAGAGCAAAACAAAACAAGAACTTTGTCTGTGAAAAAGGTGTACCTGCCCCGGTGAGAATACGTGATGGGACAGGCAAAAAGAAAAAAAGACAAAGAACTCCTTATGCCGGTGCAATCCCCTCCGGGACTGTCGGTATAAAACTCTCCCTTCCGGGTGTGGCCCTGCTCGTTCCATTGGAGGGTGCCCGGTGTGTGTTTATAGGACCTGCCCATCATCTAGAAGCCGGGACAGCTGGGACTACAAAGGCGAGGCGTCGCCCTTCTACCAGGGCTCTGCCTCCACACTGGGCACGCCACCGTGTAATGCCACACAGCTTTGAAAATTAAAAAAGTAAAAATTCACATAATCTATGCTATAATGGGAACAAAAGACTGCTTTGCCAAATTTTAAATTAATTTCTGATTGGAAAGTGTTTGTCTTAAGGACACTATGGAAACTAGGTAGTGTACCTCACTGAAAAGGGTGATTAACTATTTCATTTACCCCTTATTCATTTGCTCAATTTTGTATTTTCCCAGTTTTCTTGCTTTTAGTTGTTAATTCCTAATATAGAAAATACTGATTGCAATTTACTTGTTTTAAAAAAGAATCCCTAAAGTAGAAATAGTGGTGGGTTTCGATAGATAGATACTTTATTGATCCCGTGAGGGAAATTGCAGTGCAACAGCAGCTTAACACAGACAACACAGCAACAGTGTAACGAATGATACAATAATAATACAATACATACAATACAATCAGTACATTGAGAAGTGCACTACGAAGAATTACTCACAGTCCAGAACACACAAAGAACAGAACAGTACACAAAAAAGTCGTATTGCACAATATAAATATAAATATATATATTGCACAGGTCCCTGGCATATATTGCCCAAAAATGGTTTTAAATGGGAAAAAGAACAGATGTATCAGTTTACTGTTTAGTCCAGAAACAGGTCACTGTCAATGTTGCCTCTGCCCAGACGCAAGGTGGATGCGTTGTACAGTCTTATGGCAGAAGGCAAAAATGACCTCCTGTAGTGCTCCCTGTCGCACCGTGGATAGATCAGTCTATTGCTGAACATGCTCTTCATTTCTACAAGCATGTCATAGAAGGGATGGGAGACGTTGTCCATGATGGCATCTAGTTTGGACACCATTCTCCTCTCGGCCACTACCTCCAGGGGGCCCAGGCCAGACCCAATGACGGAGCTTGCTCTTCTGATGAGCTTGTTCAGCCTGTTAGAATCCATTTCTCTAATCCCAGAGCCCCAGCATACCACTGTGTAGAAAATGGCGCTCGCCACCACCGACTGATAGAACATATGTAGCATCTTACTACATACATTGAAGGACCTGAGCCTCCTCAAGAAGTAAAGTCGGCTCTGACCCTTCTTGTAGATGGCCTCGATGTTCTTAGACCATTCCAGTCTATCGTCGATGTGCACTCCCAGGTACTTGTACGAGTCCACCATCTCCACGCCACTCCCATGGATGTAGACAGGAGTAGGTATGACCCTTTTCCTCCTGAAATCTACCACCAGTTCCTTTGTCTTTGTTACATTAAATTGCAGGTGGTTCTCCCCACACCACTCCACAAAGCTGCTGACCAGTCCTCTGTACTCTTTCTTCTGCCCACCCTTGATACATCCCACAATTGCAGAGTCATCTGAGAACTTATGCAGGCATGACTTTGAGTTGTATTTAAAGTCCGAAGTATAGAGGGTGAAGAGGAACGGAGAAAGAACCGTCCCCTGAGGAGCCCCTGTGTTACTTACTACCTGTTCAGACACAGTTCTGAAGTCTCACAGACTGTGGTCTGCCTGTCAGATAGTCAGTGATCCACGAGATCATGGAGGCACCGACTTGCATCTCCTCCAGCTTCCTCCTTAGATGTAAGGGCTGGATAGTATTGAAGGCACTGGAGAAGTCGAAAAACATAATCCTTACAGTGTTACCAGCCTTGTCCAGGTGTGAGTAGGCCCTTTGCAGCATGTAGATGATTGCATCCTCCACACCAACACTGGGTTGGTAGGGAAACTGTAGGGTCTAGTGATGAACTACCAGGGCTCTCAGGTGGGATTAGACTAGCCTCTCCAGTGCCTTCATGACATGAGAAGTCAGTGCAACTGGTCTGTAGTCATTGAGGACAGAGGGGCACCCTTTCTTTGGTACAGGGACCAGGCATGATGTCTTAAGGAGCACAGGGACTTTCTCCAAGTGCAGGCTCAAGTTGAACAGTCACTGGAAAACTCTGCTCAGCTGATCAGCACAAGCCCTCAGAACTCTGGGACTGACGTTATCTGGTCCTGTGGCCTTACCCTGGTGCAGCCTCTTCAGCTCCCTCTTCACCTGGTCAGCCGTGATGGTCAGCCTGGCCTGGGGGATGGTGCTCATAGTGCTGTCAGTGCTTCAGGTGTTAATGGCAGAGGTGTCGGAGAGTGGCAGCTGTGGGGGATGGGGGGGTGAGTAGCTGTTGGTGGCTGTAGCTGTAGGCGGCCATAATTGTGGGGGGATGGAGGAGGTGTTGGGCAGTCGCAGCTGTGAAGGCTTAGGGAGCGTGTGGCTGTGGGGGGATGAGTGTTGAGCCACAGAGGGCCCTGAATCAAACCCGTTAAAAAACTGGTTCAACTCGTTGGCCATCTCCAGGTTCCCCTCCGTTGCACCCCCAGCCTGTTTGAAGCCGGTGATCTCTCTCATGCTGCTCCATACATCCCTCACCCTATTCCTTTGTAGCTTGTCTTCTACCTTTCTCCTGTAGGCATCCTTGCTCTCTCTTAACTTCTGCTTTAGTTCCCTCTGTACACGCTTGACCCCTTCCTTATCCCCCCTCCTAAAGGATCTCTTCTTGTCATTCAGAAGAGCCTTAAGGTCACTGGTGATCCAGGGTTTGTTATTGGAAAAGCAGTGTACGTCTTTTGTGGGGATGGTGTTGTCTATGCAGAAGTTAATGTAGTCAGTGACACAGTCCACCATGTTGTCTATGTCATCCCCATGTGGTTTGCACAGCACATCCCAGTCGGTAGCCTCCAAAGCACCACGTAGACCCTCCATAGCCTCCTGAGACCATCTCCTCACAGTCCTCATTGTTGCAGGTTGGCGCTGGACAATAGGCGTGTATAGTGGTGTAAGCAAGACAAGGTTGTAATCTGATCTGCCAAGGGGGGGAAGGGCTGTGGAATTATATGCATCCTTAGCATTGGCATATAATAAGTCCAGTGTTTTGTTTTCTCTGGTTGGGCACTTAACAAACTGGTGGAAAGTAGGCAAAGTGGTGGAAATAGAGATGTGGTTAAAGTCCCCTGAAATAGCTATAAAAGCGCTAGGGTGCTTTGTTTGTAGCCTGGTTGTGACTGTGTGTATGACGTCACACGCTGCCTCTGCATTTGCCGTGGGTGGAATGTAAACAACAACAAAGATGGCGCATGTAAACTTCCGCAGCAGATAGTATGGACGCAGTCCTATGGCGACCAGTTCAATGTCCAGTTTACAGAAGCATTTCTTAGCATGAATATGTCCAGGATTACACCATCTGTTGTTGACAAGTACCACGAGCCTCCCTCCTTTCCTCTTACCGCTCTCGGTGTTTCTGTCCGCCTGCAGCGTCTGAAAGCCGCCGATGGTAACATTCGAGTCCGGAATAAGTTCCTGCAGCCACGTCTCGGTTAAACACATGATACTGCATTCTCTATACTTCCTCTGACTCCTCACCAATGCTCCCAGTTCGTCCATCTTGTTCACTAGAGTTCACCTCAGTTTACAACAAAAAGAACATTTTTTTAAGTTTCATGTTCTCAAATATACCTTTGTCTCTTAACTTTTTGTTTTTGTCAGTTTTATATCATCAGATATTATTCCTGGAAAAACTACTTTTTTGCGGTATCAGTTACAAAAAATGCTATATTTCGTTCTTGAAAAGAGGTCATGCTACCTGACTCTACTGACAAAAGGCTGCTGCATTTAATCAACACTATAAAACTATTATAGTTTTATGTATTCTACTTGTAAATAGGTTACAAATATACAGTGCAAGTCCATATTTTCAGTAAACAAGCATTTGACTATAATATATATTGTATTCAAAAAGATGTTTTAGTACCTCCTATTGTAGCAGAGACACACTGTGAGTTTGTATTACCATTAAATGTGTGACAGCTTCTCCCCAACTCAGCTTTAATTTGATACCCTCAGCTAAAACTGTATCACCCAAGTATATTTTGCTCCAGCTGGAGTCTGAAATCCTATTTTGAAAGTGTGTTTTTCAAAGGTTGAGCTGTGAAATCTCCTTCCCCAGTATCTTCAGCTATGAAAATTTAATGTATGACTCAGCCATCAAGCTCTCCTGTGTTGTAACTGAAAAAAGTCCTGTGTAAACACATCTATTTTCAACATCCCTCAAGCTGACGTTCTTAATTAGCTTCTTCCCTAAAGCAGATTTTCTGTGCTAAATAATAATAAAATAGGTGAAAAAAGCAGTGCCACTTGAGGTACAGGTTCATTGTTTACATCAGTGTATTACCACTGATGGTTAATACTGCATTAATCATAGGGCATTGATATTTTATAAAATGGATAGTGTGTTCATATTTCTGAGGTGATTCATGAATAAATACATTTTAATTTTTTTTTATTTACTAAGTATTTCACATTTTCTGTGATGTACCGTACTACATATCTAGACATCCCTAAAATTATACAGTATATTGAAACATCTTATGTTGTACAGACGGGAGTTTGTAAAAAAATGAGTTACAGGTTCATTTTCAAGGCTTCTTTTTCTCTTTTAGTTCTGTAAAAAGAAACAAAAGCATTGAAAGATGTCCTGTAAATTTATCAGATAGGTGAAAACAAGTGTCCATTTTATGTGAAAGAGAAACTGCTGCCATGGATAGAACCTGGAAGTACCAGTTTTAAAATAATCTGGGTCATACAGTATGTTTCATATAACCAGATTCTGATAACCACAATGCTCTTTAATATAATGTAAACAAATGTGCTCCCAAAGCTATTTCTTATTATCTTTCACTGCAGTAATATCATGTTTTGTCAGAACTTAACAAAACGGATTATGTTGTAACCATCAGTAAAAGCCTGCTTTCGTGGAAGCTCAAGAAACGTGTGCAATGTGATATACAGATCAACTCTTTCCCTTTTTGAAAATGTTATATGCTCTAAAGCAGAACTATATAGTATGTACACTGGGATTGATAATATTTGCTAATATAGAAGTATTTAAATACAAGGAATGAAAATACCGATGCAGTCACTCAGATTGCACACACAATAAGTATTGGGTGTACAACAGTTTCAGCTATTTGAAGTCTTAAAAGCTGCAAGCTCTTTTATTTTACCTGACACCTGAGATAGAATATTTAATAATCATACATCTTGAATAATTGCTTAGTACAGTACAGAGTGGTAAGCTGGAGCTTAAGCAAGCAGAAAAACGTTGCAAGGCAGGATACACACTGGACAAGACGCCAGTCCTTCTCAAGCCGCATGGACACACACACTCATACAGACAATATGGAACATTTAATAACCTAGACAGCATTCCTTTGGACTGTGGGAAAAATATCTGGAGGGCCCAAAAGGCCACAGAGAAAACATGCAAAGTCCACACAAGAGGTGCTCAAGGCTAAAATCAATCCTACAACCCAGAGTTATGAGGCCATAATGCTAACTACTCTGCCACCATAGTTAGTGCATATGAGGAGATAAAAAGACAATTCCATTGAATATATTTACATATATTTTAATTAAATGTATTTTCCCATTTTCCAGGGTAGAAGACAGATATATATTTTAGGTTACAGTAGATAAAATGAGAGGAAAAGTGTTAAATTCCAAACACTGTCTCAGTTTGAGACATCCAAGTAATAACTTCAAAATATTAATTTCCCAAAGAACATAGGACATGAAGTTTGAGAGTTTGAATGACTGACATTGTGTGAGAAAACTGCCTTTTGAACAATAAAAAAACAGCACACTAATAATCTTCTGACATACAAGATGACATGTTTCATAAATGAAATCAGAAAATTCAACCCACTGGATCCATCAATGGGGTTTACAGAAGAGATCAAAGTCAAGGTCAAGCATACTTTAATAAAATGTGTTATGACTACTTTTTTAACTTGATATTTGCTTTGTGCCTTTTGGGATGTGGTTATATTTTAGAAGGCTGTGATCCCAAATGCAATTTATTTCTCAAGCATGTTAAATGGTATATTGATGTTTAATGAAAATGGAATCCTTCCCTTTAGAGAGAAAGTTAAATTTTCAGTATTGTACCTATATTCTGTACTGATGCATAAAAGAAACAAGACACTCCAATAAAATATAGATATCAAACAACCCCACAAAAATGTGAACAAAAATCATGATCAAATTTCAATAAGAAACATGACACACTGTCAGAATGAAAACATTACAAAATTACGATTGTGTACAAACCTGCCTAAGCATTAAACACAAACCTGTCGGTATTGACTCATAGACCTGATGAGCCTCTGGACAGACTGCTGTGGGATATTTTGAAGCTTATCCTGCACAGCTGCAGCCAGCTGGCCAGTTGAGGCTGCTTCCTGTTAATCGCTTTGGTGGGTTGGTCTCACAGATTTTCTGCTCCACCCAGGTCAGGAGAAACACCTATCTGGCAGAACCTCAGCATCATTTGCCTGAAGTAAAGCCATTGCAATAGAGTACTAACATTGTGCATTGTATGGATATATACTGTCCTCCTTAGTTCTTGACCTGAGCAATGCAGCTGTTAACATCACCACACTCACCATGATGTCTCCAGATAAATTGTCTTTTGTGAGAGCTGATAATTTGCAACCTCCTTAAACTGCACTTCTCATCCTTAGGGTCTCATCCCCATTTGGGGCTGCAAAAAAGAGATGGAAACATGTACTGTAGCCTCTTAGTATGACAGCTGTATAACAGCAAATACTCTTCAGATTATGACACCTTTTAAAATTATTTTCAGTTTATTTTCTTATATACTGTATACCTGTGGTTTTACTGAATATGATTAGAAATATTCTTGGTATGTTAAATAGCCCTATGTGTATAGGAAGCTATAGAAATGCAATCCTGATAATGAAAGATTATCAGAGCCTGAATCGTGATGCAGATAATGACATCGTACTTTTATTACCTATTGGTATAGACACATATACACAGTATTGCACTTTTTCTTCAAGGCAGCTATTGAGCTATTTTTAATTAAAAGCAGCAAACTGCACACATAAATTATAGGTGAATATATCAGACCCTGTTGCTCCTGGACCATCAACAGTTTCAGCATAGAACAGCTGACTCAAAATACCATTTTCATTTCTTTTTAAAACTGCACAAAAATATGTTATGATCTGCTTTGAAAAATAATTCTGTGAAACCCTTTCTGAAAATGTGTAATGCTTTTTGTTAAATTGTTAGTGAGGATTTGTACATTGATGTGCCCACAGTTTCCCTAAATTTTAAATAGAATGAAACACTGACAGGAGAGGTTAAACACTCCACCTTTTAGCATGAGGCTGTAGTGACAAGACCTATTATTTCACTTAGAATCAAGTGTTAAAGATTTCTAATAGTCTTTCTGGGCCTTGACTAAGCAGCACCAGGCCTGTTGGCATGATGGCACAGGAATGAAAAAAGGCTCTTTTTGATCTCAGCCACAGAATGACTTAGTTAGTGGTCTTTGCATATGGGAAAGTAAGAAAGCTGAGTTTGTCTTTTGGATAATGGTCTTCCCCAGGACAGTGATGATCTAAATTCCCATGATGGATGTCCACTGCTGGCACCTGGATGTGTAGCAGAGAGCCATTGGCACATCTGGACCTCAATTTAAAGTCAAAGGCACAGTAAAACACCCAAAGATAGATCCACCAATAAGTGATCAGCATGGTGGGTACCAGAATTAAACCTGATAGCATCACAACCACCAACTGGACATGTCAGCTGTATAAATTGTAACCCAACACATTTTTGCCAGTTAGCCACTGACTTCTAATCTCCAGAATATCCAAGCATGTTCTGAAAAGCTATAGCCT
This sequence comes from Atractosteus spatula, assembly GCF_055471065.1. Taxonomy (NCBI): domain Eukaryota; kingdom Metazoa; phylum Chordata; class Actinopteri; order Semionotiformes; family Lepisosteidae; genus Atractosteus; species Atractosteus spatula. The sequence goes on from NC_142710.1 coordinate 51,051,317, forward strand.
GAATGAATGAACACAGAAAAGCTGCAAGTCGGATCATGGACCAGTCAAGACTAGCTCTGGCTTACCAGCCTGAAGTTTAACTCATCAAGGACATTTGGACAACAGACCTTATTAATCACAACTTAATTCTTCATTAATTTGTTATGATTCTAATAGAACGTTTGATGTTTAGTTCACAATAGTAAATGCATATTTACTTGGGTCTGAGAATATAAATGTGATTTAGTTATATGAGACTGATAGAACTGTCACGGATATCAGAAGGGATGAACTGTGGAATGGCAGGAGAGCGGAAAAAGACCCTATGCATAGCCGCAGGACTGGAGGTTTGCCTGGGCTTAGCACTTCAGGAATCGTATAGTAACCACTGCCCTTATGCAGCGGATGTAGGGCGATCTGGTGCTAGGAGGGTCTCAGGACATCTGAAAGTCAATGCTGAGCGAAGGGGAATGAGTGACCCGGAAATATATAGCCCCAGAGAGAGAGACACCGTCAGGACAGCAAAGCAGAGGAAACTAGGGTCAGGACAGAGTGGGAGCACCCTCTGGCTGCAGAGGGGGTGGCAAGAACCTACGAGCTAGACCATAACACATTATAGTCAGTGCATATTTTAACTCTGAAGTTATTAACTTTTTAACTTTGTTATCCCTGAGTGAATGATCAACGTTCCGTGTTTACAGCAGTATCGTTTCACAGATATATTCGATTATGTTTGTTGCATGTTATGCATGATTGGGTTATATCGATACATTTTATATTGTGTATGACTACACAATAGTGTAATTGTGTGAGACTACATTTTTATGTTTGATTTGTTCCTAAACGTCATCAAGTACTCTTGCAATTTATTACAATTTCTGATTGTTACAGCAAATTAAAAGCTCCATCTTCTACAATACTGACAAAAGGTTTTTCCCAGCATTGCTACATGATGAATAAATAAGAAAAAAATATGTATTCTTATTAAACGTATTTATGCTTTTAATTTTTACTGCTGTTATATAAATCTAATAAATGTGAAATTAAACTTCAGATATAAACCAACATTATTCAAACCTGAATTAAGTGAATATTAAATGAATACATTTTGATGGTACAACACACCTCCATTACAATTAAGCATTAATGATCAATACCTTTGTGTTATTGAATCTTATTGTTTTTAGCTGCTTTGTCAACTGTGGATTTGTCTTTTTAGTGACAATTACAGTATCCTGGAAGACACGGTTAACAATTTCTATCATCATCATCACCAAATACAGGATCTGCTCAAGTGACCATGAAAAAGCCCTGCATACCATTGGTCACTACTCTGACAGTACAGTGAAATCTACTGTTGATTAAAAGTATGACCCTATAACTCACAGTTACTGAAACACAGACCAATGAAATCATGCTCATCTGTCATTAACACAGAGGGCAGCTCATTGTCAACAATAGGTTGTTTTCAGACTTTGATCTTGTTATTAAAACATAAAAAACTAAAGATATGCGTAAAGGTATTAATGCCAGTAATAATAATAATAATAAATCAGTTATGTCCAAATTGGGTCATCCTGAGAAAAAAGACTGAAAAGTTTTGTTTTCTAGCCCAGAGAAAATTGTGATTTTTTTATCCTAGATATCAACTGGAAGGCCCCATTGAATGTTAAAATAGCATTTAACTACAGTTCTAATGAGACACCAAGATGTTTTACTCTTGGCAATAACTTGCGCTGCAATATGAAAACCATCACACAGATGGATCAACTGTGATGTGATGGTCCCAGACTGGTGTGGTGACTGTTTACCTTCCAGAACATGACCTGTCTCTCACAAAGCCTGGTTTCTCGGGACTAATCTGTTGGTTGTTAAAACAGAACATCTCATTCTCCTGACACCTTCTGTCACACACAGGTTGCTTTCAGTCATGCTGATAGCAACCAAGTGATCTTCATTACTAAAGGGCATGGTTCTACCTTTTACTGTTCTTGTAAGATCATCAGCTTTTCAAATCATTGAAATGAACTCACGGTCTGAGCTCAATATATATGTTTTTAATCCAATGGAACAGTACTATTCCAATAATCAACAAGCCTACAGTATCTGGTGACTAAAATGTAAATTACATTATGTTTGTTCACAAAAAGCTTTTAATTTTAAAATTAAGAGAGTTTTGCCTTTTTTAATTGTGAATGAGGTAAATAACATTCCTGAACGTCTGGGTTTCCTTTTTTAGTTTTAATAATTGTATCTGAATTTTATGTGACAAAGCATTGATTAAATTCCGTCTGCTAATATACAGCAGGTAAAAAGTTGTAGGATACTTTGAAGGGTATTTTGGAAGGTGCAATCCAGTATGCTAAAAGTCAATAAACTAAAAGGGGCCACAGATTACTGGCATAAGTATCATTGAGTCCATAAAGAGAAAAATCAAATTAAACTAATGTGACTTGTGGAATCATGTTCTAGACAGTTTAGAATTTAGAATTTAGAACAGTACTCCAGTCAAAGCGCAGAAATATTATTAAGCATATATAAAATTTAAACAACAAAATTAAGTGAACTATTTTGCCATCTTGATTTTTAATATATTTGTATAGTTTGTGAAATATGTTAATATTTTTTATAATGTTTTAAAAGCTCTGAATATACAGTACATTGCACCTTATTAGCTATTTTTTTACATAAAGATGGCCCTAAAGGAAATATTAGAATCCATGACAAATCTAGTCTAGGATTTGAAACTGATTAAAGTTTTATTTTAAAATTCACTTTTAAAACAGAACCTCAATGACACATCACTGCTACAGATATAGAATGGTTGAACATTTTATGTTTTTTTTCTTTCATAAGAAGTAGAATGTTCAGATACTTTATACTATTCTTCTACCATCTTATTGTTTGCATGTTTTTAGCATTTTTACAATAGTTGCATATCCTTTAGCCATGGTAAAGTATTCCATACCAGACTTTAGCTTTAGGGTTCTGTTTCCTTCTCCAAATTCTCTGGGTTCTTCACTCTTATTGCTCTCTTATTGTCACGTCAAATGCCACAAATGCAGGGTCTTGTTCAATAATTTTTCCAGAGCCAAGAAAAAGCCAGAACATTCATGTTAATGGTCAACCTACAGTAGGTACTAATTGAAAATGCCTTCTACATAATTGCACTGACTGGAACCTAAGACAGGTGTTACTGAAAAAGGTTTACATGATATGTAGGTCAATTTCAGAAGATACCTACAAACTCTTTATAATTTTTTTAATGGTATAAAAAAATAAAAAACTAATAGAAGAAGGCTGGATAGTACCATATCTCATCTTTGAAATACATACAATTGCTTTAATATGCAAAACAGCCAGGACCAAAAATGACGTATCTTGTATCTGAGTAATCACAGGTCATATTAAAGTCTTAATGAGGCCTTAAAACTGTATTTAATTTTAATAGTCCTTCCACATTATATGAATCTTTTGTCAAAAGTGTCCAATTAATTCTCATCATTATCTATTAATTGAATTTCAGATAAAATTCTTATAAGAAGCTTGGTGCAAATAGTTTAACACAAGGTTAATGTATGACATTCTTCACACTAGTAAATGCAGTTATGTGAATTTTAACAATTAAAAAAACAGAATATCTGATGTGAAAATGATAACTGAAAAGGTAATTTGAAAGGAAATAAGCAAATAGCATAAAAATTTAAATAGTAGGTATAATATTTTGTATTTGAAAATAAAATATAAGGGGTATCCTTAGTAAGTCAATTAGTAAATGCATTTGCGTGGAGTGTATGATGTGTTATTAGCTCACTATTACTGGGATTCACTGCACTCATCGGTGATGTACAATTGAAGAATAATCTACCATTGTTAAGCGAGCTTGAGATAGCTTGCTGTGCAGTGGCAAAGCAGCAATCCTATGCTTTGTAAATTTATGGACAAACATTTGCATGGTGCGCATTGCTCTTTAGTGGAATGGGGGTTGTAATAGTGCAGTGAATTGGTTAGTAATTGATTTTTTCAAATGTGGGGGTTACAAAAGAAAATAAGAGGTAATTCCAATTTTGTTTAAAAATTATCTTAAGGCAGGATTAATAACAGTTTAGTAAATGTGTTTTATCTAAAGTAATTATTTGCATTAAATTGTTTTAACATGAAATTCTATAAATGTGTCTGTTTATATAAATAATTTCCTGAAAGAAAATCTAAAACCATTAAATGTTTTACTTGCTTTCTTCTAGACCTTGACAATTTCAACAGCAAACAAAGGAGTGCAGTGTCAGTGAGGGAAGGACAAGCTGTGGTGTTGCTCTGTGGCCCACCACCACACTCAGGAGGTATGGAACATGCATACATTACTGTTGTGGAGTAGAAATATTAATGCATTTCTATGTTCAGAAAGGAGAATATAACATTTAAATGAATTATTTATTAACTTTGTGACAGGCCGTTTAGTTTGTTGTTTTGGCCCATGGCCTTGTCCATTCAAGCTTGTAGGCCACTCTAATGCATTTTGTCAAGATGATGACTAATCACTAAGAACGAAGTGGCTGAACTAATGAACTCCAGGTGATCCCTCACCTTAGACGATACATGCTACTAAGTAAATGCAACCAAAGAAAGAAATGAAAAAGAGGAATGAAATGAAAGGGAATATTATTACAGATTTGGTTATTTGTATATTATTAATGGGTGAATTCACCTTTCTGGAAGATGATATTCAATTTTAAAATGTTGATATACAGGAAAGGGGGGGAAAAGACACCCTTTTGCTGCCTGTTTTCCAGAAAACTAGTGACTTGTTTATGTCAGTTTTGAATAACTTGCTTTTTTGTTTTAATGTTTAAGGTTTATTCTTTAGTTCACTAGGGACATCAACATCCAAGAATTGAATCCTTTGTGAATATTTGGGTAGTTGGTGACATAGGTTTAGCTTCCCTTGGTTAATGTGTAGGACCATAGGACAAGGAGGCTCAAACCCCATTTAGACAGAGTGAACCAAGGGGTAACTGCAAGGTGAGGATGGGGTGGAGGGGGGATACCTGAGACAAATGTGAAGAGAGGTACAGTATTTGTGTTCAGTATACAGCTAATGTCCATAATGATGGTGATTACATACAGTACAGCTGTGTGAGATTGATTCAATATTATTATTCATTCAAAACTTCAGTTAAAAACTTCCATTTAGCTGAATATCTTCCAGCCAAAGTAACATTTTATTCAGTTATAAAACAAGCTGTCTGTTACTCTGTGAAGGTATTGTGTACTGTCAAAACCATATTAAGGTACATTTAGTGCTAGAGATGTTGCATTAATATTCCTCTTGTAAGCTGTTAATATTATTCAAAGCTACCTTTGTCAGGAACCAACTCTACATGTTTTGTAGTGGTACCCTAACTGTAATATTTACATTCAAAGGCAATTTCAATAGTATCACAGTTATTAGGACTTTTATGTACTAGAACCATGTGGTTATGAAATAGTTTTCATTGCTGTCTATGTCTGGATATTCATATTCATATTCTTCTTCTAACAGTAATAGCTACAATTATGTGCTGTACATTCTAAATTGGTCTATTCATTTTCACTGAGTCAAAACTAGAAAGCCCTTTCATTACAGAATAAGTGTCTAAATGTGAGTACTGTATATAAATGAACAACAAAACGAAAATGATAGCTTAAGAGTAAATCCGCGGGACATGTCTTACAACAAATCTATAGAATTACAAATGTAATACTCCCAAGTACAAACAAAAAGATTTAAATTTGTAGTCAAGTTAGATTTCCCTCACTTTCCTAGCCAGCTCCATTTTGTTTGTTATTTTCTTTACTTTGGCACCACTCTAGTTCCCTTACCCTGTGTGTTATCGTGTCTTAACAGTCACTTATTCAACTTAAAATCATCACTTTTGCACCAACTCTTGTTGTCACGCTTCCTAGTCCCTCACCAGAACCCACCTGCTTCCAAAAAAAATATCCTAAATGTTACACCCCTTTACCCCTAGACACTTGGGGTCATAACATTTTTGGGGGCTTGTCCAGGATATAAAATCCCAGTGCTAAGGATTTATTTTGGGGTTGCAGAACTTTGGTGTTGGTACTTTTGTGCATTTTGGGACTGGTTAGCGTCATTTAGTATTTGTTTATTGAATAAGGACTGGTATAGGATTTTGATTTGTGGATTGTGTCTTTGGCAAGGTAGTTATGGCTACATTTGGTTTATGGAAGTTTGTGGAGGAACCTTCCTTTGAGCAGTTGGATAGGTGTAGGAAAGACGAATTGCTCCAAATTGCGTATCACTTCCAGGTATCAACGCAAGCTCTTAAAAGGGACATCAAGAGAGCTGTGATGGATAGGTTGGTGGAGTTAGAGGTCATTGCACTAACGAGCAAGGATGCCGGTTCTTCTGGGGCTGGTGCTAAACCTGCTGTGGTTGTGGAAGAACAGGACAAGGTGCAGGGGGTGGCTGAAGACTTAGTGGAGGCCACATTACCTCCCTTTGAACCATTCTCTCCGGTCTCCACTGGGTCAAAAAGCGAGACTCGCCTGAAAGTTCGTTTGGCCGCTTGCATATGAAGGCGCAGGAAAAAGCCCAGGTACGCCAGGCAGAATTTGAATTTCGCCTTGCAATTCGCAAAATGGAGATCGAGGCGGAGAAAGAGGTTAAGCTCCGACAGCTTGAACTATAAGCAAGAAGGAATGCCCCTGCTGTGCAGCCAACCCACTTCGTGGCCTCTAGCATGTCTCCTTTGCAAGATCCACTCTCTACCACCTTCGATGTAAGTAAGTACATTGCTTTAGTTCCTCTATTTAGGGAACAGAAGTTGATTTGTACTTTGGTGCATTCGAGCGAATTGCCACATCACTTTGCTGGCCTAAGGAGGTCTGGTCACTGCTTTTGCAGTGTAGATTAGTGGGCAAAGCTCAGGAAGTTTGCTCTACACTTTCTCTGGAAGAAAGTTTGCACTATGATACTGTGAAGGCTGCAATCCTACATGCATATGAACTGGTTCCTGAGGCTTATAGACAACGCTTCCGAAATCATCGTAAAGTGTCAGGCCAAACATTTGTTGAATTCGCTAGAGAGAAGGGCACTCTCTTTGATAAATGGTGTGTAGCCAGTAAAGTGAGCAACTGACTCATTGCGCGAGTTAATCCTCTTAGAAGGATTGAAGAACTGTTTGCCTGAACGCGTTGTCTATTTAAATGAACAAAAAGTAACTTCCTTATCACAAGCAGCTATTTTGGCAGATGAGTTTGTGCTCACGCATAAGAACGTTTTCACGTCTGCATGTGTGGAGAAGACTTTATCTACTCCCAGTTCCCAGTCTCCCCCAGTAAAAACTATTTCCTCACGTCCTAAAGAGAAGCGTGAATGTTTTTATTGTCACAGGAGAGGTCATGTAATTGCAGATTGTACAGCCCTAAAACGTAAGCAGCAGCAAGCTTAGAGTGTAGGGTTTAGCCATGCTGTTTCCCATGTTGTCGTTCCTTCAACAATGGAAAATACTTCTGATCCTGGTTATGAGCCTTTCATTTTGAAAGGGTTAGTTCGTTAACGGGTGAACCAGGGGATCAGAAGCCGATTCAGATATAGAGGGATACTGGAGCAGCCCAGTCATTTATTGTTGCAGACACACTGCCTTTTTCTGATCACTCCCCATACAGTATAATTCTAGTATCTTGGTCCAAGGAATTGAAAAGGGATATGTGAAAGTGCTTCTACACAAGATACATTTGGATTGTGCCCTAGTTAAGGGGTTTGTTAGAGTTGGTGTACGTCCTTCTCTACCAGTTAAAGGGGTAACTTTTATACTAGGAAATTACCTGGCAGGGGGTAGAGTATGGCCTTTCATTTGTTTTTCTTGCTGCTTATGTTTTAGGGCCAAACAATCTGCAATTATATGACCTCTCCTGTGACAATAGAAACATTCACGTTCTTGCTTAGGACATGAGGAACTAGTTTTTACTGGGGGAGACTGAGATTGTGAACTGGAAGTAGACAAAGTCTTCTCCACATGCACAGACATGAAAACGTTCTTGTGCGTGAGCACAAACTCATCTGCCAAAATAGCTGCTTGCGATAAGGAAGACACTTTTTATTAATTTAAATACAGAACAACACGTTCAGGCAAACAGTTTTTAAATTCTAAGAGCATTAACTCACGCTATGAGTTCAAGTCGCTCATTTTACTGGCTACACACCCTTTATCAAAGAGAGTGCCCTTCTCTCTAGTGAATTCAACAAACGTTTGGCCTGACGCTTTCTTATGATTTCGGAAGCCTTGTCTATAAGCCTCAGGAACTAATTCGTATGCCCGTTATATAGGAGCTTTCACAGTATCGTAATGCAAACTTTCTTCTAAAGAAAGTGTAGAACAAACTTCCTGAGCTTTGCCCACTAATCTACACTGCAAAAGCAGTGACCAGACCTCCTTAGGCCAACTAAGTGATGTGGCAATTCGCTCAAATTCCTTTTTGGTTACAGTTCAAGCTGTTGGAGCTTAACCTCTTTCTCCGCCTCAACCTCCATTTTACAAATTGCAAGGCGCAATTGAAATTCTGCCTGGCGTATCTGGGCTTTTACCTGCGCCTCCATATCCCTTTTAAGAGCTTTCTCCGATACCTGAATCCAGAAGTGATCAGCAATTTGGCACAATTCGTCCTTCCTACACTTGTCCAGCTGCTCAAAGGAAGGTTCCTCCACAAACTTTCGTAAATCAAAAGTAGCCATAACTACAGTACTTTGCCAAAAACACAATCCACAAATCAAAATCCTATACCAGTCCTTATTCAATAAACAAATACCAAATAACACTAACCAGTCCCAAAACGCACAAAAGTACCAACACCAAAATTCTGCAACACAAAAAACAATTCTTAGAACAGGAATTTGATATCCCAGACAAGCCCCCAAAAATGTTATGTCCCCAAGTGTCTATGGGTAAAGGGGTGTAACATTTAGGATAATTTTTGGAAGGAGGTGGGTTCTGGTGAAGGACTAGGAAGTGTGATAACAAGGGTGGGTGCAAAAGTGATGATTTTAAGTTGAATAAGTGACTGGTAAGACACAATAACACACAGGGGTCAGGAACTAAAGTGGTGCCAAAGAAATGAAAATAACAAACAAAATGGAGCTGGCTAGGAAAGTGAGGGAAAGCTAACCTGACTACAAAAGAAAACCCAGAACACACGGTCTTCTGCGTCTTCAACACCCTAATTAACCTCCACTGACTACCCAAAACCATACAAGACAAACGGCACTCACCTGTACTAAACTAGTGTTACTAATACAAAATCAACTAAGTGTGTAGAATGTACCCAACAACTACCTAAACTAACATTATACACAAAATTTCACACAAAAACACAAGTGAACTAGGAATACAAAATAAGGGAAAATGTGAGTAATTAACAGGAACAGGGTACAAAAGAACACAAAGGTTGAACATATAACACCTTAGGGCAAGGTAATGGCGAAACAAGGATAAACACAAACAAACAAAAGTACAAAGCCAAAGCTATACGAAAATATACACAAACAAAGCAAAACAACAAACCAACAAAGCCGAAGTAAAATCAGAAGCGAAGCGATAACCAAAGCCGAGCAGGACCAAAGTCAAACAAAAGGCCTCTCCTTCCTGAAAACCTCCATGTTATATACTGAATAAGATGCACTCTGATTGGCTGAAGGGTGACTGATGATGATTTCGTACTGAAACAGTGGTATCATGGTGGGCCAATGGGGTGGGAGAACAATCAAGGTCAGCAGTGTGGAACATAACAACAAACACACATAGACCACACACTGGGACGTAACAAGCAAATATGAAAAAAACTGTTGGTGCTGTGCCTCTTCCTACAATGTACAGTACAGTATATTACAAAAGAACAAGATGTTTTGATCATTTAATGAATACTGCCCATGTATCCTCTGAAACCACAATCAGGAAAACATACAGTATGTGCCTTATAAATACAGTAAATGCATTTTCATCCTCCATGAACATATTAAGTTTATAAATACAGTAAGTGAACGGAAAAATCTATTTGAGACACAAATTGAGGAAGAAAAAAATGCCACACGACATATCCCGTGTTTTTATTACATTTTCCTTTTTTTAATTTGGAGTCTACAATAATTTCTTACTACATATTACAGCCGTTGCTTTAAGGATGTTAATCAGTTTTAGCATCTCAGAAGGAGTTTTAGATTAATGAAGATTAAGGTTTAAAGGCTTTTTTAAAGAAAATATTAACTATTAACAGGTACAGCAGAATGTGTTTTACCTACGTACAGTAGGTAACAACATACTCTCCTACAGAATCATTCATCATTTGACATGGTGCACACTCCACAGTGCCAGACAGGAGAATTAGTGTCAATTGCAGGAGTAGCAGGTCTCTCAGTGACTTCACTGCAAGCTTGTCAGTAATTTTCCATGCAGAATTCAATTAAGCACCCTTCCTTTATGTGAAGAAATCTGGCAGATAAAATAGGCAGCAATGTTGTTTGACTCTTTCAGAGATGATTTTAACTGACTAAAATAATGTGTGGTATTTTTAGACAGCTGAGCATCAGAATAGGCATTCTGTGTTGCTTTTAAAAAAGTCCTATACAATGTTAGGCCTTTTAAATTATGTGTTTAAAAATATGTTGTTACCTTGTCTTAGATGTGACATTTATGGTAACATAAAACGTTGATCAGGGCTGGATTATAAAAGGCCCATGAAAATGACTGATTTAGGGCAGAGTAAACAGTGAGTTTGATGGCCATCTGAATAAACCTGCTTCAAAACGTCGCTGAACTGCTCTGTGACTTCTTGCATCCCTGCAGCCAGGAAATCCTGAGAAAGCTGTGCTTGATTAATCCCAACCCTAAATGGTTAGTGCTGACCAGGCTGTGGAGTCTTGTTTTTTTATTAATCTTGATTATAGTTATATAATATTATCCAGAAATGAATCAAACAATAGCTGGATCTAGTTCAGCCTGTGCTCCAGCTGAGTATAACAGCACATCTACCCTCTCCCTGGTGTTTAGCCAACTGGGAGCCCAAAGAGTAAAAGTTCACTGAAACGTACCAAGATATTTATAGGGAAATCATAACAAAAGATTTTTAACCATAAATACATTTTTCACAACTTATTTTAACTTAACATGCTGGGGCCTATAGGAAACCGAAACCACATTGCACTCACATAAAGGACAAGAATGGAGAATACTGCATTCATCATTATTGGAAGTGACAAAACCAAAAGTTTGATTTCTATGACTGGAACATGATTGCATATTGCTGGGAAAGGCATTAGAAAGATCGTGTTAACTGATTGCTACCATCGGCTACCAAGAGAGGAGGCGCAAGCAAAATTAAAACATACAGTACACGTGCACTTGCTATTCCAAATATTAGAAATCCCTGGTCAGATGAATAGACTCGCTGTAGAAGGTCAGCATGAGGTAACTTAAGGAGCATGAGGCAGATTTAATAAAATAAATTTAGTTATAAGTTAGAGATATATGTACCAGTCATTGTTATTTTTATTAAATCTACTACATAATCAAGAATTTTAAATAATAATTAAAATACCCAGATAAGTGATAACTGTAGAAAACAAATAAAAAACATAATTCTTAAGAAGACATAAGAGATGTAAATAGCCGAAGGGAATACTGCACCGAAATTAAATCTTAAATTAAATTATGAACTCAGTTTTACTTTTTGCTGGGTTGTATGATTTCCTTTGTGGGAGCTTTGGTAAGGAAGCCAAACTATTTGTAATATTTAAAAAATGAATATTTATACGATAAAGAATTTAGATATGGCAAAGAACTGCATGTAGTATTGCTGTATTTACTTTCCTTTGTGACTAGTTTCCTGTCTGCAGCTGATCAACAAACCCACTGTATGTTTGTAAAAATCCTACCCAATGCTTCTCCTCTTAGTTACACAAACTCAATGCCACCAGCATAATTTCATGCTGACAGTCCAGCATTCTCTAAGATTTCAAGATTTCAAATTAATCAACAGCCAGGAGCTCCTCAAGTTTTGTGAAATCAAGTTTTGCATCTTTTACTTTGCAGTTTCCTGGTTTCTTAAGTCTTGTATGTTTGTCTTTTTGTTCTAAATCTTGATATCGGGATTGGTAGTACCTCAAATGAGGGATGTTATATATATAGCTATTGGGATGATTATGATTTCCTGAAATGGCCTATAAAACTAAAACATATGCATAGACATATGAAAATATAATATGAAATAGCCATTTGCTAATTCAGGGATTTATATATTCCTATCCTTTTATTTTTATAGTTAGTTCTAGTTACACACATATAAAATGCATATTTCATTTTAATTGCTTTGACATAAAAACAGCATAGCATACAGTATGTTTAAGTGATTCCTACTGTGGAAAATGGTATAAAAAACTTTTACAAGAAGTGTATATTTTATTAGATGAGCATATACCTTTGTAATTGATGTAGGGGAGTTTTAATTAAGCTGGTTCAGCCATACTATTTCAACAAAGAAATAGGAAACACATTTTGATGACTAATACATTATGGGTCAAGAGAAAGTTAAAATGAATTATTAAATGAATACTAAAGTAGTAGTAAGTTAAAAGTAACCATCATTAACAGGCTCAAGGCAAGCTGAGAAGTGCAGTGGCAGTGTACTGCCTGGATATATTATTCAGAAGTGTGAAATCCCACCAGAATCGTATAGTGGCAATAAAGAAAACTAAAGAGAAAAATATGCATAATTCATAGAGGCATAGATATGTTCTTGAAAAAAAAAGAAAGCATTCTAGCAGAACTGCACAGAAAACCCTAAGTTTGGAATTTGAAAATCTAAATTTAGAATTTTAGGTTAGAAAATTGAATTGGAATTCTAAGGAACTCCTGGGAGTAGACAATAACAATGATTTTACTAAAATCTGAATGAAAACTGAAAGCTATATTCCCTGGCTGGTGGATATTGCAAGGACTCAGCAGAAGAGTGGACAATTCAAGGAAATCCCTCAGAAAACTGACATTTAAATTGAACCACATAGTTTTTATTTCAGCTATGTTTTTAAAGCTTCTCATGGTGCTGGTAATCTCTTTGCAGCTCGTGTACATTCATTATCTTTGATAAACTGTTATACTTTCTGTTCTCATATAAAGTTATGGGATTCAATGTTACATTTTTTTCCTGAAACACAGGACCCATACCACATGTATTTTAATTCATTTGTGCTTTGAGGTAACAAATGAGGATTTTGACAGCATGCGAAAAACTAAAAGGTTGCTTAGGGACATAATACATTGCAACATAATATAAAGCTTTCTTTTTTTAATTTCTTCTTTGGCATTGATGTCCCCAGACCCTTCTGTGCTGTATTCCTTTCTGCCTCATTAAGCAGTGATATACTTAAAAGGATGTCAGGATAAAAGTGAATAGGTATATCATAATTATATTTTTTAAACCTGAAACATACATATTAATTTCACAGACTGTTCAACCATAGAATAAATCTAAATATTGCAAAAAAATATTCCAAAGAAAGCAGAAGTTACAATGTTAATAAAATAATGTTATTTTCTAAGTTGGAAACCATATACTTTCCTGAAAGCATGATCATACACATTCTTTGATTCATTTTAGAATGATCAAGCCATTTAGCATAGAAATTCCCATTGTTTTGTTTTTTCATTTGCTTCAACACAGCAGGAATAAATACTGAAAAAACACTGACATGACAAGATATGTGTTCCCAAACATTCTACAGCTGATTATATTACTCTTTGTAAAGTCAGCAATACAATAACATAAAATGAATAGTTTTCAACTCAGTGTTCATCTAATTTTAGACTCAAGATATGTATTAATAAGTACATTTTGGATGTCATCTTATATTTGAATACTTTAGTATCTTTTCAAGACAGGACACTTGCATTTTTTCACTTGCGTTTTAAAGTATGACTCAAAATCATTACATTTCTAATGGTAAGAATATAGAGTTTTAACAGAAGTTAATACCAGTTTATTTCTACTTCAGAGTGTCCTATGGTCAAAATTGTTCTTAATCATTGTTTGGGCTAGATTCCTGCCAATAAGGATTTGTCCTATGCTCAAGTTCTGTAGGTTCTATCTATCAGACTGAAATCTGATTGACTATCGGACTGAAGTCTGTGCAAGATGTGTGTATGCTACATTAGATTGTCTTCTATGAAGAGATGAAACTGTGTGCATGCAGTTTATTTTACTATTTTAATTTGTAAGGAATTACATTTCTACAGGACTGTGCAATTATTAACACAGGACTATATAATTATTAATACTTAATTTTAGTTACCTAATTAACAAGTTTTTTTTAGATTTTCATTTCTGTTGATGTAGAATAGCATTGTCTCATTGGCCTCTTTATTAACTCATTTTAGTCATTTTAGTATCAGTTCTACCTTGTGTTTGTCACCTGGTTAGATGGTGGCATTAATTAATACAGCAGAGTTTTGCTTCACACATTTTGCCAGTGTTTTTATGTACTTTATACCCTTATAGCCAGTCTTTTATGTACTTTATACCCTGAAGACAGATGAAAATACATTTGTTCCTCCAACAGCATTTCCCACTTTCACATAAAAAATGAATGTCATTCCAGCCAGGCACAGGAACGTATAGTACAGTACATACACCAGACGAAATGTGTGCTCTTCAGAAAGTCAGCCTTGCAGGGCTGTGATGTCTTTATTTCCTGTATAGGTGTCCCATGCAGAAACAATGCTTGGAAGCTACAGTACCTTGTTTTTCTTTAACTTTGTGTTTTGTTTTTCTTTGTAGAGCTCACGTATTCCTGGGTTTTCAATGAAGCTTTCAACTTTGTACAGCAGGACAACCGTCGCTTCATTTCACAAAAGACAGGGAACTTGTACATAGCAAAAGTAGAAGCATCAGATGTGGGGAATTACACCTGTGTGGTGAGGAATGTTATAACCAATGCCACAGTGTTCAGTTCTCCAACTCCTGTAGTATTACGTACAGATGGTAAGACTCTTAAACTGGCTTTTATTCAGTTTTGTGTACCAAGCTTGCCATTCTATATAGAACAATGAAAAACTGAAAAGAGTAGTTTGAGCCAAATAGTGCTTTTATGTTTCTTGCTGCATGTAAGCAGGACATTAGTTTATTAATGACCTGTCTTTCAGCTGCCAAGAACCAAGGCTGTATCAGAGTTTGTTCAGAAACTGTAAGAGGGTTAATATGCATGGTGCCTAAATAACATTGATCCCTGCAGAGGCATGAGGCAAATTGTGAATCAGTGAGCCTAGTGCTGGCAATGTTCCCACCTGTACAGTGGCTACCTTAGGGATTGATGGAGAGGTTTATTTTTGCCATTTGTGTCCACATATTTTAAGAATTATACATTTTACTTTCCTTTTTGTATTTTTAATTGCAATATTACAGTATCATAAAACATACCGTGAAATGGTTCATTAAAAGGGAAATTATTATGATGACAACCCCCCCAGCACCTCCTTAAGACCCACCTGTTCAATCTCTACCTTTAGATTATGTGATTTATCATTGTCATTTCTGTGCTTTGTACTGTATTTCTTTTGCTTTGTTATGGTAGACTGTACTTTCTGAGGTGTATTTTTTGGTCTTTGTATTATACAGTAGCATATTAACTTACTGTATTTGTTTTGTTAATCCATCTTTCCATATGGTTTATACAATGTTATTATTTTACACTAGCTCATTGATTGTAAGTATCTTTGGATAAAGACACCAATCAATCAATTCATCAATGCAATAAATTGATTATCATCAGTGGATTATTTATCAGCTCTCTGGAGGAAAATAAATACCAATTAAATATATTGTAAATACTTATTAATTAATTCCATGAATTTTGTAAAACTGAATAGACTTTCAACATCATTAAAATCAGCTCATACTCAATTTTTCAAACTTGGCTATCAACTTGGTGCTTTCTGATGTTGTACTGTACAGAAAAAAGAAGAAAATTGATGCTCTTCTCATATTTGGACATGAATCTCTTAATGACATGATTCAGTTGTGTTCCGTTTAACCTAAAATAGCATAACACAACACAACATAACATCACTGTATTAGCCCTATACAATTTCTTGCATTAGGAATTTGTCTTTTCGCATACCCCAGCTGCTCTCCATGAGACACAGACAGTGAAAGACGCTTGGGGTCAGAGCGCAGGGTCAGCCATTGTACAGCGCCCCTGGAGCAGTTGGGGTTAAGGGCCTTGCTCAGGGGCCCAACGGAGTAGGATTCCTCTGCCTGCTGCAGGATTTGAACCGGCAACCTTCCAGTCACAGGCGCAGATCCTTACCCCAGAGCCACATAATAGAAGTTAGCTGGATATTTTAGTAAGTTATAATTTATCTTACTGAAGAGACTTCCTAGTACTATGTCTGTAAGTTTGCCTGTAATTGTTATTCTTTTTAACAGCTGTGATGGGAGAGTATGAGCCAAAAATAGAAGTGCAGTTCTCAGACACAGTTTCTGTTGCTAAAGGATCCTCGGTAAAGTTGGAATGCTTCGCCCTGGGAAAGTATGTACAGTATCAATTTCAGTAATTGCCACAGAAGCAAAGTAATTACTTTGGATAATAATGTAATGTAGAACTGGAGTAATGTTAACTACCAAAATAAGATGTGTGACCCAACCCAACTCAATTGAATTCACTACTAAAGAAAAGTAGTCCAAGTTTTGGAAAAAAGTCAATATTATTTTACTCAAACAGAAAGTGACTTGTTTTTCAGAACAGATGTATATATTTCTATGAGTCTCTATGAAATAAATTTCTCCAAAATAGAAAAAAAAATCAATTAGTTTTATAGTAAGGAACACAGAGTAACTGCATTAATCAGAAATCATGGTCACATAATTGTATGCATTTCTGTTAGCGATTGATTGCTTTTTCTTAATTTTGAAATACACAAGTTTTTTTTAAATGCAATATTGCCAGTACCTGTGCAAACATATGTGGCATTAATTAACATTTTCTTTTTGATATATCTAGCCCAGTTCCTGTCATAACATGGAGAAGAGCAGATGGTAATCCTTTTCCTGGCAAGGTCAAAATAAACAGCTCCAATGGAGTCCTTGAAATCCCATATTTCCGACCAGAAGATGCTGGGATATATGAATGTATTGCTGAGAACTCAAGAGGAAGAAATGTTGCAAAAGGAAGGCTGATTTTCTATGGTATGTCAATTTACACCTCCTGATTCAATCTAAAGAGTTTCTTTTCATATCAGCTTAAAAATGTACTTCGTTTTTTTTGTATTTTGCATCTCACACTTGTAATTCATTTTAGATTAAAGAAGAAATGTGGAAATTAAAGTTCCGATCTGTGAAAGGCTGTCTTTTGTTGTTTTCACTTAAAATATTCCATGTCTCAGACTTTTTAGACTGCATTTCAAATGCAAAATATTCAGTTGTAACCATAGAAAATACATGAATTTATATTTAGCATCCTGATGAAAACAGAATATATTTCTGAGCATGCTAAAATTGTGGAATTAGAAGTGCCTATTTTAAATTAAAAGTCGAAGTTAAGTAAATATTCAAATATATATATACTTTAATGCCTGTTTGTTTGTGTTATATCTTAATTTGTTATAAGGGATTCAAGAACTGATACTCTAATTATATTTGTCAGATAACATAATATACCTAATGGCTGCATTGCTATGAATGAAGTTATCTCATTATTGTCAGAGTTCATTGAAGCAAGTCTAATTCAAATAGCTGTTCTATTAATTATATAGTCTGAGTTTAATAACTATTATTTTTCTCAAACTGTGTAAGGGTATTAAGAAGAAAAGATTATCTGGAATTAATTTGTACCAATTAACCTTTATGTTTTGTAACATTCAAATATATCTATTAACCATAGTCACTAAAAGAAATAAGTAAAAACAACAAATTATACTGTATACTGTTTAGGAATTTCTATTTGACCATTTCTATCAAGTATTTGTTCCACTGTTGGCAGTGCATGCATTAGAATATTTTATTGTAATAATTTGTAATACTGTACATGGTTCTTAGAATTGTATAGTTTAAACAGCGCATTGGAAAGTTTATAGTTGTTTTTAATAATACTTACTGTACATCTCAAACCGAATAGAATAGAAACTGACTATTCTTTGTTGAGATCTGTTGATGATTTTTTTAATTGTGTTGGTATCTGTAGATGTTGAACATCTTCACTGGGTCCAAACATTAAAAGATGCATACATGTCAATTGAAGATGATCTCTATTGGGAGTGCAAAGCCAGTGGGAAACCAAAACCTACATATAGGTGGCTGAAAAATGGAGAACTTTTGGTTCTTGAGGTGAGTGGAAGTCCTGATGGTTTACTGGTGAATGGCTTGCTGATACAGTAGGTATTAGTGGGCCTGAGATGTCACATGTCACATGATTGTTTAGTACTACCTGTTTACATCCTGTTCACACCTTGTTCCGACTCATTTGATTGATTTATTTATTGAAATTATGTTTATAGATGTAGAAATATCATAAATACTGTATAGACAATTCACATATTTAGCAGAACAGCTGAAAATAAATTCTTAAATATTGGCGTTTCACCTTGATAAACCAATCTGTTCTCTTATCTGAGTCAATATACATGTATGATACTATTGTATGTCACATGTAATCATTTTCTAAATATTATATTGATATTTAATGGGAAAAAATAAATTAGGTCAGCAATGCACCTGAAAAAAAAAATGGAAGTAAAGAAAATAAATCTGTTTCACGTACTATGTTTCCATTAAAAGATCCTTTATCATTCAGAGGCTGATTGTAAAATGTGATAAAATGGTGTATTAAGATGCTACTGCTTTGAATTTTCTTGAAAACACATGTAGTAATAAAGTGCTTAGTAAAGCCAAGGTTTTACCTGTGTATTGACAATGCACTTAGAAGAATTAGGCAGCTAGAGGAATCAATATTAAATTAGGAGTGAGAGTGCTAAGTAAAGGTCACACAAACATCTGAGAGAGATTAAATTGGCTTTATAAAGCTAATTGACAGATTTCTTCTTAAAGTATAAGACCAATAACATTTCCAGCATTGATTCTCATGAACAATTGAGAATTGCTGGTTAACTGACAGCAGTATGGACTAGTAGTTAGGGCTCTGAACTTGTAACTTGAAGTTTGTGGGTACAATTCCTCGGTGAGGCACTGTTATTACGCCTTTGACCAAGATACTGGAATCAGTTGCTTCATGAAAATATTCAGCTATATAAATGTGTTCAGATTTAGTTTGCTTTGGATAAAAATGTTGTAAGTAAACCGATTAAAACAAATGGTTAAAGTGGAATAATAAGAACTGTGATCTTCTAGCAAGGCTTAGTCTGGGTGAGTACTGGAATGGAAGACCTCTAAGGAAACCCAGGATGGTGCTAAAAGTAGTGTTTGTGGACCAGAAAGTGGCAATCTTCATTATCAGCCGGAATTTCCAAACTAATTTCTTAGAATGGTGATCTTACAGGTGGATCACATGGTGTAGGTGGTGTTATCTTTCAGCTGAGACAAAACTACTTGACTATTAAAGAGCTCATATTACAATTTGGCCCCTAACTTTGCCCATAAATTAATTAAAGAAGATCGGGCCTGCTGAGGCATAATGTCTGCTGCATATGACCAAGCTGAGTGGGTAGATCCCCACCTATATGTAGGTTATTTGAAGATTATTTGAAGTGAAAGGCACTATATAAATGCAAGCAATTATTGTGATCCCTTTTTCTTGTATTATGTAACCAGGACAGAATTCAGATAGAAAATGGTAGACTAACCATTACAAATCTCAGCCTGATGGATTCTGGGATGTATCAGTGCTTGGCAGAAAACAGACATGGAACCATTTATGCTAGTGCTGAGCTTAAGGTTGTCGGTAAGAAGAAAATTGTTTGTTTCCATGCCTGCATCTTTAGAAAAGAACAACTTTTATATTTACTGTCACAAAGCTGTTATGTACACTAAATACATGCAATTTTGATATGCCCCTACTGTGAGGAAAGATTAATTACTTTGAAGCAAAACACTGTGCTGAACATCTTATAAGAAAATGAGACTTACAATAAATAAATACAAAATGAACTGAAATTCATAAATTTAAAGTATGTGTACTGTATGCTTTATTTTTAGGTTCTTTGATAATGGCCTATGCATTCATCATAGTCCTTTTACATACCTTTACCTGGAAGCAAGACAGAAAGGGAGCTGATAGCTCCATTAAATGAAGCTTAATTAATAAACCTTAATTACTTTAATAATAATAATTAATAATTAATCTGTAGCTTTTGATCTTTATAATGATGATAGGAACTATTGTTTTAAAGGCTTACTGTTTATGCTTTTTGAACTTTCTATTACAGCATCACCACCAGATTTTTCCAAAAATCCAGTGAGGAAAACCACAATGATTCAAAAAGGAGGTGAAGTTACCATTGAATGCCGACCAAAAGCTTCTCCAAGGGCTACCTTCTCATGGAAGAAGGGCGGTGAAATTCTTCAGGAAAGTAAGAGGTATGATTCCTGAATTGTATTGATTATACATTTGATACAGCTCATACATTTTCCTTACTGCACAAATAACTGTAAAAATTACATAATGCTGCACTTCATATTCTTAACAGTATATGCACTGTATGAATTCAGATATTGTCAGAGATTATTGAAAAGAATGGTGAACAGGCAAGTGTTACAAGATGAATTTTAAATCTTCACATGATTCAGGAGCATTCTTCAAATGAAGTCTTGTGTCTAGATTTGTTATCAAGTATGTCTTGTTGGAAGGAAATTTACATTCCCAGAGAAAACCCATGCAAACACAAGTTGGTTTTGAGAAGGTCCTCCAAGTTGTATTTTGCCAGAATTGAAACCAAAACCCAGGAGCTGTAAAGGTGTAGCACTAAGTACTGTACAAGGGCCCTGTGCAATCACATTTTTGTATTTTAAAAGAAGATCTTTCACCAAATATTAAAAAAATAAAAAGTTGAGATGGGCTAAACTAATACCAGTGAGAAGTATGTAACGTTAAGTAAATCTGTTAGGGTACCTTGGCAATAATAATGCAATAATGCAATAAATTACTTCCTTTTTAAATTTAATACCTGTCAGAAATAACTGACTTAGCAACCAATGAGAATGAAATAAACTGTATCTCTTTGTTGTGCTTCTTAATCACCAATAAGTATGTCAGGTGCGTAGCTGCATCAGCATGTATAGGCTGCAAAGAAACAAGTAATAGGTTTTCTTCCATGCTGAAAGGAGAAGAAAAAAAACACAACATCTCGGCTGTGGAGCCTTCTTCAGGTGTGAGAAAGACAGGGCAGACAGCAAAGATTTAATTGGATAGGAGAACAAAATCTGGGAGAGTGGAGGAGGCAGGAGCAGAGGAGAGGCAGAGAGGCCACTCAGGTGGTGCGAAGTGGAGAGAGGTGAAGAGAGGTGTGAAGTCGATACCTGCATGTGAATAGAGAAGATTACATGAAAACAAGTGTGTCATTGAGAGAAGGGGGAAGGTGTGAACCAAGTTTCAGGATAATTTTTGTTTCTGATGTCTTTCTGCTATGGGAGTTAAGAAAACCTTCAGACAGACAGAGAGATAAGTGTGATCATGGTTATCTGAGGTGAAATGAAAAAATATGGGCTTGGAGAGATCTTTAATCTTCACAGCCTTAACATGTCCTCTGAAGCAGTCTCCTAGTCATCCGGTTTCCCTAACATAGATAGCTGGGCATTTCCTGGAAGAGATACAGTAAATGAGGTTGATGGAGGTACTGTACAAGTGGTTGCCTGGGTGATCCGGAATTGTCCTGAGGGGCCTTGAATAAGTGTGGTGTTAGATATGTACTTGCAGGTGATGCAGTGAGCTCTGTTGTAGGGGAAAGTACCTGGTGTGGATGATTGTTGAGGGCGGTCAAGGGAGCTATGAGCAAGAAGGTTACGCAGATTAGGCAGCAGGCGATATGAGATGATGGGGCAGTCAGAAAAGAGGGCCCCAGTGGAGGGATCAGCCTGTAGGATGGAAAAGTTGTCATTAATGGTCCTGGGGATAGAAAGTGTGTTAGGGTGGAAGGGAAGCACCAAAGGACAGCGGTTGTTAGGCCAGGGGTTCCTGGTTGAGTTGTTGACTCGGATGAGGGCCCTGTCAAGAACATGGGTGCGGTGTCCTCTGTTGATAAAAAAAGGAGTACATTTTGAGTGCTTGGTTCTGAAAATCCATGTAATCACTGCAGAGTCATCGTAGCCGAAGGAACTGTGAAAAGAGAGTTTTAAGTGTGTTTGGGGTGAAATGATATGCACAGAAGATAGCTGTGTGAATCCGTGGGTTTGTAATAGACTGAAGTAGAGGATCGGGGATGGTTAATGGATAGGTTTATGTCTAGAAACAGAAGAGTAGTGGAAAATATGTTAACTGTGTATTTGAGGGACAAGTGGAAATTGGTGACGTGATGCGAGAAGTGCTCTAACGGGTCATTAGAGCATGTGGGAGCACCAATGCAATCATTGATGTATCGCTTGTAGAGGTCAGGGACAAAGCCAGTGTAGGAAGTAAAGAAGTGTTCTTCTAGCCAGCCAACAAAAACAATGGCATAACTGGGTCCCATTCTGGTGTCCATGGCAATTCGACTAACTTGCTGGTAAATAAGGTTATTGAATAAGAAGGCATTGAGTGTGAGTAACAATTCTGCAAGACGTACCAGGGTGTGGGTGGGTGGAATAAGTGTGTCTACCTGCTTAAATTTCACTGATATACTTTATGATGAATTAAACTCATACACAGTACATATTTAGTGGAAGCATTCAAGGCACAGCCATTTAAATTTCTTGGAGTTTGTTTGACCCCTTTAATTCCCATTCTTTGACATTTTTCAAAGTCCACCTCAGTTTTTTTTTTCTTAATGTCTACTGCCTGTCATTTTTCTCTAAACCCCTGGGATTAAACCATGTCAGGTGATTTTTTAAATGGGCTAATGCTCACCTACTGTGGGATCATTCATAACACCTGAAGTGGTAGACTATTTTAATGCCAAAGAGTAGCTTTTAAGCAACATGTGGGAGGGTTTCCAGTAATCTTATTATCCATTTGCCTGTTACAAAGTATTCTGTCACCATATCCACCCCAGTGATTTACAGTATTCCTAGGATTAATCTAGTAATTGACATCTGGAATTAACATTAAGGATGATGTTTTTGACCTAGTAAGCACAGATCCATGATGAATTAAGAGATTGGGACTCCCTTTATAATGATCACTATATCAAAAGCCCTGCTCCATGATATACTGTGTATACTATATTATACACATACAGTATATATGCAGGTTATTCATTTAAAATTATTGCAATTTACAGGTCATAATTTTTCTTTCTCAGATGGGTCAAACATATTTTGAATGTCATAATACAGTATGGCGACATGCGATGAGAGTCTCTCAGGGTTAAATATGGGTAGATAAGGAATTCTGTACCATTTCATAGTGTGGGTAAGAATACATACAGCAGGATTTTGCATGGCTCAGCTAAAGTATTCTCCTGTTTCTGCTTATGGAGATATAGCTTCTGAAATCAATCACCATTTATCTATACATTCTCAGTAAATCAGCGAACCTGCTCTGGCATGCAAAATGAACTATTGATTAGTCATCATATGCCACAGTAAGCTGTCATATGGAGAAGCAGAAAATAGTGATTACAGAGTGTCTGCATCTTGACAGTACATAAATATGTCAAAAAGAACGAAGTATACATGTGAGTATCTAGAGTATATGAAACTAAATGATATCCCAATGTCCTGGCTAACTTCCATTCTGACTTTGCACAATCTGGCCTACCTAAAGTTCTTAATCCAATTGGTGAAGCAATTCTTCACTTCTTTGTCTGCACTCTGGCTGGAGGTGCAGAATGTCTGTATACTTATACATAGTGCTTTCAGATCCTTCAAAAAGGTGAAAATCACTATCAAGTGATTAATATGATCGGGATTATGATACCAATGTTTGTTTCAATTCTACTGTTTATATAACTCTCCTCTAAAATGGAATCAGGGGATTTTATGTGCCAATTGTGTTAGAAACTGCAGAGGTGTCCAGGCACCTTATTAATAGCAATCAGCTCTGTTACATGAAGCTATGAGAATCCCATAACCTGCTGTGCCCCTTTGACTGAACTGGTATTTCTGCACAGTGCTTCTCTACCAGTTAAACACGTGGCAACTTCATTTGTTGATTGAAACTTCATGGGATATAATTATCAAGAGAAAGCCATAGAAACGTGTGGAGAGCACATTTGGTTTCATGTTTATTTCATTTTGCACAGCTTAAAGCTGAAATCCCTTTTTTAAACACCACAGACCTATCACTTTCACTGAAGCCTACCCCCTGTAGTTTATGCTGCTTTATATTCATACCTTGTTTCATTACCTTTCGAAAATGGCCTTTAATGTTTTGATATAATCACACACGTTACTTTGTGATAAGGCTCAAGTTAAAGATTCATTTCAATTTGAATGCTCCAGTATCTCTTCCCAATACACATCTCAACACCCACCTAGTTTTTTTTCTTTAGTCTTAATTGTCCTACAGTGCATATTTTCATACATGGAAATTGAATCCTTTAATCCAGTCACCTTCCTCCAAAAAGGGTTACCAAGATAATTACTATGACCACAAAATAATTCAAAGCAAACAAATGGTATACAGCATATGAAAAGCTAAACAGTCTGTCTTTATACCTGCTTAAGTTTTAGATGATCAAAAGAGTCATTCTTTGTTTAGCAATACTGCTGTCTTTCTAGTATGCTCGTTGATAACAAGGTTCTCAAACATCCATGAATGTACAATTAGCACAGCAAAATTGTTGTCAATGTGGTGATTCTAAAAAAGTAAACTGAGATTTTGTTTTCCTGAGAAATTTGATTGTTTCCATTTTTTCCACATTCCAAATTATAATACAAAGAAAGATCAATATTGATAGTGGTAATTTCACAAACATTGTATTTATATATTGAAGATATTGGTGGTATGTATTTTCTATCATATAATTCTCTTAATCAGGGTGGCTGTGTTAGAGGATGGAAGCCTGAGAATCACCAATGTTACGAAATCTGATGGTGGAAGATACACATGTATTGCCAGAAACCCATTTGGAACTTCAAGCAGCACAGGAAGTTTGGTGGTTAAAGGTAAGCTTTTAAACTGGGATTTTACTGGCTTTTCAGCATGAGCATTGAGAAATAAGAAAAGAAAAAAAAAGAATAACCCAACCATGAAATTGATAATGAAATATATAGTTGTTTTATGTTCCTGCTAGTCTGACAGTAACATAACTCATCCTAAGCTTTGTCAGCTTTGAGTTATTGGCCGTGCGGTTACGTCCAGAAAAGAAAAAAATACTTTGGCACCTCCTGGAGAAAGTACAATATGCGCTGAACTATTCTAAACCCATTCATTATATCTTTTATTTTGATTTAAAAAAAGCTTAGCGTCATAGCATTTTGTAGATTTAACAACTAAATATATCCCTTTTTAATTTATATAGCTTTTGAGTTTCAACTTAATTGCCATGACAGAAATAATTAAATTGGATTCCAAAAACTGAAATAAGAGTATGCTCAAAGCAGAGATACTTACTATGCAGTACGTTGGTCAGCTTGCTTTCTTTCCTCTCAATGCTGTTTTCTACCACTAATCTTCCAAGTCTTGTCTCAGCTGGATAAAACAAATGATTAGGTGTTAAAAAAACACCTTCAGATTTTTAAAGGTCACTCTAAGTCATCTCTGCTAGACCTCATAAATTATTTATGAGGGACATCTGTTGCTACTGTACATGGACATTGGTACACCACTGTTTAGTTTCTAAACCCAAAACTGATTCCCAGGCTCACATTGAGATTGTACTCGAGACACAATTTTGTGTCCTGGCCAGATATTTATAAATCAGTTAATGAGATTTAATGTTCAGTAGAGGGAGAATGGGTCTTTTGTGTAGGAAGATAAATTTTAATTTCAGTAACCAAAAACCTTATTTCCATACATCTGGAGTCTCCTTCTCTGTTCAACAGCTGTGTTCATTAACAAATGATTTAATTGGTAATCATTTATAAATATTTACTGATGTAAGTGGGATTTATAATCTCTTATAGAGTCAGTGCACTTCTTGATGTCCAGGTGGCATTTTATAAGGACAATTAATTAATTATTGTAAATGTTGCAGAGCCCACAACCTATATGTAAAATTAGTTTCTGTCATCTGTGATGTATGAATCTGGTAATTTTAAGAAATGTGTTAATGCACAAAGCATACTTTCCAACAACTTTATTGATTCAGTAAGGAAAACTCTGGAATCTTTGTGTGGAGTGTGCATGTTCCTCTTGGCTTCACATGGGCTTGTGCCAGGTTCTGTACTTCCCAGCATCCCAGAAACACTAGTGTCCAGGCTTCATTGGCTATTCTAAAGTGTCCCTTTCTCTGTGTCCCTGCAATGGACTGGGCATCCTTTCTAGAACAAGGGAAATGGTATGCTGCAGCCTTCCCCAGGTTATGCCTATTTCTCATACTAAATGACTCGATATACTATACCAAATAATGAATTAAACCAATACATCTAGTATAGGGTCGTGGGGACCTAGAACCTATCACCTATCACGTCCACACTTACACCAAGGCCAATTTTCCCAGAAGTGAATTAACCTTCTAGTATGTCTTTGGACTATGGGAGGAATCTGCAGCTCCTGGAAAAAATACATACAGGTATGAACATGAGGAGAATGTACAGTACAACCTCCACTCTGATAGCACCTCAGGAATTAGACCCAGTGCCACAGTGGAGCGAGGCAGCAATTCTAATCACTGCACCACCATGCAGCCTTATTGAATCATTATTATTAAATCTGATTTAATATGTATAATATATATATACTTTAATTGCTATTTGATTCCATTCTGTTCAAAGAACATCAACAATTAGGTGAAGATCCTACTTTACTTTTAGACTATTTTGATGCATTTTACAGTATACTGTATGATGCACAAAACCATGTGTGTTAGTGTTAAACTTTGACTATATAGAAGCTGACTATTTGACTATATATAGAAGATTAAATTATAAATCAAATGTATAATCCATGTTGTTCCAAAAGATCTCTCTGCACATTACAGGATTTTGTTATGTAAGATTTTTAGGTATAAATTAGCTGTCTAAAGCTATTACTCTCTTGCAGTATTTATTATCAAAGCAGTGCTCAGTGTCTAAAAAATGTGTTTCTTTATGTACTCTTTGTCTTTATAGAGCCTACAAAGATCATTATTCCACCTTTAAGTGTTGATGCTACAGTTGGGGAAAGCATAGTCCTTCCATGTGAAGTATCAAAAGACTCAACCTTAGATCCCACCTTCAAATGGTTTTTCAATGGGAAGCTGATTGATTTTAACAGACAAGACCATTTTGAAAAAATCGGAGGAGTAAGTACTAGAAACTCATAATTCACCCTAATGCTATGATACAAGCTCTACAGACATTCCATATTGGAGTTAGAGCTTAAACCAGAGAAAGATGCAATCATTTTCCTGGTGCTCATTCCTAAAAAATGAATGGTCAGATTGCAAATACTGTATGGCTTAATCTCTAACTAATATTTTTATTTCTAAATTATCATATTTTCCTAATCTGAAGAGGTTCTTTTTGGAATACAGTATGTTTACCATGTTTTTACTCTAAATTAACCTAAAAGAAGTTAATTTACAAAAACCTATGACTAAAAGAGATTTCTAATGCACTTGCATACAGTATGTAATACCAGACCAATCTAAATTTCCAAAAACAGCTACAGGAATTATTTTAAAATGTGGATTTGTCTAGATACGAAGACTGGAAGGGTTGGATATTTTTCAAGATACAGTAATTAGTAGTTTTGTAAAAAAAATTCCTCGTCTAGTTAAAAGTTAAAAGTTACATTTCTCAGGTTTCAGATCTAGTTTTTGAAATACTAACTCATTCAACTTTGAATAATAACTTTGAGCAATTTACAGTGCTATTACTTAGCAACAAATCACATTTCCTCTTATAATACTAAAGTGCACATAATATATTAGTTGTTTGTACTGGATTTTGGAATACAATGATCTAAGCATAAATTGTTCTTTCACAGACAGGTAAATTATAAGAATGTTATCTCTTGGCATCTTTAATAAGGTCTAACTGCTCAGCAGTGTGGAGTGAAAAACACCAGGAGCTTTATAAATATTTTTCTTTCTGTACAGGGTTCTTCTGGTGACTTGATGATCAGGAATATTCAACTGAAGCATGCAGGAAAATATGTCTGCATGGTCCATACAGTTGTTGACAGTGTATCAGCGGCAGCTGACTTGATTGTGAGAGGTGTGCTTACTTGTTGTGTGTCTGTTTTTAGCAAGTTATTTTATTACTTATTTCAGAACACTTATAGAGAACGGCATATATTTTTTTCATCACAGTAGCCTCATGATATTGATTAATGAAAAGATGAAGCAAAAACATGTTCCTCCAATCTGTTTTTAATGGGTATCTTCTTTTTAAACCATCCAATTATATTTCCCTTTTCTGCAATAAGTGTATTGTGCATGAAACAGCTATCCATTTTATTTCAATAGATTTATTATGAATGTGATATGACTTTGTATGTGCCTGAACGCTGTATGTGTCATATCAGGGCCCCCAGGTCCTCCAGAGGATCTGATTGTTGAAGAGATTACTGACACAACAGCTCAGCTTTCCTGGGGACCAGGTACAGATAATCGCAGCCCAGTTAACACTTACACAATACAGGCAAGGACACCTTTTTCAATAGGATGGCAGGCAGTTAAAACAGGTAATTATACCCTACAATTAATTGAATTAATAACTAAATTCCCATTTGATTATTTGTCTGTGTACCATTCTATTTATAGTGTATACATAATGTTGGAAATGTCTGTCCTCTTTTCATCCTAGACTATTTTGTAAGGATTTTATTGACTCATTACTGTCGAACAGTACCATTGAGTTCTTGCATTGAATTACAAAGTTATTTTTTTTACCTATAAATCCATTGAATGTGACAGTTAAAAGTAATGAAAAGATAACATTTATTCTTAGAATAGAAATTATTACTGATTTTGAAAAGTTTCCTTAATTTAATAAGTGCTTTTAATAAACCTTTAATAAAGGTTTGGGAAATATCTTATGAAGTTTTCAAGTATTTTTTTTAAGTCTGCAATGTGTGGAAGACATTTGAAGACAAAAAAATATGTAAAAAGTATGTAAAGTAAATACATATTTATTTCATGATGTTAAATAGTTCAATTCCAGTCTCTCTTTTAATCATAGTTCCTGAATACATACCTGGAAAGACACTGAGAACCACAGTGGTAGATCTAAACCCGTGGGTGGATTATGAATTTCGGGTGGTTGCAAGCAACAGTGTTGGGGTTGGAGAGCCAAGTGCACCATCAAAGCAGTTCAGAACAAAAGCAGGAGGTAAGATCTTCATTTCCATGTGACTTAAATGTCTTCCTTCAAGAAAATATGTATTATTATCTGTAGAGCAAAACAATTGTGCTCGTTTCAATGCCCTTGACTAAATATTAAATTACTGTATGTTAGGTACTGTATGTCTTTTGATTCATAACACAACATCAAACTACTGTATATTGAAGTTGTTTATTCTAAGTAGACCAGGAGTTTATTATATAACAATACAAAGCAAGTTTGTTTTAAATCGACTTCTAAAAACAACCTGAATATTTCTGTAGAATTCCATGGCACTTCCCAATTCAATAGTATGAGCTGTGTTTCAATTTGAAGTGAACAACTGATCTAGCTTGGTTATACTGTTCTTGTAATCTGCTAAGTGATATACTGTACCCCTGACATCAGCCCTGTAGTTTGTTCTCTCAGTCATTTGCGTGATTATAGAACAGCATGTTTTGAACAGTGTTTCACAGAGGTGCTGTTAAAAGATGATGTTCTGTATAGCTTTTGATGCACATAAGAACCAATTGTTATTTCACCTTTCCTTGAGTGCCTTTTAATAATGGTACTTACCATGTAGAAGTAACCTTCCTAGTTGCATTTTGATCCTATCACTATCAAAGAGTAATTTTTACTCCACAACTTTTTTTGTATAATACTGTCTCACAATATATTTTCTTTTTCGAAAACATCATGCATGATATCTAAGGGACTGTTAACTTTCTATCCCTTTCAATGTCTTTTTTAAGCTTTCTAAACATAACAAATAAAGAAAAAGACATGCCATTGTCAGTATACAGTAGCTCATAGAAAGGACCAAAAAAAAGAGGGAGAAATTGCCTATTTGTCCCTACTTTAAAAATGCACATTTGAAATAAGTGATTTTTCAGAGTACTTGTACTTGATCTTTCACATTCCATTAAAAGATTTCTGGAATCACTGGTCTGCTAATGAAACAGTGAAGAAAAGCAAGTGTTATAATGACAAAAGGGAATCCACTTAATGGTTTAGACTAATGTTTCACACAAAACAGTGTGGGTTTCGTGTGGTATACATTAGCAAGCAGAACATTCAGCAGTGACTAATGCATGCTCTCATCGACAACTGCTAGGTCTTTTGAAAAAAAGCTGTTATATTGGACAGATGAATTCAAAGAGTCTCCTTTAAGTCTGTAGCAAATTGAGAGTTGCTGTAGCAATTAGAAAATGGAATTGGAAATTGTGAGAGTTCTACTACTGTTAGGAATCAATCAAATATCATAATTTGTAGTTTTACACTTGGATTATAAATATACAAGATACAATTTATTTTATTATATATTATTACAAATGTAAGAATATATTTGTGAAGTAAACTGCAGTGATACGAAAGACTATTTTTCACTCAGGGATTATAAAGATCAGAGTTCATAACTTCAGATTATACCTTGTAGGTTTTATCAGTGTCATACACAGTAGTTAAATCACAATCATATTCTCAGATACAAGCAAATACACATTTACTACAGTGAACCATAAAAGTATTACTGATGACCACTCTGGAATGAAATGTCTTTAAAACAGTCTGTGCACAGTCATCTTCTTGGGTCCAGTTGCAAGAGAGGCTGGTGGAAGGAACTTGGTTCATCTCAGCCATATCCTTTTTCTGAATATACAAGGATACAGTATATTAAAAATCCTACTGTCTTAATTTCTTTGATCAGACAAAAATATCAGTGGGTTCCTGAAACATAAGATTGTTCTTTTACAGGAAGAATATCTTGGTTAGAATTCTGCTCTTTACTGACTTACTCTCTTGGCCTGTCATCTTGGGAAAATGTTTAAGCCCTGACTCTGACTGTTTTCAGTAATGTGATCGGTAAAGTCAGGTTGCCAGTACAGTGAGAGAGAGTAGATAATGATAGGAAGTTAATCAATGAGTTGGGTGCTAGCTTTTAAGGTACAGCATCACAGTCAATGGTTGTTTAGGGAGTTGTCATATGTAATCCTCTGACCCACTGTCTTGTGCAGCAGAGGAATAGCAAACTTACCAAAGCCAACAGCACAACATATCATTAGTATGTTTTCTTATCAGATGAGCCCCTTTAAGGTGCATTTATTTGCTCTGCCCACGCTGCTTTGTCAGGGTAACAGAAATATTATTAGAAATCATGAATAACACTTAATTCTAAGTGTAATAATATGTCTTGCCACTACATGGTGCAGGGCATTGAATACATGACAGTACCAGGGTCGTTAAGTGCAACTTTTTGCACAATTCACACATCATCTTGCTTAAATGAAGTTGTGGGAGTCTGAATATGATACCCTGCTATTTTATCAAAGCTAGTATCCTGATATCTTTTACGAAATGTCTGGATAAATTTAATCAATTAGCTATCACAAACCGAACAAATTATATGGGCTATATGGCCACTGCTTTTCAAATGTTCTTATTATGTAATCTTCAATAATTGTTTTTTCTTTCTTAAGTTCCAGAAATTGCTCCTGCCAATGTCAGTGGAGGTGGTGGAAGCCGATCAGAACTTGTAATTGTATGGGAGGTAATGTGATGCTTCAGATAGTTACTAAAATACATATTTATGATATTTCATAAAAGTCTTTAAGTAATGGGACAAAAGGATTGTGTTGTGTTCATATTCTTAACTTTTAAAGAGATTATGTAAGTGAAAAAAATTCAAGAAATTGAAAGAGAAATTCAGAGGTGTGGCTCTATTGACATCACTTAAATTGAAAAAAAAATCTAGAGGAAAACCATTAATTTGTTCTCCCCCAGTTGTGGTAAAGCTATCTCTTAATATACAGTACAACTGAAACTTGACACGGTTGTGGGCTATTTAATCTGATGTGTGAAAGATGACGTGAGGACATGATAAATAAAACAATAAGAACGTAAGAAAGTCTACAAATGAGAGGAGGCTGTTTGGGCCATCTGGCCCATTTCAGTTAGTAGTTTATTAATCCAAGGATCGTTCGTTGAAGGAAGCCAAGGTATCAGCTTCAAGCACATGGCTGGGTGGATTATTCCATACTCTCACAGCCCTTTGGGGCTGTTATGTATTACACGAACTTGTAAATTTAAACATTATTTCTAAAGGTCTGTTAGTAAACATTTCTTCATAAATGTTACAAATAGATGCAAACCAAAAAAAGCTTTGTCTTAAATCAATGTCTTAATAAAATCCTTAAGAGCTTCTAATCCTTTTAACTCCCACCATGGGTTTAATTATGGATCTCCTTTTATGGATAGCAATTCGAAGAAGTTTTCTTGCTTTCTGCATTGCAAAATCTTTAGATTTCCTCTAAACTACAGTATTAAACAGTCCATTTTTTGTGGTTTTTGTTCTTTATCACACAGCCTGTTCCAGAAGAGCTACAGAATGGAGAAGGGTTTGGATATGTCGTTGCTTTCCGACCTCTTGACACAACCACATGGATGCAGACAGTAGTAGCTGTACCTGATGCCTCCAGATATGTCTTCAAGAATGAAAGCATCCCACCACTTTCGCCATTTGAAGTCAAAGTTGGTGTCTATAATAACATTGGTGAAGGACCATTCAGTCATGTATTCACAGTTTATTCTGCAGAAGAGGGTAGGTTTTGCTTCAGAAATTACTATCTACAGTATACCTCAATTACTTCCCTTGATAATTAAAAAGTGCATTCAGTTATTACAAAGTGCATTCAATTATTACATCTTCCAAAGTACATAAGCCATTGTCCATTCTCAGGAACTTTTTCTTTTCCAGTCTGTTTAGTTTTTTCTCAAATGAATATATCCATTGTTAAAAATGAGATGCTTGCTTAAAAATATTCTGTTAATTATTTTGAAGGGACTATATACTGTATACACTTAACAGACTTCGTATCAAACACGCCATGTCTGAATCAGCCACTGACGTTCACATCTGATCAGTTATGTTTTGTTAATCTTGGCTGTTGTTGTCATTCATGTTCCACAAAATAGAAACAAGAGAAAAAATGAATATGCAAGGGTTAATTAATTTTAATCCGCCACTGTCACCTTGTCCTAACTGGGACCTGGTGAGAATAATAACTCAATAGCTTGGCAACACTCACTTGCTGTCATTCGAGCAGTGGATGTGATTTGAAGGACAATTGCTGATCATTGACCTTCCTTGTTTGCATTATTGTTACAATAATAAGGTGAATTAATGAATCAGCCACATGGGAGAGTAAGACAGAAATCAGATCCATGTGTAAATGTGCTAAATACATTCCACTCTTCTTTTAAAACCAATGTCACGGTATGTATTTTGTTTTTTCATTTATTTTGAACAATTTAAGAGCCAAATATGGCACCTTCAAGAGTGTCTGCTAGAAGTCTGTCAGCTTCCGAAATTGAAGTGTATTGGGATCCTGTGCCTTGGAAGACTAGTGCTGGAAGAATTCTGGGTTATGAGGTAGGAACAAAATATATTTCTCGCCTCTGACACGTCTTACATGAAGGGAAACACTGACAGAGGGAACAAATAAAATGTTAGACAGTGAAAAATCTATGTTGTTAGAAATTGTATAAAACTATCTAGAGGCTGAGAATTGTTTTCTGACTTTTTAGCTTTGTATTTCATTTTTTTATTATTTATTTTGTCATAGTACAGACTCAAGAGTCCATAGCCTGTGTTTATGAATGGCACTTTCAATTCCTTTTTAATGCAGCCTCTGTTTCAGTGATCCCCCACTGAAACCTGCAAAAAATGCATCGCTACTCCCTGCATTTGTTTTTCCTACTGTACATACACAATCAATTTTCAAACATGTGCAACATCATATAATGTTGAGAAAAAATAAATTGGCAAACCAAATTACAGCAACTATAAGGATCTCACATTACCAGTTTAAAGAAATTCATATTTACTTAGAAGTCCATGACCTCTGTGACAAAATTGTTACCTTATAAATCACCATACAGTATAGTAGCTGTGTGAAAATCAACACTGAATTACAGCACCGCTGTTAGGATGTTCTCTACTCAGATAAAATGCTGATCTGTATAATAATAATAATAGAAATTGTTTCTTTTGGGAATCAGGTGCTCTTCTGGGAAGTTGGTGTAATGGAAAAGGATGCTGAGAAAATCAGGGTGACAGACATATCTGCAAATATTACAGGCCTGAAGGGGAGCACAACATATTCAATAGAGGTGAAGGCATATAACAGTGCTGGAACTGGCCCTTCAAGTGCACCAGTAAATGTCACCACCAAAAAGCCACGTGAGTATTTTGAGCTTTTAAGAGTGTCTGAAATACAAAAATGAGTAAGTACAGCAGATGAGACATACAGTACAGTATGAGGTTAGGTGATATTACCCACCATGTCCCTCCAAAGCCAATTAGGAAACTCAGTCCTAATGTACATTTATTTGATAGGTTGTAAAGATACTGTAAAGGGACTAATTGTGTTTAATTTTTTAGACATATAAGACTAAGACATGAGGTTAGATAATTATCTGATACCAATTATATGAGGACAAAACATAGCAGAATACTTCAGTTAAGAGACAGTCATTGCCTAGATAAATCAGTTATATTGCTCTGTGGGGATTCTGTAAGCCAATCACAGTTATTAAATTGAGCATGTAAATTTAAGTCTACATAAAAAAGAATACAGAGTCAGCAGTTATATGCTATTCTTAACACAGGTTTCACATCTGAAGTTCCTTTTTCTATAGTTAAAATGATCCACAATGTATAAATTGTACTTTGTTTTGCTTTTCTGAGGTAAAGATTATGGAGTTTTTGTTTATTACAAAATCAATTGTTTATTATCATCAATCAAATGGTATTATTTTTTATTTTAAAAATAGTGTCCTTAGTATTTAATTCGCTCTGTGGGATAAGTGACAGAGCTACATTAAATGTATACAACCCATTCATATTGACCTTAATACAGCTTAATACAGCTTTTGGTAATATCAGCTGTCATATTTAAACATTAATTAATGAAAACATACAAAAAACACCTTATAGCTTGTTTATTCCAATTGCCTTTGTTTGAAGGAATATGGTAATATTCAGAAGAAAGAAAATCTGAAAAGCGGATTGACAGAATATATAATTATCAATGGCCAAATTAAACGATGAATCTGAAATCCTCTGCTTTTGCACCACTGCACCACAGAAAATAATACTCTTTCAAATAGGTGCTCAGGGTAGACATTAGAGATAAAGGAGCAATTTAAAAAGAAGTAATTGCAGTGCAGATTGAAAGTATTGATTTCATTTATTAAAGCATGTATCTGTGTGATTTATATTTTAGCTCCAAGTCAACCGCCTGGGAATATTGAATGGAACTTGACAAATTCAAAGATCTTTTTGAATTGGGAGCATGTGAAGGCAATGGAAAATGAGTCGGAGGTGATTGGATACAAGGCAAGTTTTCCAGTTATTGAAAGATCTTCTTTGTTATAAAAAATACCTAAGGATGTTTACCTTTTAATGTGCTTGTTGAGACCTGCTGAATAAGTGCCCCATACAATCATGTGTAATGCATAATGTTTCTAGATTTTTGGTTGCAGGGGCATTTGTTTTTTAACACCAGTGAGTGTCTATATTTGAAAGTTTCCTGAGATTCTGCAGTAGGCTAATTGATTCATGCATTAAAGATATAAAAAATACAGCTGTTTATAAAGAAATAATCTGTTATATTTAAGTGTAATGTTGTATAAAACATTTCTATTCATTTTGCAATATAGAGTGTGAATTTCATTGCCATACCACTGATTTTTCCCGATAATGCAAATGACACCCAACTCATCAAAAGAATGTTGCTTGGCCACACTGTAATTTCAGAGCTCAGCAGGAGTGACGTTGTTTTGCAGTGTTTTTATATAGCTACATAGCTGTATGTGATAATGACTATAACGTGGCTTTAACTTAATGAGATGGCACTGCTGCATTTTACAAAAAGAAGTCTACAGTAATTAATATGTTTACAGCACCAAGCCATGTAGTGTAAATATAGTATTAAACCCATGTTTAAGTAGTTTTCAATTTATTGTTCCAAAAATACTCCATGGACATTCATGAAAACTAATGTATTCAGATTACAAGCCTTCTGAAATCCGTGGTAAAGTTAAACTATGGATACTGTTATAATGGGACAAAGACCATGCATTAGGCAATACATTATATGACCTAAGAATAATAAATGAAATGGATTTTGTTGAATATTGACTAAAACCAATGCATCACCCAAACTAGCATATTCAATAAACTGTGGCAGCATATTCAATAAATTGCTTTTGTTTTTTTAAATGAAAACAGCAAAATTTAAGTTGAAACATGTCAAATATGACATATATAGTACTTTATGTTCAGTGTTCTTATCAAAGGAGTGAGGTTTATAATTGTGCTTTGTTTGCGATTGTAAGCAATTGGGCAAGGAGGATTAAAAATAAGGTGTTGCTTTCTTTAAAAAAATCACTAATGATTACTTAATTACAATAAATGAAACGAGGTTTTTAGAGTTTGGTAGCTGAGGGGGAAAGTTAGCTGTATCTTTTAGATGGTATTCCCTAACTGGTGTTCCACAGGCATTAAGCCCAGCACATTGAAAAACCACAGG
This sequence comes from Atractosteus spatula, assembly GCF_055471065.1. NCBI lineage: Eukaryota > Metazoa > Chordata > Actinopteri > Semionotiformes > Lepisosteidae > Atractosteus > Atractosteus spatula. Next base: position 51,088,423 of record NC_142710.1, read on the forward strand.
GGTCTGTTAAACCACCTCTGACAATAATTTGCAATTCATGTAATTTTCCATTAAGCCCCTGCAGAAAAATTTAATAGACTCTTGTATTTGTAGATTCTTCCTCTTTCTAAATAGACTACAATGTTCAGGACTTTACTGGATGTTAAAAAGAAATAGAAATCTTTCATCCATAAACTTAATTGGCATGATATGAAAGGGGCGGAAAGAAGACACATGAATGTAGTATCAACAGAAAATTGTTTTTGCACAATTTTAGTAACTACTTCATTGTGCCCCCTTTCTGTATTTTAATGGAATTTGTTGTTTTTTTAGAGAGCAGCTTTGTTCTTTGTCTGTTTTAAACTTGGCTTGAGGCTTGAGGCTTGAGTAGAATAAGTCCGAAAAAGCATTGTACTATGAATGACCTGGCAACCTAACACTGTGCTGTTGTGTGCTGGTATTGGTAAAACACAGAGAATCTGTTAATTCTTGTTACCGTTAATGTGAAAAAATGTATTTTTGCCAGGGATTTTAACAGTAAAGTTCTTTAAGGAAAGTCCCCTAAAATGTAAAATATAATTATTCTGATGAAAGTGAATTATATCGATAATATACTATATTTGAGCACAATCATTAATGTTTCTAAGATATTCATTTGTATACTGCTTCAGTTATTGAAGAGTGGTCTCAATGGAAGTGTACCTGCCCGAAAAACTTTACTGATTGCATTTTCAAATGTTTGCCACTACTTCACTGTGTTATGGATGGCTTTGTAATGAAATTATGTTTCAAGAGGGCCCTTGAGCAATTCCTGCACTCTGACCTGGGCCTCAGTTTCATCACTGTTGTAGGCACCATTTGCATCTTGACTGGATGTGATTGTAAGTTGCTGTGGATAAAATACTTTGAATAAATGTAAATGTAAATCACTGAAGTCCCAGGTTGTGTTCACCACATGATTGCTAGGGAACAATGCAGGTATTAGAGGAAGATACTGTTTTGCAACATAAAAAATATGCATCGTGGCAAGTGCCTGGTAAGGCCTATGATGCAGCTGCGAACTCACATACCTTAAAGCCTGTTTTCTGAACTGTGGGGCTTAAGCTTGTTTGTCCCAATGCTTAGCCTAGTGGAGGCTTATGATCTTGTGATGTAATGACAGAAGAGAATGGATATGCTATTTTCTCTACCTGTGAAGCATATATTGTGGATGATTTGTCAATTCACTTTACGTACTATCTAATTCTTGTATTTATTTATGCCAACCAACACACAAAAAATCACAACTCAATATGTAGCAGCTTCACCAACAGAACCTTTTTCCATCCAGGTTGTGTATCGTCAGAACTGGCACAGCAGGACAAATGTTGTAGAGACTAATAAAACATCAGTGGAGCTGCAGCTTCCATCAGGAGAAGACTACCTCATAGAGATAAAAACATTCAGTGATGGAGGAGATGGCAGTAGCAGTGGGCCAATCAGGATTCCAAAGATGTCAAGTAAGAGATTACCTTTTATTTTAAAAAGTCACTAAAAAGGGGATAGCAGAGGATTAATTAAAAGTTCTACACTAGGGTATGTATCATCTACAGTAGGAGAAGAAATGAACTAGATGATTGGCTCTTAATAATGATCTACAATATGCACAATTAGTTACAATATTAAACAGTTATTTCATTTCACAGATTCTGCAGTCTGTGGTCTCTGCAACTTGTTAATGTATGGTTTAGTGGCTTACATTTATCACAGCAGAGAGAGCAATGCCTTTTCATATTTGAATAATTAAATTAGAAATATACATAGAGAAAAAATATATAGCTTGAAACATTTTAAGATCTTCTAGATTCCTTCATGAAAAATTGAAATCTAAATTAACTCTACATTATTTGTTTCTGTTCTTTCTTTTAGGCTTAAACTCAAAGGGACTTTCCAATGCTTTCATATCTGATGTCAGCAAACTATCGCTTTTTTGCACAGTTGTGATTTCATTTGCTTCAAGATTGATGTTATAGAATGGAAATTAAAATGAAATGCCTTCTACAGCAAGATTCTCAAGCTCAGAGTGCAGGATATTGGTGATAGTGGTTAAAATGGCATCCTTTTGAAATATCAGCTTTTTAATTTTTTTTTGTAAGAAATATTGAGAGAATATTTCTACAACAATGTTAAACTGCCTTAAGAACCAATGCTCTAAGTTGGTGTTTTGATTATTTTCTTTGTAACAAACATTTAAAACTTACAGAATATTTAATTATGCAAGAAAGAGCATTCTCTGGCCTTCTGACAAGTTAATTATAAGCTTAAGAAGTAGTCTGAATTTATGATCAGTGGATTGGAGTGGAGTTATCCATAATTTTTTAAAAAATATATACATACAGTATAATACAGAAATAGTTTGTCCATAAATATGCATTATGCTTTATTTCTTGCTTTCAAAACTTGTATGGAGAGTTTTCTCTTTTAGAACATTTCAGATTGTGATCACAGTCTCTCATGAGTTGGAGCTACACAGCTCTATGACTGACAAAAGATTGTGCTGAGCAATTGCTCCAAGCAAGCATTGAAAACAAGAAGAAATAGAAGGTACCATACACAATACAGAAAGCACCAAGACTTTTCCTGATAAATATGTGTACTGGGTAGCTTTAAAGTTGTTTCATGCATTTAATTAATTTTAGCATCTAGAAACTTCAAGACCAAAACTGGATTTGCCGAGCTCCAAGTTTTCCGGTTATACTGTATATATCTTTTATGACTTTCTAAAGAAACAAAAAAAATATATAACTTTAAAATGAAGTGCAACGAGAATTTTGTGGGAAACTACAGACTTACTTACACATCTAACTGTCATGTCAGACTGACTGTCAACTCAGTGTAACATTATGGGCAGAGGAAAACTTGTGTATATGGATACTTATTTTTTCTTACTAGTGATATTTTGAAAGGCATCAAAAATGAAATGCATGATGTAACCTTATAGTTATCCATATGTGTAATTTAAAATCAGACTAAAATATTATAATAATTTCAGACCCGGAAATATGGTTAATTGGAAAATAATTAAAGGAGTATTTTACCAAATAGAAGATAATTAATCAAGTATTCCAGTTTCTTTTAAAAAAAGTATAAGTGATATGCTAACATTTTTGGATGAAGTACAAGAAACTGAACATCTCACAATTTAATTATTTGTCATTGTTTTTAATTTAGAGCTTATTTAGGTCCAGTGATGCTATATTGATCAGATTTAAAATGCATAAATGTTCAGCAATAATGATCTGAAAACCCTCACTTGTCAATAGTGTGTAATTAGAAGGAAAAAAAAATGCAAGACACCACCTAATTGGTATTAAGTGCACTCTTTCTAATTATCAGAAGAAAGGGACTATCCATTAAAATCCCATAATGTTTACTAATTACATTCCATACAGCTTACAGTTTAACAATTGTAGTCATTTTCTTATTGTAATTGGATTTCAACAAAGGTGAGATAAAATCATTGCCAATACAACAGTCTTTTCAAAAAATAAATTAATGCTTCTCAAGTTGAAAGTCAGTATCCTTATCTCATGTCTTAGATACACCTCACTTGTCTGTGCCACATCCTATTTATGTTACAGTTAAATATCTCAATGTATAGATAGAGAAAGCCCAAGTATTGACCTTGATTTAGATACTTGCGATGTCCTAGACTAGACTTTATTGTAAAATACAATTATATTATGTGTCTGGTGGAGGGTGTAAAATTTCATAAAATAGTGAAAATTTAAGTTTTGCATTAGATACCCTAAATTTCAGTGTTCAGAGAAGTGGAAGTAGAAGTTCAGAGAAGTTTTGTCTTTTTAAAGCTAAGCGTACATTGCATTACATGATGATCAGAATAATGTGTTGGTTGAATCTCAAATGAAAGAGCAGGCCTGGAGAAATCTGTTATTCTATTGCTGTTTACAGCTGTATTAATTATCAGCAGCAGTAACATCACTTGCATGCAATGATTACTTGCCTGGAGATGTATCTGAAATGAACATCAAATTTGGGTTTTCATTTATAGCATACATTTTTAGGAATTGTTAATTATTATGTAAAAAAAAACAGCTTTGCAAGGTTAAAGGTTTTATTTTAGTTGATTTTTGAAAATGTTTTGGTAAAAAGTCTTAAAAAAGAAAGTTTGATTTGTTAATGGTGATTATTTTAAATTCATACAGTATGGTTGGTTTAATCACAAATGTCCTATAAGTTGCTTGGGTGCTTTAATACTGTTGTATTAATTAAATACCATAAAGAAGATCTCTGTGAGATGCTTTCAAAACAAAATAAACTATTTCATATTGAAAACAATACAGGTTTATGTTGGAATCTGTTTTTTCATTTGTATTTTTTGCCATTTAGGTTGTTCTCATATTAATAATGAAAAAAAAGAACATGTCTTTATATAAACTAAACTGCAAATAATTTTGAACTGATACATCTTGGGATTTCAAACACCAAATTAATAGTGTTCTTCTAAGTCATAATATCTTTTGTCATTTATAAATCTGGTATTTTTAAACCAGACAACTCTCTAAAAAGCTAATCACAAATGAAAAATTAGTCTTTTCTGTTTTGACACAAGGACACATATTCAGATTTGCTGGGTAACACTTTTTTTTGTTTTAAACTCCCTGAACTTTTTTATACAATTATTTGTATACAATTGATATGAACTATCCCTTCTAATCCCTTTATAGCCCTTGCAGCTTTAATGATCAGATGAAACTGTTAACTGAAACATTTAATTTTTTTATGACACTTAGGTCATTTAAATTTCTATATCATATCTGAATCAGATTTAAGATCACTTTATTGGCCATATACAATTTCTTGTATTACGAATTTGTCTTTTTACATACCCCAACTTGCTCTCCATGAGACACACAGACAGGGAGAGAAGCTTGGGGTCAGAGCACAGGGTCAGCCATGTATATGGTTCCTCTGGAGCAGTTGGGGTTAAGGGCTTTGCCCAGGGGCACAACGGAGTAGGATTTCTCCGTCAGCCACAGGATATGAAGCTGCAGATTTCCAGCCACAGGTGCAGATCCTTAGCCACAGAGCCACCACACCCCCCTGTTTTTGTGATTTATTTCTTATAGATTAGTACATAACATTTGGTATCATTTGTGACAACACAATAGTGCAGTGGCTAGCATTTCTGCCTTGCTACACTAGGGCTCTGGGTTCAATTCCAGACCTGGGGTGCTGGTATCTGCATGGACTTTGTATGTTCTCCCCATGCTCACGTGGGTTTACTCCAGATGCTCAGGTCCAAAGAGATGTCGGTAGGTTAATTGGCTTCTGAGAAAACATTGTGGAGGTATGCTGTCCCATCTATCCCACCTTGTGCTTATTGCTTACTAGGATAGCTTCCACCTAGCCTGTGACTTTGTATTGGATAATGCAATTACAAAATGGAGGATGGTATCATTTGCATGTTTTCTATCCTTGTGTATTTGACCTTTTAAAGGTATGTGTTTTTTACAAGAGTAAAACTAGAAGAAAATGTGTGCTTACATAGAAAAGTAAGAGGCAAATCTAAAACCTTGAGTGAGAGTATTTCTCTCTCATAATTGAAGTAGAATGCCCAAGCACTTGGGGTGTATTATCAAGGATTTCATATCCTTGAAGAATGAAATGTACATGAATATATAGTGACAATTTTTTGATACATTACACACTGAATGCATTTCTGTTTGCCTGTAGAGTCAGAGAATATAAAATTGTAATAGAAAATAATACAGAAATGTTTAATGAAGACGAACTTTACTAGAACAATTTTTCCCACAGATTGGTAGCGGAGACAGCCCACTGCTTTCATTAAGAAGGTGTCATGCTCTGTAAGTCAGTTTTAATTCAGTATGCAAATATGCGTTTCTGCATGCTTTTCAATTCTAATTGAACATCTGTTAATAAATTAGCAGTAAGTGCAGTAAATAACACGTTCAAAGGTAATATATTTAATATTTCTAATAAAGAAAGAACCTTTAACTGATATTTGAAAAGTGGGATGAACATATCCATAATGTTTTATATAGTTTACACATGTATGGTGCATTTCATATGCACAAGACATCAGCTACAATACACTGCAGGGGTCCCTGATCCCGATCAGACCTAATGTAGCCACCATTACATCACCACTTCCAAAAGACCGAGAACAATTTCACTGTGATCAATCAAGCAAGGTATATGTTATTGTTATGTTGATTCAGGACCAAAAACTAAGTACTTTTCGGCCTCTGAGAACTAAAGTTTTCTGGTTTGAAGTGATTACTTGCTTAATTTATCAGTAACGTACTGTTGTTCATTGACAAAGTTATGTTACATGAAATACTACAGAATGTTGTACATATTTGCAAAATTGTTTACTTTACAAAGAAAAAAATAGTTTAAGAAATTATCTTTCTTTAGGTTTGCGTTTCAGTTTCTTGGTACACCAGCCACTAAATTTTGATGACTGGATTAAAAGTGAAAGGATATCACTATGAATTATAAGATATATGAATATTTATTAATTATGTTAGTAGTTCAGGTGGGTAGCTGCGTCCGCATGCGTGACACCTGAAGAAGGCTCCACGGCCGAAACATTGTGTTTTCTTTCTTCTCTTTTCAGCATGGAATAAACCTATTACTTGTTCCTTATTTATTAATTATGACCATTTTACAAATCAAGAAAGAAGACCTATCTAAAGAGACTTCTAGTTATGTTTCTCATGAATAGTTGAAAGTAAGCAATTCTGAAAAGCTGATATGAGACAATCAATTTAATTTTGTATAATATTTTTAAATTATTCATTTTGGTTGTATCAGTCATTTTTTTTAGGTGAGTATTAAGAAATATAAACACATGCAGTAAACTTGGTGTTGTTCAAAGTTTTATATTCATTTATGTATTCATAAATATAGAATATTCAACCTATGGGATTTTAAGTACCTAGTTAAAAGATCAGTTCTCATTCCTTTTATTTACAGAAGGCATTTATTCCATAGCAGTGAGTTACAGTACTTCAGAGATGGTGATACCTTCAGCAAAATGGTTATTACTACTGAATTATCAAGCAACTTAAAATGCTGCTATATTAAGTCAAATGTAAGGTACAGTACATGTTCTACAAAACGGTCATCTATTTCTTTTTTAGTTTCTTCAGTGTGTAGTTGGTTTCTTTTTTTTCTGGAGGTAATGCAATAACCTTTTCTTTTACTGTAGATATGCAGGTAAAGGGCTGGTGATTTAGGGCCTCTAATCTCTGTACAGGTTATAATAAATATGCAAGTGGTAAATCTCACATGGAAAACTGTCCAGTTTTAAGCTTCTCAGAAGTTAGTATTTATCATAGAAATAATGACCACGGAGGTTACTACCAATCCAAGAATAGAGAATCCAAGAAGTTGAAAGAATATATATAAAGGCAAATGTTGTACAAATGTATTTATCTGAAAAACAGTGTTTTCTGAAGTTTTCAATACCCATATTTTCACATTTTCATTTATTGAATATAAAAAAGCAAAGAAGAGAAACTTTCAATGAAACACAGGAAATTATAACAGTTTATATTTTTGTCTATTTCAATTTCACTATCAGCTACCCTGTGGGAATAATATTTGCTTGAGTGAAAATGAATTCAAAGCTTGTTTTACTAATCTGAGTAGTTTCTTTTTGATTTTATTCTAAAAAAATTCTATAAACATTTTTTAAAGAAATACTCTTCTTAAAATGTGAACACATGCTGTAAGACTGTCTATAAAGTTTGCAGATCATCTGACTAACTAGCAAGGAATAAATATATTGAAATTGTGTATTATAATGAGTCTGAAAGGTACTTTTCAAAATATTTATTTCCAGTTAATTTTTCTAATTTTCAATAGACTAAGTGAAATAAGGATATACTTTACTAAATGCCAGTGCCTTTTTACATGCAAAAAATGCTTCACTTATTAAAATGTTTACACTCTTTTCATATATACTAAACATTGTATGCATATTTGCTCTGCAGTGTATTGCAGATACAAATGTGAAAATACATTTTACAAATTGTGATTTTTTCAATGTAATTCTCTTCTAATTTTGGTTCCTATTGAATTGCCTTCACAGTCAGTATGTGACCTATTGATAAAGATAAATGTCAAAGCTTCAAACCACAGCAATTAATTTAGTTTTAATGACAAATGGAATGCAATCCACCAATCTATTGGGCTCTGTCTTAAAGCATAACAAGCTATTGAATTTTGCCCTGTACAGTAAATGCAATATATAGGTCAATTTTCTTTTAGTATAACTAAACCAATCCCATTTTATAAAAAGACTTAATCTTGATGTAATGAAATAGCTATAACAGCTGTTTGTTAGTCTCAGAAAGGGGTAGATGGTTTTGCTCAGTTATTCTTGTTAATGTAATAATTATTAATGATATTTTATATTGCAACATGAAATTATAATAAATCATGTCAGAAATGTGGAAAGCAGAAAATAGGTCAACTGCTTTCTTTCCTGCAACATTTTTTTTTGTTTAGTATGTTTCCTCCGGAATGCTGTGCTGCAAGTCAAAAGAGCTTTTTTAAAATGAAAACTTAACATGAAAATGTCACAACAATTAATTTGCACATTACTTTCTCTACAATTTGCAACAGAGAAACTGTTTGAGGAAAAACATAAAATACAAAAAAAAAGAAATCATTTGTTGGAAAATATCTAATATGCAATACACTGTATAGATATTCATGTTCTGTTATTAAATTCCAATAATTATTACAACTTTCTTATGTATTACATAAATATTGTATTACATAAATTTTGGAAAGCTAGTCTGGCGTAATAAATAGAATTTCTAAACTTTAACATCTTTATTCTCCAAGTATATTCAGTACAGAAGTTAATATGGTCCTGCAAGGTGCCCTTGAATAAAGGCATTGATGTGCACCATGTCAATAAAGCCTGACATCCAGTAGGAGTTAACTTTTACCAAGGAGCTCCTTAACAAGAATACCACCCACAGTCACATAATCCTGTTTGATAGGGTACTGCTGTAGAGATTGATTCACTCTGCAAATCTACTAATTTATACTATACATCACCCCAATTCCTGACAATGCTTAAATAACTGTTAGACATCAGGTAATTTCAGAATACAAAATTAAATATTCCATCCCTGGGCTATGAAATGGTAGGGTACAAGTGTGAAAGCAAACACTGTACAAATTTCCAAAGATAGCAAGAGGACTGGGAAATTATCAACCTCTGATACACAGGAGGAGAACAGAAGTTTAAAAGAACTCCCGGCAACTGAAATCCATCATTTCAATGATAGAATAGGGTTGTCTAAATCCGATTGTTGGTAGTAAAAGTGACACATAAAAAGCAATAAAAGTAAAATATAGATTAAGTTAGCAGCATATTGAAAAGAGGCTCCAGGCCTCAAGAAAATCACTGCAACCAATTTAGCCCCAAAATGTACAAGGTTGTGTGCCCTTGTAATTTATCTATAACAGTTAAGGACCAAATTGACTGCTGCAATTTGCCTTGTTACATTCAATTAATTAAATGAATTATTGAAAAATAGAAAGTTTTTTTGTTTAAAAAAAAACTTACTTTCTTGTACACATAGTACTTTGACTTATTAATCATTTTGAGGCAGCAAAGGTTAATAGTCTGGGCATGAAAATATCCCTTTAGTATTTATCAGTAAGCATACTTTCACAGAATAGGTTGTTATAATTCAAAATGGTGCAGAACACACATGCTTAATTACTAAAACATTAACATGTTCAGTGGCAAACATGCCCTTCTTTCCAGCCTCTCACCTCACATCCCAGTGTAATCATCCCTGCTGTTCCTCCCACTGATACAAGCACGAAGCAACATAATAACACCCATATACACAACCCTGATGTAATGATTTCCAGAAATTGCACAATTATTTCTAGATATGTTAACCTGACTATAGAAATGATTGAGATTTTATACAAGGTAAGCCACAAATAAATGTCTATTTCTACAAATACGTTTCTGTGCCTGTTACCTCTAACCCTTATACAGTACATTATTTCTTATAGTGTAATATACTTAAAACAGAGTCAGAAGCTCTTCCTCAAAATTTTGTTCCAATATCTTTGTACCAGCTACTTAACTCCTACATTAAATTCAATCAGTCAACGCTTACAAATATATTAGAATAAAAGGCTTACTTTGAAAATAGTTAGGCATTGAATTATAAGAATATCTTATTGTTAAGATAACGCTTTACACAGTTTTACCTGCTGTTGAGCTGCCTGACCTAATTATTTTGGTAGTGAGATGTATGAAGTGATAAACCACCCTCTCTGAATAGAAAGTCTAGAGACCTACAATGTAACAAAACTAGTTACTAAATTTGTTTCAAAGAAATGCTAATTGGAATTGTGAGGGATTCTTAATTCTCAAGTCTATTTTCACTGGAGAGGTATGATTTATAGCTCAACTCACTGCTTTGTAGGTTTAAAAGGGAAAAAAGATTGTCAATATATGCTCTTCCTCGTACAGTACATGTATTTTCTTCAAGTGCTCAGAAAATCCCTTGGGAGTTTCAGTATTTAGGGCAGGTATGCAACTATCAAGAGCTCCTTAGACAATATAACCTCAACTTTTAAGGATAAGAGAAAGCAAAACAATTATTTTGTATACTACAGGTCTAAATTGCCTGTATTTATGAAAACCTCTTATATTAGAAAGATGATTCCTTTGCCCCAGACACCAAAATAGCTGAAATAACCAGATAAAATGGTATTCTGACTATAGACTAGATGGGTGAACTACTTATCAGTCTCGGTATTTCCAGAAGAACAGTATCTAATGTGGTCAAACAGTATACAAAAGATAGAGAAGCAAAGAAAGAAGAGGAGTTTGTGAAGAATTTATCAGGAGATAGAAAGTTGCAACGTATAATCCATCTTCACCACTGAATTCTTGCTTTATGAACCAAAACCTATGGAATTATAAGGAATTAAGCAGTAAAGAGTCTTTGATTTTCATGTGAATCTCTCTTTTTTACCTTCAGGCAGAGTTTGTCATGCTTATTAATTAATTAAGACTAAAATGTAAGAAAACATGAAAAACAAAGGCAAAAAAGAAAAAGAAAAATGCACCGCTGTGCACCGTGGCAACCAATGGGGTCCAGCCTGGAAAAAAGAAACGTTGGCACAGTGGTATCGAGTCTGGACTTACCCTATTTAATGGGGTCCAGTCTGGAAGAGCAGGGAGTGCAAGGCCAAATCAAAAAGAGAACTCAACCTTTCCCAGTGGAAGATATATGGCGGGACAGGGGAGGAAAAGGTCAGCCTGCCTTGGTGGAGATACATGACAGGACAGGTGAAAAGAAAGCACTGCTTGAAAATGAAAATGTGGGACCGTCGGTGAAGGGTTCTCCCCTTGCGGGGGTCTGCTCGTCCTTTCCGGGGAGGTGTTCAGTGTGTTTTTAAAGACCCCTCACAGATCACAGATTGTCCTTAATCTGCCAAGACAGCTGTGTTTGCTAAGGCAACACAATGCCCTTCATCCAGTACTCCTCCTCCACGCTGGACACACCCCCGTGTAATGCCACAAAAAGGTTATCTCTATTTTAGCATCAGTTTAGAATGGAGACTCATCTGTGGAGAATCATATATAACACTTAAAAATGTATGTTCACTTCTGAATGCCTGTATCGTTTGTATTGGTCCTTTGTTTTCCAATATGTTTTTCAAGTGCTGTGATAATTTCATAGCAGTAAAGATCTACCCCCAGCAAATGTGTGAAAAAATTAGCCGACAGTGAGTAAACCTGTCATCTTGGAAGCTTAAAAACTATCATGTGGACATCAGGCAAACCGGGATCTCATATGGCATTGCATGAATGCAAACACTCATATTGCACTTCACTCATAGCAAATGACAAATCCAAATACAGTATATGCAAGAACCAGTAGAAGACAGATAATTTTTCCTTTGAAGAAGGCATCAGCCCTCTACTGTATAATAATCACATATCCATAGTACATGGTAGCACAGTATTATTACCAGAACAGGTTGAGTTTATATGTCTGACAAATTCAATGATGTTATTGATTCTGAGGTTCAGACCGTGTAGCTCAAGGCACAGCTTTAAAGACTGTTAACCCAGGTTTCAGCATCTCATTCACTCTTTTGTTCTCTTCTTCTTCCATAAAATGCTGTCCTGTACTGTATGTTTCACAGCCTTTCATGACTATTTTTATTTACATGACAAGCTACAGTATGTCTTTTTAGTTCTTGATTCTGTGCTTGGATTCCATCTGATCTCATTTTTGAATGGTGCTTTTTAATATACTAAGGTTTTAATCACTTAAAATGTACGTTTTCATAGTCTCTTGATTTTAATAGGCTTCAATATTATAATTTACAATATAGTACATGTCACAGTATTAGTAGATAACTGTCAACACCATGATTTACTTTTAAATTAATGTTTTTTTTTATCCTGGTTTAATAAATAATGGGGGGATGGCAGGTCCTACCAAGATGGCAGCTCTGGCCTGAACTACGTTCCCCAGAATGCTGCGCAGAATGTCCTACTGCCATCAGTCATTTGACCAGTTGCTGGCAAATAATTGGTCAAATCACAGCTTAAAAATCAGGAAGCCAATGTTTCTGGTAGAGAGATGAAAGAGATGAGCAGCAGAAAAAAATCAAGATTCTGTGTGGGACACTGGATGGACTCTGTAGGGAACTGTGATTATGTGAGTCTGTGATATGAGTGTTTTGTGGTTTGAAGCCAGTAAGCAGCTTAGCTGATAGTTAGGGACACAAGTAGTTATTAACTCAAAGAGGAGCTTAGATTTTTTTTTGGGGGGGGGGGGTTTCCCTTGCAGTATAAACAAAGAGCAGTTACTTGAGAGCAGTTTCAATCTGTCTTCCTAAGTCCAACCTATTAAAAGATTGCTTGCTATGGCACCTTAACCCCTGGGTGTTAACACAAAATAGATAGCTACACAAAGAGCAGAAAAACTAAAACAGGCTTGTATCAATTAAATATTTATATATTTATTAAAACTGGTTCCTATTTAACTTTGGTGAAGTAAATATTTTAATTGTTTTGCAGTTTCAGTTTTGAAGTATAATGCAAAAAGCTTTAAAAACTTGCTTACAGAGTTTCAAAAGTACATTTCCATATGAGGAAACCACTAATGTTGACCTTCTGATACCTCTGAAGCAGTACATTCTGAAGATGACTCAAAGCCTTTTGCTGTTGTTAACACTTATTTTTTAATCTCCAAATAAAATTATAGACAAAAGCAAAAAAGTGACTTAATTGTTTGTGATGAATCTTGCTGGATTTGCACTTTTAAAATCTTGATTTCCTTGAACAGAAATGCAGAAAAACACTTTTGTCCCGGGATAAAGACTTTGAAAAATACCACCTCATCAATATTTTACAAAGATTTGGTTTACTCCATATAATAAGCCATTAAACATTTATAAAAGGAAAAAAGGTAATAGTCCCATTCCTTTTGAGATCTCAGCTCAGCCTGTATATGTCCTTTAAAAGATCTAAAAGGTTGACTGCTTACCTTTCTATGTTTTGTGTAGTGGAAAATAAGTTTAACTATTGAAGGCTGACAGTTTTCCCTCAGAGATCTCATACTAGCAGCATTCATTTGAATCTTGTTTCTTCTGTTAATATCAATTTCATTTTACCCTTCTTTCTAAAACCCTAAATAGTTGAGAATCATTCTCACCTTTAAATCATTTATTAAGGTTTGCTTGTTCATAGAGAAGAGGACCAGAATTTGGGGTTTTGTGCTCTGTGATAGATGCATGAAGCATGTCTTTAAGTAGTTTTCTGAAGTGTTTACAGTGTATTGGAAGTGACCACATGAGTGGATTTAAAAATCTAGTTAACATACTGAAAACATCCTTACTGGTCCAAGCAACATCTTGTTTTGCATTTCCACAAAGGAAGACTGCAAAGGAAATGAAGCCTGTCTCATATTTTTAAAGCTGAGTTAATGTTGCAGCAGTGCTTAGTAGTTTCATTTTAGAAAGAATGAGGCTTATAAAACTATACTTTATAACAGTGTTTCAGCTGTTCTAATCTGAAAGGTGCTTAAAATTATGATATGAAATGTGTTGCTATAAGCATATCTTATTCTGTTATATTAAGGGGTTCTCATAAGCAATACACTTCATTAACAGGTTAACATAGAAGACATACAAAATGTTTAGTTTATCCTTTATTTGGTATGCAGTATTATAGTGTAGCCACCATAACCCTTTTATAGTGGCTTCATAACCATGTTGTAATATCACAATCCTATACAAGTATTTTTCCAAATGACATAATAGTATTCAAGATGATCTAATCTTAATTGTCTTCCTAACAGTAACCAAGTCACAACTATACCAGGTTGTGTAGAGTGATATACAATATTATGATGTTGCAACTATTACCCACTTTTTCTTACTTACTTGTAGATATTATTTAACATGTTTAATTTAGAACATGTACGGTAGTTTGTCAGTTTCGTATGAATATGCAACAGTTGCATACTTTGCAGTAAATTTATGGACATTAATCTGGTTGTATTTTATTTGAATGAGGCCTTTGGAATTACAACACCATTGTGGAGGCCACATATGGCACTATAACAACCACAATCCTTAATAACTGTTGTGCCAAGAGAAAAACAGGTACAGTACATAGTTCATATCATCATAGTACATCATAGGGCTATACCTTGTTGGCTTAAAGTTACAGTATGGTTTAGGATTGTGGTTAGGGTTTGTTATTATAGAAACATTTTTAAAACGGTTAAAGTTTTTTTGTTTGGAAGAATGGGTATAAAATGAAAGTTTTTAAAAACTCTTATGCAGGCATTATGCAGGCTACACTAGGCGGTTTCATAGAAACCACGACCATTAATGTCAATCGCCTTTTATGTAGACTTTAGATGAATAAAAACATTGACACTCCATACTAAAATTTGTGTTGGCATTTTAAGTAAATACTGTTTATTGTATGTGGCACTTTTTAACTAAACAAGATCAAGGTAGATCCTGCTACCTTTATCACTAGTTCAATCACATCCTTTCTTTTACTGTGCAGCATAACTTTCCCTTCTGCTCTTCTGAAGGAACAACATGCTTGCAGTAGATATAGCGTGGGTAATTCTATTATGTACATGCTTTAACATCTGGAAATTTGACACTACTTTGTTAATATAGCTGTTATTATTGAAACCTCATTAAGGAAACTTTTTAAACCTAAAATAACATAAAAAATGTAAATGTACATTTTCTAATCTATGAAAATTACAATATCATGCTTATGTATAGAACGTTTATCTAATTATTAGTCATGTTTTTATAAAGGTGAAATAAGAGTTAATATTGTCTATATACAGTTGTCATACAGTGGTGAGCCAGGACTCGGAGCCATCAACTACCATGGCAACGAATCGCATTCCCACATGGGATTCTGATCAGCTCATTGCCAGACAAACCTGAGCCAGCTGTTGTCCCTCATTATCAGCCCCCAGTTAATCACTGAATCCGAATGATTTAATCCTTTATCCTGGTTTCATTTGGTGTTCTGACATTGAGTATGTTTATCACTTCTCAGCACTTTAGTCTGTTTGTGCAGCCCAGCCCAGCCCAGCCCAGCCCTGTTCCTGACTTTTTGCCTGCCAACTCAATTTTGTCTTTGGATCTTCCTTTCTGCCTGACCTTCTCTCCTGATTGTTACTGAACTCTGCCTGGACTTTTACCGTGAGCCTGTTCAATCCTTTAAATAGGTACAGTAGCTGCACTACTGCACCCCCTGTGCATACTTCTGCTCCTGCCGTGCAACCTCAGCTTCTCTTCTAGCTGCTCTTTGCCCTGCCTGCTTCTTTAACTTATTCCTCAATTGCCTCTCATTCATCCTGGCTCTCACACATGGATGTCTCAGCCTGATTACTGACACGACCAAGTAAGCATCTGCGTTATTACTCAATTTTAGTAAGTTTAACTGGGACTTAGTGGGTCACCAGCCTTAGACAAAAATAATGAACAAAACAAACACATAACTTACAGATGACCCTTTTGAGATTTCATATGTCGGTTCTTCAATGCAGACTTGCACTATCTCAACCTTGCTTCTTTTGAAGTATCTCTGTCCCCCTTGGCTGTGGCTCCTGGATCTAGATCAACAAAGAGGTGTCACTATTCTAAAATAATGTTTTGCCAGCCCCACAATACTCATAGGCTTTAGTCTGTTATAGTGGGGGAAATAGATTGTATCCTCTTGGCCTTGTGAATCTTCATCCATCCTTTTTCTAACTGCTTCTTCCAATTCAGGGTCACAGGGGAGCTGGAATCTATCCCAGTAAGCAACAGGCACAAGGCAGATATAGTAAACCCTGGATGAGATGCTGATGCATTGCAGGGTAAAATGCACACTCATACCTAGGGGCCAATTTTCCCAGAAGCTAATTGAGTGGTAATTGGCTTGCCAGAGTGTTTCTGTACAGCAGGAGGAAACCAGAGCCCACACAAAAATGGGAGAATGTACAAAATCCTCGATTTTGCAGCACTGCGAGGCAGCAATACTAGTCACTTTGCCGGCTATGAATCTTCTTGTCCTTCATAATAGAGTTGCAAGCTATACCCTTTCATCATCACTACTTTGTCTTTGGTTTCTGGTCACAATTTGTCCTCATCCACTTGGATGAATTACCATCATGCACATTTTACATAAAGGCTCTTTAAAGCTCTGCATATCATTCACCTTCCCAGAAGTCTCTGTAACCTATTTTTTAATACGTATTCATAGCAGTTTGCAGGTTCATCCTTTTCAGAAATTCAGGACTTCCAGTGCCAGTCCTTTTCAGAAGTCATATTCCATGTCTCTTTCTGTAAGCTTCTCAAGAGCATCGCACTCCAGGGTCTCCATGCATTCATCACATAAAACCAGTCCTTGAACACAGTTGTTTTGAACCTCCCTATTTTTTTTCCAATTACACTCATTTCAGACAGCCATCCCTTCCAACCCACTGCTCTTCCACAAATCGACAGTTAGTGACTTCCCAGTGGTTTCTACACCATGTCCTTGATGTGTTAACTAAGCTGGCTTCAGTACTAAATGCTTCCTTTTCTGGCCATTTCTTTCACTCTGCTTCACTGTTTATCAGTCCATTGTGTTTTAATCCCTTGAGCACTAGTCCTGTTAAATTCCAAACCTTAAATCAAATTCAAACCTAATCCTCTTTGAACAGACAAACTTTTTTTCTGTCTTTTATCAACTTGGAAGTTCTACCATACATTATATTTCTGAAGAATTCTATCTTAAGCTAACTGTTTCCTTGTTCCTAATCTATTTTATATTTTAGGAATTCTGCATTGGAGTTATGAGGTCCCCCTCTTTTCTTTGGGGGGTTCCAATTACTCTGTTCTTGCAGATGGGTTTGTTGTTCTCCTCAGTTAGGAGAGTTGTCCAAATAAAATTTTGTTGCTTCTCCGTCTTAATTAGGGTTTTACTAAACATCGGACATAATTTTGTTCCTTTCTGATTACTTTGTGTGATAAATGCCTAAACATTAGAACAAAGAGCAAGAAACCATTGTTCCCAAAACCAGATCTGATCTGACCTGTTTTATATATAAAAAATTTAAATGTTCTTGTGATCTTTACTTTTAAAACATAGTTTGGTAATATGATTACTTGAGAATAGGATTAAAATAACTATGCATGTTTGCAATAAGTTCATAATTAAGCATAATTCAGTGAAGGTTTGAAGAGTTTTAATCAGTTATGAGAAATTCCCTTTTCAGGAATACAAAGTCCTGTTTTGCTCTGCATTCTATCAGTTTTGAAGAGCTTTTATAATCTAAAAATCAATCTCTTGTTACCTTAAATGTTATATTAAGGAGAAAGAAACTCTTGCATATGTATTTAAAACCCACATAAAGATGCCTGACATAGTACAATAATATTTTAAAGAATGCTTAAAACACTATTCATGGTATTTATGCCTTCCACTTGCTCTGAAATATCATACAGTATATGTATGTATTGACACCTGAAGAAGGCTCCAAGGCCGAAACGTTGTGTTCTCTTTCTTCTTTTTTTCAGCATGGAATAAACCTATTACTTGTTCCTTTACAGTATATGTAGCAGAATATATACAGAATACACACATCAAATCCTACTACCATATACTGTAGCAAACTAAATATCAATATATGATCAATTAAATAATGTAATGTGTTAATTTTGATCTTTAATGTGTTTTCTACACATTTAAGTAAGATTTAAAACAGTTTGTAAAAGATATAAGGCAAATCAAGGTTAACTTTTTGCTTTTATTACTGAACCTTTCACACCCCTGCATTTCAGCAATCTTCATGCTTTGGAGCACCTGAAGACTGGAAATGTTAACACAAGCCAGGTGTTATTCACTGTATCTAGATTCATAAAGACACTTCAATAGTTACAAAAGCTCCGAGAAGATTTTTATAATTTCTGCTGGATTTTTAAAACAATCTGATTTTATAACCAACATGACTGTAGCTAAAAACATGCGCTGTTTTTAAGTAAATGTACCCTCACTGTTTTAAAGTAAATAAGAACATTCAAACACCAACTGTATTGCTCTTTGCAGTCCTCTATACTACATACAGAGTTCCTGTTTGATGCTCTTGGTACAGTATTTCTCATGGGTGCAGTATTTTCTCTTTTCTGTTTTCTTTTAATACACTGTATGCTAATTAAAACTTCTAATGGTGCAAGTTGTAAGAAGCCTTGAACATGAAAAGTCTGTCAACTGCATAATAGGCTAAGACCCTCGGTGCCCATTTCAAAAGCAATGTTTCTCATCTAGAAGAGAAATTTGAATCCTACATCTACACAAACAATAAGGGTTTCAGAGGTGAAAAATACATTTGCTTCCAACTTGAATTTCACTGCTCCTTGGAAGCAATATTAATGTTTTTCTATATTCAATAGTCTTTAATCTATTGAGATTACAAATTAC
The DNA here is from genome assembly GCF_055471065.1 of Atractosteus spatula. Lineage (NCBI taxonomy): Eukaryota > Metazoa > Chordata > Actinopteri > Semionotiformes > Lepisosteidae > Atractosteus > Atractosteus spatula. The sequence continues at coordinate 51,107,432 of NC_142710.1, forward strand.
GAATTTAGTTTACGAGATTACGAATTACTTTTTGGTTAGCACAGTAATTAAAATACTGTAAATTAACAGCAAGTAGAGGAAAATCATTAGGGAAGAATTCAGTTTAAAATTATGGTATGTTTTGTTGCTTTTGTCCAGTACTATATGGTAAGTCGAGTAGACAGTCAAGGCTATTGCTTTTACTGTATGTTTATCACCTGTTATTTTATAATATAAAAAATGTTTTGGTTTGAAAACATACAGCTACAATTAGAATATCAGCTGCCAAGGCACAAGTAAACTGAATTGGTGTATCGGACCTGGTAAAGTTACCTATTAAAAGTGGTGCAGTATGACATACAGTATGTACAGTAGTATACCCAGCTTCCTGTCTCAGGATATACAGTAATCAGACTTAACCCACAGACTGGCCGCTTTTGCACATTATTAACATGTTAACATGCACACATTCATTCCACAGATTAAATTAGGCTTTTCCAGCTTTCCACTGGGGATTCCATGCCGTCCTATTCTGAGACACCTATGCTAGACACCTGTATTTGCACTTTTTCTATCAACATGTCTGCTAGGCATCCGGTGTTGTCTCAACACCTTTGATTGTTTCCTGTTTACCTATGCTCCCCTCATGCATCTGAAGGATTGTTTTTACATATCTTTTATTCAGTATACAGTATCACCAAGATAATCTCACAATTATTGCAATCATAACACTTATGCCTGTACCCTCTGTGTAACTCAGTAGTTATCTGAAGCACTGATGAACTCACAATTATAAAAAGTTGTTTAAAACTCTTTTGTTAACAATACAACATGTCCTTGTCATTCTGAAATAATGCAGAGACTGCAGGTAGCTACTGTACAAATTCTGTTTTTGATAACAGAAAGGCGAAAAAGGAAAGTCATCCAATTGCTGGAAGAGGGGGGCTGCGTGGGAATGAGAACTGTAACTTCTGTTATCTGTCTATAAAGAGAGCTCCAACAGAGAGAGAAAAAAGAGAAAAACTTTTGCTTCCTCTCATGCTATTGTGCCTTAAGTTCAGCTGAAATAAAGGCCAGATGATCGCTTCACGTCTTACAGCCTGGACTGGATTCTTTTCTCAGTCTCCGGAAGAGTGGTACCCTTGCCTATCACATGTGCCTTTTGCCTCCTGGAGTGAAACAGTTGATGACACAGTACAGTAGCTCTTCCAGTAACTTCTTGTCATCATGGTCTGCCAATCTTATTAACTTTTGGCTTTCCCTATCTTCCTCAAAGAATTGTACACCTTCTTGAGCTGCCTATCTGGCCATGTTACTTTCAGTGGACTCTAAAGGAGGCCCTGGCGCAGACCCTTCAAGCGTTTATCAAATTTTATAGTCTGTTCACTTATTGGGCCATGGAGTTTCAACTCATAGTCTGCCCTGCAGGGGAACAGGCCAACAGATTAATCATCACCATCAGTCTTTTGTCTAAAAGTAGCTGGTCTGTGGGGAAGGTATAGTTATAGCAAAGAGGTGGCACGCACACTAAGTTCTCAATTCTATGTGGGAAATGCCATATACCTTGGGCATTTCCAATGGGCCACATTTTTTTTTCACTGAACCATGGTTATATACTGTACATAAATGGACATTTTCTCATATCAAACCTGTTTATTCTAATGGTACCTCAATTACTAATATCAGCAAAATAACTACAAATGAATGTAAACTGTCAAAAATTTGCTTTTTAAATCTTTACAAAAATAACTTAAAAACATTCAAACATTTGTTTTCTTCTCCTTATTTAGTATTTATGAATAAATCCACCTTACAATGGACTTAGTTGTGACTCAAAGGAATGATAGAAGCAGAAACCATATGCTCAATGTATTTATAAAAGACATTCAGTCTTCATCCCTAGTCCCCAGAGGGCTTCAGGGTAATTCTAGTATGCTATTTACTTCATGGAGAGGACACAGACAAGATTAGTTTGTCAGAAAATGTTACTGACATTGAGACACTATTTGTATGCCTAGTAGTAGGCACCACATTGAAATTATAACCACTTCTGGATCCCGGCCCCAGATTAAATTAAAAGTTTAAATAAACACATTATTCACACGTTTAAAACCTGGTCGTTGATGATAACTTTTGCCAGATTTCCTTCAAATGGAAACCCACTATGTATCTAGTTGTAATTAGTGTGGCATTGGCCTCAGATTGTAATTGTGGTAATTGGCATTTTATTTTATCTATGTCTTGTCTTAATTGACTGTAAAACAACATGTAAAGTCATTGGAAATTAAACATAAGACCAAAGCCTTTATTAAATCAAGAGATATCAGTCCACAGCAGTGATATTGTATAAAGAATACATACAACTAGAATAATCTATCCAATGAAACACTGTTACCTGTATGTCATTCTTTTGAAAAGACTGCAGAATATTATTGCACCACACTTTGTAAGCTGATATATTGCAGCTGCAGTTATTGACAAGGAATCATAATTTTTGTTTATTAAATCCATTGTAATTAGGCCAAAACTATTACATGCAAAATCATTTATTCAAATGTAGATTTTAAGATTTTTGATTTTCTGATATGGATCAAATCATTTGAAGTGAAAGTTCTCATATTGTTCACATCTGTGGGCTTGCTGCATGGATGTGATTAGATATTCACAAATCAGATTTCTGCAAGTTGCATTCTGCACAATACTAATGCTTAAGCAGTTTAGTATGTGAAACGGGGAAAGAAAATTAGCACCTAAATGAAATCGAAATTTTAATCCACAACAACTTCTATAACCAATTGGCAGTCTTCTATTGCATCAATACAGGAAGCTTCTGGGTAGCAAAAGTCTTCTGGCCAGTGATACGTTTGAAATTTCTTTGGGTTTTGGATGTGGGTGTATTGAACGTTTGGTTAAATATAGGTTTATAGAAGAAAATAGATGCTTTTTGCATTCAATTTAATTTACTGTTCTATCTTATTTCCCTTCCACTCATTTTCTAACCACTTTACCTAAGGAAAGGGGGAGTCGGAACCAAGCTCAGTAAGCAATGGGACACCTGTCCATTGCAGGGTACACACAGGCACAAATACAGTACATTCTCACCAGGGTCAATTTTCCCAGAAGCCAACACAGTGAACATGCAAACTCCATACAGATAGCACCCCATGTCAGGAATTGAACCAGGGCCCCAGTGCTGCAGGGCAGTGTTACTGACCACTGAGCCACTCATGTTTATTTTCACTCACAGCAGTTATCAGGAAAAATAATGTAATAGAAATAACTTACACTTACTGATGGTTTTTCTTGGAATATGAAGGTTTACCAAGACCAAAAACAATACAAAAAGTATGTAGCCAAATAGTATAAATTGCAATACACAATCTCTAAATCAAGACTTACATCACAATCCTTTATGAATGTATTATTTAATTACATCAAGTTGTAATTAGTTATATTCTTCCTTAAAAACTTTGAAGTAATAAGCTCTGATTCTTGTCAAACCAAAACTAACTTTAAGAAAATTAAAATGTGTTAAATTACATACTGTAAACTTGCATTTCTAGTAAGAATACATTCAGAAATAGGGAGTATTATTTAGGACTCTTGGCTTATAACCACATTTTATGGATCCATAAAGATTATGGGTTCAAATTTTATGAGACACTGCTGTTTTACCCTTGATTGAAGTAATCAGAATGAGAAACTAAAGTACAATCAAATGTCCGAATGTATAAATAAGCATAAATGAAATGTGCTTTGAATAAAGCTGTAAGACACATACTTATTAAGCAGTGTTAATAAGAAATAATTTTGAAAGTAATAGACCAATGATCAAATTAGAAGATAATTTCAACTTGTTAATAAGTTTGTTATATAAATTTATAAATTGTAAACTGCTAATTTCTCATAGGTACTAAACTTTATTGTCCTGTTACCGAACAATTTACTGCTGTAAAAAATCTCTTTTGAATAACAATTTAAACTCCGTAAATTTTTAAAAAGCCAAAAACCACTCCAAAGACAGAATTCTGATCAAAAATATAAACTTAAATAATATCTGCATATGTCAAGTCATGGACATGAGAGGAAAAATTCTAATGGTTACATTTTTGTAAACATACTGGGTATTTACAGTATATACATTCTGAAAACATTCTGTATTTTTAAAAGCACGTTAATGAAAGGTTAAATACACATTTAAAAGTATATTTTGAACCTTTTCAATTTCAATGCTAAACTCTTCATAATGACCATCTGAAATAATGCACCCAACAGTGTGAGGAAGTGGAGCTGTACATACTGTATATGTCATGGCAAAGGTAAAGCTCATACAAGAGCTACAGTGACTCTTTTGGCCAGTGCTTATCCTGTTTTTTGTAGCATTAAGTGGACTTGAGAGCAGCATATCACTTCAAATGCTACTACTTAACGCTCTTCAGAACATAATGACATAATAAATGTTCAAAATAGAGTATTACACTCACCAACCAAAATTAGAAACCCCCTAATGAAATTAGTTGATTGCAACTTGCATCTCAAAAGCTAAGCGTGTTCTTGTTTTTATATACTGTACTGTACTTCAGATGATCAATAAAGTGCAACTGGTTTATTCCAGAGAGCAGTGTTCTCACGTTGGGTAAAGTTCATGGGTCGCATCCTCAGATAAGTTCAGTTTTATATTGGAAAGTGACAGAATGAGGCAACGATGGAGAGAAAATCACACACATGTATTGTCACTTATGAATAATACATGTACTGCATGTGATAGAATCGCCAAATCAGAGAGAATCAGAGTTGCCACGTTCAATTCACACCTTTATACTAATACGAGGGCAACTAACTGTAGGTATGCAGTGGTTAACATTGCTGCCTCACAGCACTGGGGTCCTGGGTTCCATTCTGGATCTGGAGTGCTATCTGCATGGAGTTTGTAGGCTCTCCCCATGTTTGTGTAGGTTTTTTCTGACTACTGTGATTTCTTCCCACAGCTCAAAGACATACTGATTCTGTAGGTTAATTGGCTTCTGGAAAAAAATGTGCCTGGTGTGAGTGTGTGCACCCTGCAATGATGTCCTGTCCATGATTTTGTCTTGTGCCAATTGCTTTCCTGGATAGTCTCCGGGCTCCTCCATGACCCTGAATTGGATTATTTAAAAGACAGAATGATACTTATACATAAGGTTAAAAAGACAGTGTAAATATTAGGATAGGAGGGATATTTGTACCTTAAATTGGTTTTTGCCCTATTTCTCATGCAAACTTTTAGGGACAAAGAATGGTTGGATATGATTCTCTAAGTGTAATGTAGATGGTTGTGAAATGTATGCCTAATCGTTTTGGAGAACTGTGAAAAATTTTATATAAATTCATTTTGTGTAAAAATACTTTTATACACATAAAACAAATTTTAATATTATTGTCTGGCAAACAAACCATCTGAAAGTGTTACACTGCCTCAAGACCTACATAGATCTGTGCATTTACAATCTTTGATGTATAGTTTTAAGTATATGGAGGCACAATTACTTCTGGAAAGAATACCTCACAAGAGTACAGAAATATATATATATTTTTAATCAACTATGCCTGACAACAAAATTCAGCCCAGTTTCATGTCACAGGTATGATAACAGACATGCAATAAAATATGTCATTGAAGGATACCCCAAAATCTTAAGAGCTGATATCAAGTTTCTTAGCATACAGTTCTCTGTGTTAGTGGCAATGATCCAGGAGTAATACTTCAAATTACTTTGCTGCAAGTTAGATTTAATATTTCTTCAAAAACAACAAAGATGCACAAAATGCCCTCAATGGTTGTATAGTTGTTCATCCACCTGAAGAGAGGAAACAAAAAAAATGAATGAAGCAAAGAGTGCTGAGCAGCTATATACCCATTAAGACCATTTGATGGCAATAAGGCAGGTTGGTACCATTTGGTAGATTGCCTGATAACCACTGACATTGCAGCCTGTCAATATAATACTACATTAGGTAATAACTTCTCTGGCTCAAGGAAGTATTTAAAGTACTGTAGGTATTACTTTGGTTATCTTTTGAAAGTAATGACAGTATTATAAAACTCTGTAGCATAGGATTTATCATATTCTGCATTAAGTACATATTTTGAAGATGGTTTTCCCCATCCAATCCGTTTCAAGAAGTTCAGCATCCTCAAATGATACATTGTTAAAATAAGGATTAACCTCCTACATTCAACACTATTCTCTGATAACCAGGGAAATATGATGTGCCATAATATCAAATCCACCTCCACGTACTGTATATAGTCTGTTGATACAGCCTGAAATGCTCAATGAAGTTCCCTGGATTCTAGTTTACATTTTTAGTATGTGACTCACAGATAATGCATGCTAGAATTGTAATTCTAATAAAGCTGTAATGCATGAGTGTAACTAAATCTCGTATTCCTGGGCTGACATTTGTAACAGAGCCTCCTGTTTGTAAAAATTTTCAATCCCTTTTGATTTTAAGCTCACCATACTGGGAGACATTAACTCAGATTTTAATCCTTACGTAAGCAATTGGTAGCACCAGGGCTTGACTTATGGAATGTACCTAATCCTTTTATTATGGAAATGTGATAAGAACCCATATCATTAGAAAATGTATTTAGTACCTTTTTGGAGTTAGTGGGCCTTAGACAACTCATGTAAAAATGAACAGAGAAACTTTATAGCAAAAAAAGCATAATTTGTAAGAACCTACAGTTCCATGCAGTTTGTCCAATTCAAAGTAGTTTTAAAAATAGGTTTTGTCTAAAGACATCAATACTATGTTTTTGTCATTTGCACAGAAGTCCAATACTAATTACGGACCCAGTAAAGGAAGTATCACAATTATAATAATTAGTTAAGATTCTGTGTGACCAGGAGATAAGGGGGTTTACTTTGGGTCCAGGGTGGGTCCATTTTTTAATATTGTCATCTGTGAAGGGTGCAGCTGCCAAAAACTACAACTCCCATTTACCCAGGGGGACTTTCAGTAGACTCGATGATCGTTTACCCTTGGCTAATTAGCTCCATTTTTTTCTATTGTCTCTAGGGGTTATTTATAAAAGAATGTGGCAAAAGCGTTTCTATTTTTTGGGGTTTTTGAGCCCTCCCATGTTAGTGTATAAAACCTATTCCTGTGCTGTGGGACCAATGTATTAGGAGTAAAAAATATACAGTAAAGGAATTTAAGAGGCTGAAAAGATCTATGAAGTGAGAGCTGTGACCCAAAGGTAGAAGAAAAAAATGCTATTAAAGAAAAATTGCTTTGATTAGTAATAGATAGGCTATTCAGACAGGACTCCTGAGGGAATTAAATACTTTTGACATTTTCCTCTGATTATGGAACTGGGAGGTGGGCTATACTGTATGCCCACTGTTGTGAATAAACACTAAGATACTAGTACCTATATATAATATGGTTTTCAGTTACTGAGCAATGCTTACAACGTGAACCAAGCTTGAAAATTATCTGTACATATTATATAGATTTTGAACTAGAGGAAGCTTTGCATGATGGGATTTAGATTTAGCAGGATTCTTCTTTGTCCCCATCAAGAGGAATTGGAGAAGCAATGAAAAAAGCATGTGGTATGCTTGGATGTTAAGTCCTTACTTAAAATACTTGGTTTAGTTTGGGTCGCTATACTACAATAAAGATATTTTAGACTTAGAAGGAACTCAAAAGCAACAAGATTGATTCCTGGTCTCAGGGGAATATCATATACAGACATGTAGTTCAATCTTTTTAGAATAGGACAAGGGAGAGGGGGGTTTGATTCAAATATCCATGATTATGAGGTGTATAGTGTTAACCTGACGGACTATTTCACACTACGTAGTGAAACAAGGATAAAGGGATATAACTGGAAAGGAGGTTAGGTTTGAAAAAAGGTGACTTCTTTACACAAAGATTTGTGGGTGTCTCCAATAGGCTTCCCTGCATGGTGGTTGAGGTCCGAATCATAAAATGTTCTTGCAACACTGCTGCACTCATCTGGTGAATTGGATGGACATTTAGATAGAAGGCTGAATCCAGTTTTGAGTGTAGAAAACACAGTCCGAGTAACAAGCTTGTGACAGAGACAAGTGAAACCTCTGTGACAGAGCTGGAAATACAGTCATTGAAGTTTTAGATGTCTACTGATGTACAAGATAAAGGATGCTTAATTGTGACCATAGAGAAAGAAAGACCCCTGTCCTGATCTCATTATAATGGCAAATGCATTAAAAGATTGGGTGAAATTTTAGATTCACTTACTGAACTACCAAATGAGCAAGATGAGCCTGGTCTTGTTTGAAATCGTTACATTCTTATATAGAAGTTATTTGTAAACAAATCTACAGTAAGTTATTGTCCATTGTTCCCAGGCATTAAAATGATGTGTTCTTCTTTTTGGCTTTTCTGGTGGAAAGGGTGTTTTTGTTTTTAGTACAGGTGACTATATGATTGTGCTTTTGCAAAAGAAAAACCTGTGTGAAAAGATTACAACAATGCAAAATGTTTTAGACTTACTCAGAAGTATATATGCAGCACAGTATTTGTCATGATATGTCAAACAGGGTTATAAAAAAAATTATAGTACTAGCAGTATCGATCTTGATATTGGCTACCAGCTTTTTATATTCAATGTGGTGTAGGGATTTTGTGTATTTACTGGGACAATTATTAATTGTAGCAGTAAGTCACAAAATGATTATTTGATGGTTATTAGAAAACCGACCTTGCAGGATAACTCAGCAATGCACACAAACATATACTAATACACGACAATACATTTATTAATATATAAAATGTGCATATAAACATAACAGATTTTATAGTGAGGGTTAGCATAATACAAAAGGTGTTACAATAAAAGAGTTACAAACCAAGAGAGACATACATTCAGTATACCATTCACTTGTACCGTTTCGTTAATGAGCTTTGATTACAACTTCTACACTAGATACTCCAAAACAAGTACATCACTCATAGAAATTAAATTGATATCAACTAGGGTTGAGGTAACAATTGAATTCTCAAGCTGTAATGCATCTGTATCAGCTGTAATCTGTGTGGATTCAGATCTCCCGCGGACACAAGGGAACAGCCACAGTCTGTTTCTGTATCCAATCCGTGTCCTCTGGCCCGGTGCCAGGCCATCCTGGTTCGCCTTGAGGTGTGGGAGAAGGAGGGAGAGATTTCTGCTGCAGCGCACTGGCAGTGGGCTCTCTGAAGACTGGCTAGTTAGTCCTGGCTTAACTAGCAGTGATTGTGCACATGAAAAGTGACTGCAGGTCCAAGCAAGTCACACTCTTTAGACAAAAAGAAGACTGGTTCGTTCCCAATGTAGCGCTAGTTTACCAGTAAGAGATCTGCAAATGTCTGATAATAGCTTACAACCCATATTCAAGGATGCAAATAGGAAATTCCCAGGTCTTCAGCCTCTTAGATGTAAGTTTATAAAAAACGTCATGGGACAGGATTCCAAGAACAGGCCACTTGAGAATTCACAAGTTGCTATCTACTTTTGCTGGGTCATCCTATTGGCATCATCTCTACACTGCTGTCTGAAAATACATTAATAAAAGTACCGGCACGTTTGAATTTTCTTCCAAGTGCTGTTAATTCCACTATATGCACTATTGAGATTATTATGAACATAGTTGAGTCATTAGAGTGTAGTCTATCAGAAAATGTTTATATCCTTGGTGTTAAAGACTGTCACATGCTATTCAGAAGATTTACTCCTCCATAATATCAAGGCTATGCATGAAGTAACAGTCCTCTTACAGGTACTTTCATCTGAGGGTCTGACAAATACTGAGCTTACAGCCTTTCAGTCTAAGTTTGCTCAAACATGTTTATCATTTGGGTTTCCTCCCACAGTCCAAAGACATACTGTAAAAATTTGCACTAAGTCAGTGTATCAGCATTTGTTTGACTTGCGATGGACTGGTGCCCCAAGCAGAGTGTATCCTGGCTTTCACCTGTTGTTGCCAAGATAGGCTCCGGCTCCCCTGCAATCCTGATTTGGGTGAAGCAGTTAGAAAATGGATGGAGGTTCACTGTTTGTTAGAAATGAAATCTAGGAAGATCATGGCTTATAGTGACAGGATGTTCCAAAGATTCAACCAGACAATGAAGAACATGCACGTTTGTCTCTGAGATTAGATCAGAGTGGGACAGAGTTCACTGTTGTAGATCATCTACCATAAATTTCCAGAATCATCATTTGGATTTTCTATTCTATGAGATCTGTTGTAATGGCAAGTGTGAGCTCCTCTGAAAATAATGAAGGAGGAGTGGTTGTCTGCATCACCCATTGAATGTTCATCGGTGAAGTCTTATATTCTGCAAATGAGAGATTAATGGACAATGTCTAATCCAGTGTCCAGGGATTGCCAAGGCCTTAAAAATGGTCAGAATTGTGAAAAAAACACTTGGCAGTAAGACCAAGGGTCTCCACAGAAGTCCTCAAGATAGGACACAAAAATAATGCATAACCTGCATCTTTTACTTAAGTGCTCTGATGCAAAAAACATTTTGAAATGTCTTTTCTTCACTGCCACAAGGTCTTGACCTTCCTACCCAAGGATCAGCGCCTTGTGAGTCCAAGGGCAAGGGAGGCCTGATTAAGGAAGGGGAGGGAGTTGATGACAGGAGAAACATTCAGCAGAAACTAACAATTCAATCAAGAATTCACTGTCAATGATAGTATATTCAATTGCATCCCTAAATCTAACGCCCAGTTTGTTTTCAAGCAACCAGTGGCAATAGAATATTGTAGCCTGATATGGATTTTGCATAAAATGCTCATATTAAATATATTCTGTAATATTGGTATATTGATATGGAAAACCCAGTTGTAACTTTATTTTGCTTCAATGAGGGTGTTGTGTGTTCTGCAGTATAATAGCCATGGACATCTGGATTCAGGAAATGGGACCCTAGCTTTGATGTTACCATTTACCATGAAGCCATGATGGGAGTCCAAGCTGTGAGTGACCTGTTCAATTTTCTTGTTTTTAATTCTGTCATTTCGCTGTTTTAGTCACATTTACAATGCTTTTATTACAAATGATTGATGATTTTAACAAATGAGTTAACAACTTCAGTAAATCAAACACTCTTTAAGCACATATTGCTTAAACAGATGGAAAAGGGTTTATTTGCTGTCTTAATTAAATTGTGAACGAAATCTAAACTTTCTGTAACTGATACCAAACAGGAAACTGTACACTTTCTGAAAGATAAAATAATGTTTGAAAAAAGCTAAATATTCTGAAAAATAATTGAGATTATCTTATTAATACATTTCAGGATAGTTCAGGTGGACAGGTGAAATTCATTTATGCACAAAAGATCCAAACATCTGTGACCTTGAATTATTCCATGGATATTGAGTAAAGTTGAATTTTGCATTCCTTTCAAAATAAGATGACTCTTGGAACTCAGACTTTAAAACAAGACTAGCTCGGGGGCATTTATCAGATGAAAGTAGGATTAGTCTTCTATGTCATGGAATTCAAAGGGAATTTATAAAATACACAAGGTATTTACCCTAGGTTAATCTTTAGTGCTTGGGGAAAGCACTTCAGTGGTTTTGAAATGTATTGTTCACAGCCCCCAAATGAATAACTTAGACAAAAAGCCAGACATTAGAAAATAATTGTATGAACAAAATAACTCACAAATCAGCTGTGCTACACTGACTTTAGACACCAGATCTGGCTACAGTGTTTTATAGGCAAGTTTTTCTTTCTCAACAAATTTGTAGTCTTTAGCTCCAAACCAGTGTACATCAGTGAAAATGTCCCTTTTTAACTTTAGAAAATGAGATGAAATTTTGAATGCATAGCCAAATTGACTTATTCAGTTGATGCTTTTATATACTGTACTGCTGGAATCTTGGTGGAATTTTATATTACACTTATTTGGAACACAGAACCAGTTCCAAAAAGTGTGACAAAAAGTGTTGCGCATTTAAAAGCTGTTACTAGTTTTGAAGAGTGCATTTCTAAGTTATCGATCAGGTCAAATAAAATTGGAAACTGAAATACATGATGGGATAATCAATTACTGTACATGGGATATCTGTATCTAAAAATTAAAAAAATTGAAGTTTTACTAAAAAGCACGTGCTAATTTAAAAAAATGAAATTGTGTACTCATACTATAATGCCTGAAGCCTTCCGAGGATTACTGACTGATTATTACATTTTCTCTGGTCATATTTTGAACTCCAATGACCAGTTTTCTATAAGATTTAGTAAAATTTTCACATTGATAAAAAATACTCGAATCCCCTAATACAAAGTCTAATAATGTTGCTTTTTTATTTGGAGGCTATAGGTAGTTCATAAAGTAATTTGCTCAATGTTGCAGTATGAGATAAACTGCAAGGTAAGGAGAGGTTGCAAAATATATTGCTAACAACTTGAGGCTAGCACCCATGCTGTCTAGAATTACACGTTGTGAGACATTCTTGCAGTTGTACTTAGTTTCTGTAAAATCTAAACATTCAATGATTATTATTTTCTTGTTAAAGGAATTTGATCTTGTTTTCGTTTGGTTTGTTTTGTCCTGTTAAAGAAAGGGTTAACTTCAGTCATTAGGAGATCCATGCAGTTCGTGGGAAAGTTTCTGTACCTATTTTTGATTTATCAACCAACAAAAATATAAAGAAATGAGTCATATTATAGAAGTAAGTAGATCAATTAAGTAACTATGTTTAGTAGTGGAATGAAAACTAGTAGACAACGCAGCTTATTTAAAGTGTTCATCTCCATGACAAGATGATTGGAAATAAAAAACTGTCTGGGAATTAATACCAATACATCCTTCAGTCAGGTATGATGTCTTTAATAAATATATTGATCGATCATTGGAATTCTAGGAACATTAAATATGGCATATGTAAAAATGATGTTGGAAAAATGTTCAGTGAAAGTTCTTTGCAAAATTAATCCTTAAAAAATATATAATGAAAATAAATTTTAGTTGAGTTGTAGTGTAATAGTAAATAATCATTTACAGCACAGTGTACGACGTCATCTGTAACTCAGTGATATTACTTTCTAATGGCTTACTCTCTGAGATAAAACAATTTTTTTATGAATATGCTTACTGACCTTTAACTGCACAGCTTTGTATGTCATCTTCTACCTCATCAGCAACTGCAAAAGTTCAACTACCGACACCTTTTGGTCTTTTGTCTGTCTAGGCACACAAGCTAGTCTCAGAATCCAACAAGACATCCTGAAAACTCTTGCAAAATCATAATAAGAAATGTGAGCCTCACAGAAGAAATTGCCAGAGGTTTCCTGTTTTTCAAAGTTTTTTTTTCTGTTGAGGTCTGAGATTAATATAAAATGAATTGCAGAACAATAAATAACAGTCCACCTTTCATGCAAGACAGCCTTGCTACTGCAAACTACATGATAGACGTAAAAAGTACCTAGAGATAAAATGTACCAAGGTTTCTATTGCACTTAAATGCAACATTTTGCTTGCCTTGTTTTATCATACAAGAATAGAACACTCTGTCCCTCGTCAATTTTGCTTCCTGTATGCTAATCCTCAGTCCAAATGTCATATCAGATGGTGATTCCGGGAGGACTGATTGTTCTACCATTAACCTGATAAGAAACTGAGCATGTGGTGTTGTAACCACAATGAATATGAAATCATATTACTCAGAAATATTAAAGCCTGTGAACAGTACATTATTTGAACTCTCAAATCCCTCGGGCCAACTTCTCCCTTAATCAAAAACCATCAAGATGGTACCATCTCTCACTAAAACGTGTTCAGCCTCACCAGTACAAAACATTTTCTTTCTCAAATCAATTGATTTTCATTTCGACCGTTTCTTTTTCTCAATTAAATTCCTTCCACACAACTGTAATGCAGCTATCCAATTTTATGTAATTTATATACAAATATAGCTATCATATTTTAGAAAGAAAAGTGTGGTTCAATGGTTTGGTTCTACACAATTTCAAGAGGAAAAATCATTAGAAGGATGAGACAATTAAATCCGTAATTTTGTATTTAATCAAAAGTTCTTATATGTATTCTGTGCATTGGGGAAATTAAAATGTTAATTTCATAACCAGTCTCAACAAAGACTATTATCACTTTAGTTTCTATGATTACAGTATACTGTAAATTCTAGCAAATGTTGTACTTGATTTAGTCTACATAAGGAGAATATTTTTTTAATACATACTGTAGTTATATTTTATAAAATTTTAAGAATTGTTTCATCATAGGGATTTGCCTTTTGTGATATTACCCAAATGGAAACAGATTTTTTAGGTTTAATTGTTTAATAGGACTTTTTTAACATCTGTCATGATAAAATAACATCCTTTAGGTCTTCTATTATTCAGCCGGCTATTACACCCTGTTCCCTCACAGAAATACAATATTGAGTGTAAAACGCCCTTTTGGCAATACATTGACCTGAATGGTGTTATTTATGCCCATTTATTCAACCATTTTAAGTGCTGTTTACATTTTTCTCCACTGCCCTCATATTGACTTTCAAGGAGAATAGTACTTAGTCGAGCATGTCAGTGTAAAAAATAACAGTGATTTCTCAGTTATTTCCTGCACTGCCTAGCTTGACTGAAAGCCATGACCCAAAACATTCATAAACCAAGGCAGGAGAAGAATTAACAATGTTGTTTACCTAGAAAGGTGTAAAATATAACATTTCCTTACAATACTTTATATCATACTGAAATAACACACGACTGCCTAAATAATTCAATTAATGCTCCAGGAGTGTGCTTGCTTTGGATCTAAAAGGCAACCTTTGTGCTACACTGACCTTTGCAAGAACTGTTTTTTACCTGTTCAAAATTTAAATTTATAACTTTTTAAAATGTATATACAGTATATAAATAACAAGTAAATTTTATATTCTCGATAAATGTTGCATGACTATTTTCTTTACAAAATAAATAATCCACTTACTGTATATACTGTACAATTGTATTTTTATTCACCTTTAACCATTTAATACCCATTACTTTCTGGACCAGTTACAGCAGCAGCCATAACCTTTTTTAAAGTACAAATGTAAATGCTATACACTAATTCTATCAGTGGTACAAATTGTCAGTTTCATCTAGTCTTTCCTTCCTCCTTTTTAATTTCATATTCTCAACTAAAACCCAGCATATTATGCTATATTAAATGTCTTATGCTCATGTTCAAATAAATATCTCTGCTGTCGTTATTTGTTAATAATCTCATCAATAAGACTTTGAAATCTGGTCTTGTATCTGCAGGTTTAGTCATCTGGTATTGAACCTGTTTGGTCCAGGTCTAAAGTGTTTAATTATGATACTATTTCTGCTCTTTCTTGCAATAATTCTCAAACAGGTGTTTGTAAATAAACAGCAGTTCTATTCTTTGTTTTATTCATTGTCTGAACTTGAGTTCCTTAATATTTTCTCCTAATGGATTGTGCATCTTTTGATGCTGTCATTCACTGAATCGTATGGTACTGTACCTGTCACGGACGTCCAAAGGGACTAACCGTGGAGAGGCAGGAGAGCGGGAAAAGACCCATATGCGTAGCGGCGAGACGGGAAAAGGCCCGGGCTCGTTAGTGCAAAGAGTTCAGGAGTGCCGTATAGAAACCTATGCCCTCATGTAGCAGACGTGGGGCGACCTGGTGCTAGGCGGGTCTCAGGACATCCGAACGTCAATGCTGAGCGAGGGCAGAGTGCAAGACCCGGAAATATATAGCCCAAGGGAAAGAGGGACCGGAAGGACAGCAGGCAGGAAACTAGGGACAGGACAGAGAAGGAGCGCCCTCTGGCTACAGAGGGCGTGACAGTACCTTTCACTGGTTTGACTCATTTTGCTAATCAGAGACACTAAATCTTGACCATTTTAAAACTGATGTTACTCGTGGTGTTTCAAAGGCTGTTGTGCTGCAGGTTTTTTTATCCTTTTATTATTTAGCATACTGTATATACATTGGTTCTTGGTCAGTCAACATCATTGTTTGGTTTTGATTTCTAAGTAGGTGATACACACCTTTATTTGCAGGCTAAATAAAAACTACTTCTATGATGTCTGGAGCTTACAGCTGCATGCGTGATATTAAGATTTAGATTAACAGAACATTCTTAAAGTTAACTGTGATAAGACTGAGGTTACACTTACTGGTTAACAATTGAATAAAGTTAGAAACCTTGCTGTTATTTGGAGATATTCTAATAGTTAAAGTATTCTTGACACAGGGGAATCTTTTCCCTTTCTATTTAAGATTCCTGGGTTAGGGTCCTCACTCTGTCTGAAGCTGAAATATTGATATGTTCTATAATTTCATTAAGATTAGACTGTTGTAATGTGTGAAGACGTTTGGGTGAAGTTTGGGGAGATGTATCAGTGTCTAAGCTTCAGTGAGCAAGTAAAGGTTAATTCCACAATGAAAGGTAGACAAAAAGAACAAATAGAAAAGTTTTGCCTGAGGAGCCTTTTTTTTCAGTTCCTGCTTCTATTCTCACATTTGTGTGTCCTTGTTTCCCTCCCTTTGCCTCATTTCTGCTCTTTCCAACATTCTCCAAAACACATGAAGACACATGAGGCTTTTTTTTGTTCTTTTAACTTTTCAGCATAGAATTAACCACACTACAGCAACCCTTGTCTTACTGGAGTGTCTACTTAAGGTACAAAACAAATTTTGTCCACTGTATGTCCATAGTTCTGCAGCATGAATATTATACTAAAATCTATCTTGGCATAAAACTCCCATCATTTGTAAATTGGGTTTGCTCAATAAAGTTTTACAGCTTAATTATAAGACACTGAGTGGTAGCTCCACATCAGGTAAAGACCAGGTGCTGTATCTGAGATCTGCTGTTTAGTGTCTTCTTGTTCTACCCAAGTCCAGGCTCCACACAATGGGTGATCGAAGCTTCTCTTGTGCATGATTGTGGAGCACTTTGCCTAAATTTATCAGAGACTGTAACTGTGTAGATTATTAAAATATATGTATTTTTTTACTATAAATTATAAATAATAAATTCCATGCTTAGGTTTTATTTAATCTATTTACTATGTGATTGCTTTTACTTCTCTGGTTCATGAGTGCTATTGTACAGTGCTTTAAATCTTTTGGAAAGAGCATATAAATAAAGTATTATCATATCAGTACTGCTGGTTTGCAAGTGTTTCTAGCTATGATTAATACCCTGTGTACAATAATACACTTTGAGGTGGGGAGTGTTGGCTTAATCAGTGTGCATTTTGTTGTTCAGATCATGTTCAGTTGTTTTAGTCGTTTTAAAAAGATGTTACAATGTGGAATGCATTTAACTACCATTAACTTGATTTAAACTGGGATATTTTACTCTTCAGTAGTAAATAGGATAAACGAGTAAAGCTCAATGTTAATAAGTTTGTATGTTCTCCCAATGTTTGTGTGGGTTTCCTCAGAGTGCTCCGGTTTTCTCCCCCAGTCTAAACACAAACTGCTAAGATAATTGACTTCAGGGAAAACTGGCCTGATGTGAGTGTGTATGTACTGTAAGTGGATTGGTGTCCCATCCAGGGAGTATCCAACCTTGTGCTTATTGCTTGCCAGGTTACTCCTGCTTCTATACAACCCCGTACTAGATAAAACGGTTAGAAAACAGATGTATGGAGGTCAGGATTATTGGTTTGTGTTATACATTTTAAAAAAGTCATTTGCAAACCTCTGAACTAAAGTGTTACTGTGATATGTCAGAATATAATTAGCAGAACGTGAATTATTCATCTGGTTACTGATCTTTCAGAGTTGAGGATGAACTTAAAACTTTTGAATTAACCTCTAAAGACATTAATCAACTCAAGCACCAGTAAAACTTAGCAGTGCAAGCCAGCAATTGTACCACAGTACAGAAGTAAATTTAATGTAATAAAAAATCAATCAAAAACCCATGGTTATTCACTTTCTATTGTATTAACTATGCAATACCACTGATTCTAACAGGTAATGGAACTTCTTTAAAAAATAGGTCATCCCTAGTGAATATTCAAATGATAATTTTCTAATTATATTCATATGGAGCGTGAAGAGATTTCAGATGAATTGCAGTATCAGATGTGATGCTTCAACATCCTGTTGACATTTTAATTACCTTGAATTCTAATTACTGTTCCCAGTTAAAATGAGCTTTTGCAAAAACACTGAGACTAATGTTTCCTCAGGGTTGCACAAAAGAAATCCTGATTTTGCCAAAATAAAATCAAAATAAAGAATTTTAGCAAGATAAAATTCCAAGTATAAGTTCTACTCTCCTCACACTAAAAAAATGAAATGGTATTTAAAAAATGTTTTGCCTTCATGTCCAATTTAAACTAGGAATTAAAAATAGTCTGCACATAAAAAATGTATCTTTGTGCATGTATGTTTTAGAAGGTAAATCAATAACCTATATTTTGTGTTTTTGTAATCATCTTGATTAATTGATCATTCATAATTGACAGTGGTACTCTCAAGTAACTTTGTTACAATAGTATGGTACCTCTCTTTAATGAGTAGGGTGATTGGGTACAGATGAGGTGATTTAACCAGCTGAATATCAAGCCAGGTGAAAATCAAAGTAAAATAGAAAAAGGAATGTACAGTATGCGCTTTTCTTATGTGGCCTTACCCTAATGTGACAGCATTGCAGTAGATTATCTCATGCTGCTTGTGTAACAATGGCTTTCTTCCAAGATGAAAATATAACAGTTATGCTATGGTTGCCCTACACACCAGTCTTGAACCCAATTTAAAGTTTGTGGGATGAAATGGAACAACACTGAGGGTTCACAAACCAATGAACAGGCATACTGCTCACCCAGGCTTACAAAAGAA
This sequence comes from Atractosteus spatula, assembly GCF_055471065.1. Lineage (NCBI taxonomy): Eukaryota > Metazoa > Chordata > Actinopteri > Semionotiformes > Lepisosteidae > Atractosteus > Atractosteus spatula. The sequence continues at coordinate 51,126,279 of NC_142710.1, forward strand.
TCCCACAAGTCTGTATCTATAACATGGTGCACAGCATGTGATGCAAATATTGTTTCCTACAGTGGACACATGCTACTGACACTGTGTGTCTTGCAGTGTAGATAGTGTTAATCAGTTCTGTTAATGATATTTTAATCAGCATAGTTTGGAAAAATACTAGTGCACATGCTACAAAAAGGATTTTTTTCTTAATATCTTTATGAACTTGTTACAGTTACTGTAGTCGTGTCTTTTTATGTTCAGGATATACATCACCAACTTTCACTATAATTTCATATTTGCAAGGTGGCATTCTTTTTTCCAATAACAAGAATTCAAGAATGGGCCTTTCTTCACTTTCTGTGCTGGTCCCCTTTATTTCAGCAGAAATAAAACTTGATCTAGTCCTATCATTATACGAAGAATTTAAGCTACTAACAACCAAACTACAAGACCATATAAATGTTCTACACTGTGCTCAAGCTCAGACCTTCTAGTAATCTGCAACTCATCAAGATGTTGTGAGGAAATGTTGTTACTCTGTTCACATTGTGCATGAACTATGACATGACAAAGGTAGTGTCAGATGTTGTATGATCTCAGAAAAAAAAACATAAAATGTAATGATTAGGATGTTTTTTCTTTTATTTTGTAAAGAATATGTGGGGTAGCATTGTGATTTTTGTTTGTGAGAACACACAAACCTGTCAGTTTTAGAAGAAAGTCTGACACTTTATTATACTTCAATTTTTAACCATATAGGACAAAAAATGTCAAAAAGTGACAGTGTGACACAAACCCAAGCTGGAAAAGTATGGCTAAACTGAAATGATAGACACAAGATTGGCTGAGAATAAAATAGGGTGGAAGCTTTCAAACAAGCCACAGCAAGGTTGACAGCTCAAACGTGACATGCAGTAGGTTGCATTCTCTTCAAATTGAACACACTCAGTAGCAGCTTAGTGAATACCTCCAGCTGTGGAAGAAAAGGAGTTTGGATTGAAAAGATGACTTAACCATCTATTACATTACCAAGTCTAAAATATATAGAAGTAACAGTACTTATCTTAAATATGCTCCTCTGCAATCTTCCAGGATTTCATTTTGCAAGATGGTTGAAAAATGCTGGGGCTTATACAGTATTCCAAAAGTAGTTTTGTAATACACAGCTACCAGAAAAAAAATCCAATGTTTTTCTACTTAAATTTCAAGGGTGACCAAGGGTCTGATTTGATAAAAGTTACACAATTGTGAGATTGTTCATTATTGTCAAGACTGTTGGTATTGTCTGTACTTAACTGTTAAATATCAGTAGTTCTTGCAAAAAGTGTAGCACTTCATCCTGGTTGAATAAAACTTTAAGTATCAAATCTCTGAATTATTTTATGCTTAAGTACAGATTTATTTTCCCAGCTAATATTCTTTTTGAAGAGTTCTACAACATAAGGAACAAATTTAAAAACTTAAAAATTTAAAAATTGACAAAAATAGATTAATGCTGCTTATACGAATACCCACTTGAGATAAAAGTAGTTGTTCTGCATTTAGTTAATAACTGATGATAAATGGACAGCAGCAAATTTGTTTCAACATCTAATTAAAAAATGAAGTACAGTATTCATTAAAAGAAAATTAATGCCAATTATTCTGACGAGAAACGTTGTGAGGGAAACATTAATGATCTAACTTAAAAGACCTTGTTCCTGCATAGTTGTCATTCTGTAGCAAAATAAAACAGTTCACATTAAAATATATGTATATATTGGCCCTTGCACCCTGTACATCCCAAAATTTCCATAATCATTGCAGTGCAGAATCATGGGTGAAGGGATCATGGCATTGTGCTATAGGCGATGGTTGCTATCATGGGGAAACTAAATTTAGTATCCCAAAGCAACTGTACTCAAGAGCCACACAGTTTCTGTCACAGACAAATGTGTCATACACTGTAATCTGCAAAGATATTATCATGTCCAGGCTCTGGTGAATGAATAGGGAGGTATAGGTGACCATAAAAGATGTGTGTAACAGCAGTAAAATTGTTTCTAGTCACAGAAGGGTAAAGAAGCAATTAAATATGCTCTTCTGTGTCTTTTATGAAGACTTTTCTCTTGCAAATACTGTATGTATATGTATCTAAACTGCTGAAAAGGTACAACAAAATTAGTATAGCACTGCAGAAACGTATGATGTACATTTTTTTTTGTAAACCAGGGTTATTTTCTATCTGACTGTTTAAGCCCTAAAATGTTACACATCCCTCCAAATATTCCGAAATAAAGGTTGTATTATAAAGTATATATTTAAGGAAATATTTTAAAAATTGAATAATGGAAGGTGTGTTCCTTTAAAAGAAGCTCCAGTTTTCACCAGAACAAAAAGGATGTGTAAACACAGACGTTTTACGCATCCTACATACTGTACTGTACCTAGATACTAGATATTTCTTGTAATTTCTGTTGTGGATTGTCTGTTAAACCTGAAATGAAGGAATTGTATTACAGAAACAAACAGTTGAGCCTCTCAATTTCATTAAAGTAAAAAATCCTGTTGCAGCCAAGCAAGCTAAAGACGTGTTCTTGAGTGTACCTAGTAAAAACCTGTCACCTCTACAAAATCAGAAGGTATGACCTAAGGAAAATTCCACTCGGGGAAAACTTTATACACCCAACCCCCCACTGCCAGGCAGAGCTGTGAGTTTATCTTTGAAGATCTGAAATAAAATAAGCCTACATCATGTGATTATGGCAAAAACATTGTCAATGTCAAAACACTGTAATTTAAAAATAGTGTTTTTTACTCCAAAATGTTTCAGATTAGCACATCTCATACCCAACCCTTTCATTTGATATTTAGACCATGCTGTCTTGTAATCTTAACCTGTATGCACAAATATTAAAATAATGTACAGTAGCTTGCTAAAACAATTAAACTTAAAAACTCATTTAACATCCTCTTTACCATTGTGTCCCTGGAAGGTCACCCATCTTTGTGGCCTATCCTGAAAGTTTTCTATAAAACAATGTTCATGTCAAGAGCATCATTTGCACTTCTTCTCACTGGAAACTTTTTTTTTCTTTTGACTAATACGCATGAGTTTTACAACTATGACGTATTGTAATTACTGCAGTTAATGTTTTTAATCACATATTAATGGCCTGTTTAAAACACTTAGGTATTTAATTCCCCATAGGAAGTAATTTACTTTCCTTTTTCTGTAAAAGTACTACAAAACACAATTTAGGTCAATTTATATCATATAGTTAGTTCATATTAGTGGAATTATAAGGCAATTCTAGTGTACAACAAAAATCAAATATAGATCAATAGCAATAAACTGCCTGTACATGATTCATAAAATGAGTTCAGTTCATTTTTCAAAGGCTAGTCTCTACAATCTGAAATGACTTTATGTGAAGAAAAATAACTACAACTGAAATGGGGATAATCAAGAGAAACTGTAACTAAAAATAAAATTGAAAGCATTTATTAACAGCATTGCTGAAATTAAACTAACAGCAATACCTCGAAATGAAAGCTGTTCATGATTCTGTGTATAACAGGCAGTCAGTGACTGGAGACCAATTGGACCTGAATATCTTTCATCTGCTCATCTGATTCTAGTCAATGCGAACAGTTCAATATTAAGACTGAATTGTAACAGAAAGCTGATCTCGACTATCACTGAAGAAAGCAGTGGTGGCAGCCATGCCAGGTGATTAAACAGGCAATCTGGAACCAATTAAACCTACCAATTATTTTGCTTTTCTTTTACTGAACAAACTTTTTTTATAACCCTGCCAATATGTGAGTGTAGCACCTTCTCCAGATAAAAAATGCAGAGAGAAGTTAATGCAGTTAGAGCTTATGCACTTCCAGAGCTTTTTCCTTGGGTACAATGATAGTCAGTAAGAGTCACTCTAAGCTATGAGCTCAATTATAAGAATTCTGGGGTTACATTTTTATTACTGTAGATTAACCTTTACAATCTCCTTCCGCAGTGGTTGGCATTTGGTACAATAAAGAGAATATTGCTTTCTGTGTAGTGCTTCCAACTACATAGTAGATTTAAGCCCTAAACTATGTGGAGTACAAACGACAATCTTATAAAACAGGGTAGAAGTGGGAATGTTGCCGTTACAGTATTGATGCAGCATTATTAATATCAGTGTGATTACTTAATTAAATGTTAATACTCAACACAGGGGGAATCAATGGAGATTAAGGATATTTTTTGGCAGATAAGATGAAAAACGGCTCCAGAATTCTTGTACATTCTAAAGTCTTTCAAGTTGTCCATAAGAAATGTTTTGCCAATATGTTGTGTAAGTAATTTTTATTTACAGTATGTTCTATGTTTAAAAAAGAAATCTGAAAGCTCTAATCCTGGGTGAAGGATAGGTGGCACTTGAAGTGGGTCTGCTTCAATATGTGAAGCAATTTTTGGGATGAATTGTACTATACACATACAAGCAAATATCACTCTTCAAAAAGTGTATTTTAGATTTTGGTATTTTTTTAATTAGGAGTGTTCTACATTTGCTTGCGCCTATAGTGATAGTAAACACTATGCATTTCAATTATGTTTTTCAGGAGAAACCAGATTAACATTCATTACACCATATGTTGTATATCTAATTACAACTGTTGCCAGTATCAATGTTTTCCATTTCTTAGACCGCAAAACTGCAGTTGATTTGTACATCATATGTTTACTATGGTCACATGAGAACAAAGTCTAACACTCTCATGAGTGACTCTTTACAATTGTAAGATCATGAGTGTGATTGCTTTTACTGTGTAAATAACCTCTATTTTTTGCTATTACAGTTTCGCACACTGTCACCTCTAGCATCACAAAACTGAACACTTGTTAGAAAACGTTATGATGGAAAAGCTTTTAGATTTAAGCTCCACAGATGTAATTATGCAAAAAGCTTGAACCATTCAGTACAATTAAACAATTTACATAATATTTAAGAACTATGCGTGTAATCAATATCAGTCAATATAAAGTACCTCATCATAAATGCCTTTGATTTTCAACATTTTATGCAAATAATTACATTAAATGTGTAAGATACGGTACATTACATTGAAAGAAATGTACTTCTTTCACACATTTTGCATTTGTTTTATGTTTACTCTTTTTAGCAAATCCAACTTAAATTGAATATGATCTTCAATTACAGAAACATAAAATAATTTTCTGAATGTCTTTTACCATAATCCAAATTGGACACATTTTTGGCCTTATATTCAGTAGCTAATGTACCACATAACTTTTTTCTTTGGCTTTTCTGAATTTTGAAGGTTAACTCAAAATGTCTTCTGATTCATTCTGCACAAGTGGATGTGTGCAAGCTACTGTATAGTGTTACAAGTAACACTTTTTGAAAACCATATTAAAATTTTATTACTTTGTCTAATACTATCAAATTCAGCTAAAATAGCAAAATCTTTTGATGACTGATAATAGGATAAAGATACAGGAGATACAGAATGCTGTAGGAACCACTGTATCTCCTTATACTTTGTGAAATGTAAAATTCTTGCCATTTTCTTTTGAGCCCTTTGCAAGTGCTTTTGTAACAATAGAGCTGTGAATTCTGTATATGACAGATTATAGTGATTTACTGTGAGGCAGACAATTTAAAAGTTACATTGTTATTCCTGATTTATATTCAGGTTTAAATAAAATAAAAATACAGAGATTGCAATGGAAATTCCAATGTACAGCATCTTTATTATAGGTTCTCTTTTCAAGGATTAAAGGAAAAACAGATTCCTCCTGACCATCTATTATAAACATTCACCGTATTAAACAGGCCTTTGAAATACTGGTCAAAAGGATCAAAAAAGAGATCCTGATACAGTTTTGGTCATATTTTTAGATGATGCATAACATTTCTTGTTTTGTTATAGACATCACCCTCAAAAAATGACTAATCTATTACAAATTCTGAAAACGACTATAAAGAGAAATACTAGCCTAACATTCTTTTCACCATGGGCACTTTACCAAGACAAACCTGGGATTTTGCTGATGTGAGTCAACATGCCATTTTGAGTGGAATCAGTCAAGTAAGATTTTTTCAGGCCTGCATACAGTAGCTGCTTGCTTATGTTTTCCTGTATCAAAAAAATATGAGATATCATTGAATTGAATCTGGGGTTCGTGCATATCAGATTCATTATAGCCCAGAATGCCAAATAGCCTTTTTAAGGGTCCTAAACCTTTATCTCCTTAAGTCAGAAAACGAATGCACCTTCCGTAATGAACCCCTCCTTTCAGTAACACTGTAAACTAATTGGTGACCTTTGGAATTCACCTGAGTAACTGTGTGATCACTAAAGCTTTACATTGGAACCCGGTGGATTTTGAAAAAATTTAGTTTGCACGTGGTAATTTGGTGGCATGTAAGAATGTGATGGCAGCATGGATTAAGGCTTTTAAAGGCTTGGAGTTTCTCATAGAAGAATTTGATTTGTTATTCCAAACCTTCATCGTCTTATAAACTATATATCTAAAATAGTATAGGTGTTTATGTTAAAGTATTAAACTGGCTTCTTGCTACTGTATTGTCCTATTTAATACGCTTCTGTTTTCAGCAATAGTTATTGAAAGAAATAACAGTTTAAAAGTTGTGCATACTGAATTCTTCTTAGCTCCTCTTTGCATTGTACACGCAAGCTGCGTGTACATGTGGAGTAATGTTATCTTGTTTTTAAGCATGTATTTTTTATAGATTGCCATTTTGTTTTATTCAGTGATGCACATCTAAGGAAAATCTTAAACCAATGTGAGCATTTAAAATACAAGTTTATTTAACTTTGGCATGTAATACATATTTTAATTACTTTTTTAATATCTTAAAATAACAGGAAATGAAATATCATAGTTACTTCACACCTAGAGCCCAAAATAAAATATCCTGTTGATTCTGTCATTCTTATGAGAGTGAACATTGAATTACATTAGGCATTTCCATTTTTTTGAATTATATAAACATCTTGAACTATGCATGGCCAATTAATCAACCATCCAATGAAGATATAGGTTAATTTAAATTCATCCCCTGTTTTATGAAGTCGTTTTCTTTGCGTTGCCTTCAGTTACTTTGGAACAAATCATTAATAGAGTATGATGAATCTACAGTAGTTAATACTATCAAAAACCATTCCATTTTTATTTTAAACAAGAGTAGTTTTCTGCATTTATTAAATATGGATTAACAAAGTTCTTAACGAAAAGCAACACTATCTTAAGCTGCATCAATACGTTGATTGACTTTGTATGAGTGCTTTTGTTTTCTATTGAATAAAAAGTCAGACCCTCCAAGGTTTAAAAATGAAAGGATTATTGGCAATATACAGTTTCCTTCATAAGAATTGGGGCATTGATTTGCTGTATACTGAAGCAATCTGAATTTTGGATGAAAAGATGAATATGTCAAAAGAACAGAATGTCACCTTTTATTTATAGCTAATTTAATGTTTTAGAATAAACAACTTTTGTGTTCCATCCCCCCATATTAAGGGAGCATACAGTATGTATTGGTACAAATAAAATAGTATAAAACTTACTATTTGGTTGCAAATTCTTTGCATGCAATAACCACATAAAGTCATTGATATCTCTAAACTCTTAGTGTGTTCTTTTGAGATGCTTTGCTAAATCTTTGCTGCAGCTATCTTCACTTGCTGTTTGTTGAGAGTTTTATGACTTTAGTCTCACTTTTCAAGTGAAATGCATGTACAATTGGATTTAAATTGAGAAACTGACATGGCCAGTCTAAGACTTTCCACTTTTTTCCCCCCGATAAACTCCTTGGTTGCATTGGCAATGTATTTTGGGTCACTGTCTTGCTGCATGGTGAAGTGCCAGACAAGCTGTTTTTTGTACACTTCTGGTCATTCTGCTGCTACGGTCATTAGTTACATCATTAATAAAGATGAGTGAACCAGTTCCAGAGGCGGCCTAAGGCATGACACTACTCCCACCATGTTTCACCAATTGATACAAAAATCTTGTAAAATCTAGTGCCTTCGAAAGTGCTTTACAGTCAGAAAAAAGTAAACAGTGAGAGGAGACATTACACAAATTACAATAAGGCTTTGGAATGCAATGGGGCTTTAAGTAGCTTTGACATGAAGATGTGGTACTGTATGCTTTGGTCAGATGAAGTGTTAACGAAGCAGTATGCTTTGGATTATCTGCAGCTCGTTCCTTTCTCTACATTTTTTTTCCCTTGCCATCACTTTGGTAGAGGTTTATCTTTATTCCAGAACTCCACTGGATCATTCCTGTACTTTTTAGCGAATTGTAATCTGGTCTTTCTATTTTTGATGCTGATGACTGGTTCACATGTTGCAGTGTAGCCTTTATAAGCCTGCTGTCAAAGTCTTCTGTGAACAATAGATGAATATACCTTCACATCTGCACTGCGGAGGTTGTTGGAGATTTGAGCAACAGTTGTTTTACATTTTTCCTCACAGCTGATACATTTTCTAACATCAACTACAGTTTTCCTTGGCCGATCTGGTTGTTGCCAATTGCTAAATACACCAGTGGTTTCCTTCTTTTTCAAAGATATTCCAAAGATATTCCATATTTGTAATTTTACTTTGCCCAGTTTCTGTTTCTTGTTCTGATTAAATTCTTCTTTTATTTCAGCATCCAAGTTGCTTTTCTTTGCTTTTCTTTCACAGACAGTTCTTTACTCTTCATATTGGTTTAAGCCAACTGCCTCCAAACACAGACACCAAAGGAAAGAGCTTGTTTGTGTGAACAATGAATGCAACAGGAAACAGCTGGCAGCCAGTTGCTGCAATATTTATTCTCACCTGAAATTGGAGGATTGAACATAAAAAGTGGTATTATTCTAAAACAGTACAACATATAAGCACAGAAATAAATGGTGACATTCTGTACTTTTGCCTTATATTTATCATTTCATCTCAAATCTGAATTACTTGACTATACAGCAAAAATAGCAATTTTCACATCACTGTCCCAGTATTTATGGAGGGCCCTGTACTGAATGTTCCAATCAGAAGTATTTGAGAGTTATCAGGCATCTAAAAAGCATGTTAATTAGTTACTTTAATCATATTTTCACTGATGTACTTTCAATCTGTGCAGAGGTGATGTACTAACTCCTCTTTAAATATATATAATATTATAGAGCAACTTGTACAGTACTGTAAAAAAAAAGTTATAGCATTCTTTCCACAACAAATAGTGAGACACTTTTCCAATAGACTATTGCAGAGCAAAAGTAAATGAAGTAGAGGAAATAATCTTAGATTGCAGTTAATCACACCCTCTTAACACTGGATTGTTGTTTCTGAAGCTACAGAACATAACTAAATGTAGTCTGTACAACAATTCAAGAGTGCAACATGGAAGTAATATTTTAAATATGTGTAATGGATGCTGTAATTGCAAAAAACCCCACTGTATTTCAGTCTCAATAGGACTACTTCGTACACCAACTGCTGCTAATAACGATGAACATAGCAATGATGGTGATAACTTGAATTTGAATTTAAGTCATAAACCAGGAGGTACGAAATTTTAAAAACTAGAAGAATATTCAGACATCCATTCACTCATTACACTTTAAAAACCTGAAATATACTGATGCTCAAAAGTAGCAGCATTTAGTTCGAATGAGTTTAAATAAATATTTAAAACAGTTATCAAAGAAAAAACAGAAAACATTAATAAAAATTGAAATAAAAGAATAAGGTACTATAAATATTGTAGTTAGTAAAAAAAAATGACATGATGAAGCATGTAAAACTTAATTTATGCAATATGTTCACTGAATACATTAGAAGCTTCATTAGAAAAAAATCTGAGTGGATTGGGTTTCTTATGAAATGCCAATATTGTCAAATTAACAACAAAGGAAATTTAAATTGAAAGTTTAATTGAAAGTACAATGACCATCTGCGATCCATGAAGGCAGCCTCTCGCAAACTTGAGCGTAGGTGGCGTCTTTACGGTCTAAATGTACATTATCAGGCCTGGAGAGATTACTTATCTGAATATTAGGTTACTATAGAGTCTGCTAGATCCACCTACTTCTCTCACATCATTGAAAATCACCAAAACAACCCCAGACATCTTTTCTCCACCATCAATAGACTGCTCAAGCCAAACTGCCCTACCACATTACCTGCCTCATCACAACTTTGTAACACATTCTTAGATTTCTTTAGTTCTAAGATTGACAACATCCGGGACCACATTCTCTCCACTACTCATATCATTTCCATACCTCCTCCCTCCTCATCCAACTTCTCTGGTTCCCGTCTCTCCAGCTGTCCCATTCTCCTCAATATTATACATGAATCCATGAGCACTGCCATTGTACCAACGGTCCTCAAAACTGCTGCCATTACTCCCGTGCCAAAAAAGCCTAACATGGCTCTCGACAATCTTAACAACTTTCACCCCATCTCCAACTTACCCTTTCTCTCTAAAATTCTTAGTCACACTTCAGTTACATAACCACCTCATGACAAACAACCTTTTCGAAACCCTCCAATCTGGCTTCCATCAACTTCACAGCACAGAAACTGCCCTGGTCAAAGTCACCAACGATCTCCTAATTCTGATTCTGGTTCTCTTTCCATACTCATCCTTCTTGATCTCAGTGCTGCCTTTGACACTGTTGACCATAACATCTTACTTTCTCATCTCGAGACTGTTTGGCGTTTCTGACACTGCCCTCAAATAGTTTAAATCTTACCTCACTGATCGCTGTCACTTTGTCTCTCTCAATGGGTACAGGTCTGAAATTGGTCTTGTCAAGTCTGATGTCCCTCAGGGTTCAATACTGGGCCCCTTGCTCTTCAGCATTTACATGTTCCCACTTGGTCAGCTTTTAAGATCACATGGCCTCAGATTTCATTTTTACGCTGACGATACTCAAATATACATCCATAACAAACCTGACACTGATGTGGCTGTCTCTATTCTATCTAATTGCATCTCTGACATAAAAATTTGGATGACTCAAAACTTCCTTCATCTTAACTGCGACAAGACTGAAGTCATGCTTATTGGTACCCCCCATCAACTTCGTAAAGCCAGTCCTGTAACCCTATCTGTAGATGGCTCTGTACTTGAGCTTCAATCAAAATTGAAAAACGAAATTATATTCGATTCTGGCTTAACATTCGACCCACATGTGCAGCATACTGTCAAAACATCTTTTTTTCACCTTAGAAATATCGCAAGACTACGCCCTATGCTATCATTAACTGTGGCTGAAAAGCTGATCAACACATTTGTATTCTCTCGAATTGACTACTGCAATGCCCTACTCGCTGAGGTATCTAAATCTACTCTGAACAAACTGCAGTATGTCCAAAATTCAGCAGCCAGAATCCTGACCAGGTCTAGTGCAAGTGTTCACATTACTCCTATCCTGGAGTCCTTGCACTGGCTATAAGGCTCTGCATGGCTTGGCACCTCAATACCTGTCTGAACTATTATCGCCCTACTCCCCACCTCGCAACCTCCGCTCTTCAAATTCTGCCCTCCTTACTGTCCCCCAAGCCCGTCTACATTGTATGGGTGACAGGGCCTTCTCCTGTTATGCCCCCAAGCTCTGGAACTCTTTGCCCAATGATATCAGAGTCACCTTCTCTAAACTCCTTCAAATCCAGACTCAAAACCCTCTTCTTCAGAAAATCCTTTACTTAACTGGTTCCATTCTTCACCCCTCTGCTCTTCTTAGTACCACCTTCCACAGTCTCCTCTATTGTTATTGTTGTATTGTTGTAATTGTAATTGTGTCTTATCTTGTGTATTCTTCTTATTTATTGTTGTATTCTTCTTATTTATTGTTATTGTCATCCTGTAAAGCGCTTTGAGAAGCCACCTTTAAATTGGCTATATAAAATAAAGTTTATTATTATTATTATTATTATTATTATTATTATTAATATTAAAGTGTTTAACTGTGTACACCTTATATATTATCTTACTCTATATATTGGGCCAGTGAAAAATTGTCCTTAATACTCTACCTTCATAATCATAACGAGAAAGAGAACAGCAAAGCAGTGAAAGAAAATACTCAATGGCTTCTTAAAAGCAACTTTCTTTTTACAGGTGATTCAATGGAGCTTTTCCATGAAGGATTACTATTAGATTTGAAACAATGATTCTCAAAATGTCTCTCATTACAGGATAGGTAATTAGTATAAAAGAGATGACAATAAAATATATTTCTATATTTGTTGCTTTTCTGTTGCTTTTTTATTTTTATATAGTGCCTTTCACAACAAGGTTCCCAAGGTACTTAACACAGGTGTGTGACAGTACATGACATTACAATACAGAAAGAGAAAAGGGCAGAAGACAACAGAGGAGAGGAACCAAAAACTCCTCTGTAAGAAGAAAAAAAACCTCTAGGGGTCCAAGGTCAACTGGCTGCCCAAACCCTCTGGGCATGCTAACATTATACAATTCTAAAAAGTACTAAATGTGGAGTATTAAGTCTTCCATCAAGTCCTCCTTTGTGCCAGTACTCCATGTCCTTCTTGGATCCATGGCAGTGATGCAGCATCAGGCACCATCCGGACATGTGGGGAGGAGAATAGGATAGTTTAGTCAGAACAGATGTACTGTATCTAACTGGAAGGCCAACACTGAGGCACACAATGTACAATATAGCAGCACCAGCACCCATATAGCAGCACCAGCACCCATAGTTACGAGCTAATATATAAAATGTGAGTAGGCTAACCTAAAGTAATTGGTTTTCAGTCTGGATTTACAGATGCAGCCATTCAAAGTGCGCGTTACAGACACGTACCGCAGGTGACGTCGCTCAGTATGACGCAAGATGACGCGGGGCACCGCAGTACGTGATTGGTTGACCGACAGGGGCACTCGTGGTCCGTTGGTCTGTCGTAGAAAGACAGTAAACGTCTTTGCTGTGCCCGTTGTAGGTATTGAATTTTACCACTGAAGGGAAATCTTAGTAGCTGAGCATAAAAAGAATAGGAGCATACTGTAACGCGTGTGAAGGTCATAAACGATATTAATTTTGGAACATAAACATACAGTGTATAGCTGGTCTTGGTACTTTAAAGAAAAAAATACACACCAGTATTCCATTTCTCCCTAAACATTTTAAGCTTCGAAGTCTTTAACTAACGCGATACCGGAGTCAACAAGCATACTTTTAGAATTTGATTAAAAGGGAATATAATATGGAATCGCGTATCTAAAGAATTTAATAATGGTATTCGTGTGCTGCGACAGGGCTGTGTAGGGCTGTTTCGCCTGCCTGTTCATGTGAGCTGTCTTGTAGACGTGACTACCAGCTGACAGGTTGTGTTTTCGAATCCAGCTGGTGCTGGTCTTTTCTTTTAACAAACATTTCTTCGAAAAAATAGAATAGCGATATTATGGACAATCAATTGACTTTTATATTTCAAAATATCGCAACATGATCGATATTTGCGATATTTTGAACATATCTTCCCTTCTGACAGCGGTGCCTGCTTCTATTGTGTGTGTGTGTGCAACAGAGTAAATTTTTAATAGCGTTTTAAGCGAATAGGTAATTAGATTGCTCGTAAACCTAATCGCTTTTTCTACATAAACACAGCATGATTACTCTCTGAAAATGCTTTTCCTTTATTTTTAAAGTAGGCTCAGATTTCAACTATAGATCGTATTATTATAAACTTTCTTGGAAAAATGTATTTTATGTAAACCATGTTTGCTATTAATTCATTTAGGGCTAAAATACGTTCATTGTCTTCCAATCGAGTCGAGTTGACATTGGAAGCCTGCCACACCCGGACTGTTAAACCAACGCATTAGCACGTCAAAGCCCATTGAGGGTATTGAGCCAGTATTGGCTTTAGTATTCCCCCCCTCTCCCCTCAATTCAATTCAATTCAAGGTGTTTTATTTGCATGACAGATGGGTACAAGCAGTGTTGGGTATGTATATTGTAACGCTTACGGCAGACAGGCACTGTGTAACAGCCGGCGCACCAGAGCAGCGCACCGAGGGAGCGTCTGCATTTATAACTTGGTTTTTAAAATTAGTCAAGCAATATGAAGCATCTTCTTTTACTTTTGAGTCCCTTAAATACATTGAACACAGCTTTCTCACCACTTAAGATTGCTCTTGATACCATCCTTACACAAAGCAGAAGGGAGATTTTAGTGCCTGAGCATAAAAAGAATAGGAGCATACTGCAACGCGTGTGAAGTCCATAAACGATATTAATTTTGGAACTTAAACGTTCAGTATATGGCTGGTCTCGGTACTTTAAAGAAAACATACACACCAGTATTCCATTTCTCCCTAAACATTTTAAGCATCGAAGTCTTTAAGTAACGCGATACCGGAGTCAACAAGCATACTTTTAGAATTTGATTAAAAGGGAATATAATATGGAATCGCGTATCTCAAGAAATTAATATGCAATAACTGAGTCAAGGGACTCAGAGGATCCAAGGCTAGACTGAGTATAATAGGCTTCGGGCTTCTATTGTGACATCTACTGTAAATTACAGAAATGTTAAAAGTAAACAAAATAAAGTAACTAAAATGTGGTCTAAAATCACCCCTTTAGACACCCCTTTTACTTCACTGGTGTCAGATATGAAAGGCAATAGTCTCCCGTTCTGTCTGCTGTGTGTTGCAGCAGAGGGACTCCCTGCCGCTGAAAGGGGCAGAGTAACTTGCATGCCCTCTAGTACAGTTTACACATGCACGACTTTAAAAGCTAGCAAGACAGGTTTCGATTCACATTAGCTGGCGAGCCTTGTTAAAAAAACGAATGATAATGTAACATGCCACTGTTCATGAACAAAGTTATACTGAGATTTCCTAAGATACGCGATTAAAAAATAAATAAATAAAAATTTGAATCTCCCGCGGAGCACATTCCATAAGAATCAGTGGTTTTACAGTATATATCGCCTTTAAAGGTGGCTTCTCAAAACGCTTTACGGGATAAAAACAACCAGAACAGCAGCAACAACAATATTGTATTTCGTTGCACTTTGAAAACCAAGTAATAACTTAACTATACAGTACGTGCAAACGTTTCGTATGTTGCTGTCGTGAATGCCTGCGTACCCATAAGTATCTTATTTGCCTTGAGTCTGTCTACAGTATCTCTGTCCCACTACCCCCATCTCTCCCTCAATTCAATTCAAGGTGTTTTATTTGTTTGACAGATGGGTACAATTCTTGTTGGGAATGTATACTTTGATATTTACACCCGGCGCGGCACCGAGGGAGCGTCTGCATTTATAACTTGGTTTTTAAAATTAGTCACGCAATATGAAGCATCTTCTTTTACTTCTGAGTCCCTTAAATACATTGAACACAGCTTTCTCACCATCCTTACACAAAGCAGAAACTGTCCGATGACTCACAGTACAAGTGGAAAGATTACAGATTTTAATCGTCTTTAATTTTGTCTTTAATTTTGCCTGTGGAGTGTATCTTATTAAGCTCTAAATTGCATTTTGAGCGCGGTTTTTTACTTTTTTTTAATTGCATTTTGGGCGCGGACAGCACATACAAGGGTTAATGAACTGCGCCAAGAAATTTAAAATAGTATTCTTTAGGTGTGAGGGTAGGAGTGGACCGCAGCAGGCATAATCAGCAAACCAGGAAAACAAAGAACAGGACAGGTGAGATGTGTATCCAGAAAGCGAGTGATCAGAAAAAGGAAATGGAAAACGCAGAAAAAGAAAACGCTTTACAGGATAAAAACAATAACAACAGTAGTGGCTGGGCAAACGATTTTTTTTATCGAAATACAAATTGAGATACTGTACTGTATAATGATGTGCATGAACAAAGGTATACTGCAATTTTCCTTAGATACGCGATTAATGCTTCGTAGGAGGAGGCGGTCTTTTCCTCTTGTCTAACAGTTTGTCCACAAACAAAACATTCCTGTTAGACAAAAGGAATTGAAAAAAAACAATTTTGTCAATGAAAACCGGTGTGTGTGTCTCTCCCTGCTGGATGTTCCTCTCACAAACTGCTGAATGAATAAAATAATTTTATTGAAAATGCGTTTGCGATTGTCTGGTATTTAATCTGGTCCCTTTTAACTGTTTTTCGATCTACTGTATTGCTTTGAGATGCCACTTTTAAAGGCGATATGTAAAATAAAGTTTTTTTTATTATTGTTATAGAGAAACATGATCAGATTTTCCCTGGTTCAGAAAAAAGATCTAAAGTGCTACACATAACTTTCTTAATTCGATGTATTTAAAGCAGTGAACTACTGTAGGTGTCACATAACATTCAGAAATACAATCACGTATTTGACAAATAAAAACGATTATAATCTAATCCTTCCACGTTTGATCCCAAAATCCCAAGAAATATAAATCTTGACGGGTAGAAAGCTATGCTGAAAGTTTATTAAGATGCTTAGAAGACAAAGATACTGTATCAATTTATGTTGCATTAGCCTGATTATGATTAAAAAACACATATAATTAAACACGCGTTTGCGATTTAAATCAGAACACGATTTAAATCAATATCGATTCCATATTATATTAGCAGAAAAGCTTAAAACTACCACTTTTTCACACGCTATTTCACATGCTAGTTAAATACTTCGATGCTTAAAATCGTTAGGGAGAAATGGAATACCGGTGTGTATTTTTCCTTTAAAGTGCCGAATCCTGGAATCTGACTGGCTGACACCCCTCTGAAGTGGTTCCATAAAATCTGGTATACGGAAAAGAAAGCGTTGATAAATACAAGTGTCTTTTAATACACTCTTTGCTGTGCTCTTGAGGATCCTTGTGATATTTTAAGCTCTAGTTGAATGATAAGTGTCGCATTTTAAATCATTTTCGTAGTTAGAAATTATGAAACGCCCTGTTAAAAGCAAGGAAGTTTTTATGCCCGTTGAAGTAAAACAAAATGCCTGACAAAGTATGGCTTGGACAGATTCCAAGTGCTTGTACAAATGTGCTAAAGAAATTATACTTTGAGTATACAGCTTGTCTAAAGTCATCCATTATTAATACTATTAGTAATATCTTCAGTAAAGGCTTTGATGCATAAATATTTATGATAAAGGTAGGCTGTGTACTTTTGTCCAACTGAGCAATCTTGCTTTCATAAAATATACCAACATTTTAATGACTGATGATTAACATGCTGTAATACACAGTTCAAAATTAAAGGCTCAAATGCTGTACATGAGAGGTTAAGCTCCCCCTGGCGGTTTTACAAGGCGACGCCGGATAGTTAACCACGTGACACCACGTTAACTGCGTCATACCGCGTGATACTGTGACACGCCCACCGGGGTATGCCGCGAAATACCTCACGCATTTTGAATGGCTGCATCTGTAAATCCTGAGATTGACTCTGCATCCTGTATGTAGGCTGGCAGACTATTCCATAAACTAGGGGCCCTGTAGCTAAAGGCTTTACCGCAAGCTGTTTTTTTATTAATATGTGGAATAAGAAGGCCTGCAATCTGTGATCTAAGTGGGCAACTTGGATTGTATACATTAATCAGCTCCTCTGCTGGCTGTGGGATTTGAACCAGGAACCTTCCAACCACAGGCGCAGATCCTTAGCCACAGTGCTACCACTCTGCCCATATTTTATAAAAATGTGGTCATATTTTCTACTCCTGGTAACAATTTTAGCTGCCATGTTTTGAATTCGCTGTAAGGTGTTGAAAGTGCGATAGGTGCTCCCTGATAGTAGGGCATATGATAATCACAGCAGTTTTGCAGTTTGCTTTGTTGCCTTATACTGTAGATCTTGGTATTGTTATTGATCATGAGATGATATCTGTATGAATTTTATTGCATGTTTTCCTTGTGTCTGCAAGGGTTTTCTCTGAGTGCTCCAGTTTCTTCCCAGCCTTCAGACACTTGCTTGTTAGATTGGTTGGTGTTTCTGATTTGTCCTTGTGTGTGTGTGCTCTGTGATGGAGTGGTGTCCCATCCAGGGTGTGGTCCCAGCTTGTGCTCTGTGTATGCCATGTTAGAGCTATGTTTACCATGACATCTTCTAAGACAGTGAAGTGGCATTCGTTGATTTGGTATATTGTTACAGATTGGTTTTATTAATAAAATAACTTTTATGAATCATTTTTGTCATCTAATTAAACTCATTTTTTTCTGTGATGTGAGATTAGAAATGTATCTCCAGCCCAGACTGAAGCAGACCTTTGGCATACACAAATGTACCAATTGTTAACTTTACCCCTGCCATTGTGATTGCTTTATATTTTCTACAGGGTATGCAGAGGAGGAATCTGGCAATCAGTATGGAATTTCACCATGTTCTAGAACAGTCTTGAAAGTGAGTTTTTTTGGGGAGTAGAGAGGCTCCCTAGGGGTGCAGGTTGAACTCTGTTATCCAGACCTTGTTAAAGCCTGGGTCACATCACAAACTGATTGTGACGTGGATTCCCAGGAAGAGGTACAATTAGCTCAAGATCACTGAAAACAGTGCTGGGATTGTACATTACAGTCTGGTATGACCGTTGGAAGTTCTCCAGCTTTCTCTCTAGCTCATCCTAGTGAGGGATTTGCTACACTTCTGGTCAATTCTGAACCTCCTATATTGTGGACCTTGTAAAGCTGTATTATTTGATGGAAGGGTAGGAGTGGGGAGCTTGTCTGTCTTTGCTCATTTTCCATGCAAGTACAACCGTCTTGCAGTGAAGTATAAAGATACAATTTGCAATTCCCAATTGGTTGGGGATATGATAAAAAATTCTAAAATAAAACAAGAATGTCTTCACTTGAAGGTCAGAAAGACTGAAATGTGCTTCAAGCTCAAACGTGAACCAAACCAAAAATAGCTATGTTAGAAATTGCTTCTCTGCATCCCTCACAATTCACACAATTGCTCCACTTTTGAGTGTAGGTGTTTGCAAAATGTGTGGTGAAGATAAATGACGAGTTATGTAAAAAAACATTTTTCTGCAATTAGTGACTGAAAGGAAGAGATTGTGTGAATATTTCTTGAATTAGGGCACATAGAAAAAGATGCTTGTATTACAAATTACAGCTGTAAATTGATCAGAGAACCCCTGTAGTTCCTCAGATCTCTGAACTGATAACTGAAAACTGAACTATATTTGAACTGTAATAAATTAAAGTAGGCAGGCCTTGTACTTGAAAATTGTATTAATTATTGATGTTAGTTAGGCAAAAATTAGTTTCTTACATTACTCTTTCATAGGTTAAACCAGGCAACTTTTGCACTGAATTTCGTGAAAATTTATTTAACTTTCAGTAGGGCTTTGTTAAATTTCCTTTAGGCTTCACAATATATTTCTTTTGTCACACAGATCACTTATGTTTGAACTTTCTGCACAATTAAGCTATAAAATCACTTTCTCCAGTCCATAAATGATGACAAACTCTGGAACAGCTCATTGCATATCCATTATCATATTATCAGAAAGACAATTGTCCTATTGAAGTTCGTGGCAACCTGGCAACTTAAACATGTAACTTGTAAAGTCCAGAACCTGCCCCAGTGTGGAATCAAGCTCAAGACACTGTGAGACTACAGTCCAAATGACCCTACTAAACTAAGCATTAGACCAGATACCTCTTTGAGTTTAAACATGTTTTATTTTTAAACTTTGTTTCGATTGTCAGTGTGGTTGTATATTAAACTTGGTTACAATGAAAAACAAAATAAAATGCACATCAGTAGTATTATAATTATTACACAAAATACCAATTATTGAACAGGTTTTGTAAATTTTATTTGCTCCCCAATGTTTGTATTGTCATGCTTTCTGCTTCACACTGCTGTGAAACCAAATGAGTTTTGTGTTTTCTTTCATATCTTTTTACGCCCAAGAGAATTCCAAAAAAATGGAATACAAGTATTTTTTAGTTTGTTCCCTAGAGACCCAATTACGTTGAATTGTCTTTCTGTCTCTAATGTGTAGTTTAAGTGACAGCATGGTAACAGCTATTATAATTGTAGTACATTCCCTTATGATTTTTCTGTCAAAGGAGTTAAGTTTTAATACAGCAATATAATAGCTGCCTCTAGCAACTTAATGGCACAAACAAAGCTTCAGTATTATTGATTGACATGGGAAAACATAGTAGAGTGACCTAATGACCTTGCAATATTTTCAAACCCCCCAGAAATTGGCACACAATTTTGTCCTTTTAATTTCATTAGGAATTTTCCCAGCAAGATCACTTGATGTAGGACCACAACAAAACAATTGTCTTTTTATGAGTCTTAAAGTCAAATTCATCTAAATTTAGATTGCCCCTTCAGCTGCTTACAATCAGTATGATTTGCCTCTCACCTGAGGCTCTGACATCTTTTGATTATTGACTGGCTACCTTTTCAGTCCTGCATCTCCTCAACCATGTACAGAAAAGTGTACATCACTTTTCACGAGGAATGACAGCAGCCGATACCTTGGGAGAAATTAGAATCGTTTATTGTGATGTGGAGATTTGGCGTAACCCGCTTGGCTGAGGGCCAACCTCCCGGCCGTTGGACGGGGAGGATAGGACCCCCATGCGACCAATGGGGTAGCTGCAAAGGTGGAGAGGGGGTGGAGGAGGGATGCAGAAAACGAACGAGGAAGAGGAGAGGGTGACGTTTGATATTTATGGAGACCGGTTGCTTACGTCAGGATTAGTGAGAATTGCAGCAGCTGTGTCGAATGAGCGCGGCTGCCTTCATTCCTCCCGAACTTTCATTAAAAACTCCATTTCACGAGGAATGACAGCAGCCGATAGCTTGGGAGAAATTAGAATCGTTTATTGTGATGTGGAGATTTGGCGTAACCCGCTTGGCTGAGGGCCAACCTCCCGGCCGTTGGACGGGGAGGATAGGACCCCCAAAAGAACCAAGCGGGACCCCCAGTCACCAGTGCAGAAAAAACAAAAAACCAAAAGATTATTGGGCCAATTCAGCTGAGGAGAGAAAGTGCCTGCTTGAGGATACCGGGGTTAGTTTTAATGTATGCATGGTAAGCCTCGGAGGATCAACGGCCGAGTTGCTTGATGAGATACTGGGATATGCCCTGGCGAGCGGCGGAGGATGCGGCCCCTGATCTAAAGGAGTGCCCGGAGAATTGTTTAGGAGGGTATCATGATGCGGCCCTTCTCATTTGCGAACAGAGGGGCAGTAGGCAAAGCTCCGGCAGAGGTGCGAAGATGTGCGTAATGGGATAGAGGCTCGTAAGGGCTTATGTAGGAACAGAGTTTGGAATAATAGGTGAGAGTGGCGGATCTGAGTTGGTTGGTTTTGCTTTTCTTGAGATAGAAGGTCAGCGTCTCGGAAGGTAAGATGGAGATGTTGGATAAGCAGGGTTGAGGAGAAGGATCGAAGGATGTGGAATTAGAGGTAATTTCGGAGCGCCTTAGGAAGATAAAGAAGGCTAACAAGAATAAAGATTCAAGAGGGCGGTCGACCCAGGGTGAGTGGTAACCTGACCTAACAACGTTGAGGCAGGATTCAAGGATGTCTGAGGTAAGTGGTGCGCGTAGGTTCGGAAGTGGTTTTCGAGCCACTGAAAGCCTTTAAGGAGAGTAATTTGAGGGTGGATAAGGGATGGACAGACCGTGCCGAAAAGGAGTGGATGCCGCACAGGTATACTTTGGTGAGGATGCTCGTAGCTTGAGTGAATTTCTACGATAGCAAACGAAGGATGATACGGTGAGAATGTCGAAAGAACAGAATTTTATGTTCGCAGAGAGGTGGAAGGATTGGAAGCCCTTCCGGGCAGTGCAGTAAGAATTGAGAGTTCGAGGGGCGATCCCTAAGAGGATAGTTTGCTGGGCCAGCTGGAGATAGCGATGGAAAGGATGATTCAGAGGAACGTGAGTTCCGAATAGGGAGGTACTGTGCACGGGTTCAGTCTTGCATCTGGTGCCAAGTTCCTGAATTGAAAGCGAGAGAGAGAGTCAGCTATCTCATTAAGGTGGCCTGGAATGTGAGCAGCTACGCGGATGAATTGATGCGTGAGAGAAATCCATTTAAGGCAGCAGAGGAATTTCATGATAGATTGGGATGAAGACCTTCCTTTGTTGGTTATATGAACTACTGCATGGATGGCCGAATGGATGAGGACGGTTTTTTGTTTCCAATTGTGGCCCCAAAGAGAAGCAGCAACGACAATTGGAAATATTTCTAACAGGGCCGATGACTGGTTGCCGAGAGGGATTGGAAAGAAATCAGGAGGCCAAGGGGCCGCGAACCATTGGCCTTTGTAATAGCCTCCGAAACCGACTGAGGGGGCTGCGTCTGTGAAAAGCTGGATATCCTCAGTGTCAGAGAGGAGGTCATCGTAGAAAAGAGATATGCCATTCAAGTTGGCCAAGAGAAGCTGCCAAAGCCTGAGCTCGGATTTGCAGTTGGCTGAAGGGCTTACGTGGTGGTAAAGAGAGGGCACGGAAGAGGCGAGGTCGAGAAGGTAGACCGTCCTTGAGGGATGATATGCATGGCGTAATTGAGGTGGCCGAGCGGAGAGAGAAGTTCCCTCTTTGTGCGAAATTTGGCGGAAGAATAGATAGAGATATACGTCTGGATCCTGTCGATTTTGTCGCGAGGCAGGGAAGCGGAGAAATTGATGGAATTGAGGGTGATCCCGAGGAATTGGATTATATGAGAGGGGCCAGTTGTTTTGTCCATGGCAAGGGGTACCCCTAGTTTCCTAAAAACGGAAAGAAGTGTGGTGGAGGCTCTTGCAGGTGGGTTGTGAGGAAAGTCTATGGTAAGGAAATCGTTGAGAAGGTGGACGAGAAAAGGAAGCTTATAGTTATTCGAGGGGATCCGGCCGAGAGCTTCGGCTAAGGTACCGAAAATGTTTTGGTCTACTCCTACGTCCAAAGGTAAGGCGGACTGCGAAGAACTTGTTCCACCAATGAACTCTGAAGAGGTGCCAGAGGTCTGGGTCAGGAGGCATAACTTTAACGGCGCTGGAGATGTTGGCCTTAGTGAGCCAGGTGCCCAGACGGACCGCTATGCCGATGGGATTGATGTGGTATGCGGGGAATGGGGAAGAGTCAAGTGGGCCAATCATGAAATCATTCTCGACTTTGGATGCTAGCAAGGAATCAATGGACTGGGGATCGGCGGTGGCAGATTGCAAATTTTTGCAAAAGACGAAGGAAGAAGGAAGTGTGCACGGGCCTGGTGAGAATCCGAAGGAAAGGCCGTCGAGTAAGATGTGGGTGGAAGAGGGGTCGGGGTGACGGAGCAGGCCGAAAGCAAGAGCGGGGATGTCGATTGGGGTAGACGGAAAAGCCAGTAGTCTTTTGGGAACGCTGAAGGTGGAGCGAGCATGGAAGGGCCGGCGGGGGCAGGCAGAGCGAGCATGAGCTTCGCCGCAGAAGCTGCGAATGTGAAGGAAGCGATGAAGGGGAGAGGTACGTGTAGAGGAATTGAAGATGTTGGAAATTTGTTGGCCTCTGATCGTCACGATGGGGCGACTGCGAACATCTTTGGACCGGGAAGGTTTGAAGAAGACCTGGCGGGAGAATAGATGCTGTGGGGGAGAAGGGGCGGAGTCAGGGTTGGGCTTGCGGATGGTATCTGGGCAAAGATTTGATGAATGTGTCAGATAGGAACAGAAGTCGCAGGAAAGGGCTTGGACATCGGTGAAAGTGCGGCAGTAAAGCTCAATGTCGAGGGCTCCCCAGTAGGTGCGCTGGTTCCGTTGGAGTAGGCGGGCAGCGGCCTCGGCCAAGAACTGCTTATGGTAATCGTAGAACAGGGAGCCCTCGAAAAGGACAGATAGATCGGGGATGCTGTGCATGTAATCGTCGAGTTCCTGACGACGTTGGGGAAAGGCGGAGCACGTGGTGTCGCAGAAAATGCTGAAAGCCAATCAGAAGTCGGAAATTCGAAGGACTGAAGCAGAGTGAGGGTCAGAAGATTTGAGAGTAACGGAAATTGAGCTGCAGTCGACTGTTTTAGAATCAGAGTTGTAAGTGGAGGAAGAGAGAAGGTGAGCTAGATTGACGTCCGCACCTCAGAATTTGCTGCCGGAGTGAAAAGGGAATGGGAGGAGGACTAAACGTTAGTGTGTTAGGAGGAGCTGGGAGAGGAACGGCTGTTCGGAGAGGAAAGTCCTTAGTAAAGGGGAGATTGGAATCCAGGGCCGAAGGCATGGGATGACGGATGCCGTGTTGGACACCGGGGAAGGGAGAAGATGAGGAGAGAAGAAGAGCGGAAAGCAGGTTGTGGTAGGAGGGGTTTGACGGATCTGGGGCCTGAAGCTCAGTGGCTTGGGATATGGAAGCCGAAGACTGTTGAGGAATTGAAGCGGGGGCGAAGGCTGCGTTAGGGACTGAGGAGGCTGCCGAGTCGTCTTGGACGCCAGGGGGTGGGGGAGGGTAAGGGCCGCCTGCTGGCTGAGCTGGGGGTCGTTTACTAGCTGGCCTTCGGGCCGTGGAGACAGCAGCATGGGCCGAAAGAAAAGAAACCGGGGCCGAAGGCGCCAAGCTGGCGGAGCTTGAGCCGTGTTGGACGCTGGAGGTAGAGACAGAGGAGAGTGCAGAAATTAGATTAAGCGGAGAAGGGGGGGGAGGGGCGTGAGCCTGGGGCCTTAGACTCGGCAGCAAGGGGGCAGGAGGCTGGGTGGAAGAGGCTAGGTGCAGTTGTTCAGCAGAGGAATGGATTGCTTGGAAGAAGAGACAGACACGGATATATCAGGACAAGACAAGACAGAAGATGCGACAGGCAGAGGCGTGGGCGGCCTCGGGGTCCTCACGTTGGGATGAGTGGCGGCGGCACGGGTGATGTCATCAGAGGGCGCCGGGGGAAGCTGGGGAGTTAATGTTTCCTTGTGTAGACTGCGGTTAAGTACAGGGAAAACGGAGCTTTTTTTTTTTTTGGAACCGTTTCTTTTAAAATGGACGCCATGTTTTCGAAGTATCCTCTGGAGGCTTGCTACGGTCCGGTTGGAAATCGCGAGAGATGATCCAGGAGAAGGGGGGGCCGATGTGCATGAAGCGCGGCGGCAGGGACATCCTCAAGAGAAGCCGGGGTTGTTTGGAGATTTTGCCGTGGAGGAACGGGAAGGCTGGGTTTGTAATGAGAGAGGGACTACGACGGCGGAATGCAGTCTTCGGCGAGGAGTTGGATCTTGTGAGGACTGGCTGGGAGATGAGCGGCGCTGACGTGGCACGGCGGCTGAAGGAGGCGATGAGACGGAGGTGAGGGGAGCTGTGGGGGGTGGACTGGACGAGAAGGGTAGGAGAGTCTCCTGCACTGCTGAAAAGGTCTTCATCGGAGCGGCGGATTTGTAGATCCATGAGAAGGGAGCACGGATTCGAGCTAGGCGAAAACAAACCATGCAGAAAACGAACGAGGAAGAGGAGAGGGTGACGTTTGATATTTATGGAGACCGGTTGCTTACGTCAGGATTAGTGAGAATTGCAGCAGCTGTGTCGAATGAGCGCGGCTGCCTTCATTCCTCCCGAACTTTCATTAAAAACTCCATTAAATTGCAGATTCTTTCTTTGACAATTGTAACTAGTTAGGGGAAAGGAAACATGGAACTTCCAACTTTAAACATTCTCTTGTCATCACAAGCCTGGCTCTCTGTAAAAGAATGTAGTCACTACATACTGTATGGTTAAGTGAAACCACATTTTCCTGTCAGTGACACAGAATAGCACATCTATCCAATGGAAGACGTCATTCAGCTCTGTCACTTCTACTTCTTGAAGCTGGGTGACGATGGAGGTCTCTAAGTGGATGGCTAAATTAGAGTGGTATGGAATGGTCTCTAAAGACTGGACATTCCATTATAAGATGCAACTCAGTTATCACCTATGCGAGCACTGTAAAAGTTGTGATGATAATAGTGATGATTATTATGCACCATATTTTTTATTTTTTGGGGGTGGCACTTTAAAATGTAGTATGGTCACTTACTACTGTATTATTATATAGCATTGCCCATGTAGTGCCCAAAAAAATGGCATCAGCTGAGCGTTTGTGTGTTGAAAGTAGTCTTTATTCATATGTACATGGAAGTCTTGTATCGTGTGGCACAAGACTTAAAAGACAATGCTTACAGCGCTCTTTTATTCAGTGAAACAAATGATACAAGATACACTCCCACACGACTCTCTACTTGCATTGTGGCTAAATATGGTCATTCTAAAAAGCTGACAGTACATATATATTCTTTACTGTTGGCTTGCGTGACAAGCAGCCCCTTCTGCTGAATAGACCATTTGTTCCAGGAGAGGTCACTCGGTCATTTCCCTGAGAACTATGTTAGCTGTGTGTAAGGACATCATGTGGCTATGTTATCTTTTGACACCAGATATCCTGAGACAGATTTAGTACAATATAAGTAAAAAGATACATAGTTAACAAGATATAATACTAACTTTCAGTTAATTCCTTCAGCCACATGTGCCATTTCAGCTTTGGCAACATACAGTATCAAGAGATATTTGAAATGGAAGGTTTTTTTTTACATCAAATTTATCAAACTTATTTATATCAAAAATGTATATTAAGCTACAACGTGATTAATACTGTAGATAACAATATTTTATTTAAGATCATGAGGTTCATATGACCAGTTTAAGTACTGGTTCTTGATCTGACACTTTTTGTTAGGTTTGAAAAAGCAAGCAGGATCTTTCAGGGGAACTTTATTTTAGCCATTCTTTCCATGGAAGATCAGATAATTAAATTAATGAGTCTGTTCCAAGTTACTTTACCCGACTTTCAAATGAGCAGAAATTCCATAGAATGTCAAAAAAATATGCACATGCAAGGAACAATTTAAAAACATTAGCAAGTTCAGTATGTAGAAACTAGATAATATCTAGCATAATTATTTCTCTGTTATTGCATTTGACTTCAGTTCACTTAGCCTATTGGTCTTTCAAATTAGCAATTACTGTTCCTTTAATCTCTCAATGGGACACTTCAACTTTCATTGTTTTAAAAGCATGTCCTGTCCATACAGATTAAAGATAGGAGCAAATAACCTATAATCATTCTGAGGCGGAGAATTCAGCTGTTCAAACCCACACTGATGAATGAGTGACCTGTGCAGACCTAGTTTTATGAACTGATGCTTTGCCTTGTGTTATCATGTGCCAAAACCTCTGCCATTCTTTCTAAATGGCTGTATGCACTTGCCAACATAATATTGACCGGTAAGAATAGTTCTGTATAGCATGCGATTTATCAAAAGAACCCCTTCTGAGTCTCAGAAGATTTTTATTGTCTTGCCAGCTGAGGCCACAGTAGGGAAATCTCATAGTTGTGGAAATGTTAAGTAGTTCTACTTTGTTAATCTCTTGCTTTCAGGGTCCCAGTGGTCAGAGAGTCAGACAAGAGAGAGTCAAAGAGTCAGACAAGAGACAAATCCCCTGGTTCAGTGCTGTCCAGCTCCAGCCACCCTTTGCTGAAATCATTTTTTTTGTGGCCATTTAGAAATGAACTGAGGTTAGGGTCATAATCTTGCATGAACATTTCATCTGCCTTAATGTTCATGGTTTTATTGCTTCTAACCAATTCATATAACACAGAACCATGATCCCATTGATATACTTTGCATAGTATCCTTCCTTACATATAAATATGATCTACATCCAACCATATTTTAACTGTATTTTCCAATACATGGTTACAGGGGAATTGGAGCTCGTCCCATCCTCCACACCAACACGTCCCAGTGTTGGTGTGGAGGATGCGATCATCTACATGCTGCAAAGGGCCTACTCACACCTGGACAGGGCTGGCAACACTGTAAGGATCATGTTTTTCGACTTCTCCAGTGCCTTCAATACCATCCAGCCCTTACTTCTAAGGAGGAAGCTGGAGGAGATGCAAGTCGATGCCTCCACGACCTCGTGGATCACTGACTACCTGACAGGCAGACCACAGTCTGTGAGACTTCAGAACTGTGTGTCTGAACATGTAGTGAGTAACACAGGGGCACCTCAAGGGACAGTTCTTTCTCCATTCCTCTTCACCCTCTATACTTCGGACTTTAAGTACAACTCAAAGTCATGCCACCTGCAGAAGTTCTCAGATGACTCTGCAATTGTGGGATGTATCAAGGGTGAACAGGAGGAGGAGTACAGAGGACTGGTCAGCAGCTTTGTGGAGTGGTGTGGGGTGAACCACTTGGAACTGAATGTTACAAAGACAAAGGAACTGGTGGTAGATTTCAGGAGGAAAAAGGTCAAACCTACTCCTGTCTACATCCATGGGAGTGGCGTGGAGATGGTGGACTCGTACAAGTACCTGGGAGTGCACATCGACGATAGACTGGAATGGTCTAAGAACATCGAGGCCATCTATAAGAAGGGACAGAGCCGACTCTACTTCTTGAGGAGGCTCAGGTCCTTCAATGTGTGTAGTAAGATGCTACACATGTTCTATCAGTCGGTGGTAGCGAGTGCCATTTTCTACGCAGTGGTGTGCTGGGGCTCTGGGATTAGAGCAGTAGATTCCAAAAGGCTGAACAAGCTCATCAGGAGAGCAAGCTCTGTCATTGGGTTTGACCTGGACTCCTTGGAGGTAGTGGCTGAGAGGAGAATGATGTCCAAACTAGAGGCCATCATGGACAACTTCTCCCATCCCCTCTATGACAGGCTTGCAGGAATGAAGAGCACGTTCAGCAATAGACTGATTCATCCACGGTGCGACAGGGAGCGCTACAGAAGGTCATTCTTGCCGTCTGCCATAAGACTGTACAATGCATCCACCTTGCGTCTTGGCAGAGGCAACATCGACAGTGACCTGTTTCTGGACTAAACGCATCTACACATCTACTGCTACATCTGTTCTCTTTCTTTTTCTTTTTCTTTTTCCCGTTTACAACCACTTTTTGTGCAATATATGCCAGGGACCTGTGCAATACATTTATATTTATATTTATATCTATAGTTACTCTGTGTTCTGTGTACTGTTCTGTTCTAGTTTGTTCTTGTGCATCCGGACTGTGAGTAACTCTTGTATTGTATTGTATGTATTGTACCATTATTATATAATTCGTTACACTGTGGCTGTGTTGTGTGTGTTAAGCTGCTGTTGCACTGCAATTTCCCTCACGGGATCAATAAAGTATCTATCTATCTATCTATCTATCTATCTATCAAACAACGATTGCAAAGCAGAATACACCTTGGACAGGATACCAGTCTATCAGAGGGCACTCATTCACACAATGGCCAAATTTTCCAGTTAACCAATTAACCTACCAGTAGGTCTTTGCACTGTGGGAGAAAACCAGAGAAATAAGCTGAAACCCACATGAACACTTGGTGAAGATACAAATTCCAAGTAGGTAGCCCCCAGATATTGAATCCAGGTCACTAGACAGCAATGCTAACCATTTTTCCACCATGCCACCCACATGATCGATATAAATTAAATCTTTTAAGTTAATTAGTCAATGACCCTGAAAAAAATAGGTGATTATTTAATCAGTGGTCATTCATAGTTTGTGACAAAAATGATCAGGTGTGAAGTCTAAGCATATACTGTATTTAGCTTTTAATAATGATTATCAACTGCACAATAGTTACAGTCTAAGAATGTATATTGCAAAATCATTTGATTGTTGTGTATGTTTGTGTGAGTGTATATTGGTCTCCCGGGTCAATAAACAAACAGTATTCCACAAAATAAGTGTTGCCAAATAATTTGTGTGTAAATTACACACAAAGTGATTTGGATTTTTTCTTAGCAAGATACATTCTTTACTCTTTATTCAGTGTTATTTTGCCCCTCTTCATAAACAAAAAAAAAGCAATTCTGTGGCATGCATTCCATATTACAAGCACAATTTGAAGACTACAATATACTATATTGCTCCAGTGGTGTGAAACAAATTAGACCTTTTAAAAATGTATTTCTAGCTATAGCAATTGAAATTGTGCATTAACATGCTTATCCCTCTTTATGTGCTGTATCTGAATAATTCTTATCTCTGTCTCCAGTTAGGTGAATGTCTTATTTATTAAATAGTCAAAGCTAATGAGAGTGTTATCCAGTACAGGAATCATTATAATCCACTTGGTCATTTATGCTGATTACAGATTTCAGCTACTTGTTTTCCACTTAGAACATTTATTATTTTGTAGCATTAATAGAGTACTGTAAAAATGTAAAATTCCTTTTTTATTAGCATGAAAATGGGAGGAGGATATGAACAATAAGAATCCATAGGAGGCAAATGCCTTCATCTTCCAGGACAGAAAGAGAATAGGAAAAAATAAAGAGCAATGAAAATTATTGCTAATATTTAGCTGTCATTTGTTTACATTCATACATTCACCTTGTTTATGGTGTCTTCCATGCCAAATTCAGTGTTTTCAGGGGGACATTTATTTCCTTATTTTGAATATCCCTGACTATGATGTCAATAGACAGCAGCCTTTCAGAACTTGGAGACTAAATGATTTGTACATACTGTACATTAACTTCTGAATAATGTTTAAAATTAGGAAAAAAAAAGAATGTTAGGAATCATTCATTAAAAAGAATTATGACATGACATTTCTAAACAAACAACTTTTTTATAAAACATCTTTTTTAATATTAAAAATATGTATAAAGCTAACTCTTCAACATTTGTAATCACCTAAATCTTATTTTTGTAAATGTTTTGCCAAACAGTTTTTCACAAAATATCATCTACAAAGGACTATTTGTTAGTGTGATTTCTGTATATTTTAATCATTGGAAGAGTTTTGTTTTTTCTTTGGCAGGATAACACTAACAGCAATACCCGAATGGAGAAAACTAATGAAATGTTAAGGCTTAATGAACTAAGACAGTTTTCAAAACTGTTAGCTTGTCAACTTAGACTGTGAAGTTATCCTTTTAAAGTTTTTATGCTATATCTTCTGCTAAATTCTAGTGTGTTACAACTTAACACAGACCGACACGAGTAATCCTTAAAACCTTATTTTTACTTTTGACTTCCTTTGATTTATCTAGACCTAAATTTTTTATGCTTATTTAAAAGAATGAGTAATAACCCTTCTTTTGCTTTAGGGTGTTTCATAAGAAACATTTCAATATCCATAAAATATATCTTGCATCATAGTTCCATCATTCAATAGCATTCATTGTTTAGAGAAAGATAGAAGTATTGTTATTTTATAATGGGAAATTCTCTCAGCACTCTCTAGTACAATATCTAACTGCAGCAAATGGCAATTGGCCTTTGTCCATGTGCAATCTAATCAGATTGAAACTGTGTATATAAGGAATTGATTCCAAAATTCTATAAATCCCACATGTAAACCTTTTTTTAAGGTGGAATAGGCTTGGAGTTTTGATCGGATTCAGGAGCAGAAGTTCAAACAAATTGATTCCCGTGAAATGTATTGAATTTGGCACAGAAACCCTCACAGAACTGGTATGAAATCCACGCAGTGGGCAGAGCTATGATTCATGGGCATGGAGGTCTGCCAATAACATTCCATCTCTCTATAAACTGCCAAACTTTATTATGAATAATTGTCAGTAACATAAAATACCTCACATTTAACTATTACTTTAGGTAATATTTAAGCTCTTATCCAAAGAATCTTTCCATTAATTGTAAATATATTAACATTTACAGTTAATGTAGTTAACGGTTAAACAATTAACTATATACAGTATATAAGTATTTATATGCACACTGGATATTGAGACAACAGGAATCACGTATTTTAAAGGAAACAGTAGTATTTCCATGAAAAGATGTTATCTTTGTTGCACATTCATCTCCATCTCCATTATGTTCTTAATACTGTATTGGAAATATCCTGGAATCTGCAAGAACAATCAATTTTCTCCGTTTTTTTTCTCCTGCCAAGCATTTTACAAAATTTTATCTGTTCTTGCTATTAACCCTGGAGCCCTATATTTACTCGCATTTTGTGTACTCCTGATGCTGATGATTTTAAAGTGTGAAGGTGCTATTTTAAGGATTAATTCCTTGCTTTACTGGTGTGCACTGCTGGTTCTAAATTCACCTTGATATCTTCACTTTAGGTTATGACTGAGAAGCTGTATGGTTTACAGTTTATTACACCCTCTTTTCCTGCTGAGTTGATCATTATTTGGAATATTGCACAGAACAGAAATGCAATTAGAGATCATTCTGTGTGTTACCTTAAAGGGTTTTATTCTGATGTGGATATACTGTACAGTAGTGTAATAAAAGTATATTCATAGCAAATGAGCATATTGTAAGGGGAAAAGAACACCACAGTATTTTGACTATAACAAGTTTGTAAAAATTGATATTCATATCTA
The DNA here is from genome assembly GCF_055471065.1 of Atractosteus spatula. Taxonomy (NCBI): domain Eukaryota; kingdom Metazoa; phylum Chordata; class Actinopteri; order Semionotiformes; family Lepisosteidae; genus Atractosteus; species Atractosteus spatula. Next base: position 51,158,548 of record NC_142710.1, read on the forward strand.
TTCATTAACTAAAATAATCAAAGACATGATAACTAGTGTATCCATATTTATTTCATACTAATAGTACTTCACATCACTGAATTCACATTCACTATGTCCTTAAGGTCACATTTAAGAATATACTATTTGGTAAAATCAGGTAAAGTACTCTTTCAATGATCACAAACAAAACCATTCTCTGGACAGATTTCCCATTATAGCTGTGAAATTAATTGCTACAAACCTTCATTTCATTTGCAAATCTCAGAAGCATAGAGTAATAAACAAGTGCCAGCAGCAAATCTTCTGCATGCATAGACTGACAGGTATGGCTAACAGCTAGCTATTCTTATTAAAATATTTATCTTTACTATTGTGATTAGGAAATTAAAACATGAATGATGATTCTGCTCCCCATTATCCAATATTCATGCTTATTGAAAGTTATATGAAAACGTGAATTTTCATTTACTAAGAGCAAGATAAATTAAGGTATTAATGTGACATGACGGGTAGCCTAGGAGCTTACCTTCAATGTCACGTTTGAGCAATCCTTTCATTGCAACCAAGTGGATTTCAGCCGTAAGCCTTGGTTCACATTTATATTCTCTGCATGATGGGAAAACTAGAATTTCTTCACTGCTCTTCTTTACTTAAAAAGCAAGCTTATTTTTTGTGTGTTACATAGGTAATGCTTAAGCCATATTGAGTGTTTCCATCGGGGGGCTGAAAATCAGATTTTCATGTTCCTCTTCAAAACTTTCAAATTAGTTCTTTCTTATAAAGCAAAACGTACGTGGATTGTTGGATTTCTGATATGCAAATACACGCTCAATGTAAAAAGATTTTTGTAACTGTTAGACACTCATGTGACAAATCAAGAACTGATATTTTAGAACTTATTTAAATGATAAAATTACAGTACTTAAGAAAACAGTTTAAACCTATTATTATTAATCTGCTACTTTTCTATATTTAAGAACATTTAAATGATTTAATGATTGCTTAACAGTTTAATGCCAAATTTGTGATGGGAAATCAGTTATTACTGTATTAAGTTATTACAAGACAGATAAAACATACATTTCAACTATTTAAACTAATAATAGTTATTATATGTAGTAATTTGATTTCTATTTTGACATGTAGTGTAGTAATTTGATTTCTATCTTGACATGTAATGATGGATAAGAAAACATTTTTACTCATTAATCTCTCAGTAACTAGATTTGTGAGGCTGACTCAAGCTAAAAATTCAGAAAAAAAAACTAAGACTAACTGAACCTCATAGCAAGAATAGAAAAAGGATCTGAATTACTTAAAGTGATACTGAGTCTGGAGAGCCAAGTAAGTAAAGCCAAGAGAGAGAGACATTTTAAATCCCCATGTAGTGATGGTAAGACATTTGCCCAATTGACTTGTTCTCCGATTACTTTTCAAGAGCAGTAAAATGTAAAGTTATGATTGGAAATAAAATCAATTCCACAATAAAAAGCAGGAAGGCTACTAATCCAGGCATAAATAATTGTTGTTGAATTTGTTCCAACTGCAATTTTAAGAGCCGGTTTTGGCCTGAACACGTGTATTCATTATTATTATTATTTAAAAATCCTTGCACCTTCATTCCATTGTGATACTTCTCTAAACACCAAAATCTCCTTTTGTTTGAATTGAACTGGGGGAGTAGTTGAATGCAAATTGGAAAAAGCATCTTAATGTGTTTATAGTTCACATGAATGAACTAAGCTCAATAAAGCCAATGACATTTGCGCCTTATTGGGCAGCTCACTGAAAAAAGAAAGGTGGAATGCAATTATATGAGGCTTTAAAATGAATGTAGTGCCAGTAAGGTTTGAAATAAATATTATATTCATCTGGGAGCTTTGCTTTTCAAAATTACAGTACTTAGGAAAAATGGCTGAATAGAATCTATAATGTACATGTTTACTGAACATAACATTTAGCAATATCCTGTTGAAAACTATAGGTTGAAATGAAATGAAAACACTGTGCATTTGTCAATGAGCTATCACCTTTCTGAAATGAATTTACATGTATTGTGGTAAAAGGTTAAGATGGTATGTTTTTCTAGTTTGTGTTTTGTCGCATTCTATATCCTAAACATCAATCATTCTGAAAACACTAAAATACACATTTTATATTCCAGGTATTGTCTTTTTTGACTTTCAGTCAAAAACAAATTAAATGTTAGGCCTCATTTCTGTACCTTATTACAGTAAGGATTCTACATTTGTTTATTCAAGTAAACTAATTTTGAAGAAGACAAAGTGTAATTATCCTTTGCTAATAATGGCTGAGATCTATCAGGTCATTTAAAAAAGATGTTACTAAGATTAAAAGGAAATTCAAAAAGATTCAGAATGAAAAACCTGACAGTTGACCTTTCATGTAAACATATTCAGTATTACATGCAAGTAACAAAACCATGAACTATAAATATAAAATGGAAAACATCGACATTAAATAAGCTACCTATGAAAAAGACTTACTGTAGGTGTTTATTTAGACACAACATTTTAATCTTCAAGACAATGTGGAGAACTGATACAAAGGCAAACAGAATATTAGTTTAATTATTGCTTAAATTAAGGAATGTTGCTTTAAAATTGCAAAATGCAATAAGACCTTATTTAGAGTATTGTGTACAATATTTTTGTCACTGTTTTGGAAACAATCCATAAAAAACAGACTAGATGCATTCCTGGACTCAAATCACATCCTGTTCTGGCAAAGTAAAAGAAGCTAAATCTTTAAGTCTTGAACAGAGAAGACTACAAAGAACTTTATTCAAGTGGTCAAAATGGAATTCTTCAGAATTAAGAATGAAACATGAGCCACAGAACACAAATGGAAACTAAGGAGGAAATGTACTGTATTTGAAACTGTAAGTAGAGGGCACTTGTTTGCACAAAGGGGAGATCTAGTTGTTTAGATTTAACTACTCAGCTGTGTTGTTGAAGACCCCGACTTCTTTAATGAACAGGCTAGATAAAATCCTTGGAATACATCGTTTCTGAAGAATAACCACAGTTGATATTCGCAAATGTTTTAAATAAGAACTTACAACTAATTGAGGTTGTGAGAGAGGGGGACAATCAGTTCCCAGCAGATGCTTCTTAACTAAAGAAAGTCAAGGTCACCAAGTATCAAAAATGTTTTTAATTCTTGGTTTACCACTTCATATTTAAGTAACTGCTATTGAAAAATATCGGTTAAGTGCAAGAGCTAAAATAATTTGGTAGAATATTTAAAAATAAACATTGATTGATATATCTATTGTTAAATGAAATGTATTTTCTTTTTGCTTTAGGCTTTAATTGTTCAGTTATCATTGAAAACTCTATTTTATAAAAAAATAAAGAACTGTACAGAAGGTAATGTTAATAAAGAGACTAAGTACTAAATCCAGACTATCACATCTTTTTCTTTTGTACGCAGTTACAAATAAAGTACAGTATTATGTTAGTTTAAATTTAGAAATTGTTGCAATTACAGTACTTTAATTCTGTTTGTTTTCAATGTATTAAAAGTCATAGATTATAGAACATCAAATGATTTCATTAACTAAATCAGCTGTTTGAGTCTTTAAGTTTGTGTAACAAAGATCAATCAACAGTAAAACGAGAAATAAAAGATACATTTTTCTCACAAATTAAACATCAGCCAATATGAAAAAAGGACAAAGTGGGATCCAAGAATAATTGGCAGATAGCACACATGAAAAGGTTTAAAAAGATGTCCTGCCTTTGAAAATACAGCAGTAGCTGATAAGTATTACATTTTCATATTCAATGTCAGTCATGGCACATATCCAAGCTTCGGTGTATCGCATAATACGTTCTATGAATAAAATATATTTGAAACATTTTTCAAACAATTCAAAAGTTTGTACTCACATTTTAACTGTTGGGAAATACTTGTTTATGCAGACCATCTTTGGGAATATTCTGCATGTTTTGAAAGTGATAAAGCTATTTTCATGTGTTATTCTGTACAATAATGTCTTGTATGTGGAAAATTCATGATGAGAATTCTAGTTAACATTGAGTACATAGGATTTTTAAAAGTGCTAGCCTTCAAAAATCTGTATTAAAATTCACTTCATCTTTCTAATGATTAAGTAATGTCCTGTTAAAGGTTTGGGAATTGATATCACAATGTTTCAATTAGTAACCAAAATTCAGCTGAACTGCTCAGTTGGTTTCACTAGAAATGACAAGGATAATTGGGATTTTCTGACACTGGTTGATTTTAAGAGAATTATATGTGGTTGTGTTGTAAACGGATCTGAATTGCTCAGTCTACACCACTGAAAAAAACATGACAGTCTTCATGCCTTGATTTGAATGCCATTTGAAAACCCAGCTGAATAGCTCAACAAAACGTCTTACTAAACATAACCTCTCGCCTCTTACTCTCTCCCCCAATGCAGCAGCTTCTTGATCTGATACGCATCTGTTTAATTTCATTTCATAACCCAAAGATAACATAACCCAATGAAGTGCAAATCAAAAATGGTAAAAATGCCGGACACGCACCTAAACTCCATTACAAAAAAACACATATTGGTGAAGGCTTTTTGTGCCAAAACATTGATAGGATGTAATAAATTCTAATAGGATTTACAAAGAGTGTGCATCCTCTTCCTGGAGCCATAACAACCAAATTATTATTACATTAGTGTACTAATATTAGAGAGAGAGACTCAGATTTACCTGTTGACTGTCTACAGTAAAATAAGTTTCTCTTTGCAGTGCACAGTAAAATCACACCAGTACTGTGTATACACATTCAGAATTCACAAGGAATTTGTTAGCACTTTCTTGAATTTCCAGATAAAACAGGTTGCTGTTTTTTAACATGGTCACAGAGTTCAATTCTGTTTTATATTTTCCCTTAGAGCCTAAGCACAATAAAACTTATGTACAACAAGCAGTTGTGCATCTCCCACAGAGAGAAAGCGATTTCAATTTTTTAATCCCTTATATCTCCCCCTTCCCTACGGCAGGTGGTATTGTGAGTATCGACCGAGGTTACAGCGAATCCTTTTTTTTACTCACTTTTTGCTTACTGCTTTTTATTTACTACAAAACAAGAGTCAAAAACTCCTGGTTGCACATACCCCACATCTAAATGTATGTTCTTATTAATAATTTTAAGACATTAAATCCGAGTCCACAGTTTTAACCCCATTTTTACATTAATACAATTACATTTTACAATTAATAGCAAAGGATAATAAGGAAGCATACTTTTTGTTAATTTATGGTATCTATGGAAATTAAACAAACCTATGGATTCATTTTGCCATTTTACAGGGGTACTTCAGCATTTTGTCTTATGACCATGGTCTGATGATAATTGTTGCTACAGTATATACCTGGGCATTACTGTAAACATAAAAAAGAGAATTCAGCAGTGTTCGTGGATCAGAAAATGACTCACTTTCCTCTGGATTACAATATTCAATGTCCTGTTATAAGGACCGGGGCAGGAAGTGATGTCCTTCAGATTAGAGTTCTTGGCTACTTGGTCATTAAAAATTCAATAGTACTAATTGTAAGAGAAGATTTGTTAACCCTCATTTGTTGGCTAAATGTTACTTTAGACTTTCACAATCTGACCTGCCTAAAACTCCCACTTAATTCAAATGTTAAAGCATTTTCTCACTTCTCTAACTGATCTGTTAGTAAACACTGTACACACCAGGCTGGTGCTGCACTTACTGTAAGTAGGTGGTAAAGTTCCCTCCTACTGTGTGTACTGTACAGAATTTTGAGTTTGTTAAAAAGTGCTATCTAAAAAAAAACATTTGAGTAAAATGTACTCTTTTATGGAACAGAACTAATTCAGGCAACTACAAAACCTTGCTGAAATAAAAGTGATGTTCATAAATCTAATTTTACCTGACTTCTAACTTCATACTCCCTTAGTGATCATCTTATCCATGTTATTAAAGAGTTAGACTCATAAGCCTGAGAAGTCATAGAGCTTACAACTCATTAGCTTATTTCAACCGCAGGGCTCTACGCTGTCTGTGCTGTAATATCTGAAATAGCAGTATCTTGTTTTAAAAGATACAATTCAGCTACAGAAAAGTGATGCCTTCATTTGTCCATTTTGTCTTAAATACTTAAGTTACTAAAAGTACAATAGTCAATAAATTCCAGTTTAGTTTTTTTTTTCATATTAGACTGAACATCTTAGCCCAGAAGGTTTATTTAAGAATCCTAAATGCATAATGTGTTTATGAGAAAGCAGTTTTGAAGGTGTTTATTCTTCAGTTTGGTTTTTGCATGGCTGAAAAAGCCTGTACGTTTTGCATGGTGTTTATACTGTTTTCTTTAATATTAAGGCTAGGAACAATTTAATCTGTCTGTTACAACCTCCTTCCTGCAGTGTCACTCGGCCACTGGGAAACTGGGAGCAATCTCGTGAGGGCTTATGGTTTTCTATGGCTCACTGCCACAATCAGAGCCCATCACAGCCCATCCTCCTTCTTTTCTAATCATTACTCCAATTATTCAATCAGCTCTTTCTCTATTTAATGCAGAAGCATCCCTGTTGTGGCAATTCATTATTAACCTTTCACAGGCAGTGCTGCCTTCAGACCATTTTTACTCACCCTCTGAGCTGATCCCTCAGGCTGCTTTTTCAGCGTCCTCTCTCCAGGGCAGTCTTCCCTGTTGTCTTACTTTTGTCATTAACCCAGCTTTATCTCTGAGCGGCTCGTCTTGGAATGTCCTACTCCACCATTGAAGAAGTCTTCGCACCCAGTCTCAACACTTGACACTTTTTAATCAGGCTTAGGTTTCCCTCTTAAGCCGTGACAACAAATGTTGGCCTGGTCTCTGGAGGAATCCCCACAATAACCATGTTCTGTATATAGGCGCACCTTCTTGTGGATCGTCCCCAGCATGACTGCCCAGCCTTCTTGCCAGACCTCTCGGCCTTTCATGTTGCACTCTGTAGCTAAGCACAGTTCAAGACCTGGGTGGCTGTCCCCTGTTCTTTCTCCTTTTCTCCTCCATCTCCTTGGGAACTTTGCAATGAAGCTGACTGCTGGTGGGGTCATCATTCACTTTGATGATTAAGCACCCAGTCCATTGGTTCCAGTGCAAAGCTCCCTAATCTCTATGCTGTCCAGCGAAGGCTATCTAAGCGCCACTGGCCAGTATTTCCTTATTCAATTATTCACCCTCATCACTTTCCCTTTGTTGTTCAAGTGTGCCTGATTCCCTCTCAGTCGGGTCTCTCTGGGCTTCTCCATAACTCTCCGGCCTCTTGTTTTTTAATTCTGTCCAAGCACACTAGTGCACAGCCATGGCTTTACACCCGTTTCCTATATATACTGTAGCACCCTTCTCAGAAGTTAATAGTACTGCATTATCTTGCTTTAAAACTAAACATCTGAGAACTTTATTTCTGCTTTTTTTCCCCAACCAAAAAGCAACACAGAATTGTCACATAGAGTATGTCATTTCTACGAATTTAATACATTTTAAAATTAATGGTTCTGTTTTGATCTTGAAACATATGTGGTAGAGTTATGCAATGGTTGTAAATGTAATGCAATGTAAAAGCTTTGTGAATAGAACTGAGTTCAATAATAGCTGCATTCCAAGCAAAATTAAATAAACTATAATTTGCTTTAATTTCTTCAAATATCTGCCATGCCTCATTCAAGTAAAAAAAAACATGGCATGTACAGTTTTCTATTAAAAAAATAAATGAACACAAAACGTTGTAATAATTCTCTTCCAGTTTTATAACAGAGAGGAAAAGAAAGTTCCAAGTGCTACATAAAAGGTAGTTGGATTTTAACAAGCAATGTTTTTCTGTATACACAGAGTTCAAGTGATTACTAAAGCTTTCTCAATATTCTGGCTTCAAGAGTAAGAGTCTGGTAGGCAACTTAGGACTAAATTTAGGAAAAATGTATTACAGTGACTGGGTAGTTGGGTAGTCTTACAGGGCAAGCTAAGACATTAAGGTGAAGAAAAGGGGAGCAGAATATCATCATTTTAATAAAGATTAAAACTAGGCCCTGAAGAACATTTATCCATGTGTAAGTCTCAACTTTCACCCTCTTTGTTTGATTTTTCAAAACCTAATTGTGAATGGAGTCCTGGAAACTCTCGATTTGTGTCTTAATTGCTGTTCCCTTTAAACCATGTAGTCATCTGACCATCAAGTGAAGATGTTACATATTTTTTTGTCTTGCTTGCACAGCGAACCTTTTAACAAAACCTTGCCTGACAAACCATATTTCCGAATGTTCAGAGAGCATTTCTAAATTATGTGCAGTACAGGTTTTAATTGCTTTCATTTCCATAGAATATAAAACTATCGGCAAAGGTTTTGAGAGTTTTATGGTTATTTTTGAGAAAATACTTTTTAGTCTTAAATAGGAATATAAATTAATATGACCCTTGAGATCAAATCCTATAGACTCGCATGTACTTTGCTTTAAAATTAACTGTAGTTTAACCATTAAGTATTAAAACTAATTAAGTACTGAAACTAATTTTGACTGCCTTTTGAAGTAATATATTATTAGAAATCTGTTACACATCTATTATTCTGATTAATCCTTACTCTAACTCTTCTTTATAAAATTTTTAACAACGAGTATTGTGTTGTACATAAAGTTGTATGGCTGAGGCAGGGATCCTGCTGTCAAAACAGTCTTTTATATTTGTCATTTTTTGGGGGATTAGATGATGTAGAATCATCCAGTATAGGGCAAATCTGTACCACTGTCAGTAAAACTGGCTAATGAGAGGTGTAGGAGGCTATTTACGAGAAGGTTACAGTCTGTGTGATGTGGCATTCAAGGATCCGTCTTCAATGGGAAGTGGAAAAATGGAATGTTCTGTGAGCTTTAACACCGTTCATAAAGAATACGAGTCTGTGACACAAATATCACTGAAACTGTGAAATTGTCCTTCTTCAGTATTTAAAAATCTAACAACAATTTTAAAGGCTACTGTTGGATTTAGTGGATGACCTGGCTGTTTTAGTCCTTTGTTATTCTTTGTGTGACACACAATTTAACATCCTATACATCATGGGTTATAAATCCTCAATTCAGCAAGGCAAACTTGCTTCATACTGTGATAAACTAAATTAATGCAATTTATTGTCTTTTGTACAATGTATTTTTAGCTTTTTTTTACATAAGGAAGTACCAGATTTCTTTCTTTAAGGACATAGTCTAATCATTTTAACCATGGCATTATTGGATTAATTGAAAGATTAGTGATCTGTTGGGCATACTGTATATGACATGGTTTGTTCATTGTCAATAACTGCTTAAAGAAACGCATGAACTATTTAATATACAATTATTTATGAAACAGGATAGATACTTCATGCTGTTTACCATTAATTTAGCAGAAAGATACCTATAATGATTGAGCAATTTTTCAGATCCGTATGTGAAAAACTATGCGTCTTTTCCAAGTTTGTGACTTTACACTGCAATGGACTGTGAGGGAGGTTATCTCCTAAAGAGACATCAGCTCGGATCTTCTCATTCATGTTCACCAAAGAAGACTCTAACACCAGTAGCAGGCTTCTGACCATATACCAAAGGAGTCTATCAGGGCATAAAAGCTCTTCCACAAGTACAACATAATGATCTTCAGAGATGGGAAGTAGTCATTTAGTAATTAAGAAGAAGAATTATTGTAAGATACAGCCACATGGTGACAATGTTTTCATCAGTTCTCACTTGGAATATGTTTTTTTTCAGTTTTGGTTACCATGCTAGAAGACAGATATTGCTGTTGTAGAGACACAGCAAAAGAGTTCACACAGATTAAAAGAACCAAATCCTTTCAGCCTGGAACAGAGAAGATTAAGTGGGGACTTAATTCAAGTATTGAATAAACCAAAGGAATTGATCAAGTCAATTCAGTAAACATCTGTAAGGTCAGCAACAATACAAGGACCTGGGAAAAAAGCAGAAATCAGGTTTAGGAAATAGTACAGAAAACAAGCACTTCATTTTACAAAGGTTTGTGAAAGTCTGGGACCAGCTCAGGCCACATTGTCAAAGCTGACTTCCTAGGATCCTTTAAAAATGTCTTAAAGGAATTTTGGGGTCATTAAAATACCATCAAAGAAATAAATAAGACACTTAATGATTTTGTCTAGTTTGTGACCTTTCCCTAAGAATGTTCTATTCAGTTCTGTGGCAACATTACAAAAATGCTGCTCTTCCTTTGTGTCAATAGAAACATATGACACGATAGCAACACAATTCTATAGACTCCAGGGAATGGTGTTAAGATAATGTCAATCTTTTCTGTATTGCTGCAAAATAATATGGATACTAGTCACCAAGCTAAAATGTGATAACAGCATCATTATATTGGATAGTTGTTTTCCTCTGTAGGTTGCAGAAATGAATTAACACCTATTACAATAAATGACATGCAGTAAGAATAAAGCAGAAAAGTGTCTGTGATGCAGACAAATAATACACATTTTTCTGACACAGGGATTTTCATGTGTTTTCAGAGCTCTTAGATACTTGAGCCAACCTTTAATAAACTAATAATTTGCTTAAATGGCCTGAAGATCATTTACAATATGCATCGTAAAAGGGTCCAATTAAGAAAATTACTAGTTGGGCTTTCAATGAAGTCATTGAGAGCTCAGCAGGATTTAAAATCAAATGATAATGGAGTAATGAGATGCAGGGTTGGGAAATCATGATCTAAATGTTTTTTTCAGCGCATTTACTTTTGACCTATGAATTAAAGAGTTACAGTAGTCCAACAATTTTGGTGCAGATCTTAGAACGAAACATTTGTATAATTTAATCAACTACCTGAAGAGCTGGTCCTGTATTGAAAAGGACTTGAAGACTAAAACTACTCCTACCCTGGAACATATACTGTATATTGGTATTTTTACACTAAATGGTTCTATTAACATCATAGAAGTGTAGTGTTTTAAGTAATGAGCTGTAAAATAATAAGTAATAGAACACAAAATGTATTTTAAAAACAGGCATAAAATGAATGTTTGTATGCATCGCAAGTCTTTCAGAAGCATTACAGTCTCCACATGTGTAATACTCTATAGTGCTGTTTTTAATTGCCAAGATTCTAATTACAGTAAGTAGACTGTCAGTATTAATGAAAAAAGCTTAAAATGATAATGGATTGTTTTACAATTTTGTACATTATTCAAGATTTTGACACTCCTACTCCTCTAACATCTCCAACTTCTGAATCTTTCTGTTATAATTATCTTTTTTTTGTCTATGTGAAGTTGATACCATCTTCAATGTCATAATGCAGTAAGAGGAACAATATTTTGTGTCTTTTATTATCTTACACAGTTTAAACAATGAATACAAAAACATTAAGCGATCTCAATGATGAACATTGAACAGTAATGATGGACATATACAAACAGTAAAGTGTAATTTATTATACAGTATTAATCTATGGTGAGCATTTTAAAAGTATGTGAGACTTGTAATATTTCTTTAATACCTCTCATGGATACCAGACCCATAAAAACCGAAAACAAAACATTGCTAAATCACAGCAGCATCCCTTTGTATCTTGGACTCTTTGTTAAACACCTTACAAAGGTGGTTTCCTAGTGTGAATATTTCCTAGTGTGAAACCTTTGTATTTTTCCAAGTATGGGGAATTTCAAGTTCTTCAGGTGGTTGGATGACGCAATGTGTTTGAGTGCCGAGACAACTAGAGTCAGAGCACAGCATTGTGTATGGTGATGCCAGTTATGCTCTTTGATACTTAAAAAAAAGACAGAACATAAACATTAGTATTGTTTTATATTCATGTTAACAACATTCCAGAGGGAAAAAAATGTAATTACATTTTTAAATTCAGGGGAACTTTGCTGTTTGTTGTTATTCAATGTTTTGGATAAAAAATGATTGTTTTCTAAAGTTCTGTAAGATGCCCTAGATTCCCCAAATGATAGCATTTCATTTTTATATCTGCATCAGTGTTTGATTTAGAGATATAACAACGAACATCTGCTTCTGATTATGCCTATGCCTGCACAACATGAACATGATATGAATTCCTTCCCCCTCACAAGTGAGTCATATTATATCACAAGAACTCTAAATCTTGAACAGCTGCCATCAGTTCTGAACATCACAACTATGTCCTCACTTTAATTAAATTTAACCCAAGAAGAAGACTGAACACTGCTCTTAGTTTGACTCATGTTTTGTCAGATATTAATGCATATGTCATTTTGAACACCTGAGCAGATCTGCAATCTGGTCACTTTCTCTCTGTCTCTTTGTGGAGATTTAATTCTATTTATTTTGAGATGTACACCAAAAATATAAATTTTCTCAGATTAGTGAGGGCTGAGAATTGAAACATTAAGAATTTTTTTTATTCATTTAAAGATTTTTTTTAAATGTTGTTGAAAATGTCTGCAATTACATCTTTTATTCATGCTATAGAAATAACTTCCTAATATGCAACAATACAGAAAGTACAATATGGCAACCATTTACAGCATGAACACATGGACAGATATGGCACCAGAACTATTATTATTTATATTTTTACAAATAGAGGTTACAGAAACAGAGAATTACCAGAAATAGATTAAGCAGATTAATCAATAATTAAAAAATTAATCATAATGTACATAAAAATCTATTTAGATTGTTTGCATAATTATTGGCACCTGTGTTCTTTGTTCCCTGCCACAGCTTTGGTGATAAACAAGTCACACTGGGTTAAAGAAATTGTGATGTCTCGGGTGGTTGGAATACCTTTTGGGCAGTATATAGGCAGGGTTCAACACAACAAACGCACCCAAAGTTAACTCCAAACAAAAAACAATGTTTGTTGAAAAAGGGAAATAACACACACAAAAAAAGGGAAATAACACACAAAAAATCCTTTGCAAAAAAATAACCACTGAGTTTTTCTCTGGTGCCTGAATTAGTTCAACAACTTTAAAAAAAAGTACAAAATCCTGTGTCCAGAATCCCATCCTCACTTTTCCTCTAGGTGTTTTTATCTACTTATTCTTTTATGTTTATTAGGCAGCCTGACTGCCTGCCTCCCTTCAGGCTCCCTGGTGGGCTGGGTCTTCCCCACACAGACCCTCATTTCTCTCAACATGCGAGCCTTCGTTAATCCATATTAAAAGTATTGCATTCACTCATAGTCATAAACATATTCTCCTCAGGCTCCTCTAGCATCTTGGCTCACTTTCTTTTTCACTCGCAGACAACAATTGGTACTTAGTAGTATTTCGCAGAGTGGATATGTTCTCCCACAAGGTCACTTACAGCTTCTATTTTCGAGGAGTTCAGCGATGTTCCTCTCTCATTTACACTTTTGTTTTGGGTTGTCTATTCCAGTGATTAGTATCTATCTTGGCCCATAGTAATGGGTAATCATCCATAGTTTGGCGTTTGTTTTATATAAAGTTTAGCATGACATCCTCAGGTGTGCGGTATTAGCCTGGGGTCAACACGACACCACCCATTTTCTTGTTTTTTCCCTGTGATCAGATGGAAAGTTGGAATGGATTGAAGAAGGGAGTGTGAAAAAGGGATCTTCCAATACTACCCCCTGGGATATCACAAAATATTTATTAATAATGACAATACACAAACTAAATACCACAACATAAACATACAAGGCAAAGGCCTATGATCTAACCAACCAGAAAAACTCCTGACCACCAATTATTCAAATCCTATATGACAGCCCATAAACTGAGATAAACCTGCCTTCTGCACCAATACAACATAAAGTTAAATCTCACTATAAACGTGGATACTACAAAATGAATGGGAACTCACCTCCCTATTTTAGAAATGTATCACTAACAAGGAGAGGCTGTTACTATACAGGAAATCAAAGTTTCCTAAAAAAATAACATTTGTCTTAGTTGTCTTAACAAGGTTCAAGTACTAAACTAGAATCTGATCTTAAAGGCTGACTGGAACAAGGATCTCCCACCTGGCACTATCTGTTCTCCTCTTCCCTTGTTTTTGCTGTCCTCTCTCCCATCTTTCTCTCTCTCTTCCTTTCTCCAGACTGTTTTGTCCTAAATCATCTGAAAAGGTTACAACATTTACAGCCAGAATTGGTGCCGAGTGTGAACCTCAAAATGAGACTTGAACATCAAACCTGAATCTTTTTTTGTTTCAGTGCAAAAGTGATTATACTGTAACTGTAAATAACACCAGACATTTGCAGAGGGCTGTGTGAATAGAGGGAGGGGAGCATCTTTCAGTGAATTGTAAGGCTGCACGTTTACGTAGCATAAAATGGCTGGGGCAGTGGGACAACTACATCTATTTAAACAACAAATACTTGATAAGTAACTTTATCTTTTCTGCACAGCAAATTCTTGTGCTTGAACCACTTTCTTTCACTTACTGCTTCACCCACACAATCGCTTCAACACTATATCCCAACACTTGCACAAGGTAATTATTTTATTCACTCTTTGATGGATTGGAAGTTGACCCGCTGTCAAAACTGAAAAACATAATTTAAAGATGTTTAGATGAACAGCCCAAGATGAATGTCTCCTGAGAAATGTCAAGTCAAACACTAAAATAGAACCCATTTGCCAAAGAAAATGTACTGGGAGGCATTACAACTAATATTTCAGTGGATTTAATATTTTTTTTAAACAAAATTAAAGCACTACTGTGGAAGCTGAATATTTGCAGTCTTGTCCAGAAACAATATTCTTTAACTTGTCTTCCAAAATAGTAACCAGAAACTATACTTCGAAGCATTAAATATGTAGCAAATGGGTGTTGAAACCATTATATTCGAACATTTAATGCATCAAATCAGAACCTTACTCACAAAGAAATGCCCTACTGAACCATTTTAGAGAATTCTCAAGAAATTCTTCACAGAAGAACATTTATACATTCATGCTGTTACTTGACCAATCTTATCCCTTTCACTCAGACACCGTATAATAAAACACTTCCAATCAACAGGTTGTTGTCATGGCAATGGATGCAGCAAAATAGCACCATCTTTGTGGAACTGAGTGTTGTAGCAATCAATTTTTTTTTGTTTTCAGTTAATTTTGACTGTATAAAACAAAACCAAATTGCAAGATGTTGGTGACAACAGATAAACTGCAAGGCAATACTAAATCTTCAAAAATAAAATTGCACTTTTCATGTAACAGTGAAGAAAGCAAATATGATGGTGGGGATATGTTTGCTGTATCTGAACCTCTGAACAAATCTGTGGTAAAATGAACAGGGTGATACCTTTTGGAGCCATACTCTACCAGAATCTGCCACATGCTGAGTGGAGAAAGTTTTTTATTGTCTGAAGTTAATTGAAATTTTCAAAGAAATAAACATTCATGTCAAGCAAACAACATGTACTTTAGTGCATCTTTAAACAATGTCTATATTTTCTCAATATACTGGGGGATACCCAGTAGTGCCAGCATCCCCATTGAACGAGTCACGAGTGATCTGTTCTTCTAAAGGCAATTCATTCAACTTAACAGTGAATCAAACATTAATCCAATGTGTGGATGTAACAGAAACTATGTAACAGAAATGTGTATATATATTATGTCTTTAAAAGCATTAAATCTAATATGGTCTCCAGGCCTGTCTTAATCTCAAGTCTTTTTAAGTGTAAGATGGCTCCAATTTTAAGTACTCAAAAATGAGTCAGCTAAGGCATAGTGAGCAATCTCAGAAAAGCTGTTTTTCCCAGTACAAACAACTTTTTTTAATTTCATCAGATATGAGTAGGTGCGAATTGCTTGAATTTAAAACACCTTTACATCTCAAATGTAACATGGAAATTAGAAGAATTTTAAAACAAGATACTGAATTTAGGGCAGAACCCATTTAGCTTTGTGGAATACATAAAGGATTGACATTCACAGCATAGATTTTAAATCAATACAAATCAATTTTATCATTGTGTTTTTCCTATATTGAGGAACGTAGATATAATGTATTGATCACAGCAAGTGAACAAGAATTTGTCATAACTGAACAATGACCATATCTGATGCCACATACTGTATTTAGTAGCATATACTGTCTCACTGAATTCCAAAAGTATTCAGTGAAATTCTCTACAAGTATTTGTGAAATTGCAAAATGCTACTAATTTTTTTAACTAAATATTTTATTCAAAGCCTGAATGTTCAAACTGAAGATTTCTAATGGTAAGGTAGGTTACAATAACTGTTTGCAAAAGCTAAACAGAAAATGCTTAAATGATTATTGCAAAAGTATTTAGATCTGTAATCTCAAGATTTGGTGAAAGCAAGTCACAAGTCTTTTAGGGTAAGCCTGTATGAGTTTGGTGTGTTTTTTGCACATTCTTAATGGCAGATTTACTCAGATTCTCTCAAGTAATTCCACATATTTTAAATAGGATTCAATTCAGGACTTTGACTGGGCCACTCAAGGACATTCACTTTCTTATGTATAGCTTTGGCCTTGTGATTTGGATCATTGTTCTGCTAAAAGGGACAGTTTACAGTCCCAGTTCTAGATCTTAAGCAGCCCTTCCTCTATAATATGCCAGTACTTTGCACCATCTATGATCCCATCAGTCTTGGCAACTTTGACTGGGCCACTTTTCCCTTTCTTGATGATAAGCAGAACTATAACATAATTGTGACACCAACATGCATAATTGTGACACTATGTAGGAATGATGTTAACCAAGTGATGCACCATGTTAGGTTTATGTCAAATGTAACACTTTGCATTTAGACCAAAATGTTCAATTTTCTCTTGTGTGAATAAAAAACATTTTGCCATTTGGTTGCAGCAACTCTTAGTTCCAAACCTGATGTGGGATTTGAGATTTTTTACTGAGCTCCATCCAAGTCCTGTTTGTGGAGTGACAGGGATATTGTTGACCCAGGTACATTTTTTTCTATCTCAACAATGGTATCCTTAACCAGTTTCCTAGTTGTCTCACTGATCAGATTGGAGGGACAGTTCCTAAGCACTGTCTGTGTCCCTTCCATTTTATTAAGAATCTTTGAAATATTTTATACCCTTCTCCTGATCTGCACCTTTATACAACTTTATCCTTGTGTTACTTTGAAAACCCCATGATCTTCAAGGTTAAATCTTTGCTTGAAATGCACTACATGAGTAAGGAAAATTACAGAGATAGGTGTATTTATTTTAAAATCATGTGAACCACTATTATAGCACACAGATAGAGACCACTCAACTGATTGTGTTGTTCAAAGTGATAATTTTGTGCACACAAAGTAAATCTGTTTACCAAAGCAAAGGTTTTGAATACTTAGAGGAAATGATGACTTTTCCATTTTTATTTCCTATCAATTACCCATTTCTTTTATTTATATTTGTTTTTGTCTTGAGAAAGAGTAAGTTATGTATATAACAATATTAATTTACACTTAAAAAGTGAAAGCTAGCAAGTCACTGTGTGCATACATACAGTAAATGTTTTTATTTTATCTTCTTTTTGTGTTTTTAACACAAAAAATATGCAGACATTCATCTTTTTTCCATTTACTGTATACCCCTGCCAAGTGTATACAATTCGCCAAACTATGAAATAATAGACCTTACATTTTGAGAATTTTAATTATGCTATCTAAAAGTATAAATCTATGAATTTGGTTAAATGCTTCTTTGAGTAAATGGATGCAATCAATCTATACAGTGATTCTAGTATAAAACTGTGCCTACTGTATAACCTAATAATCTGGTAGATTAATCAATTACAGAAAAACAAATTACAGCAGATAACATAACATTTTAAATACACCATAAAACTTTCTTAACTATGCGGTTGCGGTTAGGAGTTAAAATTTAAAGGGTTAGCTGCAATGCAAAGAACAAATACATAAGTATTAGGTATCACTGTAATTAACCATTGCTAACTCAGTGGTTTATCGCAGTGGTTAGCATTGTTGCCTCACAGCACTGCTGCCATGGTTTCAATTTGCTGGGTGCTTTCTGCATGGAGTTTGTATGTACTTCCCATTTGTCTCCGGGTGCTTTAGTTTCTTCCCAGTATCCAAAGACATTTGGGTAGGTTAAATGGCTTCTGGGAAAATTGGCTGGTGTGAGTGTGTGTTTGTACTGTAAAAATGTGACCTGTAATGGACTGGTGTCCTGTCCAGGTGTATCCTGCCTTGAGCCCACTGCTTGCCAGATATGCTCTGGCTCCCACACAGACCACAACAGACAAAGTGGTTGACTGAATTTGTCTTCAAGCCAGATAACTTAGTCATACATTTAGAACTTTTCAAAATCATCTGATCAGGAGTAAAGTCATTTTCCTTTAAATCAAAACTTTGAATCTTGATATAGACCAGTGTATTTCTTGTATTGTTTGGAAATGCATTTTTTCTACAGTTCAAGACTTTTGCAGACCTTAATGCTATGTCTTTTGAGATTAACATAATAGGAATGGTCATCTATGGGTATATAAATAAATGACATTTTAAAGAAGGAGTCACTGACAGCCTTGTCTTTTACTTTCATAATTAAATTACATTTTTTAAAATGTCATGAATCCTTAGATTCAATGCACATGTTTCCAAGGTCTTTTCTTTGGTAATTTAATGAAGATTAGTATTCCTTCTGATGAGTAATGTTTTGTTTTAATGACAGATTAGACGCCTCAGTTCTTACATTGACCTTCATTTGAACAGATCAGTTATGATGAGTGAATAATACACAGGTGATAATTGGCTAAAGGAGAAGAGAGCGATGATATTTTTCAGCACACTCAGGAGAGCACAATGAAATAAAAGTGCCAAAAAATCTTTCTATAAGTTACTAAAGATATTTCGGTTGTGTTTCAATAAGAGTCAATTGATATGAATTATAATATTAATCAAGTGAAAATTTCTTCTCATACTGGATGACTCTATTACCTGAATAAGCATGTTACATATCTAAAGGTATTATAAAAAAGAGACTGCTGTAAGAATAAACATGCTACACTTGAGTATTATAATTATGATTCCAGAACAGTAGCACATTTTCTGGTGAAAAGGATAACATTTCATTTTGGTTTAAGGTGATATGGTCCAAAATTTATGTTTTCTAAAATGAGTGCAGAAGTTTGGCAATGCAATCTCAATTTCAGTTTGCTATGATCTGGAATAGACCAACACTTGCCAGTCGAGCAAGCCATTGGAAATCACTTGCCAGTATAAGACCTTGCAATCTTTTTCAGAATTTTTTCAATGTTGAGCTAGGCTGATACCATATCAAGGTTTGTCACAGTTTGAATCAGACTGTACTGTACCTTTGTATGTTTCCTTCCTTTTATCTTGATTCCACTGTGATTTACTACAGTTTGGTCTGTCTTCACCACAGCAGACCATAGTAAACTTTTATAAGCAGGAACTAAGTCCTTGTGCATGCTTAATGAGACTGAATAGAAACGTGACATCAAATAATTTGCTCTTGGAGGAAATGTACTATAGTAAGTTATACTTATCTGTGACATATACTCTAGTTATGTGTTATAACCTTAATAGTAATTAGATCACATTTTTTAAATCATTTTGAAAGACTTTGTAGCTGTGCAAAATTAACGTAGTTAAAAAAAAGTATAGGAAAACAATGTACTGTAGTTAACTGCTCGTGAACTAAAATGCCATTATGTCTTGCTTTTAAGTGGGAAAAAAGGAATATTGACTAAACACCAGCTGGCTTTAATTTCTTTACAAATTTACTATGTAAACTTGCTTTGTTTCCCCAGTGGAGATTCTGACTATTTAATTACAGGCCTCATTACCCTATTGTGGAATTCAAAGATGCATATCTAATATGAGCAGTTAAAAGTAATGTCACTCATTAGTCTAAGAGAGAAGAAAACCCATTCATTTTATTAAAAAAAGAAAAGTAACCTTATAGGTGGAATCATAAATAATTTTGTGAATTGCATCAAATAAAGCAGTATAACCCATTACAGAAGCCTCCTGCTAATAGAGAATAAAAGAGTACCTTCTTTGGAAAGTGTCATATCACTTGAAGTAGCACCTTCATTGGTGTGTCCATCAAGGTGGTCTCCTGGGCATTATTGACATGGCAATCTTTTACAATTTATTTTAGAAAGTTAACAATGGAAATCGTGACTGTGGCTACAAGAAGGTCAGACAACATGCATTCTATTATCATTCAAGCCACAAAAACCTTCAGCGATAGATAAGAATTCCTTTTGCACAGTAAAGACTGTGAAATTGGCAGTGCTGAACCTAGGATGACATGTGATTGCTTAGTCTCCAAAGCAACCTGCAGGGAGTTTTGAAGTTAATTTAAGTGAAGTGAATTGATAGCTTAAGACCACTTTTGCCTCACTTTTACCCTCATACGAAATATCTTACTTTGCAGGGTCTTTCCAGAGAATTAAGAACCTCATTGGACTCACAGTGAAACATTTCTTGTAGTGACTTCATTTACTCCTCTCCTAGTTCACAGGGTTTCCCTTTAGAATCCCTCTTTTTTTTCATTTTCTTACTCTCCTGCCCTTGTTTCTTTCCATAGCAAAATGTTTCAAGTAAAAATTGTAGAGCTCTTAGATACTAGGAAGAAGGGCATCCTTGGAATAATGTTTTGATACAGATTTCCATAGGAAAGCGGCAAGGACTGCACATCCTAAGGTTTCAACAGAGCTTCTTAATGGATTCCCAACTCTAGATTCTTTTACTGTAATTTTGGGTCAACACAAGTTGAACACACAGTGTGATGCCACCAAGGGCAGGTCACCACAGGGTGGTCTTTATAGACGGTTGCCTGTCCAGCAAATACATCCCAACCACAAGCAGCAAGGATAATTTGTGCACTGTTTTAGTAGTGTGAGTAATACAGTATATCAAAAAAGAAAATAAAAAACTAAAATAACACCAGACCCTTCATTGGGTCCTGGCTAACACTTCTTAACCACAACGAGCTAATAATCCAGGGAAGTAGCTGCTTACTGGCATTCTCACGAAACAAGCAGATATGTATTAAATTATGATGTCCGTAGTGGTTACTCACAATTTTCTCACTCTGGTCCAGTTTCTCTAATATCTGAGTACCTTCCTCTATCTCGTTTTCTCTCTCTGGTGCATTCTATAGCATCATCTGCATTGTTCTATCTTATTGTTTGTATCACTCTCTTTGGAGCTGTGTATTTCTTTCTCTAGCACTGTATTACTCTCTGTCTCATGGTCCTTATTGCCATCTCTTCACCTGGTCTTATACTGTATCTATTAATGATAAATAGATACACATGCTCCTCATTTGAGCACCTTCTGCAATTTGGATATGGCCCACTGCTCCTGTCAGGATACAAACAAGGGCACAAGTGAGTTAAAGGCACGGCACTTCAAGGGAAAGGCACCAGCCTCCACTGACCCAACCCATGGTGGCTTCACAGTACTTTCATAGTGGTTGGGCTTGTTCCTAGCAGGAACCTGCTATTTCTGCTATACAGTTGAGGGTGACAAAGGGCATCTGCATCCTGCATTTCAGTCCTTAGTTTTCAAATTGAACTAAAAATCTTATGTTCTGGGGAAGCAAGTGGGACAAGGCTTGTGGTAATTACCAAACATTCTCTGAGAATGGAACAAGTAATAGGTTTATTCCATGCTGAAAAAAAGAAGAAAGAGAACACAACGTTTCGGCCGTGGAGCCTTCTTCAGGTGTGAGAGAGACAGGGCAGTAGGCAAAGGTAAAGTAGCGGGAGAACAAAGGTTGGGAGGGAGGAGGAGTGAGAGGCGGGAGCAGGGGACAGAAAGAGAGGCCAATCAAGAGGTGTGAAGTCAGAATGGGTGCAGAGAGGTGTGAAATGAAACTTGAGTGTGTGAAATGAATGAGCCCTGATGTGTTCTCGCTGTGAAGATTAAAGATCTCTCCAAGCCCATTGTTTCTCATTTCACCTCTGACGGCCACGACCACTCTAATCTCTCCGTCTGTGTTCTCAAAGACGGTTTTCCGAACTCATACATCAGAAAGACCACCGAAACTAAAATTATCCTGCAGCTAGGATCACACATTCTCCCTTCCCTTAACGACAGACTACTGTTCTTTTAAATTTTCTCCATTCATTGGAAGTTTCATTTCACACCTCTTTGCACCCATTCTGACTTCACACCTCTTGATTGGCCTCTCTTTCTGTCCCCTGCTCCCGCCTCTCACTCCTCCTCCCTCCCAACCTTTGTTCTCCCGCTACTTTACCTTTGCCTACTGCCCTGTCTCTCTCACACCTGAAGAAGGCTCCACGGCCTAAACGTTGTGTTCTCTTTCTTCTTTTTTTCAGCATGGAATAAACCTATTACTTGTTCCTTTGCAGCCTACGCATGCTGACGCAGCTACCCACCATTCTCTGAGAATGACATGCCAGTTTTGTGTTGGTAACTAAAAATAAGACAGGTGAAAGAATAAGCATAACCTTATTTCAAAAGTAGCACAGGGAATTAAACAATGAAAAATAATGCATGTTCAAATGGCTAGAACCTCTGCAATAAAATTAATGTATTGTGGAAAATCTTAGCTTGCTATTTGATCAATGTGGTATCTGTCAATGGGCAAACTAGAAATTAATCTTCCCTTCTGTTCGAAGATTGAAGTTTCAAAGATTGGTTTTTGCTATGGTATACATTTGTTATGAACGAGTCCCACATTTTGGATTTTTTATTGAGGTTTAATGAAAGCAATGTCTTTGACATTAATTATAGTTTCTTTGCTTGACTTTAACCAGTTAATAAAGTATATTTTATGGCTTTCAAGGGTATTGGTTCAGGAGCCAACAGTTATTATAGGCAAAGATTGTGGGGTTATACTACATGGAATGTATAACACCTTTCATACACTAAACACATGAAAGTTCTTTTTTTTTCTTGAATCACATTTTGACACAAAGTTTTTAATTTTATACATGTACAGAGTACAGTATATCTAGGTAACAAATGACCAGATGTAGTGTGCACATTTACATTGGTCAGGATTCAGATATTGACTCTCAGGCATACTTCTCGTTCTGAACCACACAGCTCTTTTGTTTGTGGAAGACTTCAATTTATTGGGTGTCCTTAGGGACTTGTGTCTTGTTTGTATACTCAAATTAGCAAAATAAAAGAATTGGTACAGATTTTCTCCAAAATGTTATTCTCTTATTTTGTTAGTCTATAACAGCTTTCTTGAAGAGCATAGGTATAAATATTAATTAGCCAATTAATTTTAATTACATATACAGTATATGTATTCAAAGCTGGATAAGAAGCAACATAAATCACTGTAATGTACTGAGTATTGAATAAAACTGACACCTTACAACTGCAAATGATTGATACTATTATAAAAAAATAACAAAACCTTGTAGCAGTTTCATTGGTATTTTATTGAACAGACATGACACATTTAAATTAATTATGCTGATTCAAATTTGTCATCAACAGGATTGGTCAAAATGGGTCTATTGTTAAAGTCACAGGCTAGTAGTATGTGTTGCCATTTTTAGAAACTATATCAGCTATACAGGTACATCTACAACATGCTTTTTACCCACATTGTTCAAGCTGGTATTTGAACTTTAGACACCACACATTGTTCCAGGTCATACCACAGGTGATCAATGCAACTCAAGTCTGCAAAGCAGGACATCCACATAATAACGGTCATATTGTCATCTTACAAACAATCACACAAGTACTATGAACACATGTTTTATCCATCTGGGTTGTCATGTCAGGATGATCCCATAGGAAGGGCATCACATAAAGTCCCAGGACTTGATCACTGTACTGTTTTACAGGCATGTTGCTAGAATGAACTCAAAGTGAAATTTGTGGTGACTACTGTAGATGCTTCCCATCAGACCATCACACTTGGACCAACCCGTTGATCTTGGTGTCACAATTTGCTGTCTTCCATATCGTAGCCTGTCATCAGTTGTCTGCATTTGGCTATAATAATAATAATAATAATAATAATAATAATAATAATAATAATTGCTTACACTTATATAGGGCTTTTCTGGACACTCCACTCAAAGTGCTTTACAGGCAATGGAGACTCCCCTCCACCACCACCAATGTGCAGCATCCACCTGGATGATGCGCCGGCAGCCATAGTGCGCCAGAACGCTCACCACACATCAGCTATCAGTGGGGAGGAGAGCAGAGTAATGCAGCCAATTCATAGATATAATAACTTGTCAAGTTTGCAGTTGCTATCCCAGATTTTAGGCAACAGTTTCTGCTGGGTTAGTCTATCCTTTAACATACCAATGACACAATGGTGTTGTTCTATTGATGAACAGAGCATTTTTGCATCTGCTTTGCCTTTTTCTTTCTTGATTTTCATCAGGATTGACATTCAGCAGGTTACATAACCTTAACACCTACCCAATCAACTCTCTCACTTATACGATTATTTAGTGCTTATATAACAAAATCATTTGAGTGTATTTGTCGCGCATGATCAATTGATCAAAATAATGCCTGAAACTCTGAATATCACAAATATGTATTCCTTATTGCCTAAAAACATAAATGCTTAGACTGATAAATATAATTTGATGTTAATTTAATATTTGTACTTTCCGGTGTGTATAGATATGTTTATTAAAATCTAAAATAGAAATAGATTACCACTTATTGATACATGGCTCCTATAAGCTGGTTTGTTTAGTGAATTAGAGCCTCTAATTATAGGCTTAGTGGTGGGTTTAGATAAATAATTAACACATGTTGACTCCATGACAGTACATTACTGCAAGTCTCTTAGCAGACCATTTCTGTCATCCTTTCAGTAATGTATTCAGAAGCAGAATAATGTTGATCTTGTAATTTTGTAATTCAATCAAAAATAATATTTTGCTTATTCTTTCATTCTTATGTCTTCTCTAGTTTAATGTGAATAGTTAACATTATGAGTTAAAATTGTCTATCCTTCTGATTTTCTCTTTTATTGGTCTTTTGGAAATTTAGACAGCTTCAATTTTTTTCCCGGTATACACTGAAAGTATACTTTCTTTATATAAAGGTAAATCTCTGTTGGTTTGTGTTGTTAATGTAAACAGCTTGATAATACATTTATCCTGAAAGATTTACAGCTTTGTAATGATTGCTTATTTACAGTATATACTGTATAATAGAGAATAGTCCCAAAATCTTATTCTTTTTGTCATATACACTTTTCTAGATCAATCACTGCACAAATTATTTTAAAGCTACCTTCAAATAAATGGTAGATGCAATGGCATTTTTTTGCCAATTTACAATAATGACTTTTTTACACTTCTTTTATGCCTAAAGCCTTCCTGGAAGCCATATTTTAAATAAATAAGTGCATTTTACAAACACATCTAAGAAATATCTGAGACAGATATTTAATTAAAAGATCTAGGGCATGTTATAAATACCCTTTAAATGCAGCCGTTTCACCAACAAAAAATAATAAACTTTATTTAATGTAGTGCTTTTAAAACATGTCCACGTTAAACAATGAACAGTTAAAACAAGAACAGTTATAAGGATAGCAAATTACAAAATGAACACATATAAGAAAAAACAGTGATTAGAAGTACAACAAAAGATACATGGTAATCAGAAAATAGAGCAGAAACAGACACTAATTAATTAATACCCTTTCTGAAAGTTTTGAGTGAAGATTTAAATGCACTCAGGTGGGTGGCTCTCTGATGTTCTTAGGGATAGAATTCCAAAGATTTGGGGCATAGCAAAAGAAGGCCTTGTCACCCTTAGAATGTAAACTGGCTTGAGGGAATTAAAAAGACCAGAGTTAGACAAATGAAAGTTGCAACATTGGGAATAGATGGATAATAAGTCAGTCAGGTACTGTGTTTCTAAGCCATATAGAGCTTTATGGATGAGCATGAGGATTTTGTAGTAAAACTCAAAATCTGATAGGAAGCCAGTACAGGGACTCCAAGAC
Organism: Atractosteus spatula; assembly: GCF_055471065.1. NCBI lineage: Eukaryota > Metazoa > Chordata > Actinopteri > Semionotiformes > Lepisosteidae > Atractosteus > Atractosteus spatula. The sequence goes on from NC_142710.1 coordinate 51,184,484, forward strand.
AGGCGTAATGTGATTGCTTGTTCGCTTCCTGGAGAGGATTCTGGCTGCTGAATTCTGAACATGCTGGAGTTTGTGCAGTGTGGATTTAGATACACCAGCAAGTAGAGCATTGCAGTAAACAAAGGCTTCCAATAGTAAAAATACTAGCCCAAAAACACATTAATTCTTTTGCTGAACTACAAAGGTGAAAATGGCATAGAAATCCAGGTCTGCATTGTCTCCTAACCTTTTGGTAATTGCATTTGAGGCTTGCTTTGTAATGTTATCCTACTGTGAATTTGAAACTAAGCTTGAGCTTGATAACGAAAGGCACCAGCCATTGAACTTTGTCACAAACCCAACATTGGCCAACAATAGCAATCAAGGAGATGCTGTATACTGATTATATAGTTTTTTTTAAAGATGCCCAATTACTTGTTCTGGAGTTATTCTCCCTGATCCCTTTTAATTCCGGCACCTTTGGGAAAAAACGTTCTTATGTAGTCTTTCTGGTGGGGAAAAAAACATTGTATTGGTCTTGACTTACTTGTAGATGGACACCAGTTGAAAATGTCTTTTTTTCTACTTTTAACTATAGTGTACAGATTTTCAGACAAGTATCTGAATTTCCTCATGATAATGTAGTATCAAGTGCGATTTATTTTGTAAAACAACCAAAACACACCTTAGGGATTTAAATTTACTACATTTGTTTTCAACATATTTACAGAGTATGCAATGTGTATTTAGGAAGATAATAATACTCATCATAGTCATCTTTATTTTATATAGCATCTTTAAAGGTGGCTTCTCAAAGTGCTTTACAGAATAACAAAAATAAATAAAAAGAATACACAAGATAAAACATAATTACAATACACAGAGGAGACCGTGGATGGTGGTATAGCAGTATGTATAGCAGGAGCAGAGGGGTAAAGAATGGAACCAGTTAAGTAAAGGCTCTTCTAAAGAAGAAGGTTTTGAGTCTGGATTTGAAGGAGTTTAGAGAAGGTGACACTGATATTCTTGGGGAGAGAGTTCCAGAGCTTGGGAGCATAACAGGAGAAGGCCCTGTCACCCATAGAATGTAGACAGGCTTGGGGGACAGTAAGGAGACCAGAATTAGAAGAGTGAAGGTTGCGAGGTGGGGAGTAGGGTGATAATAGTTCAGACAGGTAGCGAGGTGCCAAGCTATGCAGAGCCTTATACAGTAGGTGAGCATGACCTACAAAACAACATACAATATGTATGGTTTTGACAGATTACTAATTTTCATACAATAATATACACTTATTTCAATCCATGAATGTTAAACAATATATATATAAATGTACCTGTATTTTAAAACGTACAATAAAGCAGTTAAATTACTAATTGTATGATTGCAATAAATCAATACTTGTGTGCTAACAGTCCTAATTCAAAATGTACCATATACACCTAATACATGTTTATAAAGAATAAAGTACTCCTCATGCATCTTACATTGGGACTCTCAGCTGTAGGATAGCATTTGCATCAGAAAAAAGTACTCATTATATTGCCCAATAAACTGGACCTCCCACAAGATGTACACATCTATCCATCCATCTTCTAAACATTTAATAAAATTTAGGATCATAGGGGAGCTGAAGTCTATCTTGCTTAGCAACAGGCACAAGGTAGGATGTACTCTGCATGGGACACCAGTCCATTTCAGGGCAGACACACCAGCCACAGTCAAACATTTTTCCAGTGCTATGGTGGAAAAACAAAAAACTGAAAAAAATGTATTTTGCTCCAAAAAGAGACCCAGTTTCCTCTTCTAATGAAGTGAAAGTCTTTTACACCCAGTGTGCTCAGACAGGAAATATTAAAAAAGTGGTGGAGTACTTTTTCAAGCTTTTGAGTACATTTATTAGATGTGCACTGTCACAATATTGTTCTTTTGTTGTCTGAGAAACCTCTTATGCTCAGGAGATGCCTGACGGTTAAAAGCATGATGAGTCACCTAGAGTATTCTCCGTTTGCTGCTTAACAATATCTCTGTACTGTAATAGAATCCTGTGATCTTAGCAATAGTATGAGGAATCTCACCAGTCCTCTATTCAGTCATACTATATGCAACTCTTAAGTAGTAGAGTAGTTTATTGCCATACTGTATGTACAGTACATGTACATTTGAATTGTTAATCGCGCTGATCTCTTTGGACATACACAGTACAACAGACAACACCGCATAATGTAGACAGTATATTATTAACATAATAAATAATAACAAGAACAATATATATATGTTGTGTACACTAAATGTGTAGTAGTGAGAAAAAAATCAGATGTGTATTGTGTCTGAGGGATTGCAGTTAGCTGTTGAGGATGTGTACTGTAGTGGGATAGAAGCTGTTCTTGAGTCTAGTGGTCCGTGCTTTAATAGTGCATTACTGCCAGAACGCAGGGGAGAGAACAGTTTGTGGCTGAGATGGTTGGGAGTCTGAATGATGGATTGGGCTTTATTGCAACAGAGGATGGTGTGAATCTCACCAATTGATGGAAAATCACATCCTGTAATCCTCTGTGCCATTGCCACAACCCTTTGTAGTGCATTTCTGTCATGCATTGCAGACTGTGTAGGCTTAACTACACATTGTGGGTTTGAATTCCATGTTAAAGCATTTTGTTGTACCCTCAAAAACTTTACTGCACTCAGACGGGCTCAATAATGGCAATTTGTTCTTAATTTGCTTATCTGGACAAATACAGGATTATTCTTGGTGCTGTGGGGATCAAAGTGTGACTAAATAAGCATGGTTCACACAGTGCACCTTTCTTAAGAAAGGTATTCATCTTTTCAATTCTGATTTGACAATCATAAGTACTGGGCCAAGTCGATTCATAATTGCCAGCTGAGGTGGTTTGATAACATAACTATTCAAAATGTAAAAAGTATGATGAGGCATTAGTAAGAATTGTAATAAAGAACATATGATATAATTATTTTCCTGGGTTTGATATCATAGATTTCTTCTTACCTTCCAAAGGCTTACTGGCTGGGATAAGTGGTTCTAAATTGCCCTGTCTGTGTGCCCTGAAGTGGACTCGCATTCTTCTCAAGGTTAAGGATTTGATTTGTTGTCCAATTCATGGTGTATTATCTTCTTGTGCCCTTTATTTTTAGGATAGGCTCCAGGTTTCCAAAGACCCTTACAAAGAATAAGACATTTTCTCACAAGAAATGTATGGATAGTTATGTGTAAGATATTACAATTCTATCTAAAAACTATAATCTCTGGATCTAGCTAACATATTATGAAGAGGAATCTGACTCCTACAGAATGTCATCTACAATTTCACTCACTTTTGCAATCATCTAAAGGGGTAACAAGTCTAAGACTACTCAAGCAGAGTAGTTATTAGATCCTTGGATTCCCATCTTTAGGTCTAAGACTACACCAGTGTTAGTCATTAGATACAGATACCCCACATCAGTATGTATACACTACAAAGAGTAAAACAATTGTGCTGTATGTTCAACACATTCCTTATAAGAAATCTTGTTTTTATGATATCTCAAAATGACTCAAGAGACTGTTTTTTTTCAAGATATGTTGAAAGGCAAGTTGTCATTAAAAAATGCAAAGAATTTTATATAGAAATAAAATTAATAGAATGAAAGGCTTCCTGTTGCTGGCAGTTATCTTTGCGAACAATATGCCTCTATGAATGTGAATGGTCATTCTGCATTTCTTTAGGCCATTGTTTTTTATCTGTATTGTTTTGTCTTTTTGGAGTGTAAGGGTACCCCAGCTTTTAATCAATGCTTCAGTGGGAACCCATTCAGATCGACGTATCCCAAGCGACATACAGTATTTCAAATAAATCCTTTTCAGCATGTTCTGATAAATCACATTTAAAATGTGCCAAAAAGATGGATACAGCAGCTTTAGATTGGGGAATTATGACCAAATGTCCACACAAACAATGCAATGAAAGAGCATTCCCCATTGCTTTCTGCAACCCATCGTAGACATAGAAACCATTATCTCAACTGGAGAAAGCCAAGGGCTTTTAATTTTTAACCATTTGTACAGGTACCGTTACTCTATTTGTGTGTGTTTACACACTTCAAAAGCACACCTTCATAAACATCACTCTGAGGTGTCATGCACATGAAAATATACGATGCTGATCAAGATAGATCATAAGCAGATTTATATGGTCCTAGGGTGAGGCAAATGCATGTTTACTATTTTTTGTTACTAAAACTACATATGAAAGAAAGGGGGCTAGTACCCCTATATGGTTTTCAGAATGACCAGTGCACCTACAGGTCAGCAATAGACACTAGTATAGCTTAAGACTCCTTTTTTGTTTTCTAGTGATTACATTCATCACTTCCCAAAAACACAGTATTCATGATCTCAAAGGGGCACACTAGATTTCGGGGTACAGCAGCCCATTCTGGTAGAAAGAAAAGGACACTTTAAAACCCAGCACAAGCATATCTACTGTATATATACAGTACAACTTCTCTCATCTGCAGTAGTCTCTGTTGATAAGAAGAAAAGAATCCCACTAGTCCAATAGTCCCATCTCCCCTGTCTCTGCAATGGCTGGGCTGTAAAGGAAATCCTCCTGCAGGCTGCTCTCTGTTTGCACTCTATCTATAGCCTAAATATGAGCTCTTCAAGCCCATTTCTTTGTTCTCTGTCCCCTGGAAAACAAAGTCTCAGCACAGTACCTCAATTCTGTTACTAAGGTCTCCTTTAGTTTGCAGTCCCTGGCTCAACTTTTCTCTCCTGAGGTCTCTCACAAAACGACTTCCCTTTCTCTGGCCATCTGTCACTGAAGTAGTTGTTTCTGCACTCTCTAATTGCATCTCTGATATAAAATCCTGGATGACTTAATTTCCTTCCTTTAAACTAAAGTCATGCTTCATGGCACCTCCCATCAACTTTCTAAAGCCAATACAGTGACCCTATCGCTGGATGACTCTGTACTTGAATTTCAATCTAAATTGAAGAATGTGGGGGTGATTTTTTTATCATGGTTTGACCCACATGTGCAAAATGTAAAAACATCATTCTTCCATCTCAAAAATATTTCCAGACTAAGTCCTATGTTGTCTCTGACTATAGCAGAAAGGCTGGTCAACACTTGTCTTTTTCGGAATCGATTACTGCAATGTCTTACCTACAGTACACATCTTTAAGGCTTTATCTACTATTCCTACTCCCCATCTCACAAAATGTTCATCTGATTCTGGTCTCCTGTTTGTCCCCCAAGCTTGCTTAAACTCTGTGTGTGACCAGAATTCTTCTTCTTCTTAATTATTATTATTATTATTATTATTATTATTATTATTATGTATGGAGGGGCAACATGGGAGGAAGAGAGCCCTTCAGCTGTCTGGTACAAAGTATTTATGTACATTTCAGCCACTTTTACTCACAGAGGGATAGCCAGCCCTCTGTCAGGGACAGGTAACTGGACAAACAAACTGGCTCAGCACTCAGCAACGTCAATATACCAATCCCTGAGGTTTGACAATTATTTATGTCTAGGCATAAAACAAGTGTGTTCTTCAATCCTTGCTTATTGTTTCCTACCCCACTACTGTTTATGTGTTTGAAGGGGAGGAAACTAACACACACAGGAGAAGGACAATCACACCTACACTGACATGAAAGTTCTCCCAACAAAATTTAAATTAATAATAGAATCTCATATTATTTCATTACTTTCCTCAAATGAAGATCTTGCAATTGTTTTTAAAGATGTTCAGCCCTTGATGATTGACCCCTTACCCTTACCACACTAATGAGGCTCACACTAATGTGTTTTTTTTAAGTTGTATGTTATTTAACTTGTCGTTGCTGCAGTTCTGTGTTTTTTGGTGATTCCTGTAATTGTATTGGAGCATACTGTATGTGTGAATAAGCATTCCATTGCACTTGTGGATATAACAATAAACTGAACTGAACTGATTGGTCTTATCTACCTGATAGCCTACCAGTTTACCAGTCAGTCTGTGAATAACACCAATCAGATGGCACAGATCACATATTGCTCAATGCCCAAAATATCACAAATACTTATTTTCCAGGGTAGTCATAATGTTTTTTTTGCTTTCCTATTACATATAGATTTTTACTCTTTCCAAATCCATTGATATGACCAATTGCAGAGGGTTAATACACTATTCAGGGTAAGAAGCTTTCCCAGTATCTGTTGCTTACTTTTAACCCACAGGAGAATAACAGTCAGCACTGCAAATTGTAGATACATTCACTCTGTGAATCTTATTAGGATCAAGTTACACTTTGTGACTGGAATATCTACACATAATTATTAAAAGTAATGAATAATTTAATCCAGCATTACAGACATAGCCTTTTGCTATGTTTAACTAAAAGCTATTAAGCAATATTTTCTGTTTCTAAAATGATGCATAGAGATTTATTTTTGTAAATATTAAAATCATAAATTTACATTTACACTACAAAACATTTCTAAACATAGCTGTAAAAAAATACAAATGAATAAGACAATTAAACAGATTAAAATATTTTAATGTAAGTGCTTCATAAAATCTTTAGCTTCATAACATTAGTCATGTTTTGCAATAGTTTTTCTCCTTAATCTGTTTGTGCTGAAAGTAATTTCATAGAGCTCAATTTAATAAACTAACAAAATAACATTGCAGTTATAATGATGTTTAAATGTTTAAAAACTTTGTTTTTGAAAACCTAAAAGCATCAGGCTTTTAGAGTTTCCATCAGAAAATATCATAATGTGACATACTGTACATTAGACCATAAAATATTTACAGAAGGGTTGGTGTACTGGATGATAGTATTATTTAATGTGTAACTCCAGGAACCATTTAAGTCTTTCTTATTGAAACCATCAAATGCCTTTAAATATTCTGCAGTATTTGTTAATGTAGGTGAAATATTCCTGTTTATTTGATAAAATCTGAAAGGTTTTCCAAATTTACAAAATACATGATTATATCTAAATAAAAAGCACTTTAAAGAGAGTTATCAAATGTAGTGAAAAAGGTATGGGGCTGTTTCTAAAACTTTTAGAGCTGTGATAGGAATAACACATCACAGGTACATGTTATAAGCTCACTTAGCTAAAAAAAAAAAAAAAATTCTGTGCCCAGTATGAAAAAATTCACCAGCAAAAGGTTTACTACTTTTGCTTATCATGAATATAGGCTACAATTGACTTTGCCTATACCAAGCCTCTCCTTCCTCTGTCTGTATACAGTATTATGTGTTATACAGTATGTTATGTGTTGGTTTTCAAGTAAGTTTACAAAATATAGCTTAATCTTACTTACAAACTATTGCTTTTTAAGATAATTTCTGGTCCATTTGGAATTGTTCTGTTTAAATAGACAAGTTTTCTATTATGCAAGCACTGTCTAATTGAAATTATGTGACAGCATTGTTTGATGTAAAATAGGACTAAAACTAAAAACTTTCATTTATCCATTTGTATTATTGTAGCTTTTCTTCTCATTCATCATTGTCAGCTGAAGGGACATTTTTAATACAGCTGGGTTGCTTGCGATGAAGCTGTTCTTTAGAAATGCAATTACTTGTGTTTGAAAGTATTTTGCTTCTCAGCATGGTATTGTTAGACAGATCCATAGATAGATATTCTAAAAGGACATTTTCTTTTATTTTTCTTTCTATGATTTAGTAATTAAATCAATACCCTGAGAGTCAAAGAAAAACACAAAACCATACAAAAATTAAACAGCAGGAAAGTAGATATCATTTGTAGTAAATTACAGGCCTTAAGGCTATTTCAGATCTTTCCCAAGTTAATATTTTTAAAGCCTTGTATCTCCTATCCATGGAAGACAATAACAAAACAAATGGAATGTTGGTGTGACATTATTAGTAGTATTATTCATAGCAATTTGCTATCGACTCATTTCATCCTTATGACCTCTAACAATTATAATCAGGATAGTGGAGAGGGGAGGAATGTACACATTCTTAGAGCAGTCAGCCAGTTTTCAGGGTATGAGTCCCACATTGCCCTTGTAGGAGAGTTTACTTTGATTTTAGAAGTGATTCTGCTCTCCCTCACAAGGCTGTAGTCACTCAGGCAGCCAGGAAGTCACAAGAGTCCCCATGTGAGAACACCCAGAGAAGATCAAGTTCACAAACCTGTCCCCAGTACCACTGGGAAAATCACTTGGTTCCATTAGAGGAATGCCAGACGGTTACTGCTGTAGCCAAGGATTTAACTGGCAATGGCTGGACTGCATCACTGTAGACTGCGGCAATCTGTGCTCTTACCATGTGTCTGTACTTGTTGATCCACTTGGGAATCCCTAGATTATTATATGTTTTGATACGAAAATATGCACAAAATAAGTCATATTAGCTTTTCCATCCTTACTGTTTGTACTGCTAGAAATGTTAGTGTGGTGGAAGCTGACCTAGATTGCTTATTGCTACACTGGCAGTCAGTTTAGTCAGACTCCAACAAATAGCAAGTAATATTTCTGAATGTCTTTTTCATATGTAAATTCCTTTTAATATTCAAATGCAAAATAATGGTTTTGTGTTATCTTGCAATAGCACTGAAATGTAATCTTTTTGACATTTTAAATCAACTTAATTGTTCATTATTCTTTCTTCATTCTTTAAGGTGTTACATTTTGAGTTTTTAGCATCCTTATCTGTTAACAGGAGCTGAAAAGTTCATTTTTCTTTTCCTTCTGGAGAGACAGCAAGTGCATATTGAGTGTATTCTTGAATGTGGAGTGGTTTTGCCATTGAACCATTTGACATTGTAGTGTTTAATGACTTGTGATGTCACTCCCATTGGACCTTTTGAGTTGATACAGATTGTGTGGCTGGTTCTGGCAATCTGTTCTGGGAATTCCTATACCATTCAAGTATAACAATATTTTTTCAAGTATAATGCAGAGAAAAGCATTATTTCTATTGAGGCAGAAATTTCCTATAGGAAGAAAAAAAAGATGAATGAGAGTTATTTGTATAAACAAAAGAGGATCAATGCAGTTCTAAATGACCCTTTAACTCAATAATAAAAGACAGCTTTGAGCAAGAAAAGTGGTAGTTTGAACATCTTCCCAGAAGATCAAGGAAATCTAGTTTATTGTTACACTGTGGCCATACACTGAAGGTTGCTGCGGAGAGGTTCAGGCTGTATTCCAAATGCTTTGGAGGTTTCCCGAGACAACCAAATTTTGAGATCGGAGCTCAATGGAGAAGCCCAAAAGCCAAGGGGTCAGAAATTCCTGGAGTAGGCCAAAGGTGAGGAACAACTGTAATGTGTGGTAGATAGTATCACCGTTATGGTGGACTGGAAGTAACTGTGACAGTCACCACCATGGTCAGTTGTCGATTTAAAACAATCTGGTGGAGCTGAAGCAATTGCAGGCTATTGACTTGCTATGGACTGGCAGAGCTGAGGCAGTGCATCTGAGATGGGCTGCTGACTGTTATTTGACTGGTAAAGCTGTAGAGTTCTAGGTTTAACAGGTGTGAAGATTGGCTGCTGGTTTTTGTGCCTTGGAAGACTGATGAAGCTGGTAGGCAGATTGACAACCGGCTTGTTGCAGGCTGGTATTGTCCAGCTTTGACAGGCTGAGAATCTGCAGGAACTGCACTGGACTGCTAAAGTTAAATAGACCATAGCAGTTTGGTTCAGGAGTTGGTTATCCTGTTAAGGATGACCGGAGAGACCGAAGCAATCACAGTTGAAATGGACTGTAGACTGGAGCAACCAGTCGCAGCAGAGGTTTACTGCTGATTGGGGTAGCATCTAATGCAGTCATAGTGGAGGCTGGCTGCAGAGTGGGGTACTGTAGATGACACTGGCAAAGCAGTTAACATCCGAGTCATAGAACGGTTCTAGGGTCCACAATTCTTAAAGACAGAGTTCTAGCACGTCCAGTGGTGACTGTGCCGATAATGGTACTGCCACTCATAGCTTATGTTAGCTCAGTGAACTCAGTGATGACCTTCAGTGGCGATTCATAACTAAATAGTTGATGAATGAATGGGTGATTGGATACCTAAATGGTAGAAAGATGAACTGCCCGCAAGGTGGTCTGACTGCATCCTTTGAACAATGGAAATGTTCCAGGCTCCTGGGCAACCAGGGATTGCGAGCCACCACAGGCCCAGGGCGTAACACTTATATTTATAAATATGCACTAGTCATGAAATCAGCTATCTCTCTAAATTACCCTAGCAAGATTCCAGTGTTTTATATGACTAGAAATAGTTATGGTGCAATAGTCAGACTTGCATTTTCCTGCTGATGGTTTGTGTAGCAGAGATTAATATACAGTATACTGTAATTAATTATACAGATGACTGAATTTACATAGAAAGAGGAAAAAATAATATCTACCATGCTTTGAATCAAAATGGATACAGCAGATTAAGCAACATACTATGACAGTGCTGCTCATGTTTAAAGAATGCCATGATTAATGCTTCATCTGTATGAAACATCTTATCAGTTAGAGTAGAAAATGAAAGCTAGAAAAGAACAAATGCTTTAATAAATTACATTTTGGTTTATTTGAAAGCACCTTTTCTTAACAATTAAGATACGCTCTGAATTTTGATTATATGTGAAACGACCTTCTCAGACTTAATGATACACAGTGGAATATTATGCAATTTAATAACTGCTCATAATTTGTTATTTAAATACTGCCTTTCATCACATACAACAAATGTAGGGGATTTGGAGAAAAGCCCCCTTAAAAATATTCACTTGACAAAAGCCTCTTCTTATTTTTATGATTGTTTACAGTATATATAAATTAAATATAGTGCCCTCAATTAAAACACAGTTTAGATTTTTGCATATGTGCATTTATTCGTTTATTGCATTGCTTTGAAAAAGCTATCAAGGGAGACATAACACAAAAATGTCTCTGTCCTAAGGGCAGATCCATCAGTGTTTCATCAGCCAGAAACGGAACACCTGGAATTGGTTATCAGCTATGCCCTGGCCAGGTATGTTGCTCCTCCATTGTGCTTTGATGCTGTGTCCCTCAAGCCCGTTTTTTTTTCTGTCTGTCCTGGTTTGCTGGTTTCGAACACTACCTGGTATGCTCTCTCAGATTCTGGTCAGGTATTCTGTCTTGGATTCTTTGTTTGGTATGCCCACTCGTACCCCTGTTAGCCCGGCATGGATTCCCATCAACTTGGTATGCTTTCTTGGCTTTGGCTTGAACCTCCCTGTGTTCGATCTCAAACTCTGAATGTTGCTCTCTCAGTGCAGTCTGAGCTTCTGTAGTTCCTGGTTGGGTGTGGTGCCGAGTATGTACAGTATATTTGCGTGGCTGCTCAGCTGTCTTGAACACTGGAGGCCTGCCACTCCCCCTGCCTGTTCAGTCTGTCCCTGTCTCTGATCTGCTCAGCTCTGGTTATCCTCCGCCAGCATGGGTCTGATACTTGGCCCCTGCCAGCATCTGTGGGCTGAGTGGTCATGTGCAGGGAGGTGTGATGCTGCAGCTTGCTGGAGAGCCTGACTCAGCTGCACTGCACCTGCAGTTGGGTTCTTTCTGGATCGTGCCGTGAATCCTGCATCAGTAGTGCGGCACAACTGAAGATATACAGTAGTTCCCCTTGTCCTCTATTCTCAAATCGTACCTCTCTTTATTTGAAAAATGCTGCCTAGTTATAGAAAAATCATTAGCAGAGGGTTGGACTACTTCTTACTTTTTGGCTGGGGGCAACACAATACAGTAGGTGTTTCAGAGAATTATCCAAGTTAAACCATTGACAAAGAAAATGAAGTGGACTGTGTCAGCTTTTATCTGTGAACAGTCCATTCTAAAACGTGATCAAAGCTACAGGCAAAATACAGAGAATAGATTTTTTCTGATAAATAGATGAGGCATTCTGTATTTAGGTCAGAATTCACTATATTACTGTCCAGCAGGTACACTCAAAATAAAGCAATTGCATGTCATATTGCTCCCAAACATTCCCACCTAAAGTTACATTTCCACCTAACTGAATTCTTAATGTTAACACTGCCTCACATTGCACCTTCTGCTGGTTAGGGTCAGGAACTTTGAAGGGAATCCCTACCTTTCCTCAGACTTTGAGGAAAGGCAATTTTATTTGATTGTATATACTGTAAACTGCTCTCATCTTTACCCACGTTATTAGATCTGATGCAATCAGGCTCTCAGCTCCAAGACCATTGTAGCTGCGAGGCTTATTAATAAGACAGAATTAAGTGTTGCTGTGCTTTCCTAAATGAGGCCCCATCTCTCTCTTCATCTGTGGTGCAACCACAGAGAAGCTATTCATGCAGGCTGATTTAAAGATATTTTCTTTTGATAAGGGACAGCTCCCAGATGGGGATGCACTTAGCTAAGCCTGGCTATCATGATCAATGGTCATCCATTGGAACCTATCTGTCTAGGGAGTGCCAGATGGACATCTGGACTGCATTCCTAAGTGTCAGGAGTAAGTGACTCATATCTCACCTTGATCAACCAATCAGGGACTGGTAGGGCTGAGTAACCCATGTGGATCTCTGATGCCCATGAAACTTTCAGCCAATGAACGAGCTGAAGTTCCTCCAGGTAAAAACAGGCAACACAGAGCTCCAAGACTATTCTAAAAGAGAATTCTAAGGAGTATTCCAGGGGTGCGAGACAATTCCAGGGCAGGATGGCCCAGGAGCAGAAAGGCTCCCAAGGGCAGGACATTCTCGCAGCACGCCTCCTGACCATTGTGAGACTCAGCCCGGACAACCACGTAACGGCCAGTGTGTCCGAGTGCCAGAACTTTGCTTTGTTCTAAGAGTTGAGAGCGGAGGTTGGCACGAGTAACCAAAGGATCCACCCGAGGTTAGCACCAGCAGCAAGCCTCGTGAACGGGTCGGAACTGTGGACAGCTGAATCAGTATTCAGAACTAGCGCTTCATCAGGAACGAACCGGTCCTCTTCCTGACTTGCTGGGACCCACAGTCATCTTTTCTCCTGTGCACAGACTCTTGCTAGTTTCAGCCAAAACTAACTAGCCGGTCTTCAGAGAGCATCAGCAGCGCACCGTCACAATCCACACAGCACAGCCTGGCACTGAGCCAGAGAGCACGGATTGGACAGCAACAAGCCTGCAACTGTTTATTTGTGCCCGCAGGAGATCTGAATCCCCAGAGATTGGATGAGTATTCAACTTCACTGCATTACAGCTCGAGAATTCAATTGTTATCCCAACCAGTTGATATCAATTTAATTCCTAAGAGTTATGTACTTGTTTTGAGTATCTAATGTAGAAGTTGTAACCAAGTTCAAATATGAAACGGTCTAAATGAATGATATATCGAATCTATTCCTTGATTCATATTTGACCACTTAAAAGCAGATTGAAAGAGGAAAATACAACTGTGGTCCAAATATACTAAATTAAATGCATACTGTACAGTATATATAAATTTATTTTTTTAAAGCAATGTTGCACTCACTCCTAACAATAGTAGGTATTATATAATTGGTTAAAAATTTAAAAGTATTCTTATGAAATCAATAAAATAAAGTTCATGAGATCATAGAGTGTACCTTGTAATGGATTGCTTTGAAAACAGTCTTCTGTTTAGTTGAAACGAGTCCTAGTTTTTAAACCTTGGTACACTGCTTGGGTAGTCAACCTTGGCACTTGGATTCTATATACTATTGCAAGTCTTTGTTCTAGCACATCCTTAATTATCAGAGGACTTTGCAGTATATACAGTAGGTTAATTAAGCATTAAGAACAATTCAGTACTTAACTTACAGGGTTATGTCAAGGTTGACTACAAGTTATACTGTTCTGCCTATTGAAAGAGGTAAAATGAAGTTTCAGGTTTTATGATATTCAAACAGTAGACTGAACATTGATATCTCTAAATAGAGTGTAAATGGGTGAGGTGGAAAACAACTGATACCCAAAAGTAACAAAGCATCTTAATTATTCACTACAAATGGAAAGAAAAAACACATTTTAACTATAGGGTGCTCCTCTCAATTAGTAAATATGCCATGACATTTTAGCTTTCTTATTTATATTTATTTTCCATTCTCCTCTTTTAAAAAGTTAACCATGTGAAAAGCTGATATACTACATTTTACCACTGTACACTGGCATGATAAATATTGAAATGTCCTTCGTTGTTGCAGCAACCGAAGCTATCAGCTCCTGCAGAGCAGAAGTGAAGCACACTTCTCTGCATTTATGGTAGAACTCGCTTTTGCACAATAATTGAAGTTTTTTCTTTACTTCTCATGCAGAAGTTATCTGTGGAAGTGCAAATCATTGTGCTACACCATGTCAAGAACCCTCTCTCTCTAGGACTCTGGCTGTAAGCTGACAAAGACTAGAATCTCAAGCCCTTAATGTTTCATTAATTTGATATCAGGAAAACTTAAGTGCTAAATCTTTCCTGTAAATGCTCTCAAGGTTATATTCACAAGTGGAGGTGAATTGATTAACCCTACCTAATTCATGGTAAAAAGACTGGCTGATCGATTAAGGGTTGTTGTTCCGGTGAATATGGTACGCTGTATAAAAGGTAAACAAATATTGATCCATTGATAAGATTTTATATTCTTTTTTCAAATTTAGAAACAGTTCCTCCCTATTTTGATTATGTTGCTAGCTGCTAACAACAATTTTGTTTCTTGCCTCAAAGAAGTTGAATGAACTCTCATTTCTTGTCAGGGAAGTTTAAAGTTTAGTTTAATATAAAAAAGCATGAATAATTTTTGCTTGTACTAGTTTCACTAACTAGGTGTCTTATCTCTGTAGATTTTGCTTTCATGTAACAGAGCTCCTTTGGCTCTAAAATGGTTACAGAAGGTGGCGTCATCTCCATTAACCCTCAATAGAATTGAATTCTCCCGAAGGAAGAGGCCAGGTCTTGCTGCAGAGTGGAATTTTCCACTGTTGAGGAAGTAGCCCTTTGTGGCTCAGAAGCTGGAGGAACTCGTGAGCAGCATTGATCAAATCCTAGTGGGACAGAGTTGCACTCGGCACATTAACATCTTTAGTATTCTTTTGTAACATTTTCTTTGCTACCTATCTGGAAAAGGGTTCATACAGCCTTTCCCCCAGATTCAAAGAAATATCCAATATATTCATGCCACACTTGGCAACTGCCTTTGCAATATACTTGAAGGTAAATCCTTAATCAGCTCCCTTGGCTTTTTCTACTCGTTGTGAAGAGATAGAAAAGGAAGCACTTCAAGGAGAAAGACGGATGACACCACATAGATTACAAAACCTTCGAGAATAAAAAGGATGTACTGACCATTTCTACCTTTTTGACATTTCATAACCATCAGGTGGTCTGACATTAACTGTATTCAAATACACAGATACGCAGTAAATAAAACATGAGAAAGGCTTAAGATGATTCCAATAAATGTTAGAAGGATAAAATATATATGGAATGTTGGATTTGCTTTAGATCGAAATTTCTATGTCATAATTGCAACTCCAGGTACTGTTGTTGAAACAATAACCGCAATTTACAGTATATACTGTATAGTTTAGGGGACTTCTGCTCTTCTCTATAAATGACAGCTGCGAGGGCTAAATTAATTGATATGGGATTGCAGGTTTGCTAATGATGCACACCTTTCATCCAGGAAGGTTTGATGATGGAATGGCAAGTTGGTGTCATGCCATTTAGAAATGTATTTTGGCATTTGTTTGAATGGCAATCTCTTGAAGATACTGTGAAAAATATTAGTCTCTTAAATCCGTTGCCTTAATCTACATCTAATTTAAAATATATTTGATTGGATTAAATCAATATACTGTGCTAATTTCTGTTTTGTTTTAGGAACAAAAAATATATCTCTTCAATTTCCAAGAATTGAAGTAAAAATATGCATTATGTTGAAATGAAAAGCTGTTTGTAATCCTGGCTTAGAAGCATTAAAAACTTTGCACACACACTGAGCTAAATCAATTGCATCATTTCCCACATACTGTTATTTTTAAAGACAGAAGGATAGTCAGTCTCCTTCAGATTCTGCAACACCAGTGCCTATGTAATTGGCACTACCTCAAAGGCTGTCACCATGACACTGCAGGATAACCAATTAACCTACACATAAAAAACAATCATTAGGTCACAATTACCCAGAAAGAGCTGAAGAAAGCAGACAACACCTTTATTAACTATGACAATGGAATTCAGGATCACTGTTGGCAATTCACACGTTTCACAGCTAGAATCAAAGAGCACATACAGCACGATCATTAAAAATCACCTTCAAGGCATATTTACATGACGTAGAACAATTAAAGGAATAACTGGAGATGGAATATAGGACTCAAACTCTGAGCTAACAAAAAATTGGTGAAAAAGAGAATTGTAGTTGAAATGAACAAAACAAAACACAAATGTTAGAATAATAATAATAAACTTGAAGAATGGAACCAGTTAAGTAAAGGCTTTTCTGAAGAAGAGGGTTTTGAGTCTGGATTTGAAGGAGTTTAGAGAAGGTGACTCTCTGATATCCTTGGGCAAAGAGTTCTGGCACAGTATATTTGCTTATGTACTGTAGGTTTGTAAAGAAAACACTAATTAAGAATTAAACACTATTTGAGGTTCACTCAACCAGATTCTGTGTAAAAAAGCTCAGATCTGATTAATCAAATAACAGATAAACTGTTTGTTGAAGCCCTTATTGATAACTGTGTGTGCATAAACACATAAGAAAGCACCAACTACTGCAGTGGTTCTTAGGCCTGGTCTTGGGAACTCACACCTGTTGTTTTTGACAACTAAACACTCCAAATAATTGAATCCTTGATTAAACTGAGTTTGCTTGACTGAAGCTTTTGCTGTTGTTTTTCTGTTCAAAAGTCAGACTCCTTAAGTTAACTATATAATACTGTATACTGGGACCTAAAAATAAATATTTAAGATGAAAGTCTGCCAATGTGTCATGAAGGACAGGTCATTCAAGGTGTAAACCATATTGTTTAAATGGACATTTAAAGGGCTTAATAAGGAGTCAATAAAACCAAGAAAACAGTTGGATTTTGGGTGATAAGGAGGATGAGCAAAAGTGATGCCACTCTTTCAACAGGTTGTATCCAAGGTTTTTCTTAGGTGTTGTGCAATGATGGAATGCTTTCTCTACAATATCACAAGGTTTCACCAGGTCTTTGCAAATGAAAGACTTGGTACATTTGTGTTTTGATTCCCTTGCATTCAGTAGACAATGTAAACAACATTTCTTGCATTTCAAGTATGCAACGGACAACTGTCTGAAAAAAACAATGCTGATTTTCTAAGAATATTTCCAACTCTAAGGCATCTGCATGAGGACATGATCCTGTCAGACTGACCATTGGTCACCCTGTTCTCAGTAATTACAGAATTATAGCCAGTCTGTCCTTTCTAAGCTGTCAATCAAAAACCTTCTTTACTTATTTACCTCTATCACCTCTTTGCAATGGTTAGTCGTAAACTCTCCATGTAGAAAATACATTTGGCTAGTAAACAAATGTCCTCTAATAAATACAGTAAAATGTCAGCACAACCTACCTTTCTCATCTATTTATGATACTGAGATAGTAGCTACAGTATATACAAATACAAGGACATTTCCTATCGCATAATAACCAAAAGCCTGTGGGTGCACCCCACATAAGAAGTGGAAAAAGATGGATAGCAATTACAATTTTTAGTAATGTTCAGTGAACTGGAAGCTTTTAAATATTTATTTCTATTCACCACTTTGCTTCTCAGCTGCCATTTCCTTTGGAAAGATAAGTAAATGTACGTTCTCTTTCCTATAAAGTACTCCTTAGGCCCTAGCCTTATCTTACAAGATCACAAGGAATGCCATTGTAGCAGGAAATTGATCTTTGACTAGCTTTTTACACTGCTGTGAAAGCCAAACAATATAAAGAAAGCTTTCAAAATCATTCTGTACATTGTTCAGGGATTTAATAAGATGAGTTTTTTGCCTGCTCTGGAGTACTCCTTTCCACATAACCCTTAAATTTTGGGACAAAAGTTAAAATACAAAAGCTATGCAAAAAGAACATTCTCATTAGATCTGCCTATTTCTAATAGTTGCTAAGACAGGCTAATATCCAGAAGCATCTAACCAAGAGAATATTATTTTATTCCTTATGCCACTTAAACCTACACAATGGATCTTCACACTCAATTATGCAGTATGTTCATCCTGTCTAGTGTCAAAGCAATAAGAAAGAAAATGAAGTCTATTAACTAAAAGCAAAACACTTAGATAATTTATTAAATAATTTAAAGACTGATTTAGCTACACATTGTTCGTGTACAGTATGTCTATAGTTAAGATTATTGATTCATTTCATTGAGAAATTTGAGAATAGCAGCTGAATAAATAAGGCTTCTTTTAGCAATTGTTTCCCTGCAATATTGAAGTATAAACCTAGTAATTTATTTAAAAAGTGAGCACAGCCTGTCAGTGAATTAATAATGCGGTGCCTACAATTTATCATTTTATCATGTATTCTTTGTCCTTTTCAGGTGGGTAACCAAACCAGAAATGAGCAAACAAAGACCAAATTTGATATAATGATCACAGTTTTCCCATATCACACAATGTCTTCAAGTGCAACTTTAGCTCATTTGTTCCAATTTTTCCGGTGTTTCTTCAGGTCCCTCTGAGCTGAGGTCTTTTCCTCCAGGAAAGATGTGTTTAATGGAATGTAAATCCCTGTGGCACAACCTCCCCTCATAAATTCTGCTGTCTACTCTTGCTGAACTGTTCTACCCTCGATGACCACATGCACACACATCAATATATGCTGTTAAAGACACTCATCAGTCATTGAAATAAAACAACTATGTACTGTACACGGTTTCCAGTTTTGCAATACGCACCATCATTGCAAATAGTAAAAATCCCGATCATTAAAGCACTCTTCAGTATTAAATCAATCAATCTAATAAAAAGGTAGATCTGTCCATGAGTTCAAAAAGTAGTCCTTAATCATATGAAATTATTTGTAACCAATTAACGATATTACTTTTGAACTGAATCATCCTGGTATTCAACAATCCCCCTTCTCTAGGAGAGTTCAGTGTTTTAATTGGTTTTACTGGCTGCCACTTGAGTTATCTGATGTGATGTAGACATAAATTAGTAGTAATTGCAGTTAAAACAGCAATGTAAAAGGGATTGGTTCCTGTGTTATACTGCCTATTTATTGGTAGAATTATTTCAGTATCAACTGTGAGATAATAGTTGTAAGAAAGCAGTGTAGTACAGTAATTTTAGGTTGTTATACAATTCTAAAAGAGACAGCTTAATTCATCACCACAAATCATAAAGTAAATGCTTCTGTATGAAACAGTCTGATTGCAGTTTAGTGCTTTTTTGAGTGAGCCTTTCTTAAAACCAAAAAAGTTATATCTGTTCATCCTTCACCAGTTTGAATAATAATAGAGCCAACTGCACTACGGTATATAGCCGTCTACAAGTTTCATAATGATAGTCAACATTTGTTATATTCACAACATACAATTTAAAATAATGAAATTCCACCTAGTGTAGTACAATACCTATTGTCATTGAATATCTGTAATTCATTCATCTCAAAGAACACTTCTACTGGTTCCTGATCTGCTGGTCCAATCTCTTTCGTTGCCCTGATACAATTTTCTGGAAAATTTATTTTGTGCTATTCAAATTGACAAATTAAAGCTAAATTTACGTTTTTGATTTCAGGTTCATAAACTCAAGACCAGGACATTGTATTATTGTTATTTGTTATTTTAGTCTTTGTCATCTAAAAGTCCCTATTTTGTGACAAAACTGCTTTGTCCCTCACATAATATTTCAAAGCACAATTTAAACTGGAGGTGATTATTACTACAGTATGACACTTTATTAAGTGCAAATCTATTTTATCTACTGGATCTTTGTTTTGTATACTGTAGCTAGGTACTTCACTCCATGCTTTTTTTCTGGACTTTCACCCTCCTGTTTAATATCCCTCATTGTAAAAAGCAGACAAAAATGTTGTAACATAGTGACAAATACAGTATGTACGTCAGAATTACATAATTCACTCCAATATCTGTTCCTTGGTTACCTTTCTTGTTGTTTGGTTGTATTTTAAAAAGTGCTTTTTATTTTCTCACAGTGCTCCTCGGGATTACTCTCAGGCATACTGACCCTGCTTGAACCTCCTTTATATATTGCATTAAGATGCAAAAAGCATCATGGTTATGTATTCAGATGTGACCAGTTCTACAGGGAACTCTATCTTATCCAAGATGCCATGTTTTGAGGGTTGGCTCTTAGCCACGATTTAACAAACTTGGCAGAGAAGCTTCTGCTAAGAAGTGTGACTGCCATGAGAAATTTGCAAAATGGGCAACCAGATTGACAAGGACATATATCTTTGCAAATCTTTGCTAAAAGAAAACTAAGGTTTGCTGCCAGTCAAAGACACAATAATGCATTATGAAAGTAGTTTGTCAGCTTGCCTTAGCACACCATCAATGCAGAAATCTAAGAAGCACGAACCACCTCCTTCTTTATGGTATGTGTGACCTGTTTTGCTCATGACAATTCTTTGTGTCTTAGCATCCTAGTTGTACAGTCTTCAGATGCAAGTTGTCTTGGCATACATCTATTTTCTCTGTCCTTGTTACTGTCAGTTCTGTAAAATCATTTCTGTTACATATATACAATATATTCATTATGTACAGTATATGTCTATTATAAGGGTGGTGCAGTGGTTATTATAGCAGCCTCGCAATGCTGGGGCACTGGGTTCAATTCTGGACCTGATTTGCTATCTGCATGGAATTTGTATGTTGACCTGATGTTCACATGGGTTTTCTCTGTGTCAAGTGGTTCTGGGAAGATTGGATCTGGTGTTAGTATGGGCCTGATTGTGTTTGCGTGTGCCCTGCGATGGACTGTCATCCCATCCAAGGTGTATCCCACCTTGCACCCGTTGCTTGTCAAGATAGGCTCCAGCTCCTCCGCAAACCAGAATTAGATAAACTGGTTAGAAAATGGATGGATGGATATACTGTATATACAGTATACTGTATATATACAATATATCATTCTATGTATCTATGTAGAAACAACTGTCAGTAGTTCAGTTGTTATGAGTGTGTAACATATGGTAATTGGCAGGCATGCAGTTCTGTCAACCACCTTTCTTATCCTCCATTCCATTGGGCCTCTCCTCAGATTGGAAACCTGACTGGGCTGCATAGGCTCAAAGGTGTATGGGTCAAAGGAATCTGCATATACTTCCTCACTCCTACATGTTCAGTTGCAGGGTTTCTGAACTGAGATGTAGCTGTTCCAGATTGGATGGGTATAAATAAAATAACTGGTAATTGTTAGAGCTGCAGTTAGAAAAGATACAGAGGGTCCAATCTATTCAACACTCCAGGGCAATATTACAGTCCCTCTTTCACCTTGCCCTGTGTTCTGTCACAGTTGGTTACACTCCAAGCATATGTCAGAAATTTCTGGTTGCCACAATACACTGCTATGCCATTAGCTCAAAGAAGGGAAAGAAGATTAATTTCTGGCCTTAAATAAATGTCTTATAAAAGGAACCGAATAATTTATTTTTGAGCTGTGGAGACTACAAGGGGGTTCATACAAGTATTTAAAAACCGGAGAAGTATGGAGAAAAACAACCTAGAGTTCTACGAACTCACATGGCCATATGTGAAATAAAGACCTGAGGACCTTTATGACTCAAATCAGGAAGCACATTTTTACCAAAATAGCTGGATAAGATCCTTAGACCAATAAATCAAAGTAACTCAATGATTAAGATGGACAAAATGTCTTTCTATTAATTGTAACATTATAGTCTTAGTTTAATAAACATTCAACTCCATATTTGGAAGCAAGTGTTTTTTAAGAATTATTGCAAGTGTTGTTTCATTTTTTGCCTGTTACCTGTAACTCCAATATTTCTTTATTACCCTGTATCTGCTGTTGGAAAGACAGTCCGAAATGTGCTGTCAGTTTGACACCAGTTTCAGAAAGACCAAAACGCTATAGCAACACAATACAGAGGGAAATATAACTGTCGCTCAGGCTGAAGAAGATAAATGATGTATGTGCAGGTCAGATATATTTTTTGAAAACTGTATTTCCCAAAAGATTGTTTATTTTAAGAAGGTGGGGAGCGTCTTATTTCATTGTGATTTTTGATTTGGAGTAAGACCAAACAATTTTGTTTTGTTTGAAAAGAACCCTCATGTATTTTAAGACTTTCCAATGTGTTTCATTCAGCAGCTAAACATCACAACCTGAAACATTTTTCCCTAATTTACCAACATCACAAGTTGGACAGTTGATTTACCGACATAATTGATTGAAATTAATTTAATTAAATAAGGTATGTTTCAAAAAGGCATAGAAAACATATTGCAAAGATGAATGTACATTAGTACTTAATGTGCTTGCATATATTACTATGTAAATTTGGTGCTTACTAATATACAGTACACAGATTTGTTGTCATAGCAAATCTAATTCCTATTTTGCTTGTTTATATCCTTGGGTACACAAGGTAGCCTTCCTCACAGAATACAGTTTAAATACATTTCAGCATTCCTATGACTGTGGAACTTTTTTAAACCAAAAAGTGTTTCAAATGGTATTTTGAATACAATTTTACGTTACCTCCTCTACCCTTGCATTTACTTTTCATGACCATACACTGTATATACTTCAGTACATACTGTATGTTACTGTTACCGTACAGTATATGGATATACAGTAAGTGTACTGTATATTTTTTCATTTCAAATCAAAGGATGGTTTTAGAATAAAATTAGTTTGAAATAGTTTTTTTGACATAAGTACAACAATGTCTAACCTGTCAGGTTACAATTAGAAGGGGTTCAGTTTGACAGCATTTCTCTGGGCTACAGCAGAACAACCGTCAGGGAAGGCAGTAAATGCTGTTGAAGCATCGCTGAGCAAACATATCCAACCAAGTCACAGCTATTTTGTTCAAGGAAATACAATCTGCAGCCAACTGACACAAATCAAAGAAAGGTAAAGCTAAAATTGGATTTGTGATGCTTGCAATGTCTCTCTGTAGCAATGGAGTCCAATTTATTTCTGAAATGGTTTAGAGAAGTGCAAGACAGGACCAAGCTATTGTGCCATCTCATTGTATTCTATCCGCTGGCTGTGCTTTGTTTTATGAATGCTGTCTCCTGGCTAAGCCTTGGAAATGACAACAGGAAAAGGTTTATTATTCTTTGAGTTTACACTCAGTAAAATGAGAAATGCAAAACAGTTTTTCTTGTTTAGAAATAACAATGTAGCTGATTTAGCTTAAATACATCCTTGTTTTTCCTTCTCTTTCCAAATGGCTATGTTAATGATATGCAGGAATGATTGTAGATGGGAAAAAAAAATGTTCTATCATACATTTTAAATTTGAAATAAGCATAAATGGACACATTAATAGCAAAAAGCATTGGGACTCCTCAATAATCATTTGCTTAGCTAGTAACTGAAACCTATAAAGAGTCGCACGTTCTAATAAATGTATATCTGCTCTACGAAGTCCTGTAAGACACTCAAGAACCAATAACTGAAAGAAAATGAAATTATTCTTAGGAAACAGGTACATTTAAGAATTGTCCAGCCTGCGTCATAATTAAAACTTCACCAAAGAAATTC
The DNA here is from genome assembly GCF_055471065.1 of Atractosteus spatula. Lineage (NCBI taxonomy): Eukaryota > Metazoa > Chordata > Actinopteri > Semionotiformes > Lepisosteidae > Atractosteus > Atractosteus spatula. Next base: position 51,208,158 of record NC_142710.1, read on the forward strand.
CACTCAACATTAAACATATCAGTATTCATCATGTACTCATGTTACAATTTCTAAATGGAGAAAATGGCCTCATGGTATAGCCATCAGATTCTTTTCATGAACATCAATGTGAAGTAGTCACATCTACTGTACTACATTTGGTTTACATAAAACATTTGTTTTTAATTTCAGGATTCACCTAATATGCCCTATAAGTATAAATTACCTCACAATGTGAAATATTGCTAGTGGCAAACAGATCAATTAAATCAGTTTAATTGTTCTCCTATATTCTATAGATCACTTTTTATTTATTAATTAGCTCTTGACATTTCACAATGCTAGGAAGTGAAAAGGTCTAAATAGACTTTTTCTGTATATATACAGTATAATGTTACCAGCCATTATTGGGACTCATCAGTGCAGCATTGCAGAATGCCTATAGTCCGATGTCTGCTTGAAAATGATCTGCATGCTCAGAGGTTCCTGAGGGATGACATACTTGACAACTGAGAAACTAATATCTCTATCTCCTGTGATTCAGAGACCATCTTAGGCTGTGGCAGAGATTGGTGAGGTGTGTCATTTACTGACAAGTACAGTTTTACCCTTTAAAGACCTGACGGAAGACAATGTATGGAGATAGTGATGCTTATTACATTGTATAAGCCAATTTGTGGTCTGGAGTACCCTTTAACAGAAGACCCTTGTTGCACAATGAAGGTGTCTTGAGCCAACAGTTTGTACATTCCTTCAAGGTAATGTAACATTACATTTCAATGCTAGGATTACTATGGAACAACTTTTAGAAAATCAAGCTCTTTTCATGGACCGCTTTTCTACTGTAAGACTAACTCACCAATGCTACCAAAATGAGATTTGCCAGCCTCAACTAGCTGATTGTAATTGTGAACGAAGAGTGGCTGTGGAAGTATCAGGAACACGCCACAACAGTCTACCCAGGGGCTGATCAGGTCTGAGCATCGGCACTGCCAGGACTTGTCAATGATCCGGGAGGTCATAGATGATAATAATTTTGAAATTTTTTAACTTTAACAGTTTGTTCATACTGAAAACTTTTTAGGACACAACACTATGATCTACAATTTATTTTCATTTTTTCTGATTTTCCTTTTTATCTGTATTTAAATATTTTATTAATCCTTTAGACCTGAATATTACATTTCTTTTGTATACCAGTGTATGTAGGTTCATCACATGATACTTGTTAAAGACAAATGAGAAGGTCTTGACATTTTCAGTACTTCAGAATTCAGTACAGTAACAGTGTGAATTTGAGTCATGAAATTAATCTCATCCATTGACTCATTAATGTGATATGTGGAAGTGAAAATTACTGAGAAGGAAGAATATTTTATGTGTGGCAGCTTCACAGTAAAATGATAAAGTAAAGCAGAAGGGTAAGATAAAGGATTAGTACATTTTGAGGTTTACACTTTAATATACATAAAGAACATTAAAAAGCTTGTGTAAACTATGTGGTAGTTTATAGCTAGTTGATCTAATGATTCCTTCCATTTCTTGAAAGAAGATAGGGTATCAGCTTCAACAACAGAGATGTGCAGCTTGTTCCGTACTCTCACAACTCTTTCCGTGAACAAATTACTCTTTTTCTGGGTTTTCAAGAAAACCACGCAAGAGGTTTTGTGAAGCTAGCATCAGAGGTTCAGTTTCTATGTTTTTTGGCCCAGGCATGTCTCTTTCTCTTATTCTGCACTTTTAACAATGGTTTCTTTGCAGCAATTCTTCCTGGTAGGCCAGCTTCACGCAACCTCCTCTGAACAGTTGATGTTGAAATATCTGTACTTCTAGTTGAGGTCACCTTTGGCCTGCCTGACCCTTTTTGCTCCTCATGAGTGCCACTTTCTTCATATCATTTGATAGTCTTGGCCACAGGCATTACTGACACTTGCAAAGTCCTTGCAATGTGTCTTAAAGATTGACCTTCATTTCTTAATGTAATTATAGACTGTCTTTTTTCCTTGCTTAACTGAACAGATGTTGCCATGTTCAGGAATTACAAAATTTTTCCCATGCTCCTTCTATTTAGAGTAATTGTGGACCCTAACCTGTTTACTAATTGGTGAGAAAAGGCAAATGAGGTAACATGCTAGTTAACTGTGAGCACATCTAACAAAGACAATTTTGTTAGACACATTAACTGACTTTTAGTGTTATACACATTTCTGACTTTTAACTAAGCTGGGCTTCAGACTGAAATCTGCTTGCTTTGGGTGTTAGTTTTATTGAAAATGAAACTAACATTTTCATTGTAGTTCACTTAAGATTATAAGTACGCATCATGTAACTAAATATGAAGTGTTTATAGACAAGTTTATACAGTTTTAAGCATAGATAATCATGAAAAACCTGGTTTCAAGGAGTTGTACTTGAACTTTTGACTGGTACTATATTAACATGAACACATGTATTAACATTTCACATTTTGTATTTGTTTTAACTACCTGCATTCAGCACTGTGAACTAGTCTACCATAAATATTATCTGACAGGGTATTGCACAGACCTGTAGTTTATCTATCTTTAATCTTTCTTTAATTTTCTGCTTCTACAGTGTTTTCTTATCCTCCATTTTGTTATCAACAACAAATTTGGTTATTTCACTATATAAATTAGAAAAAATAGGGGTTCTTCTATAGATCCCCGTGGTACTCGACCAATTAGATTTCTATTTTTCCATTTTCAACTCAAACAGATCCATTTTCCTAAATGCCTGACAAGCCAATTAATTTAATTGAGGACACATACCCAGTTATTCTACAGTATATCTTAACTTCCTTCACCTGAATGTGAATCCAGTGGAAACATTTTTATTAAAGATCCTCACACAATGTAAGAGGATCTTCGTTGCTAATTAAATATTAACAGCGTTGGATTCATATTGTGATTCTGTAAGAAAGGCAAGAACTTCAAACTGTGAAACATTTTTCTGCACAAAACTAGTGACACTGAAGTGAAATCCTGTCAGTTTACCTGTGAAGATCCATAAAAGACTAATTATTAGTGTTGTCGTTATTAATTTCACATGACAGGCATCAGATTGTACAGAATTTGAATATACAGGTACTTTGGGAAAGTGAGTTAATGTAAGGACTTGCTGACTATGTTTTGGACTTCTAAGAACTTTAAATGTTTAAGGATAATTTCCCATGCTGTATTTAATCTATTATTGTTTATATTGTTTGTTATTATGACTATCGTAAAGGCCACAACCATCATCACAACTAGTGACTGAAATGGTGAATTGAATTCTATATTTCAGTAATTTGTGCACATATAAGCAGATCTCCTTGTTTAACAAAACATGAACATTGGAAATTCTAAATAGACACTAATGATTGACATATTTTATCATTCTCTACAGTGTTTAACAGTTATTGTGGAGATACCTTTTAGTTAATATGTTGATTTAAGTGCTCATCTCAACTTACTATTTCATGTGCACTTTGTGCAACATTACGTCAAGCATCATGTGTATGTCTATGAAATCTTAATCTTGATATTGACTTGTTAATGTCACATCCTGTTCATTTCTGTACAGTTCAGTTACCTACTATGATTTCACTTCATTTTGAATATACTGTAATGCTTTTGGTTTGGATTTTTAAGAGCATTGTAGTTAGATGTATTTGCCCACAAAGTGAGACTACATAAAATATTTGTGGTTTCAGCAGCTGTCAACACCTGAACAACACAGCTGAAAACAGAGCACTACTTATCAAAATGCTGGGCAATGGATTTTTTTTTTCTGAGAGGGAACAGTTTTATTTTCTTATTGTACAGTATAAGCAATATAGAGAATATAAACTTGGTCAACAAGAGGTTTCTTAGCAATTTTTTTAGAAAATAGAATGTAACACATTTGTCATAGTGTTTTGGAGCGTCATTTGTGCAGTTTTTCAAAACATGTTTAGGCAAAGGGATTGGCAGATGCTACTAGGAATTGAGAGTATTTCTGTAACCCTTTGTAAGTATGAACATTTGACACATGTGCCAAGAACCTCAATTCTTCTTTTTTGGAACTAAAGTTAAAAAGTGGACTTGGGCATGGGCTGAGTGACACTTTATACTATGCTTACTAAATTCCAAATAAACTGTTTAATGTATGCAGAGATCTTTGAGTCAAAGATCGTGCAAATAGTCCGGATACAATTGATGAAAGTGTTATATTTCAGCTGAACCACAGCCTTAACCATGCTCGCTCATGTTGCAGTGTCTGGTTCAGGAGGAGGTCAAGGTGAGGGAGTTTGCAAAACAGGTCACAAAATCTCTGTGTGTCAGTCCCCCAGGATTTGAAATGCAAGTTATAAAATCTATCAGTTTCAAAAGAGTGAGCTTATTAGAGAATAATGTAAGTGAAATGCAGGTGGCTGTTGTCTGTACATTACCCAGTGGACGAGTAATGAGGAAGGCATGTTATGTGTTTAAGGCAAACCCATTGTTTATGCAGTGCCCTCTAAATAGTTCAGATAAATTTGTGTGTGTCTTTTAAGCAGAATGCATGAAACATCAACATCTCTCATTTCAGATTCTAAGCACTTGGGCTCTGTGGGAACACCAGTTTAGTTTCAGGCCCTCTGGGCAGCAAGTGAACAGCAGCTGTTCATTTGGTACATCAGGTTGCAGCTGAATGTGTTTATATGGGCAGTAGCTCCCTCTAGACATAAAAGCCATGTCCACAAACCATTGTAAAAAGAAAGGGTCTTTGATGCATGTAAGAAAGAAGAAATGCTCTCAAAACATTTACTACACATTTGACTGACTTTATATTTCAAATCAACACAAAATGATATTTCTCTAGCTAAAAGACAACATATTAATTAGATTAATAATGTATTTTCCTGATGATAGTTGGAGTTAGTTATGGAATGGTTGAAGCTTTAGAAATAAAAAGCTGGATTCAATAAAGGATGGTCTCACAAAAAAAGAAAAAAAAAATTTTTACATTTTATGTTCTCATATGTCCAGTATATTTGGTTGTTGTGCTTCACATTATTCTTGTCCTTTAAAGATCATAGCTGCACTTTCAACTTGGTGATTATCCTCTTATTCAATTTTTGGAAGAGTTCTTCTTCATCTTGTATTCCATAGCTTTTTATATAATGAAATCATATTCTAACATATAATGTTACAGTTACCACCTGTAGCTACAACTACACTATATACATTTATTTAAGGCTGTTATGAATTTAGCCCATGGCACCTTCAATTGCTGAACCTGCCGTTCACATTTCCACTCCTGTATAGTAGAAAAATAGCTGAAGAAGGACACTTGTCCAAAACACCCTGAAACAAATGACTGGTCAGTCATTTACACCTTGTATTAAAAAAAGGACTGTCATTTTCTTCCAATTACAGTATATGTTTGTAAGCTTTTGGCTTCATTGTCTTATGCATGTGTGTGAAATATCACATTAAGCTCACTTTTGAGTTCCAGAAATAATGTACAAGTCAAAAGATGAGCACAAACAATGCATGCAAACAGCATTATTATGAATTTAAGTTAGATTTTTCCATAAAAGAACCATTAACTAGAGAATGTTTTATGAAAATATAGCTATTTTTTAAAATTTATGCTTGTTTTTATATTTCTTTTTCAATGCATGAAAATATTACTTGTGTTTAAACCTTATTCCTTACCATCTGTACACTAATATGAAAATTCTGCTAATGATGGATGTCTCATTTCAAACTAGGAAACATAATGCTTCTTTATATTAATAGTAGTGTTTTAATAAAATATTTATTTTACATTATCTTGTTTTTAATTTTTAATCTTTTAAATCATAATTCTGGAATTTTTAATTATAAATATACTGGCAAAATAAATCAAAATACTATATAAATTTAGTATTTTATTTAAAATCACTGTATGTAGATATTACAATTTATGAGAACTTAAAGGAAAATGGTCAGTAAATTAGGAATCCATTTATGTATCATCATGATATAGGAGCTGATTATTTCCTTTAATTTATTCGATAAAAAAATAAAACACAATCATAAATCTCAACAGTAAATAATGTGTGACATCGGAGCTAAAATAACTTGATCCTTCAGCTAAGTTCAAAACAATGGTGCAGAGAATTTTAGTGTGCAGATCTTACATTACCATTTTGCTTTTAATGCCCCATGGAAATTGACAGCCTAGTCTCATATGGACTACCAGAGAAGACACAGAAGGACACATACTTTAGTCTGCAGAATGTCACTAGAACAATAGAATACCTGGCTAGTAATCTTCCTGGACACTCGAGACTGCAAACCACACAGAAACTAGGATGGACGCCAGGCTGCCATTTCTTTCTAAACTCTCCCTGGCTCTTTAGAAGAAGGTGTTAAAAATCTAAAGGAAGGCGTTCCAAGCTTTCAGGTTGTACAAAGAGGCTTATAGTCAGGCTATACCTCGTCTTAGTCCACGTAGACTTCAATCTACAGGACAGGCTGGCTCCTGTGGGGTCTAGAAAAGGGCCAGATAATGGGGAACATGGTCATCAGACCAGTGCTTTCTTTACAAACATATACAGATGCAAAACAGACATGTTGGGAAGGGGAAAATAGTTTTATATATTTCTATATACTGTATACAGTATATATTTTTATAAGTGATATACAAATGGACAACATACAACATGCAGTGGGGAACACATGCAAAGAAAACTGAAACTAAACTGTATTGATAGTCATTTAAGGCCTGGGAACTGTGATTTAAGAAGCTAATTAATTGTCCACTTAATGAGAAGAAAGCATGCATTAATGGTACATACCTGTACCAGTCAATCAGAATGAAACTAGTGATACAATATACCATCTGCATTAACTGAGTAGTCATGGTGGCTGCCAAACTGTAAAAAGAACAATATGTTATTTAATGTAAAAAGTAATTCAGTGTGAAAATAGTTCATATTACAGTATATAAAGTACCTTAGTATTGTTACATCTTTAGGTGACTACAGTAAGTGTCTCTTAAAGTTTAGATAAAGTTTGTGATACCTGTTACATCTACGTATCTCCAAAGCAGAGAGGCTGTTTGCTGAGATGTGGAGAGTCCCTTAAGAAAAAACAATTGTTAAGTTTACCTTGGTATACCTTGTGGGTTAATTATTGTCAATGAGCAGTACAGAAACACATAATAGAAGATCACATTAAGAGCACAAAGCGAAGAGAGAGAACTACAACAACAACAAGGAGAGAGAAGAAAGAGGTTTTAGAACTTGAACCTTGCGCCAGGCGAAATCTCCAATTTCGTGATCATCCACTCAAAACCTGACTGGAGTTAAGTATTTGAACCTTGTTAGAGAGAGCTTTCTATTCTGTGTTTATAGGGAACTTGGGTTTCCTGGGCAAAAGATACCTTGATTCGAAACTTCTTTCCTGCTTAGGGTGCATTTATAGAATAGGCAGATACAATCCCATTTATTTTGTGGATTCCGGGGTATATATAGAGAGAGATTTAACTGCAGGTTGTATAGCATTCATTTAGAATGCAGCTTATCTATTATTTGGCCTCTGTAGGCATTATGTGTGAGTTTTATACTTTGTAGAAGTCTGGGGGGTTTTCTGGATGATTAGAACATTAGGCCTCTGAAACACCTTGTCTGTAAATACTGTACATAGAGTAACTTGTGTATTGTATGATTTCTTGTGTTTAGTGTAGTTTGTGTCTAGTCATAGTGATAAATATTTGTTTAACCAAGTATGCCTGGATTATAACTCTTTTTACCAAAGCTGTGCCAGAGAACAAAGAATTAATGTCTAATAATACCAACCGCTCAGGTATGTTCTAGAAAAATCACTTAGAAGTTGGGGGTTATGAACAGTTATTTTACTTATTGACTTAGCCTATTCCAGATTTCAGTATTTTCATAATCCCCCATTTTTAACAGTATATATAAAAAATAATTCATATAATACATTTAATTGAAATTTACACACACAAAAAAACGTTTTTCCAGTTTTGTACAAACTATCAATGCCCTTTTCCCCTTGTAAAACTCACTTCATGTACTGTATAATTTTCATATACTTAAGTTTTTTTTTATGTCATAAGGTTTCTTGGTGGTGTTTCTTACTCTTCAATATCTACATCAAATATGAGATATGTTGCCTTAAGTATGAAAAACAGATGCTCACAGACTTATAAATAAAATTGACAATCTGCACTTTCTTGTACCATGACTAGAATGCTGAAGAGCAGCATGACACTCAAGTTAGAGTTGGAAACCTAGGGAAATATTTCAGTTCAAATGGGTAGCTGACTGAAACCTCCCTGTTTTGACTATAAATAGAGCGAGACTGGATTCAATGGGGGTGGTAGCAGACTTTGTATCCTTTGTATTTATGCATGTGCTTTATGCATTAGAGGCAGGATGAGGCATCTTGATAAATTTGCATGTTTCATAAGCACAGGTTGGGGGAAGTGATATTCTTGGAGGTGTTATATTCTCAAGTGTCCATAACACACCTTTGTCACAGCCATTATGATATTAACAGCTTCAAGAGTGATTTTAACTCAGATACTATAAAAGGAATGACTGACAATTCCTTTTTGAAAAAGAACATTGAATAGACCAGAATTATAACTGAAAAGCTTTTCAAATCTTGTTTATGCTTTTTTGTTTTATTTCATATAAAGGTAAAAGGGAAATACAGTACAATTACCTTGTTTTTCAATCTTTCCACTACACAGGATATTTGGCATCAGACAGAACAAGAGAGAAAAAACACCTTTCTCATATTACTGATTATCCTCACAAGATTTAGTAGCTGTGAATATTTTTGTATTAACACATTATACCATATTCTGTTAATTTGTGACCTCTGAGTTTTTTATGCACCTAAGTGTACAATGAAAGGGCCAGTGGAAGAAATAATATAAATAGTTGTCTAATCAATAATTATCCATTACTGTTATTGGCTTATGGCGCCATGCAATATGTGTGTGCATCATTTTTAGAAAATAAACTAAAGATGCTGTTGGTGTGCCCAAGATCTTACTGTATCTAACTAAGAAATCCAATAGCCACAGTTTCCTTTATCAAACATTTATGTAAAGAACGACTCTAGGGAGCTGTATGTGTAGTTTTATTTTATTCTCTAAATGTGCAGCTACAAATAAAAGCATATTAAAAACTTTTTTAACAATTGTCCTTGACATGGAAACTAGTTTGCATTTCCTACAATGACATTTAGAGTATGGCAAATATATGCCATCTGTCAGTTTTACTTTTCACAGACCATTCTGACAAAGATCACCTGCACTAACGGCTGTCCTTGCTGTTTTGTGAGCTCACAAGCCTGGATGACTGAAATGCTAAGCAACAGAATGAAGAGAAATATTTTGCCCAGTCTATCCTCTCCATATGTGCACATAAAAGCACCTGCATTTAAATGTCCATCCTAGAAATAAATATACACTTTTCATTAATCCTACTTAAGAAAAAAAACTACCACTGCATTCAGACAGATAGTGTACTTCAATATTATAGAACAAGTTAAAATTTAATATAAAACTCAAGGAAAGAAATTTTGCTTTGGTTAAAAAAAATGCTAAAATGATTTGTAGTTTTAATGTAGTATTCTTAATTTGCAAAATGAAAGAAAAAAAGAATGGTATCTCTTCTACATTCAATCTGCTTATTCTCAGGTGATAAAACACTAAACAATCTCTGTGCCCCAGATGGCAGATTATGCAACTGGATTTTAAAAGATGTCCAAAAACACATAAATAGGATCATATTTTCAACTGGTTTTGTGGTAGTAAATGTCTGAAGTCCTTACGAAAGGCTTTTGGAGGTGTTCTTCTTTATAGAACATATACACTTACCTTACCTCACCCTCTGTGTGAAGTTCTCCAAGTGCAATAGTTATGATTTCCTATTGCTTCATGAATAGTGAGACAAAAGAGTCTTTGTTTAGAAGGTTTTATGTACTGTACTGTAGCAGCTGAGACTTGTGCTTAAGCATGTTTTTCCAAATGTATGCACAATGTGTTTTACACAACATTAGAGGTTTGCAAATTGACCTAGAGTGATGCATTTTAAGTACACACTGTAAAGATCTAAAAAATATCTACTTTAGCCTTGTCAATTTTGCATTACTACATTTTGTTGCAGCTGACGTCTAAAAGTGGTACTACCAAGGAAAGTAATGTAAATGACAATAAGAATCAAGCTGGTTTATGGTTCAGTGCTTATATGAAACATGCCACCTTTCTTAAAATAAGATAGGTTTCTAAAAACTATAGTTGGTCCTAGCAATAGTATGTCGGTAAAAAAGGTATATTTTATGAAAGTATGTATAACAAAACGCTTATTTAAAAGAAAACAAGGTTCATATGGTTTTCCTTTATATAAACAGAAACACAAAGTACATATTCTTCTATGGGTAATGATCCAGTCATAATTCCAACAATCCCCTAACTGGGTTTTTACGGTGCTGTTAAAAGCGCTTGATGTAAGCTAAATCTGACAAACGTGAGACAAATATTTGAATGAAAAAAGTAATGAGATAAAAACAAACAATATAAAAATCGAAATCCGACTTCTCTTCATTCACACAGAATGCTATGCCGGTGAGTTTATCACCGTTTTGTTTAAATAAACAAGAACACAGAGAGGTAACCTCTCTGGTGGAAGTGTTTAACTTGATTGTGTGCACACAGGTGGGCACAGATGAGGAGTGAAAAACAAACACATTATTAAAATGGGTTGGCAGCAGCAATTTACATAGTTTACAATGCTCATTGAAGTCAACTCATCTGTAGTGTAAATGCAAGTTCAAATCCCTGACCTGTGTCAAACTGTTCTGGGATTATGAGGCAATATGGGTAACCTATTAATTTTGTTCCCATTTGTATCCCCTTGGGGTTGTTGTCAGATATGGAATACATTTGTAATATATTAGTTGACTTATTATTACATTCTAGCAGCTACAGGAAATACCTGATTAATAATCTAGACGGCAGCCTGATCTTGCCAGATCTCAATAGGTATGCAAGGCTGGTCATGGTGAGGTCTTGGATAAGAAATCCCAAAGGAAAACCAGGCTGCTTTTGCTGTTGAGATTGGTGTTTGTTGATAAGTAGGTGGGGATCTTTCCTTTGGACCAGAATTTCCAAAAAACGTATGGCGACGAAGTGCACAGCACTGTAGGAGATACCGTCATTTGAATGAGTCATTAGATAAAGAGTTTGATGACTTAGTCATTACAAATTCTGTGGTACTTTTTAAAAGTTGATGTGTCTAGGCTTGTACAATCTGGTTTTCCAAAATTTTCCCTTTAATGCAGTTGGTACAGCCATTTCTCCATTTTCCTCCCGATTGCTGCCAATCTTCTCCCAAGGGAGTGTTGTGCTTCACAACACTGGAACAACACAACACTGTAAGTTATGGAAGAACTGAATATCCTCCTACTGTATATGTGCTATGAGATCCATTGGGATTAAAAGTGCTCACAAAAACAAGGAATTAGTATTTTTTTCTGTTAAAATTGTGCTTATTTTACATTATAAGAATCTTGAAATTTTTTTTGTCATAACAAAAGATGGAATCTCTGGTTGTATCTAAATTCATATATTATATTTTATGTGCAAAAGGGTGGTAGTGTATGAGAATGCATAATATTTGTAGCTTTCCTCTTGAGTTGTGAGTGGGTAAAAAAGAAAGAAAAGAAAATGTATAGTTAATATAACCACAATAAAACATTGACAATAGCAGCTCTTAACCTTAACTCAAACATCACATTCTAAGGTACTGTATATCTGTGTCTTTTTATATTTTTAGATATTTAAAGTCCGTTTAACCTTCTGTTTTACTGGCATGTTTTTATCTTCAACTGTCGTGCTGAAAAACTGGCACTTCTGGATTGACTTGCAGAAACAAAAAAAAACTTAGAACAAGGACTTGATCAATGTATCAGTAATATAAGACAACCTTGCTGCAAGTAGAGTATAACATTAAACAATAATAAGTTTGACCAAGTCTAAATCCATTTTACGTAAGAAAATTACATTTCAGTCCATGTGCTATTTGAATTGAATTAAAACAACTTTGCTTTACTTAAACAGGACACACTGTCAAAAAGCAGGCTCTGCGCAAAGAAATGTGCTGTTTGTTATACAGATTTTGAAAAATAATATTAAAAAATACAAAATATTTTTTTGTTGCAAGTGCCTTTAGAGTGCTAACAGAAGTTTTGAACTTTCTACAAACCAAGAACAAACCTTTAAAATAAAAAAGTAAAATTAAACAATAATAACATTATATCAAAATCAAATTTGCTATATTTGTTGCTCTTTGTATAGTTTTAGCTTTGCAATAAAATACAACATTTGAAAACATTATATTGAATTAATGCCATTCCTGGTTGCCATGATCAACCAGGTATAAAATGTGTTTCATAAGACACACCACATAAACAAATTAACAAAGATAAACATTTTTACATACAAATCTCCAAAATGTCTAACTGCATCAAAGGTTTCCTTTTTAAATCATTACATCTCAGTCATAATCTCAGTTCCTTTTCAGTGATAAAACAATCTTCTATAAATGGTTTTACTAGTCACATATTGCTTCTTTCAAGTTCTCCAGGCTCCCACGCTCTCACAATAATGTGATAGCTGCTGTGGTTCTTCACTAGAATGCTGTCCAGTTTGTGAAGGTTAACTCGGCTATTTGCAAGGTCCCCCCTTAGAAACAAGTTTTCCTTTGTCAGCTGGTGTTAGAAATTGCACTGCCCATTACTGGACTGGTTATAGAATTTTGTAATGTCAGACCAGGAGGTTTCTCCCCACATCACCATGATTCCACCACCCTACAACTTGACTTGGCCAACACAACAGTCAGCATAACTGTCACTACAAAGTCGCCATACTCATTGTATTCCATCAGGTCAGTCAAGGGCAAAATGGCATTTGTCAGTGAATAAAACACTCCTCTACTCTCTCTGCTGCCACATTAGATTTCTGGTACAGATAAGCCAATGATTTCATTTCTCAGCTGTCAAACTGTTACCCACAAGCAGCATCCGACCATGCAGTTGATTTTAATTCAGATTGATAGTACAGTCATTCTCCTGCTTCACTGGTTACTTCTTTGTGAAATCTCTCATCCTGTAGTTCCTACAGTATGAAAATGGATCAGACAAATGAGACATTCCTGAATTGGTGTGGTCACCCTCTGCCTTCCAGCACTTGACGTGTTCAAAGCAGACCTATTTTTTTCTGGATTAGTGTGCTCATTGTGGAAGTGGAACACTTTTTTCTTTGGGCATCTTTTCTCACAGACCATACCATCACCAAGCAAGAGATCGTCATTACTCGAGCGATGCATGATGTTACCTTTCATTATGTTTCATTCTGCATTTATTGACTTTAGTTTGAAATGCTGTTTATCCAGACTAAGATTAAACTCATTTTGGAAATGTATCTCAAATCAAATAGCAAACAATGAGAACTGGAGATTTTTATGAAATCCCTTATGTGATTTTCACATTTTGTTATCCCAAGGATCAATAAAAAATGAACAATTCACAAATCTGTTTTACTTTCTATTACGCATCAGTATTTATAAAATGGAAAACATGCATGCTATTTCACAATGAACATATTCACAGTATATTACTTTACAATATCAAAGAGGATGCTATAATAGGGAATACAGTATGATACATCAACAGTATTAGAAGGAAAACAAAAAGCTGTAAGAAAAACAAAACAGGCATGCACATTGAAAAGTTGTGATATTAATGTAGCAGTGAAAGTATAGTCCTTTGCCTTTTTACTTTTTGGCCTTTTACTGTCTCTTCTGGTTTCTTTAAGACCAGTACATATAAGGCCTCCTGACATAACTACCTAGTCAGGCTGCGGTTCATTTACTAGACAATGGGCAGGCAGTTCATTGTAGAGGCAAGGCATATTAATAATACAGGAATTAAGTTTGCTGTTCCCTTGCCAGTCTCTCTCTCCCTCATCTCAGTGTTGCTGGACACAGAGAGGCCATTCCATATGGTTCAGATTGAAGGTGCTTTTCTGTCTGATAGAGTTTCCTGATAAGGAACAACTCCCAGGGCTGAGATTCTCCAGCCACCCTAATGAATGGTCATCTCTGGCTCCTTTCTGTCTGGGAGATTTCAAGGGAAAGACGTATCCCAAGGTGTTTATAACCCTAAGGTCAGAGAGCATTGTTACTCATCCTCCACCTTAATCAGCCAATCTGAAACTGGTAGAGCAGGGTAACCCCACGTGGGTCTCGAATGCCCGCGAAACTTTCAACCAATGAACGACCACAGTTCCTCCAGATAAAAGAGGCATCACAGGGCCCAGAGGGTGCCCCTCCAGGACATTCTCAGACTCATCTCAGACAATCACATGGCAGCCAGTGTGTGCGAGTGCCAGGACTTTACTTTGCTCTAAGAGTTGAGACCGGAGGTTGCCCGCGTGTAACCAAAGGATCCGCCTGAGTTTAGCCCAGCAGCAAGCTTCATGAACTGCCGGTAGCCCATCGTGAATGCTCGCCTGATCAGCGAGTGAATTCAGGACTAGTGCTACATCAGGAACGAACCTGTCTTCTTCCTGTCTAAAGAGTGTGACTTGCTCAGACCAGCAGTCACTTTTCATGTGCACAAACTCTGCTAGTTCAGCAAGGACTAACTAGACAGGTCTTCAGAGAGTCACTGTCAGTGCTTTAATGAATCTTTAGCTTGGCTGCCCCCTTTTCTCCATTACGGTGTCTGTGTTAGTAATTAAAGCTATGGATTAATATTGGTCAAAGCTCAGGCCAGTGGATAAGGGCATAAAAAGCAGGCTTGCCGCACCATGCGAACTGTAACTTGTTTATTGCTTCCATTTTGTAAATGGAATTTTGGATTGAGTCTTTTTGTGGGTCTTTGTCATTGCTGTAACCTCCCAACCTGCACCCAGAAGGCTCTCTGTGAGTTCCTTTTGTACTCTTGAACATGCATCAGAGTTCTCTACTAAGCTTAAAATGTCTCCAGTGTGATTGACTGCACTATTATATTGGTGGAATATGACAGCAGTATTTGTTAACTGCAATTACAAGCTGAATGACAGCCACATATAACCCTGACTACCAATAAATTCACCAGTGCTTATCTGCCATTAGCACTTGTGTTTTCTTTTACCCATAAGCGACCTAGATTTTTTTTGGTTTAGGTTCAGAGTAAACTGTTTATACAGTATAACACTGTTTTGAATGAACATATACGTACTTATGTCTTGTGACTTTAGCACTCTAGGACAATATTAATTGGTGTTACAACTATAATGATAAAACAATAGCATTGTTTGAAACATTGGCTTATTGAGTTATGAAAATGAGCCTCCAAACATCTTATATTGATTTTTTTAATGCTGCAGTGAAATGAAAGTCTGACAGATTAAGAAGACTGTAGATTTGTCATGTAGTTTTTTCTCTTTGTATTGATACACTACATGTTACAGGTGTAATAACCTGTGATTCAACTTTATTTACACAGTAACAAATAATGGTCTTACATGGAAATTATGTTATTATAATATGTTAACTTACTATAAGAAGGGTTTAGTAATATTCCTTGTATGTATTAATAATATTTAATATGCAGTACATTTAAATGTGCCCCATATTGTGCATTCATTTTAAGGTCTACATAAAGTGTAATTGCAGTGCAGTGAATATATCTGAATTACAGTATAAATCTTTTCCCTTTGTAATCTCTTTGTAAAGAGTTCTAATGCTTTGGGGTTACATAATAAAATACCACAGTCAGTCCTGCTATGTAAGACACTATATATTACTATGCATAATTTTAGTTTTTGTGTGATTCTTGCACATAAAATGTGTGAAATATCACACTTTATAACTTCAAGTTCAAGTTCAAGTTTATTGTCATTATACTCATATACATGGTATATGGTATAAAGAAATGCTATTTAGCTAGCTCTCGGGCATAAGTAGTACAAAGAAAAAAAAACACAACAACAATACAATTGTATAACAAAAGAAAGACAGAGACAACAGGCAGTGTGCAAAAAACAACAACAGGCGATGTGCAAAAACAGCAACAGGCAATGTGCAAAAAACAACAACAGGCAATGTGCAAAAAAACAACAACAGGCAATGTGCAAAACAACAAAAAGGTAACAGGTTATGTGCAAAAATATGCATCAACAGAATGAAATAAAGGGATAGAAATTATGGGGAGTGAGCCTTTGACATGTATGGTAGAGGTAGATTTTCAATGTGTGTTTGGGGTTTTGGTAAGAAAGAAAGAAAGAAGGCACTGTGAGGTTCAGATCATAGGTGAGAGGTGAGGTGAGAGTGAGAGAGGCTGGGAGTTTAACAGTTTGATAGCGCGGGGGTAAAAACTGTCTCTGAGTCTGGTAGTCCAGGCCCGAATGCTCCGGTACCGTTTTCCAGATGGTAGCAGATCATAAAGTCTATAGCTGGGGTGTGTGGGGTCTTTGATGCTAAGAGCTTTCCTCAAGCACCGTCTGTCATAAATGTCCTGGATAGATGGGAGGGTAACCCCAGTGATGGACTGGGCAGTTTTCACCACCCGCTGTAGGGCTTTGCGGTCAGCAGCACTGCAGTTGCCATACCACACTGTGATGCAGCCTGTCAGTGTGCTTTCTGTAGTGCATCTGTAAAAGTTAGTGAGGATCTGGGGACATATCTTAGACTTCTTCAACCGTCTTAGGAAGTACAGGCGCTGTTGCGCTTTCTTGATCAGACAGGTGGTGTTGAGAGACCATGTGATGTCCTCGGTGATATGGATGCCAAGGAATTTAAAGTTACTGACCCTTTCCACTTCAGTCCCATTGATGTGGATAGGGGTATGTCTGGTTTGCAGTTTCCTGAAGTCAACGATCAGCTCCTTGGTTTTGCTGACGTTGAGGGTGAGGTTGTTGTCATCACACCACGTTGTAAGGAGATTGACCTCCTCCCTGTAGGCCCTCTCATCATTGTCTGTGATCAGACCTACAACTGTGGTGTCATCGGCAAACTTGATGATGGAGTTGGTGTTGTGTTTGGCCTTACAGTTGTGGGTATAGAGGGAGTAGAGCAATAGACTAAGCACACACCCCTGGGGGACCCCAGTGTTCAGAGTTAGTGTGCCAGAGGTGTGGTTTCCAAGCCTGACAGCCTGAGGTCTGCCTGTCAGAAAGTCCCGAATCCAGTTGCAGAGGGTGCTGTTGAGACCCAGTGCACTGAGTTTCTTGACTAGTTTCTCTGGGATGATAGTGTTAAAAGCTGAGCTGAAGTCGATGAAAAGTAGTCTTGCGTATGTGTTCTTTTTGTCCAGATGGGATAGGACTGTGTGTGTGGCAATGGAGATTGTGTCATCTGTGGATCTGTTGGACCGGTAGGCAAACTGGTATGGGTCCACTGTGTTTGGGATGGTGTCCTTAATGTGCTTCATGACCAGCCTCTCGAAGCACTTCATGATGACAGGTGTTAGTGCCACCGGTCGGTAGTCATTAAGACATGTCACTGTGGTTTTCTTTGGTATTGGGATGATGGTGGTTGTCTTGAAGCAGGTGGGGACTACGGCTTGAACCAGAGACATGTTGAAAATGTCTGTGAATACACCCGCCAGTTGATTGGCGCAGGCTCTGAGGACGCGACTGGGTATGCTGTCAGGTCCTGCACCTTGCGTGTGTTCACTTTTAGCAGAGATCTCCTCACCTCATCTGCAGACAGTGAGAGCAGCTGATCAGCTGCGGAGGGTGCAGTTCTGATGACTGGTTCTGTGTTGTTGGTTTCAAACCGAGCATAGAAGGTGTTGAGCTTCTATTACATTTTAGGAGAAAAAATCTATTTTAATGAAACTGTTTGTTTCATAATCTCTTTCACAGCGCTCGACTTACTGATGGTAATCATGCAACAAAATAAACTTGGGTGATACTGTACATTTTCATCACCTACCTACTTTAAAAATAAGACTTGCAACTCCCCAACCTGCTGTGTAAACCCTAACCCAATGGCTAGGGAGTTATGTTAGAGGTAGTGCACAACATTTCTCACCTTGTGGTTTCTTTTTTCACCTCTTATTTCTAAGTAAAACAATTGTTTCTAATTCATCAATTTTGTAAATCAAAGCTGCTCTCTTAGAGCTTCGAGTTTTGACAACAGTATTCACTACTGAGGATATGTGCACCATGACATTTTTTCATCTTATCTTCAGTTTTGGATTAATAATATGCAAAGCAGACTTTGTGGGTTTTTTTCCAGACTTTCAGAACCCTTAAAAGAATTGGCAAAGTTATCTCAAACAACTACTTCAAGGTACATACAGAAACTAGAACACTAGATGCTTCTTTATACAAAGATCTGTGGCTGTTTTGAACAAATTACCTATCCTAACAGATCTGGATTCCTGTTCCTTGTTCTCTGTTCTCTGTGCCTTCAAGAGGCAGCTTAAGCAACAGACAAGAAAGACCAGAATGAAAAAAAAAACCCTGTTTAAAAGTAATTTCTGAAGCTCCTTTTATGTGTAAAATTAAAGAATTTTTAGGATCCAAGCAGATTGTCTTTAACTTTGTAGAACTGTTTTAAAAGCTTGTCAAAAAACGGAATGGGACACTTAAAGGACAGTTGAGGTTAAATTTAGTAAAATACAAAAATCAATGGACACTTCACACACATCACTTGACTTAAGTGAACTTACAAGTATGCTAAGGCAATGCATCTGAATGTGCCAGCTTTTTTATCTTTTGAAAACATAAATCTGTGCTCTCTAAGATCCATGTGTAATTTGGAGAGCTTCCAGATTTCCATTTTCTGAAATAAACATACACTTAACTTCCACCTCTTACCCAGAAAGCATAGATGTCAAAAGACTATTTTTCTAACCAAACGTTTTCTCAGCCACTATACACACTGTAGCAATTTATGTGATGTTATTTTATATGATTTGATGTAATGTCCTTTTACAGATTTATGATTAATTTGCTCTGTTGGATTGGTTTTAACTTTCAAGACATTTTTATTCTGTCAAATACATTCAATTATTCATCAGTTAAAGCTTCTTCAAACCATTATATGTTTTTACAGATTGTCCTTTAACTTTTTTGTTTCCATATGTATTCAATATCCTTTTTTTCTTATTGTAGAGATCTGGTACTAGGTAAAATAAACACACCGCTCCCAGTATTTGTAAGATTTTTCTCACATGTAGTTTGTATTTCCTGTGCCCATAGCACTTCTCTCTTTGCACTTTTGTCTCCTGCAAATCATCACCTCCCTTTGCAGACCTGTATTTCTGCCTTGTTGACCTTCGCATTATTAAATGTTACTCCTATCACTGCTGACAAGCCTTTGGCAACCTTAAATTAGTCTTTGTGGTGGTTTTGATGTGAAGAGTTGAAGGTCTGGTGTGTAGGGCGATGGTTGTGAAGCTTGGGTGATGCAACTTTATTTATTACAAACCAATATCACTTACTCTCTTTCTCTTATATACATATAGCACTATGCCATTCTATAAATATAGCATGTTGTGTTTTCACCTAGGCAAAGAGTTGAAGTTGCAAATTACCAGTTAATTAACATGCTGCCATGCACACTGTACATCTCTTGTTAATGCTTTTTTACTACTTTCTTTTACAAGGGACCCTAATAGAGTCAAAAGGGTTATTGCATCCAGAAATAACATTTTCAAATGTTTTTCCCTGTTTATTACATACTGTATGTATAAAAATGTAAATATACATTGATTCTACATTTCTAAAACTGATGCCAATAAAAAACTGGAATGCTAACATTTTACTTCTGAAATTGCAACTGTCTACATTTTATATTGATTACTCATTGAGCACAAAATTATGCTATTTAAATTTTAAATAATTAACAGATAGATTTGTTGGTTGTTTCATTACATTATCACATTCATCATATCACAACATTGTTCCTTGGGATTACAAAAAACTGAGCTCCAGTCACATAGAATCAGGTTTCATAAAACACTAACCAGGTGCTTAGTGCTTGATATGTGAATGGAGTTAAAACACGAGTTGGTCCTCTATCTGTATAAACAGTCATTCGAAAGAGATATGATTTTAATTAATTCACCAAAACTGTAAGATACAACCAATCACTGTTTGATTGCAGATCATTAGGTCACAAAGAGCGTGTTTGAAGGTAACTAGTCTGTGAGAGAAGTTGCCTGATAATATGTTCAGTTATCAAGAATAAGCAGACTAGACCAGAGAAATTGGGGAAAAAACTGATTGGAAACTATGGAGGACAGGTCAAGCTCCACAAGGTAGAGGTCTACCATACCGGTCCAGGACTGTCAAATCTGTCTCATCCAGCTGTGTAATCATTTTCAAATTGCAATGGATAAAGCATAAACCCATTATGGAAGAAACAACCCATTGCCAACAGAATGTGTGCACTTCACTATGTGCATGAAAATGATCTGCATGCTTGGATTCAGTGGTAATGTAGACAGCTCAGAGACAAATATACTGTCTTCTGTGAGCAAAAGAGGATTTGAGGTGGTAGTAGAGAAAGTGTTATAGGGTCTTACTCACCAACAAATTCCTTTTTGCCCTTGACTGACATGAAGGAAAATAGCATATGCTGAGAAATGTGGCAGGTCTCCATTACCTGATAATGTGGCATTTAAGGACCAACTTGCAAACTACCCTTTTTACTCTGGGTAAAAATAAGCAACTAGGGCTGAGACTATATCGAACCTGGAGTTATTAACCTTCCCAACCCAAACTTAGTCCATAACTTGCTTGCCTTCTCATCTCCCATGATCATGTTTGTCCAAAGAAGTTTCTGAAATAAAAACAAAATTATCAACACTCAGCAGAAGTCACCTCGTCTCACAATGAGACTTAACTCACTTAACCCGGACACCAGGGTTACACCCCTACTCTTTTCAAGAAACACCCTGGGATTTTTAATGACCACAGAGAGTCAGGACCTCGGTTTTACATCTCATCTGAAGGATGGTGCCATTTTACAGTATAGTGTCCCCATCACTATACTAGGCCATTAGGACCCACATGGACCGCAGGGTGAGTGCCCCTTGCTGGCCCACTAACACCTCTTCCTAGGAGGTCTCCCATCCAGGTACTGACCAGGCTCACACCTACTTAGCTTCAGTGGGTTCCAGTTGTGAGTTGCAGAGTGATATGGCTGCTGGCTTAAAAGGGCTGTTTTATTCTTTGATAAAAACTGTGATCTTTATACTTAGCCATGTTTCTAAATACTACCTTTTTAAGACATTGAAGCTGATGTTGTTGTATGTTTTTTCCAGGATTCATATTCTCGGTTCAAATTGAACTTTTCTTGTCTATAATTATGTAGTCTCCAATAATGGTAAATTAATATGATGTTGGCAGATTGAAAGATTAAAGGTCATACATGACATGCATGATCAACCATAATACTGTATATATTTTACAAAATCTGCAGGGCCTAAAATGGTCTCTCCTGTTTGTAACACTTCTATACTGTATACCATATTGTGGTAAGTAAAATAATTGAAGCACACATTAAAATTCACCCTGTATTTTCTGTTTCCTATACATCTGTAGTATCATTACAGGCACCCACTAGTGTCTTAATTTACATCTGCCATGCATTTGTATATGGAATTTGGCCATTATCGAAAAAGTGGTAGATATGGAATTTGTAATGCTGTTGTGCATACTGATTTATTTACTGTGCATCCTGTGGTAATGTGATGCTGTCTAACCAGTCAGGGGTTGCTATTTTCCGAAGCAATATTATAAATCATTATGATCGTCATCCCCAAGAGTCTTCCACATACTACTGTCATCTGCTATTCTCATCCAGCTCCTGAAAACTCACTGTTATATGTAGTGCTCTTCCAGTTTCTAGCTTCGTTGTCATTTTATGAATTTAACTTATTTTTTCCTTATTCTTCCTGGACCATTGTCCCTTGTACTTAGACAATGTGTAATTCTGTTTTAAGCTGTTTAAGATAAGGGATTCTACTATGCAAATAATAAATACAAATTATATATATATATTATTCTTTGTCAGTAAAACATTTTAAAATTTACCATTATTATCTGACTTTTTGTTGCACTTTCTCATGCATCAACAGACTTTGGCAATTGTTATGCAGCACTATAGTTAAACCCAGAATGCAGAACCTGTTGATGTACCTACTCAGTCCTGGATTGCATTCTTACTTTCAGTGTCAAATCCACTGAAGTTTAATTAACATTAAAACTGCAGATGAAGTTTAATTACACCTAATTAAGTGGTTATATTCACAGCAAATTTTATATATCACGTCAATAAAACAAGACTTTACGGGGAAATTAATTCCATCTGTGCTGTTTATTTATCTCACCTAACAGGTTGCAATTTCTTCTTATTTATTGTACTGTGTACAGCATCTATATTATTCATTTTTTGTATTAAATTGTAGTGGCCTTCACCAGGACAAACAGATGGATGGACCTTATATAGAGAGGGAGATCAGAGAGATATCTGGTGCTTTGCAAAATTATTCTTTCCCATCCAATTTGAATCACATGTATGAATATTTTTTTGTGTATAAACATGAATATTTAATTCACAAATTAAATGCTCTAACTGAACACTCTTGTGGATGAAAAGTTAACAGAACCACAGAGAAAAACTAAAATATCTTCACTACAAAAGTATTCATCCCCATGGCTAAGGCACTGTAAATGTATTGTTTAAAAAGAAAAGTGGCAAATTGACTGTTTTGCATTGTATACTGATGTTCCATGCTGACTGCTATGAAAGTAATCCTTTTTGTGAACATATGAATGGATTTTCACCAGAAACAGTTCAATTCGCATATTCCAAGTGCCTTGGTTTTCACTGTCTCACTTTTGAAATGTGTATGGAATGTAATTAATATGCTGTAAATGGGGCAATATGAATTTGGTTTTCAGAGTCCTAAACCTCAAATGTTTCACCTGTTTTTTCTTTACATATCATCGATCTTTGTAAACTAATTTGAAAGTATTTCTTAGTCCCCAGTGTTTGCTTTGATCAAACAGTATTTTGGGCACCTTTTTACACCTGGTTGGGAAGATTCCTGGTTTTGGAAATAGGTTTCTTCTTCATCTACTGTTCTAAAATGATGGTCCTTGCTTTTCTTTAGTAATTGTATAAACCATAACTTAGATCTTAGATCGGCTGTCATCAGGGCTAATAAATGTTGCCACTTCATTGGAAGACTCTGTTTTTCCTCCCATTGCCATTAGTGGATCATATAATACCTTCATAAAATGTTCTCTGGAGCTTTCTACCACTTGGAACAAGGATAACAGAGCAAAGAGCAGTGGAGGCAAAGAATGTTTCTTAGGGGTCCTTTGGGAGGAAACTTGGAACCTGGGACAGGGAAAGTTGAAGTTGTATTCTTTTTGATTGGATCCACTTCATAAATAAAAACTTAAAAAAGCTGGTTAACAAAAATTAATGTTGGAATATACTTGGTTAAAAAAACTCTTTGAAGAGAAAACCACACCATACAGCAAGCATGAAGATTAATTGCAACACTTACTCTACAGCAAAGTTTCTCTCAGTACAGCACATCCAATAAAGGAGAGGTGCTTAAGATGTTCTCTGGGCTTTTCTTTTCTTTTCTTTCTGCATATCATATTGTATTTCATATTTTGGAAGTCTCGCATTTGTCCCAGGGGGTAAATGGAACTGCTTCCCAAACTTTTCTGAATAACTGAAAAATAATAAACAGAGATAGTGTACATTTAACAAGCATTGCACAGCAGGTTCAAGTTTTCTGTCTCACAGTGGGTATTGCTCACAGCGGTGGCACAGCATTAATTCACACTGCATTCTCTCTTGTCTTTTTTCTGTGGCAGTCTCTCAAACTACATGCCTGTCTCCGTCTTTGACCAGTGCCTAACCCTGCCAAGCTAGAGATTTCCCATTCCCATTGAAGCATTCTTCCTAACAGGAAGCCAGTCCACACGACCAGTGCTCAAACGCATGTACAGAACCCTTCACATGTGCACAGCAGGTATGCAGCCCACAGCCAGCCAGCAGCACCAACACTTACAGTACTTCCAGAACTTACCCATTGCATTCCATTACACACACACCACAACAATGAGCACAACAATTTGAAAAGTGTTCCCTTTTCAAACTTCAATCCATGGGTACTTTATAATAAGTTCCACCTAGTTCATCTGGAAAAGGCAGATGGCAAAGAATTACGTGAAATATCGTGAAATTATATTTTACAGGTGGAAAAAGCAATGTATGCCCACTTTGCTTTGTTTCTTTCGCTCGGTTAACATTTCTGACGCCTTTTCTCAGATTTTGGCAAAGCTAATGGAAAAAGTGTTTTCAAACAGGATTTAAAGAGATGGCTCACAGACCATAGTAAATACAAGACCCCAGGGAGCTAGAATGTAGATACCAGTATATGCAAAGAATCAACAGTCAATTTTCAGGAAGTTGTACAGGTTAGTAACTCCCCCTGTTGAATGGGCAGCATAGTGATTATCACTTTTGCATCACAGTGGCAGAGACCTACTGTATGTTCAATTCTGTTAACTGAGTTAGAGTTTTCATTAATAAAACTAGTTACTGTAAGTATTCAACAACAGTCATTATACTGTACATAATCCATTTACTGTACATAATAATTAAACCCTTTGCTACAGTACATTAAAAATTGGCTAAAACAAAATGTTTTTTTTCTCACCCAGTTTTCATTAAAATGTGTTTCTTGACAAATTTTAGCACTTTTAAGCATAAGTATCAGTGGTAGTTTTACTCAAGAGTAAAAGACTCACTGTGGTAAGTTCACATTCTCTCACAGTGTTAATATCCCCTCTGACAAGGGTCTTGTCTTTCTGTG
This sequence comes from Atractosteus spatula, assembly GCF_055471065.1. Lineage (NCBI taxonomy): Eukaryota > Metazoa > Chordata > Actinopteri > Semionotiformes > Lepisosteidae > Atractosteus > Atractosteus spatula. The sequence goes on from NC_142710.1 coordinate 51,233,030, forward strand.
TAGCAGGTGTGAGGCATTCAAAGTGTGTGTATTGCTGACATCTGAATTCAGGGTCACTGTATGCATGTAACACAACATTCTGTTTTCACAGCTTTGTGACCTATTTATATCCTATTTATATATTTATATATGTTGAATAGTTTGTTAATTCCCTTTGAGTATTTAACACTGATGATCATAACCCCCCTTTGTTCATTTTGCTATTGTTAAAAAAGTATGCAGTTAAGATTATAGACTTATTTTTCAGCTATTACTACTATTACTTTACACATTAAAAGACACTAAACGAGAAAAAGCTAATGAGAATATGAATTATCTTACACTGTGTATTAGGAATCATGAAGGTAACATGAGAACTACCTGCAACATTGATACTAATTACAGAACACTAACTTGATTGCTGATCACTAAGAAACCTCATCATTAGCTTTAGGAGGAAAATTTGTTACCCCTCAGATAAAATCAAATACCCTAAGTCATCACAGATGACAATGCGTTAAAGAGAACTTTGACTGGGGGGGTGAAGCATCTATGACAAAAGACTAGCTAGAGAGATCTACATGGCCATAGACCTAAACCTGATTTGTAAGGTCAGCAAACATGCCGACGAAGTGCATACATGAGCACCTTGCTCGGGTGTCCAAACTTTTCTTCTTCTTCCAAATAGTAGCAATTTTCAGACACTCAGCACAGCTCCACATCTGAGCCAGTCAAAATTCTTTACTGTTTAAACTGACAAGGTGACATTGTTTTACATGTAATATGTACTGAAAATCAGAAAAAGGTGTGTCATATTAAATACCCAAAGGGGCTGATTTTTGTGTCCTGCTCTATGATTTTTCCTCACTAAGAATGTACTGAAATTCTAATCACTTCCAGAAACAGGACAGTCCACAGAGTTTTATTTCATTACTTTTTTCAGCACAGTATCATAACATAGAACAACAGGAATAAGTTTTTTTTATGAGTGCATGTAACAAAGTATAAGTCAGTATGATGAATTACAATATCACTACAGGCCTTCTGACAATTTAAATCATGTTAATCTAAAAATATATCAGTCCACCATAAAGACAATGGCATTAATATAATTATAAAGATACATAAATGTAATTTTAATTACACTTTAGTTTACCACGGATAAGAGAGTATATTTTTCCTGGCTTGGTGCAATGCAGCTTTGTTAACAGACTGCTTGTGGGAAAAGTGTGTACAGAATGGTCCCACAGGACCCTTAAATTACTAGTGACAGGAAGAAGCTGATGGTTCTGCAGGGCTTGGATTCATGGCAAACATCCTTTCTGAAAAGCTAATCAGTTGCCCCTGAAAAACCTGTTTTCATTTTAACCATTGTGAAGAATTAAAGAACTTAGCATTGAATATTCACCTTCAGATTGTTTTGTTTTGTAATCACACTCCGATATGAACAATTCTAAAACTATTGATGAATAACGATTCAAACGTGCCAAGACATGGGGAAAACAGACCTTATAGGAAACAAATGGGGAAAAACAAAAAGAAGATTATGATTTACTGTATGTCATTGTACAGTACAGTGCATCATATATGTGACTGTGCTACATGAAATGTCTACCTGATATCTGATTATACTTTGAACACTTTAATCTAAAAGGCCAATTTGCAAGCTTGAGGATTAAAGAGAGAAGATGGCTCAAGACAATAAGGATTTCTTCTTTTTTTCTCCCTTAACTGATCATGGTCATGGATCACTACATTTGAAAGTTATTTTGTAGTTAAACAAAATACATAACTTACTTGTTGCAACTGCGAAAACAAAAATGTTACTAGATTTTTAAACATTTACCAAGCACAGAACAATATGTGGTACACTGTTTGGAGAACTGATTTTGATTTCTCTCATTGTATTTTCATTTTGAAGACAGGCTGCCTTAGTGAAACCCTTATCACACCTTCCTTTTGTTGGCTTTAAGTGTAGGCTGCTGAGGAAAACCCTTAAAGATAATCAGCCGTCTCTCCATTGTTATTCAAACTAATGCATAAACCTAAAAACTGATCTCCTCTCAGAAAAAGAAATGTTCTTTTAAGATGTATGTATATATTTCTCTTTCCCATTTATTTGTATTTATAAATATAAGATATCAGTGTATTTATAAAAAACTGAATATAGTATACATGCATCAGTATCTCAGAAAAACTAAAAAAATCCTCTCAACATTCTCAGAGTTTACATTATTTGCCCTCTACCATGCAGTCTTTTTCATTTCTTTTCTTCATTGTCTTTAATTCATTTTTTAAACTGAATGGTTGTTCAGATTGTTCACACTAAAGTGATGTATTCTAATGCTTTGTAGATTTAAGTAAATCAAGAAAGTAGATTTTGAGAAAAACAGTAACACTTACCCATGTAGCGGAGCTAGTTCGGACACAGTGACGTCATCGCCCTCCCTGCGCATAGCACGGACCTCAGCTGCCTGGGCTGAGGGAGGTCTCCTTTAACTCATGTGGCTGGTTCCCTGTTGTGTTACACTGGAGACCAGGGTTCGTGCCCCAGGTGTTGTGGGACAAAACGGGTGGCGGAGGGCAGGAGCCCACATGGAACCTCAACAGTCACACCCACAAATCAAAGAACCACACACAGCAGTTAATGTAAATAAAATAATTAAAAAGGCAATTTCAAAGAAGTGATTCTAACAATTGCATCATTCTCGAACTATTCAAAATCTCTGAGGCTTATGAGTAAAAGGTGCAGACAATGTTTACTTATTTAATTTGCTATTGAAATTATTTACATATTAAATTATGTTTTTTTTATTTTTAATGTTCATGTGACTTGTAAATCAAGTTTGCAGTAATTAAAATTGCTCTTACAGTTAAAAAACACTTCATTCTCATTTAAACATTCTTCATATCTCTGCATCAAAATAGTATGCTTTAAAACAAAGCAACAAAAACATTTTTCTGGACATATTGTTTAAGTGTAGAAAATGTACTTTGTACAGGAATAAATGTGCATGATTTTTTTAATTATTTTTTTTTTCCATTCAGCAATATAGTAGTGATCCGCTGTACTATCTGTAGTTTAAAATATGCTTTTATTAAATGAATAAACAAAAGTAGATATTCAGTCTCAAAAATACCTGAACAAGTGCCAGGTAATATTACTTTTGTATCTCAACAGTAAGTCAAGCAAACTATCCCTCATATCTTTTACATTTCAGTTTTCAAGACCGAAAATAGAAAATAAGTATATGTGTAGTGATATAAAATAGAAAAATGAGTAGTATAGCTTTAATTTAATAGTTCTTCAATTACAAAATGATGATTGTGGATTCTTTGAATAACTGCAGTTTTTAACCTGGAAGAACCAAACCTGTGCTGTTGACTCTTTCTGCTAGAAATTAAATGTTAGTTAAGGTTAAAGCTTAACTATATTCTATTGATTTACAGTATGAAAAAGAAAATGAGTATGTTTATGCCTTTAAGACAATTTACATGAATAGAATTCACTGTCTCTAATATTAGCTATCTTAAAGATAAGTGGGAAATGCTGTACTGTTGAATGAAACAATTGATTTGAACATTAAGAAATTGCTTTTGCAACAACTGAGGATATTTTTTTAAACTTTTATCTAATCCCTCTGGACTTGATTATTTGAAGATATGTAATTTAAGACTTCTCTTAAAAGGCATCTTCTTTGAAGTAAAGCTGGATGATTTTCAGTTGATACACTGTTTTCTGCTGTTTCTTACTGTATAGTATAATCTAAACCATTGGGGACAGAAAATTAGTATCACTTCTTTGATCCAATGTTTGGAAGCTAATCAACATGAACACTTTTAAGATAAATTTGGCCTTATTAAAATCAATGATTTACAAGTGAAAACCTGGATAATTTCAAAATTAGTTGATGGTACTGTTAAAAAGCTTTTTGAAAGATATACTATATACTGTAGAATTACAGTACAATGTTTTAAATGGGTCATCTGATGATCAAGAGTTTTTCCTCTATTACTGTATTTCTTAATTGGATTGTTTCAGATAAAACTTTGTTTGGGTTTGTGAAAATTTAGATTTAATTATACCAGTATATATAACCGCTATATATATAATATATATATATACAGTAACATACTGGTAGGTTAACTGGCTTCTGGGAAAATTGGTCCCAGAGTGTGTGCGTTTGTCTGCCCTGCAATGGACTGGCATCCCATTCAGGGTGTATCCTGCCTTTTACTTGCCAAGAGAAACTTCTGCTCTTCCGTGACCCCGAATTGCAGTTGAATTGCAGAAAAGCCGTTAGAAAATGAATACATGGATGGATGAAAATTACTAGAGCTGCTAAAGTGTGTAGCTCAGACCTACACACCATTATCCTCACCACAAGCTCAGAGGGGCCCAAAAAATATTTATTGAAGCTGAGGAATATTTTGGTCAGTTGTTATAAAAAGTGTAGAATTGTACAGAATGCATGCTTTTTATTTTTAACTTTTGATTAAAATAACATTTTTCAAAGATCTGTTTTTTTAACTTTGTTCTGCTTCATTAGCAAAGAAGGGATATGAAAAGTGAAGACCTTACAGACATTCAGCAGTCTAGGTTTTTACAGACATTCATTTGTGTCTAAATTAGCAAATGCTGCCAACTGTCCATATTCATCTTGTGATTCAGCATCTCAGACAACAGAACAGCAGTGTCACCAGTGTCTTAAAAGTGGATGTGCATTGAAATTAATAAAAAAACTTTTAAAGAAAAGGTGGCTTGGAGACATAAAACATTCCAAAGAAAACATAAAAGAAAGTCCCTCATCTTGTTTATATAATACGAGATATATACTGTATATATAAAATAATTCTGGTCCCCGCTCTAGGTAGTCAACAGACTGATTAGAATCAAGAAGTTCTCACAAATTTATGTCCTCTCAGTCAGCTAATAAGCCCATCCCATGCAACTTATAGATAGATCTATAGGTACAGAGATAGGCTATTGATCAAGTGGAGGCAAACCTGGTTCTTGAATCCTACAGTACATCTATTTCTGGGTTTTATTCCATCTCACATAGTTGAACTGACATACAGTAATTGAAATGGTAAGAAATAAAATCGATTGTGTTATCCAAGTCTTAATCTGGTGCTATAGACGTCTAGAAATTATGCAGGAACCTGTTATTCAAGGACTTAACTTACTTCCCTGTACTTATGTCTGTATAAGGTTAATATTAGTAATACATATGTCAAGTTTTTTTTATCTTAAACTTCAGATTTACATAGACTTCTGTAGAATGCGAATGAAAAAAAACAGGAACATCTAAAAAGAAATAGGAATGGAGATAAAAACAATTTAAAAAGCTATGTACGGTGCAACCTACCTAATATTTTAGACCTACCCAATGATTTACCCTGGAGCAAATAAATTAGTTTATATATACATATTTCATATATTGAGGAAATGTAGAAACTCATTTAAATATAGCTCTTATTATTGTATTGGAAATTCACATTGATTAAAATAACAAGAATCTGTATGAACTTTTTTAGAAATATATCCGATATGGGGAAAAATGTTTGCTGCATTTTTTAGAAAAAGGCCCCGAAAAAGTTTTTTTTATTAAAATGTATCAGAATTAAAGCCCTACAGCATTTTAACAAGATGTCTTTTTATTATTATTTCCAAGTATTCCATATGTCCAAATGACTGAAATTAGTGAAAAAATGAGACAATTAAGGTAAGCAATGACAACGGATGTTTCTGTTGATGTTAAGTGCATTAAACCATGATTATTTTCAAACTCTGTCAGCATTTATTTCCTTCTAAAAGCAACTTACAATGTGTAAAGCACTTTGGACAATAGTGTATATAAAATATTAATTCCAGTTCTATTAGAAACATGTAGTCACAGCGTCTGCGAAGGCTTAAATATTCATTAAATGCAAGATGTACTTAGGGGATATCTGCTACTAACCTCCATATCAAAGCACTAATGTTATAGAGCTTTCAGTATCTTTTATACTTCTGACATGATATAATACTTACATAAAGTGAACAATTTCCTTTCGCATTCTTTCATTCGTGTATTTATACAGGTACCATACAAATGAACGTGTGAAATTCTTTCTGGGACAAAAAAGTTCATGTTCTTTACCTTTAACAGTTTTTAACATGAAAATAATTGCTTTCATCTTCTAAATTGGCAGTGGCCATTAGCTTAATGCAAATTGTCTACACAACATTGCTGGAGCACTTGCAGGAAGTACTTTCTTTTGTATTTAGTAGCCTGCTTAGTACTGTATGGAACTACCTTGATTTGTTTTCTTTTGCCTTAAATATGCTTATACCAGGAGACAATGCCTTTAATCAATTAAGAATGAATGTTTATGTAGTTAAATTTTTAAAATCACATTTTGGCCTGACCAGGCACTAGATTCAGCAGGTTAGATGCTCATGGCAGGTGTGTGGCTTCAGGATTTGCAGCAGTGCTACAGACAAGGATACAATCCAATATTAGGGAATAATGCTGTGAGTTCTTGCTGTGATAAAATGAAGCACACTGTAAGAATATGTGCTGCATTTTATAAATGTAATATTTTTAAGGGGAAATTAAATCATGGCAATATTCTTTGTTCTTAACATGATTATTCATACTGTACATGTGTTGTGTATCTTCCATGTAGTCTTTTACTTGAGATATCTTGTTTTGAAAAAGAACCCTATTGTCCTCCAAGTTAAATGCAGTCAGTCTTCGTGCATGACTAAATCTTGTGCTACTGTGTATTCTGCATGGCACATTTTAAACCAGGAATTTCTTATCAAAAAACACCAGCCACAGCTAATAATTAGAATGTCAGAATGTGAAGAGCAATCTTTGAATGGAGTTCATTAAGAAAGTAGTATATATTAAGAAGTCTTGAAAAATATTGATTCATTTCAACTTTAACATGGAAGCTTTCTGGCATGTATTAAGCCTAACCTTGGCAGCTAAAAAAGAGGATTGGTAAAGCATTCCATTAGAACTGATTGTTTTAGTCTCTACAAAGAGAAATTTTATGTTCATTATAAAAGCATGTTGGATTTGTATAGGTGCAAGGGACATATATCTGTAGGGATGAAGATGAGGAGATGTAAAGGGACATTTCAAATGAATATTTTCATTTTTTTTATGAAGCTCTCCTTCAGAAAGCGTTGAGAAAATTCTCTCAGCTAATGTCACAGTTTTTTATTAGCTCACTGTAATCAGAATATCAGACCTCTTGTTTTCTACGTTCTAAAAGCATATGCAATGTTATGGTAAACACTTTACTCCAATTGGTTAATTCTCCTGGATTTTTATTACCATATCTATATTGTCTCAATATCTGATGCATAGTCCTTCCAATAATACATTGATTAAGATAATTGCATTGTAATAATTCTGTTAATTTTATGTTTTCATGACCACAACCCTGTTTTTCTCAGCCTTTACAAAATGCTATGGGTGGATGAACAGTAAATCAAGAACAGCATGATATCTCAAAAAATGATAGGAAAAAACAGAGAGAGCAAAGCAGGAGAAAATTAAACCTGTAAATGACAGAATGGAATTAAATGACTTTGAAGTCAAACCATTTTATAGCAATAAAATCCTTTGGTTGAGGGAAACAGCACTCCATTTCTCAAAATCAATGTCATTCATATTGGAATCAACTAAAAAGCAAGAATAGTTTTTTTTTTTCCAGCTGTGCAAGTTGTAGTCAAATTCTGTATTGTGAGGAGGTGAATGTGGATATACACAAACACCATAGCAACCACTACAACTGCTCTCATATTCTCCCTTCTCTGCACTGACATCCTAAAAATAAAGTTTCTGGCACCATTTCATAGCAGCAGTGATAAGCCAAAACAGGTTTAAAAGAAGAAACAGCACTGAGGTAAAACTAAAATGGGTGGTTTGGAGGATAATAGAATCAGACAAGATGGCAGTTCCTTATCTGAAACTAAATTCCCCAGCAGGCAATGAGAATGACCTGCCATGGTCAGTCTCCTAACCATCAGGAGGAAGACAATTTTTTGGAAGGAGAGAACTCTGAAGCGGTCTCCAAGTCTCCTTCCTGTTTCTCTAATGTAGATGGCTGGGCATTTACTGCAAGAGATACAGTAAATAAGGTTGCTGGAGGTACAAGATGCCATCTGGGTGATCCGGAATTGTCCTGAGGGGCCTTGTATGAGTGTGGTGTTGGATGTGTACTTGCAAGTGATACAGCAAGCTCTGTTGCAAGGGAAAGTGCCTGGTGTGGATGGTTGTTGAGGCCGGTCAAGGGAGCTGTGAACAAGGAGGTTACGCAGATTAGGTGGTCGGCGATATGAAATGATGGGGTGATCAGAAAAGAGGGCCCCAATGGAGGGATCATCCTGTAGGATGGAAAAGTTGTGGTTAAAAGTCCTGGGGATAGGAAGTGTGTTAGGGTGGTAGGGAAGCACCAAAGGAATGCGGTTGTTACGGTGGGAGTTCCTGATCGTGTTGATGGTCCGGGGGGTGTTTTTGGCTCGGGCAAGGGCCCTGTCAATCACACTGCTGGGGTATCCTCTGTTGATGAAAAAGGAGTACATTTCAAGGGCTTCTCGAAGTCGATGTCATCGCTGCATAATCGTTGTAGCCTAAGGAACTATGAAAAAGGAAGAGAGTTTTTAGTGTGGTTGGGGTGAAATGAGCTGTACAGGAGGTAGCTGTGTGAATCTGTGGGTTTGTTTGTTGGAAGACATTTAAATACCAGGAAGTAGAGATTTTCATTTAGTCATTGAACTCATGAATAACACTGGTTTAAAAAATTCTTCAGAAATGTATTTTTACATACAGATCCAGCCATTCAAAATGCTCGAGGTACGCTGCGGTAAAACGTAGTGGGCGTGGTGCAATATACCGCACCATACCGCATGTTAAGTGAAATATGATAATAGTAGACGGAAGCACCTTGTTAAACCACCAGCTAAAAAAGATCATGTACATATACAGCATTTGAGCTGTCGCCAGAAAATGCCCGGTTTCGAATCCCGGTCACTGCTGAGGGACAATATTTTTCCAATTAAGAATTTAAGTTGTATACTTTACTTTAATTAAATTTAAACTGTGTAGTACAGCATGTTAATCATTAAACATTAAAACGTTGATATATTTTATAAAAGCAAGATTGTTCAGCTGGACAAAAGTACACAACCTTCCAAGTTCATCATAAATATTTTAATTATGCATAAATATTTTATGCATCAAAGTCTTTAACTTGGTAACTTACACGGGTTCTGGTTTTAACTTGCTTGTTCTAACATTATTAAGCTTATATTCTGTATTTCATAAAAAGTTATAACGTTCTATCCTTTTCTAAGAATACATAGTAAGAACACCACTTGCTGTTATTGTTAAAAGATAAATGTTGTAGTGATTTAACATCACTTGATAGTTATATTAATATGGAATCATGGAGCTAAAGTATCAGATTCTTGGGCTTGTGCCCTCACTGCTCCTGCCTCAGTTCACCTTTCACTGCATTGGCTTGAACCCAGGTCTCCTGTGTTGCTCAACAGAGGTTTTTCCAGCTGAGCTTTAGAAGCACCAGCGGCCAGCTGCCAGCAGACCTGTTATGCGCAGGGGAGCAGAGGGTTATACTGTCACCGCGCTGCAACCGGCTTGTACCATCTGTATGCCTGCCGTTCGTTACAATATTAATAATGATTCCCATGGATGAGCTGTAAACTGAGTTAGAGAAAACACGTTGAGTCTTGTCTTTTCAGCTAGGAATTTATCCTTTATAGTGATCCTTTTGGCTATATTTTTTCCATAGCTGGATGAGTAAAAATAGATCGGATTAATAACTGGATTAAGAAAATATATTTCACACATATTTTGAAACCATATTGCTTTGGAACACCCGGGTGGGAGGGAGGGCGGTATATTGATTTTCCTGGGCGAACTGTATATCGCTACAATACTATAATTAGTCCCTGAGGCATAACGTTTAAATTCCGGAATTATATAAAATAAACCTTTGTTGAGTTTGCACGAGAGACAAAAGGTACCTTTTGAGAAGTCGTGTACTGCTAGCAAAGTAGCAGATTTTGACAAACAGCTAATTTTGCTTGAAGAATTTAAAATCTGTCCATACTGTAACTTTATTTAATTGAGCAGAAAGTCACCTTGCTCTTACAAGCGGCTCTGTTGAGCAGAGTTTGTGTTAACACACTGATTTGAATGAGTTTTAATCAACTTTGTCTGTCAGTGAAAAAAATGACCACTAGCATTTTTCCTTCCCCCCGGTGCGAGGTGATAATGCAGAAAACAGTTTTTTTATTTTACTGGGAGTGTAAACATTGAGTGAGCACTGGGGTGTACAGTGAGACTAACACAGTGAGATTACTGAAATGGATAGTTTTAGTAAATATGTTGACAAATATCTGAATTTTTGCAAGATAAAATTGTATCCAGCTGTGAATCAGCTACCTGACCTTGCCCAGTATAACTGTATAAAGCAAGTATGTTTTTTAATGTTTTTAATCACTATTCTTGCAAGTACATTTTGTATTCAGTTTGCTTCTGTGTGTTAGCTGGTGGGCAAATGTTTGAGGTGAAAGTTCTTCCACAAGAAGTGTACCTTGAAAAGAAGATGACACCAAAAATACAACCAGGTACTAGATATTGTTTAAATAAAACCTGTGAAATTTTTCACAAATCACAATCTTTAAACCTGTTGGTTGCTGGCTCTGTGTTATTTGTTCACAAAGTTACTGTAATTTGAAACATTGTGTCTCATAAATAGGTATTTTAATAAGCTAAGCTTATGAAAACTGAAGAAAAAAAGACTGAAAAATACAATAAGCTTGAAATTATTATTATTATTAAATCAATACTGTTAATAATGACCAGAAATATTATTATGGTTTCTGTGGTATTTTTAATACCACTTTGTTATTGTCGATTCTAATTACATATATATGATTTTGTTTTAAGGCTTGAGGCGTCTGTTAAATTGCCCCACTGAATAAAGTGTTTTGAATTAAACCGGTTGAACAGTTGACGGTATTCATGTTTGCTAATTCACGTTTGTATTTCATTATTAATATAACTTAACATTGAATAGGTTATAATGTATAGAATATATAGATAATATATAGAAAACAAAAAATAAAAACATGTTAATATAGTGGAAATAATATTTACTATTTGAGTATTTGTTAGAAGAAAAACTTGTGCCATAAGTGAGTATTGAACCTGGATCGTCTAGACAGAACCTCTATTAAAAATCCTGCCACACCGACTTGCTGCTTGGAAACATAGCTGAGACGAACATCTTAAAAATGTTTTGAAAGTAATCATGCATGAATGAGTCAAATTAAACATAAAACATGTAAACAAAGAAAGTGGATTACATTAATACTACCAGCTATATAAATACATATATTTAAATCCTTAAATCAATATCGTTATCGTTATATACAGTAGCAATTCCATATTATATTCTCTATTTAGCAGATTCTAAAAAGTTTGAGGATTTTTTACTGCGAAAACGAACGCAAGTATTCATAGAAAAGGTTAAAACATGGAATACAGAGGGAGTTTCAGAAATTAAACAGAGGTCTGGAACACCCTGTCTCAAAAATAGACTTTTAATAAATTGAAGTTTTTGAAAACAGTGACAAATCACAACAAACAAAATACAATTTTAAAATACAAATAGTTTGAAATTATTAGTTGTTATTAATAAATCACTTAACTTTGAACGTGTTGTGATATTTAGAAATACCAACAAATTCAAATAATATTTGCTATTTTAATTTTTCAAAGAAATGTTTATTTGTTAAAAGAAAACTCATGGTGAGAGCTGGGTTTGAACCCCTGACCTCCAGCATGCAAGTTATATGCCTAAGCCATGACTTAAGCTATAATTGAACAGGGCAGGCAAAACGGTTCCAAGTAATCGCAGGTGAATGAGTCAAATTCATGCAGATGTTTACAAAGAAAGTGTACTACTGTGACAATATTAGCTATATGAATATAATTATATCGTTATTAATTTTAGATACGCGATTCCATATTATATTCCCTATCAATCAAATTCTAAAAAGTGTTTTTTTTACTGCAATAACAAGTAAAAATATACATAGAAAAGGTTAAAACATAAATTTTTATGAAGTGTATAAACTTAATGTATAGGAGCATATAAAAACTTTTTCAAAATAACCACAGCATGTAACCGAATGAAAGACTTTGATGCTTAAAATGTTTATGAAGAAAGTGGAATACTGGTGTGTATTTTGTATTTAAACTACCAATACCAGCCATATACAGTTTACATAATCTGTTTATGTTCCTAAATTAATATCATTTATGACCTTCAGACACATTATGCTCCTCTTCTTTAAATGCTCAGGTACTAAACTTTCCCTTTAGTTGTAAAATTCCATATTCATATTCAATATTAAGGGGATTTAAACATGCACAGTAAAGAGATTAAATGAAGCAATCGTTTCACTAACAACCAATGCACAATGAGTGCCACCTGTCACTCATTTTGGCCAGCCAATCACATACTGAGGTATAAAGCGCTGAACTAGATCATTTTGTGCGCTATGGGGTTTACCATGCATTTTGAATGGCTGCATCTGTAACTAAACTTTGGTCATCGATTTTTGCTTCTCCCCAATGAAAACCCACCATTACTTGCTGAACTTGAAATTTAAGAAAAGTAGGTGGGTCAGATTTTGATTTAATTCAGGCCTTAGTTTTTGGATCTTCCACAGTCAACACCATTGTTTTATAAGGTTTTCGTATTGATCTGTGCAATCGAATCATCAAAAATACTCACTTGGTTTCAACAGGGCAATTAAATCTGTGGCATATGTTTAATATATTTTTTTAAAACTCCACTTCAAAACTCTCTTTCTGAAACAAACAACAGAAGATGTTCTGTCAAACCATGGTGACCATCTCTTAGGCATGATGGCCCCCATAACATAACATTTAAATTTTTTACTCATTTAAAAGAATAATGAAGAGTGAATGTCAAAATATTCTTAAAAACAAAAATTGTCAAAAGCATGCATAACAAATACAGTACTGAAAAGTTTGTTTTTATTTGTTTTACTCTTTTGGTTATGCGGCTGTATATTTTTCTTTTTGGTTATATTTCAAGACCTCACCAAATTCAATTAAATTACTTTACACTGGCTTTAATACTTTTAACACAAATCCAAGTAGTATTCTGTGTAGAAAGGACCTAAATATACAGATATGTCCTATACATACATAAATCTGTATGTACAGGCTGTAAAGTGTTCTAGATCCACTTAAGAATAAAGTCCTTATCAGAGGATGTTTAATCATCATTTACACATTATTTAGCTTTTAATCAAAAAGAGTGAAAATAGCCTTCAGGTATGCAGTAATCCCTAATGTTTTCAAGGGAGAAAAATCAACTTATAGCACCTTAATTAAGTTTATGCGTTAAATGTACAACAGATTAACATTTGATCAAGAAGCAATTGCCTACTTGATTGAATGTTGATCAATATGTATATTACATTCAGATGACATCTGACCTTTCTAATAATTTCAGAGAATTTTATTTCTAGGACATTTTCTGCAGGCCAAGTGATTCCATCATTTGTCTCATGAGAATAACAATGATTCCAGCATTTCTATTCAAGGCTTTTAATCTTATATATATATATAAGTATATTTGAATCTTGCACATGGAAGATTCTGTAGATTTGGGCAGTTTCAATTTTGAATTAAGCTTATTAAGCTTATAGGTAAAGAAAGAAAAAAAATCTAAATTTTTATGTCAGGGCACACTGTAAGCTTTCAGATCTCATAGCATTCTTAGAGACTGATTAAAAAGACATGTGAGGCAGACAGGAATGAAGGCAGCTTGAACAGAAGCCAAAAAACTCTCAGTAAAGCTGATCCTACTGGAGGATTAGCACTGATTTGATACTGCAAAGACTCCGGTAGGAATCTCATTTAATGTCAGACATATGAAGTTGATAAAAATATAGTTGGTCCAGACTAAGATGATCATTGGCACAACATACAAACGTAGATAAGAGTGTATCTCAGCAAGCCAGATATAGAAGTAATTTAACATAGAAGATCAAAATAGATTTTTCATCTTCTATAGTTCATTTTGAAGGACTTCAGAAACAGGACTACCTAAATTTACACATGATTCATATTTGTGAACAAGAATTCTCGTTATACTTCTGTTCTTTTTTATATAAAAACACTTTCACTTTGTCTAAGATTAACTTACCTTAAAACACCCATTCTTTTTCAAAGTGCTTGAACAAAAACCAGAGATACAGTACTAGAACTCTACAACTAAGGACAGCTCTTTTTTTATATTTTTGCCAAATTCCCTTAACCCTTCAAATATCTGAGAGAGAGCAGAACATGTTCCCCCTGATTCTTAGTTTCAACTGATAAATGGGGTCTTCTGTTCTTAAGCTTTGTCAGGGAAGTTGAGGAATGAAATGTCTCTATAGATGGAAAACACTCTCTAGTCTACTTAACCACTACCCACTATGTCAGTGTACCATCCTTAAATGCAAGAAAAAGGCATGTTAACCAGAAATCCCAAAAGTAACACACAAAAAAACATTTTGTTGTGATTAGTTTAAATTTAGATAATGCACCTTCTAAAAAATGCCATGACATCTACTTTCTTTCAGTAAAAAAAGTAATGATTTATGTGCATATTTAGTACTAGTGGTTAGTTCAGAAGGTTAGAAATAGGTATATTTTTATCGTTATGTGGCTGTTTACTACAGGCTGATAAATTCGAAGGTTGGTCTCTACTGTATATGAGCTCAATTGTGACCACATCGTGAATCAGTACTACAGTATGTCAGATGAAATGCCCCTTGCTATAATACATATTAGACCAGGAGTTTTATCATCCCACATAAAAGTTATCAGATAATATCAGAAACATGTTCAGGTAGGTAGCTGCGTCAGCATGCGTAGGCTGCAAAGGAACAAGTCATAGGGTTTTTTTCCATGCTGAAAAGAGAAGAAAGAAAACACAACGTATGAAATGTTGTATTTTCTTCTCTTTTGGAATAAACCTATGACTAGTTCCATATCAGAAACATGTTGTGTATTTTGTTTATGAAATAGTTCCATTTATGATACAAAAAGCCAATTAAAGATACCAATTAAGTTACAGATGGCAAACACAGAAACATTGCTTTTCAGATGATGGTTTATGTGTTACTTTAGAAGGAGAGCAGCATGTGCTGCAGAATGTTTAATTAAACTAAATTGTATTTTTTTTATTACAGCACAAAGCTTCAAAATGAAATCATGCAAAGACTCCATTTCTTTCCTTTAATCCCAGCACTGCAGAGCATGTTTGGTGGTTGAGTGCCTAAATACCTAATATCTCAGTAGCAGTTCTGTTTAGGAAATCATTTTGAGCAAAAAGACAGAAGTAACATCTGCTGTCTATTAGCAAAATAAAAAAAATGCTTATATGGCATTTGGAAATTAAAGCTTATCTTTCATTTTTGTGTCACATAATTAAAATATAAATCTTTAAATATGCATGATAATACTTGATTTAACAATTTGCCTAAATCTGTTTCAGAACTGAATGTAAATTATTTCTGAAAACATTCATCTTAGTTGTGAATCCCTAAATTGTATCCTACACTTCATTCACAATCTGATGTCTTTCAGAAATATTAATTCCAGATACTTGGGATTTTAGCAATCCGAATTACCTGCTTAATCGAAGATGACAGGCACTTTTGGCCAACTATTCAAAGTTTTCCGAAGCATCTCTTCTGAAAATCAGAGCAAAAGAGTGGAAAAATGTTAGCTGTGTATCACACAGTAACCCCTAACACTGTCTAAGAATATAATCTAGAACACTTGACATTTTCTTAAAAGTGACTGATGTCTAGAGAAAGAAATTGGAAAGATGGCACCTGTTGCTTTCAGCAATGAAACTGAAAGATAGGAAATTCATGCTACAATATCAGATAAAATGCATCAGATTAGCCTAAGCCTGACTTGTAGGGGAAAAATATCAATCTGTTCAGCTCTTGGCCTTGCCAGTGACCCAATTTAAATCTGATTGAGCATTGTTGGAAAGCTTTGAAATGGCATGTAGCTGTCCATCAGACAGTGGCAGTGACAAAAATATACAGGAACAGAAGAAAGGACACAAGTGATGGTCACACAAGCTATTATTTCAAGACTGGCATTACATAATGTTAAACATTAACTACAATTTGAGGACTTAGCACTGCTATAGCTCTTTTCTTTGCATTACTACCTTATAAGTAAACCTGTGTGAAAATGCTCTGAAAAGAATTCAATAAAACTGTGAAATTAATAGCTTTTAAAAAGCTGTATGGCCCCTTTGTTTAGATGTTGATTTACATCTAGCTTAAATTTCCATTGTATCTATTATCAGTAATATGTGAGAGATACACTAATTTTACAAATTTTACAAATTTTAGCCTTGATTTTACAAAAAGGGACTTGAAGTGTTCAAGAATTATACACCATGTTTTGCCCTTTATGTCCCTTTGTTTTTTTCAATAAAGGAGAATGCCTAAGAAAATATATTCTTGTTTGATTGTGAGCAACAGATTCCAAAGCACTAATGTTTAAAGTAAAAAAAACAGTTATGTTGGAGTTATTTGTTTCCTGTCACAGCAAATTACTACCTCATTGATTATCCAAATTAGTTTTGAATTCATTAGTTTTAGTTTTAACCACGCATATTTTACACTGAGAAATTATATCAAAGATTAATGAATGAAAATGAAACACTTGTTAGAGCCCTAAATAACACGTGATAAGGCAGGCATTAATTCAGCATACAGTATAACATGCATTCAGAAATTGACAACCTTTAGTTTACATTGCAGAATCCATGCTGTTTTCTCCATACAGCAATGACTGCCTCCAAGAGCCCATGTACTGTACCTCTCCAGTAATCACAGACTGCCATTGGCTGATTCTTTTCTAACTACTGTATGCAAAAATACACTAACCTGGAATAAGTGGGATATGATTGCATGTGATAAAAGTGACAACTAAAAAGGGGAATTGCAAATTGCTACTCTAATTCATTGCGAATGTCTAGCTGTGATTTTCTATTTAAAAAAAATACACTGGGAAAAAAAACAGCAAGCAAAGATAATCATTTAGTCATATTTGTAGAACCACTTGGGGAGTTTCCTCTGTTCTTGCGTTCTTATATCAAGTCAATCGCTCTGTGTGGTATAATGAGGGGTGAGTTATGGTGAAGGAGATTTTAATAGGATGTAATGAACCTGGGAGCTCACTTTTAATAGCCTTAAATCTGAGCTGTTCCAATTTTCAATGTGAGCAGTTCTGTAAAATGTTGGCAGCATTTCCTGATCAGGCACCCAGGAGTGTTTAGATGTCAGATGCGGTGCAAAGGTAATGCCTCAGCCATCTGATAGGTTTAATTGGTAGTATTTAGGGGTAAAATACTTTTTTAGAACCTGAGAAAAGTTCTTGTTGTTTTAAATGCAATGCAACAGCTTTTATAGATACAGTATACTGTATTTTCATCAGCTGCAATTTTAATGCAATGCAACTATTTGTTGTATACCTAAAACATATTACAACATTCAGGTGCACTTTTTATTTTGGAAATCCAAAATGGGGCATCACATAAAAGAATGGTGATAGAAAACTACTGACCCAACACATGAAAAACATTTTTTGAAAGCTTTACATATTTTTATTTCCCATTAGTCAGTGTTACAAATAAGGATTTTTTTCCTTTCTTTTCTATCAGCAAACCACCTCTTCTACGCATAACCTTGTCAGCATCATTTTATCTATTCAAATTCCGAGGTGTTTTTTTTAATCATTCACAGGTACATCAAAATATTTGGAGTCCCTTCTCAAAGAGATGGCCTTGATTATCTCTTACTGTTTAGGTAGTTATTTAATAATTGTGATGCTCTGCAGTCTCAAGGACTTTTTGAAGATCTGTATAACCTTCATCGTTTTTAATATTCAATTGTCATTTTCCCAGTTTTAATATTTACTTGAACTTTCAAAAGGTTGTCTTCCATTCAAAACAGTTTCTCTTGCAATGCTTTTCTTTACAATACAACTGTAAACATTTATTGAAATTATTCAATGCTAAAGTGATTGTTTGAAAGGAACAGAGGTCAAACCTTATGAATTGTACCTCCAGTTGATCAGTCAAACACACACCATACAGCACCAATAACACCACAAAAAAATTAACACTAAAACTATACACTTTCAGGAGAAATGACAGCAGCCGAAAGCTTGGGAGAAATTAGAATCGTTTATTGAGATGTGGAGATTTGGCGTAACCCGCTTGGCTGAGGGCCAACCTCCCGGCCATTGGACGGGGAGGATAGGACCCCCATGTGACCAATTGGGCAGCTGCAAAGGTGGAGAGGGGGTGGAGGAGGGATGCAGAAAATGAACGAGGAAGAGGAGAGGGTGACGTTTGATATATATGGAGGCCGGCTGCTTACGTCAGGATTAGTGAGAATTGCAGCAGCTGTGTCGAATGAGCTCGGCTGCCTTCATTCCTCCCGATCTTTCATTAAAAACTCCATAAAAACTTCCCTCAGACTACAAAAAGAAAATCTTCCAAATAAATATTTTACTTATATATATATTCCAGGCCTATTTCTTAGACCAAATGCACACAAGGAGGTGCCTTTCTTTGAACAAGACCTTAAACCAAAGTTCTGACTACTTTGTCCTTAAATGCTCTGTTCATAAGAGAGGGGATGAAGAACCCAGTGTCCTGGCTACATCCAGGCTTCAACAATCTGGCGTCCCTACCTTTCCTTGTCAATTCAGCTGGTAAAATTTCTAATTTCTCATTCTGATATGCTTTGCACCGAGGATGTTTGCATACAATGCCTGCAAACATGTCACAGAGGTCAGTGCTGCACTTCAATGGTAATGATTTTACAGAGGCCCTTGGAAATTAATTGAGTTTTGCTATAAGGCCACTGTTTCATGGTGGAGGCAAGGGATTTAGTGCATTTTCTTCCACAGCCACCAATTAGTATTGGTGACTATATGAAAGTAGCCCTTGTTTTGTTGTCTGTTGCACAGTTGCAATGTGTCTGAGATGTACAGTAATTGTGTGCAAATAGTAATGAAAGCTGTCTTTCCCAGTGAACTCAAATGGTTATGAGCAGAACCAAAGACACTTGACAAAAGCTTTGCATTTCTTCTCAGTGTTTTAAAATTGGCTACAAGTATGCTTACTAGACCTTCTCCTTTCTTTCTGCAGTTCTCATTGATTAATGCTTTCTTGTCCTAGCCTGGCAACCTTTGCATCTCTCTTTTCAATGCAGTGTTCTCCCACACTGCCTCATTACTAGGAAGTTTGTGTGGTTTCAATGCACTGTGTTTGTTACACATTCAAAGGACCGCTGTGGACATTAATAATCCGTGGTGCAACTGTCATTTTTCCTTAGTTACAGATGTGGCAACCCCAGGCAGTCATGTTATCAGGCTTCAGCATAGATCCCAACACATTACTGCCTACATCTCTCCCTGCTGCCACGTTGACAATACACAAGGACTAATTTTGCCGATTTTTCACATTTTTTAATACACTTTCTTTTCTGCCACAGCTGTCAGAGGTTAAAACATCTCTTCTTACTCTAAACCATGCTTTATGATTAAACTGGACTGTAAATATACTTTGTAAAGAACCTGTTACCCTTGCTTCCTTTATTCTGACAGAACTATACAATGTTTTCAGAGTAGCACATGCATTATGTATGCAAGCTTTCAGTATTTCAACTTGCTAGCAGAAACAGAGCCCTGGTGATTAAAATCAGTGAATAGTTTGGATAAACAGGCTGTGGATTCAATGCCACTGCTGTGTACAAAATAACACTTCATATTTTTGTTGCCTTTTTCACAAGAAGTAGGAAAAAAATGGAAATGTGGGTGTTGATGTTCCAATCAGCAAAATCTATTTTTCAAATCTTTAATGTGTCAACTAAAAGAGGTTTATTTCTAGTCGAAGCCATCCTAAAATTGTGCTTTTATTACTCAATCAAATATTTTTTAGGCAAAAACAAAGTTTAATAAACAAGAAATAAATTTAGAATCAATAACAATCAATGAAGTGAACTGTTTATCAAAACTATAAAAGATTAACAAAACCTAAGTGTGTATGCTTTTTTACTTGGGTTTAAGAATAAATCAGGCTGCTTAAATTCACAGATGACAAAGCACAAAATACTGTAATAATTGCTATTCCGAGTGACCTGCCTAGTGTATAATCTAAAAGATGCTGATAATGCAGTTGATCTTCACCAGGGATTGAGTACTGATAAAAGGAAGAAAGAAAAGATTTCCCCAGAGGAAATTATTAAATAGCATGAAATAGCTGTCATCATTCGGTTTACACATTCTGCTTTCTAGTGTTGTATGTGTGCTGCATATATCTGTTTTTGTTTAAATCAGAATTATTTTAATATATAACTGTTATTAAAACTACTGTAATATTATCTGCATATGGAAAAAAATCTGCCATAATGTTTACACTTTTGGGTTTTTTAAATGTTTAGTTTAAATGTGTTACTCTAGTTCTAAGATAATGTGCCTCTCACATAATCTATGTATACATAACTACAGTAAATATCATAGCTTTGTGTTTTTGAAATATTCTTAAAATTGTTTTTTTACATTTTTTGTCATATGGTCCATTGTATTCAGGCATATATTCTTATTGGAATATGAGTACCTAAACTTACACACATTTGTTACAGACTTTGTTGCTGGGAATTAGAACCACATACAGAGAAATTCCAGCCTAGCCTTATGCAGTTAGTCTGCAATTTCCCTGCTGCTGCCTTCTGTGGGCAGATAATCTGTTTAAAGAAACAGTAAAGTTCTTCCTCTAAATAAATAAAATAAATGTAGAAATTCTGTCAGAAAGAGGTATTGGTAAAAGCACAAATTGTTGCATTGCTTTTATTTAAGAAAAATACAATAGATAAATTAAGAAATTTCCATAAAAAATGCATTGAGCACACTTTCTTTGGCTCCTTGCAAAAATTCAGAAACAAAAAGACTGATAAAGGTAATCAGCTGTCATTTGCTTTTATTTATTTATAGTTAAATGTTAGAATTTTTATCATTATGCATGGACATAGCACATTGACTTATCCAAAGAAGGAAAAAAAAGGCAACTCAGTTGAATCTCAATTTATTTTTCTTGTACTGTGGGCTGATGGCCCTGGTTGGTGTTGTATTGTTTTTTGTGTTTTTTTTCTAATGGCGCAATGTATGTTACTGTTATTACAGTAGTATTACTTAGATGTATTATATACTGTACATCAGCATGGGTATAGAATAGTATTTTTCTCAAGATCTCTTTTCATTTGATTCTTGAAAGGAGGACAGTTTTTTTTTCAGTTATTGGAATACTGACCTCCCAGCAGAGGAAAATATAATGTAGGGAGATATATTTCTAGGACAGGGTTTTTAAACATTCTGAAAGTGAGATTTCACCATCCAAACACTACTGTAGATAAAATGACTTTGAATACAATGGACTTCTAAAATAAGTATTCAAGTCATGAGTGATATATGCAAATATGGTGCTTAATGTTTCATCTTTTCTGTCAGCTCATTTAACTAGGGTTTGGTTTTGAATCAACAGACGTTAATACACAAACTGTTGCCTTCAGTATCATATCATCCAAGGGAGTCCACAGAATATATTAAAAGTTTTGAAATTATTGTCATTTATTTTTTTTAAATTGCCAAGTTCTAAACATGAAAGAAGAAACAAAGAAAAAAAATGAATACACATTTTTTATTTAATGTTGTGTAACAAAAAGTGACATTTCTGCTTACAGATTTTTAAAGTTTAGAAGGTTGTCTATCCCTTATTCCATTTGTAAAGTAGTTTTATTGGTGGGTGGAGAAAAGACACAATGAATGAAAGCAAAACAGGGAATAATAGAGTAAAAACTCAAAGATTGAATAATATGTGATATCTGAGAAAAATCCTTTAAAAAGTCAGCAGTGTTGTTGTTCAGATGTAGCACTGTTCAGATTTAACACTGGACACCTGCATCATTTGCTGCTGCTGCTGGTTGTTTAATCAAGGGTGACAAGCATTTTGTGCCCAGCTCATCAGTCACACCAAATAAGTTGAGTGTAGACAGCTGAAGATAACGTGGAGAGACTGTTCATTTCAATGATGCACTTAGAAAGTTAAAAACCTGCTTTAAGAGGTTTTCATGTGTAATTCTGCCATTATCAAAGATAGATATATAATCTCATAAGAGTCTAAATGTGTATTTTGTGGATCTTTATGAATTCTCTTGTGCATTTTATTTTAAAATGTGAATCTATAGTTATATACTCCAGTGGGGATATGGACTGATCATGATATGAGCTGCCAAGTAATATCTTTAATATTAAGAAAAATGTAAAAGACAAGACATCCAACTATGATACCAAGTGATAATAGAAACATAACTATAGTTTCTAAATTATTGTTGGAATTGTTGTAAGTATGTAGGAATATATATATATGTAAATGCATATTTACATACACACACAAATGATGGACATTCTATTACTTCAGTGGACAGTGTTAAAAAACAGAAGATATTAACATGCATTCTCAGTGATCTCGATCATCTTTTTAATTTTAATGCTCTATTTCCAACAACAAGAAATAAATGATTTATCACACCATTTCTATTCCATTTTCCAAGTGCTTTAGTATTTATTTATGGTGGAGGGGATATGACTGGAAGTTCAGACACATTGATTCTCTTTTCCATTTTTAAGGTGAACCCTTTCAGTCTTTTTGCAATAAAACCACTCTAGTTTTAAGATCACTGATCTTATCTATTAAGTATCTATCATCAGAAAACAATAATGGTTCCACAGATGAGATTGCTAAAAGGAAAAAAATGAATTGCAATCAATGTTGTTTAAAAACAAATGTGTTAAACAAATAAGTGCATGCACTCTGTGTATGCAAACCACACCACTCCAAAGGACGTATATTTTATCCTGTGATCAGGTTCTTCATCCAGAAGATGGTTTCAGCATCAGCATCACGACTGAGATCAGCTACCATATCATAAATGTGTGACAGCCTGTTATTCCTGTAGGCTTTATCATAAATTGAATTCTGTTTTACCTAAGTCCCTAGCACTTATTTAACACCATAACAATTGTGCAGAATGTCACCCAGTAATGCCATTTCCCATTTAGCCACAGGTTAGAAGGATATAGTACTAAAGATGCTCTTTTACTTATTAAATAACTTTCTTTGTGTACAGTATATACACAAGGCTGTTGGGGTGGAAAGAAACAACAATATATGACTATATTTACTTCATGGTGATGCTGCTAGAAACACTGACATTGATTACGGCAGTCCAAAAGAGTAGAAATATTGCTCACTTGTTTTACACCATAATTGTTTTCCCACCTCTTCTAAATCTGTCATTTGTATCAGAACATTTCCTCATCAAATCAGAAAAAATTACAAACCAAATGCAGCCCTTGAAATTTATTAAAGATAATGTTATTAATTTTGAAAAAACAAGACAACAAAACACAGAACAGGTACAGAAATGTTCTTAAAGAACAGGTAGAAATGGGCTAACAGATAACAATGTAAAAACAGGTAAATTACACAAATTCTACAGACAATGAAATTATTTTTACAATTGTTTTACAATTTTCATCTAGCAAGATGTAATGTAGTCTTGTTTCCAAAAAAAACAAAACAATTTTGCAAGTGAAAGAATTGAAAGAAAGTAGGGTATTGGATTCAACAACGTGGTTTAGTAGCTTCTTCTGTGCTCCCACATCTCTTTAATGTTTGAATCCCTGTATGTCTGTGGAAGTGATACTGATATTTAGTTCCATACCCTGCCATAAACAGAGCAATCTAGAACGACCTTTAGATGCAATCAGATATAAATGCACAATATCTGAAACAATCTGGCCGTTCAATAAACCTGTCTTGTCGTGATGTATTTAGTGACATATTGTATGTATGTTTCCAAGCACTTCGAAGAACCTTTCCAGACAGTTTTGTATTTGAGTTTAATAGCTTCTAACTTATTGCAAGAAAATTCAGATATTTTAAACACCCTTTTTTAGAAGAAGACTAAGTTTATTTCTGTCCCTTCTGAAAAGAGGCAATTTGCAATGAAACATTTACAGACTTTGGAAGTGTAGAGAAGTGACATTAAAGTTTCAAAGAACTCTATTGACCTGCTTAGGGCTAGAGAGTACATTATTACTACAATTGATTGCCTCAATGGAAGCTAGAGACTAAGTTTTCTAAGTAATTCTTAGTAATGAGGATAAGTTTTAGTCTTTTAGTGCAAGCAGCCAACAAGGGAATTCATCATGTTCCTTGTAGATACTGTCTTTCAACTGTCTTTCCTGAGTACTAGGAAGTTTTATTGTAACACTGGTGAGACCACTAGTGTCTAGCCTTCCTTTTCAGGAAGTTAAAATTTTTCCATATCCAACTATTGAATTGTACTTTTTAGCTCAAATCTGTTTATTGCATTTTTGTTTCGATTACAAGCAAAGGCAGTGCAAAAGTCTTAAAGAGTTTAGAAATCTACCACAAAGAAGTAGGGTGGCTTTCTGAACCCTTGAGACTATACTTTCTTGTGAAGTAAGAAAGAGCTAAAACACTGGTGCAGTATTCTTGAAAATAAATAAAACAAGTACATCAACAGTGTAGGATCAGACATGATAATTGGGAAATATCTCTTTGAAGTTAAAGTAGTATACAACAAGCTTGGAGAAAAAAAATATAGAGTCTATGCAAGCCTATATTTTGTGTAAATGTTTTGCGCTATCATGTCTAAGTTGCCAAGCCTCACAGAAAATGACATCTTGTCAAAGGGTATGTAAGCATTTGCAGGAGGAAGGAAAGGACAGGGTTGCACTTGGTGAATGAAGAATTGTCTAACACTGGATTAAAAATAAAATTAAATTCTATAGCACCAGCATTCTGAGAGTCTAATCTTATGCAGTCCATAAACTGTGGATCGCAGTGCATTACGAATATAAAAAAAAAACTAAGACTGTGATGCATTACATTAAAGGAAAAACTTTCAAATCAGTGCTAAAACCACTGATGACAAAATTTATCATCCTATCGATTGCTACAGGGACCCCTTTTTTAATCAGAATGCAAAATGAGCAATGACATTACAATGTATACTTGAAATCCATTAATATAGCAGTCCTGAAATTGGTTTGAACTAAAACAATTTTAGTATCCAAGGAGAACCCTATCCTAGAAAACCAGCATATGCAACACAGAATACATACAATAAAAAAGTGCAGGACAGATGTTACGAGCCCAAGTGTCTAGGGGTAAAGGGGTGTAACATTTAGGATAATTCTTTTGGAAGCAGGGGGTTTTTGGTGAGGGACTAGGAAGCGTGATAACAAGGATAAGGAACTAGAGTGGTGCCAAAGGAAAGAAAATAACAAACAAAATGGAGCTGGCTAGGACAGTGAGGGAAAGCCAATCTGACTACAAAAGAAAACCCGAAACACACGGTCTTCGGCCTCTTCAACACCCTAGCTAACCTGCACTGACTACCCAAAACCATACAAGACAAATGGCACTCACCCATACTAACTAGTGTACTAATACAAAATCAACTAAGTGTGTAAAGTATACCCAACAACCTAAACTAACCTTATATACAAAAGCTCACACAAAAACACAAGTGAACCAGGAATACAAATAAGGGAAAACAAGAGTAATCAACAGGAGCAGGGTACAAAAGAACACAAAAGTTGAACATGTAACACTGGGGCAAGGTAATGGCAAAACAAGGATGAACACACAAACAAACGAAAGTACAAAGAAACTAACAAAAAAACCAACAAAACAACAAAGCCGGAGCTATACGAAAATACACACACAAAGCAAAACAAACCAACAAACGAAGCCAAAGCAAAGCAAAGCAAAGCAAAGCAAAGCAAAGCAAAGCAAAGCAAAGCAAAGCAAAGCAAAGCAAAGCAAAGCAAAGCAAAGCAAAGCAAAGCAATAACCAAAACCAAACGGGACCGAAGTCAAACGAAAGGCCTCTCCTTGCTGAAAACCTTCATGTTATATAGTGAATAAAATGTGTTCTGATTGGCTGAGAGCTAATTGATGATGACATCATACGGAAAGTGTGGTGTAATGGTGGGCCAATGGGGAAGAGAGAACGATCAAGGGTTAGCAGTGTGGACAGAACAGAAAAAAACACACACAGAACACACATTGGGACGTAACAACAGAAAAAAAGTAAGCATGTTCAAAAGTCATATGATCAGATGGAAAAAGACAAAAGTAAAAAAAAAAGTTCCACAATAACATAATATCAAACTGCCACATGTTAAGACAATAAGTAGAAATCCACTCTAGGAAACATGAACATAAAACTACATAAAACTGCAGCGAGCAACTCTGCCTTGATGCTTATGACCAGACTAGAAACAAAATGTGAAAAAATGTTAAAAAGCAGCTTCCTTGGTTTCAAGACAACATGTGAAACACACACCTTTAAGCCCAAGATAAATAATGCACTTCATTTAAATGGTGCTTCTACTGTATATAAATACAAGATAGACAAGATACAACAGGACTTCAGTCTGTAGGATAGACCTTGCTGTTCTGTAGCTCTGAGATGAATATTTGTGCTTCATGTGCCATGTGGAACAGGTTGCCGTGGATAGGTTTTAGCTTGGCTTCATAAAGTAGGAAGCTCTATGCTCCAAACTGGCAAAGGGATTTCTGAACAGGATGAAATATTTTTCTGTTCTGTACCATGGTTGCAGAATATTCTGGAATGAAAACTTGTTCATTTCCATTATTCCAAGGTTGTCTCTCTATGGCAGCCTGAAGGATAAGCCAAGTAAGTACAGTATAATGGTAAAGTTAAAAATGAAAAGCTTGTCCCTAAGTGCAGTGGAACATAAATCCTGTGTGCTCTCATTACAGTATTGGGCTTTTTTCGTGGCTAGTGAACCTAGCCATGAGCCTTGGTGCCCTCCAACAGGCTAACAATATGTGAAATTGATAGGTCATTTCTATCCTCTGATTTGGCCAGATGGTATTTACTGTAAGCTGGTTAATCTTCTTCTTTTACGCTGTTACTGTTCGGGTGCTAATATCCACACAGTTGCTTTCTTTGTTGACAGATGACAGAGCATCTGTGTCCCTTTCCTTCAAATGCTGAGGGCAAGACCGGATGGTTCCCAGAATACTGCAGATAGCTTTAACATCCGCTTTTCAGAATGTCCTGAGGCAGCCCAAAATAAAATCCCTCAGTGACCTAGGCAGTATACCAGAGAGCAGTGGAGTTTTCCCTGGTGAGTTATCTCAAGAACGTAGTTGCAGGCTGTAGTCCTTCCCTTTTTTGTACTCATGGCTTTGTGGGTGGATGTACCAAAGACTTTGCCATTGCCAAAGCTGTGTTTCTCAGGGGCTTAACTAACTGTGTGTGGCTATGGAAATGATCACAAAATGATTAACTTCATTTTATTTAAACAAAAAAAAAACAGGCACAGAGTGAGAGCATCCTATGTGTGTTACCATCTTAGCTGTGTGGCATCAGAAGTTCTTCTCTTAGGTTGTTTTGTGAAAATGAGGTCCAGTCAGTGTTGTCAAACTGAAAAACAAATCTTTCAATTTCCCATAATGGTTTAACTTGATTGTGTGAATTTGCTTGTACATTGTGGCATGCCTGGGGGTGCCAAAACAGTATCTTTAGATAGATGGAGAAAGACGCACCAATGGCAGCTATATGAAATATAGTATGTGCTAATTTATTTACAGAGCTGGAAAAAATAAACCACATCCACAAAGAAATACCTAGTTCTTCTTCATAGCTCTAACTGCACTTTATCAATTCCTCTCTAAAGTACAGCCCAGCATGTGAACACAACAGTTGTGTTCACGTACAGTAGATCTGTCACCTAATCATAAACTCCATGTGTAATGCAAGAATTGTCCAAAATGAACACAATTATTTTTCACCAGTTTATCAAATATTTCTATCATAATGGCTTCTCATTATGGCAGTATCTTACATCATAATACATGTGTGATTTAAAGTATATATTTACAGTCCATTTTGTGGTTCTCTTGATTTCTTTGTTTGGTTTTGTGTTTTCAAAATGTCATCATTTTTTGTATGTAATGTAGATTATGCTCCTGCTGTAGCAACTTGATTAGGCACCATGTATTTTCTTCTTTTTAATTATTTATAGCCAGTGTTATTGTTAAATATTCCAATTAAAAATGTAGTCTACCCATTATAAAAATGTCAGTATGAATAATACGGTGCATGTCAACTAGTGTTACAGTACCATTTTGATTCCTGCTTAGCTGGCAACACAATTTTCCTTCAAAATACTGCACAGCAATACTTCCAGATAGTTAAATAAAACCCTTAAGCAATTCATTACTTTAAGATTGTTTAAAACAGGTATGGAATTTGCAAACTAGGTTTTTATGATTAATTTATTTTGAAGTTACTTTACTGTTTCTAATTGGATTTGTGCTATGCTTGATATTTGTATTCTGTCAAGTATTTTTTCAGGTGTTTAAATATGAAACTGTTATAAAAGCAGTATGATGAATGGGAGAAGTGAAGAAAAATGCACATCTTCATTTCAGAACTGCAAAAAGGCCATCAAGTTCACATTTAATATGAAGTAGTCTTAAAATGAATCTTATTAAAGTAAGATGTGTGTCAAATGTCTGTCTCCTTGAAGATAAGAAATTCTTAATAATTTGTGTCTGTAATATTGTATTCAAATAAAAGCCTGAGTTCTACAGCAACAACAACAACAACCTTGAAGATTTCCTTATTGAGAAATTGTACATTAAGGTAAGGCATGGTGTGGCTTTGTAGAGGAACAATAGGAATGACCCATGATTCAAAAAGTTGAATTGAATATCTGTATCACACTGTTGATTCATCATGTATATTGCCAATGCAAACCTAGCCATAATTTATATGTACTGTAGGATGTGGACATTCTTCATTTTTATTCATTTAATGAGCTACTTTCTATTATTTGTGTTTCAGCGTGGTAATTGTTCCTGCAGCCACATACAGTAAGTACAACATACGCTTGCTTTGAATAAGCATATTGTCATGAGTTTAAGGATTGCAAAAAAATGAAAATCTGACAAAGCAACAAGCAGATAAGTATTCAACATGAATTTACAGCATGCTGTAGATATTTATGGTAATTTTCTGAATGCCATACAGCTAGATTACAAAAAAAATGATAAATATTCTATATAATGGCATTTCTGACACATTAACATACAATATTGAGTTCAAATAAAAAATCTTATAATTGATTAAAATGCATACCTAGATTGAATAAGACATGTAGTCCATCACAATAATTGTGTGTTATTTTTTAGAATGAGCTAATATCATGGGCTATGTCCATGCTGACCAATTACAATGAGAAGTCCAAAATGCATACTTTAAATAATGTGTTGTTTAAAAGAAATACAGCATAAGTTTTTTTTTTTCCACTTAAATAATGTTGCATTTGCAGTTGTACTTCAGTGCTTTTTGGGATTATGCCTCACATTTTCACATAAAGAACAAAACAAAGAATCTGTAGATTTGGAACTGTTGTGTCAATTATTTTAATCCTAGTAATTTAGTAATCCTAGTAAAGTCTCAAATTAATACACTAAAAGTAAAATAGAAGGTCAATACAGGTCATTATACAAGTGTAACAGAAATGACAAAACATAGAAGGCCTATGCTAAAAGCAGAGTAAATTTATAACATTCATTTATACAAACTATTACCTTAAGAACTAATGTAAAAACATCAAAAATACAATATATTGTGAAAGGTTTTTTACTTAAAAATTAACATTAAATGCTATTCTTCCTAACCTGTACCTTATCGCAGGTGCATTGCTGTTGCCATTATCAGAAAGATACTCACAACAACATAGATAAAGAAGGAAAGGGCTCCACCTCTTAATGTTAAAACCAGTAAAAATCTTATCACTCTGGTATTTTATATAACAAACACTGGAATCCTGGAATGGATTGAATTACTGGTACTGTAATATCTCACCAAATGTCAGGAGCTCAGGTCTAGCGGTAGCTAATATTGTTTGTAAGAGTTTCTGACACCATTTATAGTGTATTGATAGATGGTGTAGACACAGTTATAACAGACATAAATTAAGGGTTTGTAAATATTTAACTTGTATAAAACCAAACACTAAAGTACTTTTGTATGCAACATTTAAGTATTTGAATTTTGAAAGTATTCTAGTTGTAAGTATTTCTATTGGAACCAGTTTGTTTGTAAAGGTACTTTAAATTAAATACCACCTGACAAATTGCCCTCTTTTTTATCACATTTATGTCAATGACATTCCCATCACTCTGTTCCATGGGTCATACTTCATTTTTCATTGCAAACCCAGTAAGGCATTCTTTTTTGGCAACATTTCTTCCATTAGGTAATTTTAGTTACTGTTAATCTATGGATGATGATTCACAATGACCCTTTGTATTCAAGGTTCCTGGTATATAAAGTTAAATAAGAGGAGCTTACAAAGGTTCAGCTCTGTTGAACTCCCTGAGACTTATGCACAATTGGCTTTAGGCAATTCTATTTCCCATGAACCTTAGGCCTTCTAAATAAATTCTGACTTAATGGGAGTCTGAAAGATATATTGCGGAAATAATGTAGTATACTCCATGAACTTTGAGAGTTAAAGGTAACATACACTTCAAAATAATAAATAAAACACATCAGATTTTTTCAACTCCACAGTGGATGAACACACAGAGAATTATGCTTGATGACATCTTAACATGTCTGCGGTATAATGGAAGTCTTCTGCCAGCTGCTCAGGGCTCAGGTTTGGATAAGACAGAGTTAAAGCTCTGTCTCCTGCCTTGAAGCTTCAGAGGTTTGGGCAAATAGTTTAGCTACGCAACGCACAGCAGTCAGGGAAGCTAACCCTGAGATGATAACATTGTTATGATTAGGATTAATTCCCAAATATATTGTTGATGGGAAGTCATCCATTGTTGATGACAGACCCCCACAGTGTTTAAAAAAAACAGATAATAAATGCAAAGTCTATATTTTTCAGGTGTGACTGTATAGGTGTCAGGTCAGGAGTCACATAAGTTACAACTCGCTTAGTGGACCAGATTAAAACAATACTTCAGCCCTTCCACCATGATGTTTTTCCATAAGGCCCTTGCTTTAATCCAAAGGATAAACAGTCTAGAGGTACTAGATTAGTAATCAGTATCTGGTAAGAAATTTCTTCTGAAGCCACTTGAGACCTAAATTGGATGAATTTTCCTGAACGGGAAATGAAGGAAAAAGGAGGCCCTTTAACCCTTCAGTTGGTTACCTATTTACGAAACTGACATCTAATTTCACATACAAAATAAAATAACAATTAATAATACATAGCATAGCTGCACATATTCAGCTGTTTACAGCTCTGTATTTACCTGAATTATTATACAATGAAAATGTATTTAATATCGTACGATAGGTGGCATTATGGTGCCGTGGTTAGTATCGCAGCTTGGCAGTGCTGGGGTTCTGGGTTCAGTTCTGGACCTGGTGTGCTATCTGTGTGGAGTGTGCATGTTCAACTGTGTTTTTGTGGGTTTTCTCTAAGTGCTCTGGTTTCCTCCCCTTGTGGTGTGAGTGTGTGCACGTTTATATAAGTGTATGCCCTGCAACAGACTGGCATCCCATCCACGACGTCTCATGCCCTGTGTCTGTTCCTTTGCTGGAATAAAATCCAGCTCCCCTGTGACCCTGAATCACATTAAGCAGACAATTGATGGACAGATTTTGTAAAATGATAGTACATCGATGCTACAACAAATTAATGTGTGAAGTTGCAAGTGACATTTTACTATAGTACTGTTGAACAATTTACTGTTTACACAAATAAGGTGTTTAGAAGTTAGAACAATATGACTTCTCTTGTCATAAATACAAATTTTCATTTGGAGAAATCAGTTCTTATGCCTGTCAGTATATTTAAAACAAATGTACTTTGAGTTCCTCAATGATAAATTATTGAAATATAAGATGTACAACAAAAAACAGTGATGAATCATTTCTCGGTGTGTGTACCACAATCATCCAAGACTTGCTATTTCCATGTTTTTCTCTTCATAACAAAGTCAGGTCCAAATATGGACACCATTATCATTGATGGCTGCAAGGTTGAGGTCAAGGTGTCTGCACCTCAAGAGCTCTCACACTGATGGGCTCTGGCTGTTGCAGCTGCCATATGAAGGTGAACTCAGAAGTGTGTGACCTTGATCCATGAAGTCTCTCATCATTACACATGGATGCCCTCACTGTGCCCCCCCATTACTGTTTTGATTGGCATTGTAACAGTTATAAGTGCACCAGTGGTATTTCTGTGACTGCAACAGCTTGTTAGGAAATTCCATCTTGAAACCATAGGGTATTTTTTCTTCATAATATTTTCTTACCATACTGTATATCATACAGTATATATCATATATTTGGATATATCTTTTATTTTCCTGTTATATATTTATATTTATTATGATTACTGTGTTTCCACTATGTTTCTCTGTTATACTTTAATATCCTATCCTTTTTACTGTCTTCTAGATTGCTTTCCTATGTTTATATAACATCTTAATACTGAATGAATATAAGGCATCTAACCAGGTCCATTGTTCTCTGTGATCCCTAGTTAAATTTGTCATAAATGTTTCAAGACAATCTCAATCCTTTCTTGAGCAGACTAGCTTCTGTGCACTTCCTACCTTTCCACACTACTGCTTTTACGCCATGGCCAGATGCAAAATAGTCAGTGGCTTTTTGAGGAACAAAGGAATCTTTTTTTGTGATTCAGTCTTGTCTATTGTAGAGATTGTACACTGAATATAAGAGAGGTCGATGCAGCTGAAGAGCCGAGATCTGATGGAAACACCCGAAGCCTCCTAGGTGAGGGCTGGCGGAAGGCTGTGTAGCTGCTCAGGAACAGCAGACAGTGGCTGCTGGAGCTGTGCTGATAGGCAACTGGAACCTGAAGTAGAACTGAACAGGTCCACCAGTAAACAGGACGAGACAGGAAACAGAACTCTCTGATCAGTACAGAGCACACTGACAGCAACTCAATGACTAAGCCCCCAGCAGTGGTGGTGCAGGGCTTAAATGCGGTCCTTATCAAGGTTAATGAGTGGCAGGTAGTTGGGACAGCCTGCTGAACTTGGTGTTGGTGGAGCACAGAGTGGTGTTGAGCTCCTCATGCAAATATGACCAATTTCCTTGGAGACCAAAGACTGAGAACTCAGACCAGCTCTGGCATAAGAAGTACAGTATATGTCTCTAGAACTTCATGGTACTACAATATGTCAGATGGACCAATTTCGGTAATTTGGCCAGATTCTTGGTAGAAAAGGTTTCACCCCCCCTTCTCTCAAGCCTTCCTTCCCCCCCTTTGGTGAAAATATTACATTTTCACCTCATTATAACATTTTAAACAACTAAGCAGTGAAATTAAATTGTGTAGGTAATTAAACATCTTACGATATTTAATGCTGCTGAAAAAATCAAATGAAAAACCTTTTACCAATACCATAAGAACTGTATTGGAAAAAAATACACTTTTTTTTTAAACTGACCACAATATCAACACCAAAAATCTGTGCAGAATTGTTATTGATCTTAAGGTTTTTTTTTTCACAAATATGACCCCCTAATACCAAAATAATTGTAGTACTAAGCCATTATTTGTGTGGATTCTATGGATATCACAAACAGTTATAGGAGGTGCTACAGTCTAGATAAAGTTTAGACTTTATTCAACTGAAAATAAAATGGACAGGCAGGTGACAGGGTGCAAATATCAAAGACAGCAGGTTCCCCTGAAAATTACTACCCAGACTCCTTGAGTCTGCCAAGGGCACCTCTATTTATAGTCCCCTGGGTTTGTATAATTGTGACATGGTGACTTCTGCGCTGGTAAGATTTAGCAAGGCACCAATGCTAAACAGTGTCCTGATGTCCTTCATTTCCTTGAAGAAGATTTCATGCCATCTCTGTTGCTAATTTTTCCAATATAAAACTGCCAGCCCCAGGGTGTTCATATATCATCACACATTGCCCCCACAGTGCATGACCTCTAGATTAAAGAAAGCTCAACAACTAAATAAATCAACAATCTTTTTGCCATCTGATTTAATGCTTGATGTGCACTAAAATTAAAGATTTTTTTATTTACTATTATGTCAATTTTAAATGAAAGATAGCTTCTCAGCATGACAGACTTTTGAAATTGAATTTCCCTTCTATTACAAATCAAACATTTCTGTTCAGTCGTAATCCTCAGGTTTCTTATCTCTGTATCCAAATCTCTGCTAATTTCTGGAATTTTTTTAAGAGAATTTTCTTGTGATCCTGTTTGAAATCAGAACAGGTTTTTCTGGGAAATTTTCATTGTCTTATTGTCATTGTCTGAATGCAGAGGGCATTGGGACTTGTCATTCAGACTATCATTTACATTTGTTCTGAACTCTGTCTAATGATGATCTAGGGACATATTGCTTAATATAAGAATTAGCTCAGCAAAAAAAGATGTTATTGTAATCACCTTGAAATATCATTTAATGACTTCAGGGGAAATAGCTACAGTATAGACCATGCAACAATAAAATGACAAATAAATGACCAATTTTCTTGCACTGACACATGAACACTCAGATGCTCCCTTTTCTGATACAGAAGAAAACATTTTACGATAACCCTATCATGATGGATCAGTACATTATAATGTAAATGTAAAATATAGTTCATATACTATAGCTCTCATAACACCAACTTCTTCTGTAATCTGAGAGCATTAAAAAATGATGGGATCAAACACGGAATCTGAGTATTGTCAAAATGCAATCTATGAATTACAAAAGGAGAATGAAAGACAAATGGTTATTGCATAGTGAATCTTTGTATAGTGAACCATAGCACCTTCTTTGAGACCATTTTGGAAAGGCAATATAATACAAGCTGTATTCGATGTTCAGCCCTCACAAAATGCCCCATATTAGCAATGTGCTAATATTTCTTGTACTTTCTACATTCTATTGCTTGGTTTTTAACAGAAGGTATGGAAATGTGACAGTTTGTCTCATCTAAATATCTTTTCAAACACAATTTGCAAAGCAGCAATAACTATTACTGGCCACTTCCAGTCTTTGACAGCACTTAGCCTTTATTGTCCAGATGTAGAGTGCACGTGAAAAATGTAGACAAATGAGGGGACTGAAGTGCAAATCTATTCCGATGTCTTGGAGAGCAGTCATAAACCCATTGTTACAATTTAATTTACTAAATTAAATACAGTAAGTGCCACCTTGCCAGCAATGACCCACTGTATACTCAAGTACACTGTTCAAATTTCACTGTCTTTATTTACATTTACATATAATAAGATGTTTATTTTCATTGTGAATGTAATGTATTTAGAGACCTCGAACTGGATGAAAATGGGCCTCAGCTGCCATTATAAAACATAGCTATCACAAGAAGAGTAGTGTTGGTGTAATGTACATTCAAAGCTTGTCATACAGCTCCATTACTCTCTTCTGTTATTTCTGGCAATTAGCACTTTCTCTTGGACACACTACCCTATGTAAACATTACAATAATGAAAATAGCAGCCTGCTACTAATAATTGTATTCATATTCAATGGGTGCTCAAGATATGAATGCCTGGTGATGCACTGTTGGGCTGTTTTTTAAGCACAAGAAAATGTTTTTTTTGTCCTTATAGTTTCTTTGTGAAGATTCATGTTTAAAAAGTTTAATCATTCTTTAACTTTCATTAGAAAAAAATATTATACCATGTTCTCTTCATCAGAGAAAATTATGTATTTTCTTTTTTTATTCTTTCAGTCTTTTTCCTCCTACAGTACATCTAACATAAAAGCCACACCACCAGTTTTACTCATACTGTCACGTATCTCCTTAAAATAATAAACACAAAAAAAAAAAACGACCAAACCTTACCAGAAGCAACTGAACTGTAAAGTGATCCAGGGAAGGAAATAAATTTAATTTTTATCTTAATTTGAACCTGGAGAGACTTCAGACGTTTTGGTGCAGTAGCAATCATATCCCAAGAATATTCCACTTCCATGTTGGCATTAATGGGCTTTTAATGGCAAGCAAAGGCAAACATTATTTAAATAAATTGTAAACAACATCTAAGTGATATGTCCTGGTGGGAGATTTTGCTCTTTTCATTACTTATTAAACAGCAATACCTTTGTTGAACATCCTGTGAGATGCCTACCCCTTCTGCAGTTAACCCTAAATGATCACAAGTATAAAATCAATAAGCATATTTATGTACCTGTATGCTATTTATTGAGTAGAAATGAATAATCTGGAAAATGAAGTCTACTGTACAATAACATCTCTGGAAATCATATTTTTAGCATTTTTGAATAACATTCAAGGTTTAATGAAACAGACTTTATTCTCCAAAGCCAAGTGTTATAATAGAAAACTGAAAGCACAAAAGAACATTCTACTGCCATTCTTCAATAGCTTCACAGATAAAAAAAGCAGTCAAAGCATTCAGCAGCAAGCAGATCAGTTTTGCCCTGACCGGTAGTCACCTGTGTACTTTAGACATGTCTTCACTGTATTCTTGTCTGTATTGTGTCCTTCATTTTAAATGGCAGCTCCAGTCACAGCTAAGGATAGAGATAACCAAAAGACTGAAACTGGGCATCAAGCAAGAGTGTTTTTAAAAGGCATTGTCCTGTGTATGTACGGTATGATATGTGTCTCATCAGCTTTTATTGATCCTTTGTTGGATGAAGGCCTATGAGTACTGACACACATTACAGTCCCTCCAGGATTCTGTGAATTATTTTAAAATAAAATCAGTGATGACTTCAGTGTTTTCTTTAATGATTTTGTGTCAAATTCTGCAGCTGGCATTTAGTATTTGTAAAGTTACAAGCAAATAGATATACTGTACATGCATATGAAATTTGGAACAATGGAGTGTCTGACTTTAAAAATGTAACAGACATAAGATGTACATGGTAAAATGAATGAATATTTATTCAAAGAAAACTATATCCTTAAATAGCTGTATACAGTATGTATATACTGTACATACATACAGTATAGTGAACATGTCCATGAGACACCAGTACAAGTAATTTGGATATCAAAGTACCACTGAAAAGTCAGCAATGTTGGTTGCTGTTGTTGCACTTGTTCCCAACACATCCCACCTGTGTATAATTGGACTAAAATCTGGAGAGACTGCTTTGTGATTTCGAAATTGTAGACAACATTCTGGTTTCGTTAGCTTAGGATATTACAATAACATAGATGCCTGCTTCACAATCTGAATCTCCAAAGATGTCTGATTACATCGATGGGTTGACTACAATATCTCTTCCATGTGTATTTGCAGTCATTTTTGAAGCCATATGGAACCAATTCCTCGCTTGTTCATTATATGTAAGGGTCTTGCTTTACCTTTTACATTTTACATACTGTATGTGCCTTTTTCATTGCCAAATGTGGCCAACATTCATTTTTCCAGTGCAGCACAATCATCTTCAATGTTTCAATCTTCAACAGTTTCACACACATGAGGTGCTGGTTAGCGCAGTGGACTGAATTCAGACATAGTTCATCTCATAGGCTTGTTCAAAGATTGCATGTTGTAATTTTTTAGGAGATTAATTTGTCTCATGTAGACAACAGCACTGGAGCCAAGTCCTCTTTAGCAATGACTCATTGTGCAGATGTCCCTGGTGGATTTAAACAAGTGTGGCACAGGCATGCAGAAAGGCTAATTGTTGTGGATAGTAGACCAAATTAATGGGAAGTCCAAGTCTTAAAGTGTGGGCAGGAGTGATTAGTCTCCGTAGAATTCTACTTGTAGTGATTGATGGTGGTCTGATTTTACAGTACAACATGATCTGCCATTCCTGTAAGCTCATTCTAATTCCACAAAGGCAATGCACACCCTCGTACTGCCTGTGTAACAATGACTCCAATATGAAATGATAATGTGATGCTCTACTCGCCAGACTTGAGACCTACTGAACATTTGTGGAATGACCTGGAACAAAGTGTGGTATCTAGAATTTGAGACTAGTGAACAACCATTGCCACGTGTAGGCAACAAGAGGAAGGGCAGAATCCCACATGACAGCATCTGCAACTTTAGTTTTTTTCAGGTGCAAAGTATTTGTTACAAATGTACAGTTTGTATTGGTACTTTGTGTGATGGTTACAATCATTACTACGTTTGTAACCTTCATTGTCACCTCAGGTTAAAAAACCCTGTTAGTGACAAATGAAATAAGCATAATGACGGTATGTCATGTTGGCTCACTAAAATGCAATGAAATATCCAAAAAGATTCATTTTTCTGATAATTTGATTCAGTTGTAAGTGATAATATTAAAAAATCAGCCATTTAACACAGATACCCACCATTCAGTCCATCCATTCTCAAAAGCCAATTAGTCCAATATAGGGACATAGTAAGGTGGAGCCTAATCTGACAGGTAATGGGCTCAAGGCAGGA
The DNA here is from genome assembly GCF_055471065.1 of Atractosteus spatula. Taxonomy (NCBI): domain Eukaryota; kingdom Metazoa; phylum Chordata; class Actinopteri; order Semionotiformes; family Lepisosteidae; genus Atractosteus; species Atractosteus spatula. The sequence goes on from NC_142710.1 coordinate 51,271,684, forward strand.
TATGTCCTGGACAGGATGCCAGCCCATCACAAGAAATGGCATCACAGGAACGAGATAAAAGACCATTTTCAATATAGCAAATCTTGTAGTAAAAATACAGCACATACAGTAAACAGTCATGAAATTTCGTTTGAATTTCTGGTGAACCAACTGGAAAAAGTAAAGTTATAAAAAAAACACAAAATATAAAAATGGGTTGTTCACATTAAAAATAATAAAGGCTTCAATCAGAACAGTCTCAACTTATCATGTGTTCCAGACACAATACAGTTTTATTCTGGTTTGTGTTTAATGTCTATTACTTGATTTCTAGTTTTCCAGTTTCAGTTATCTTCTGTAACATAAGATGCCTGCCGATCCATTTAATGCTAGCAGGAATAGCCTGTGGTACTTACACCATTACCTCTCAGCCCGATTTCATTCTACATTCTCAAAATTCTCACAGAACACATTGGATTTAACAAAAACAGGACACAACATTTCTCTTTATGATTAGTATTTAAAGCTCCTGAGGGTCTGATAGAAATTAATTACATTAGAGTTTAATTACATGTGGAAAATGCAGGAACTTTTTAGGTGTTGAGGTACTTAACAAGTAGGTCAGTAATGTTGAATGTACTGTATGGAAAGTCTTAGGTTGAAAAATTGAATATTTTAGCATTTGTTCATGTACTGTATACTGTATGTTTATTTTAAAAGCACAATCTGTTAGAACATACTATACATAAAAGTCCAGATATCCTGGTTAATATTATTATTCATGTACTCTTAAGACGATAAACCATTTCAAAAGCACCACAATGCAAAAGGCAAAAAAAATGTTAATTACTTGAAAATGTGCATTTTTAAAACACAAATAGTTTAGAATACATAATATCAAGGTTGATTTTTATACTGTTACATTTTGTTTTCAAATATGTGAAATGAAAGATAAAGGTTCTCTTGACAGGGCTTTTCAAAAGTGATAGCACGCTAATAAAAGGTGTGATGGAAGAGAAAAGAAACTAAATTGCCTCAATTTGGCGACTTATTGCTGTTACTATATAACAAGTTCTGGAATTATTGGAATTCTTTGACATTTGACATCTGAAACTGCAGTTTTGAAGTAAGATTGTGCTTTTGTTTGATTTAAGCTAGCCACAATGATAAAACCTTCATTTTCCTGTATAGAGAATTACTAAAATTTTCTCATCTTTTTTAACATTGCATGGGACTGTCCATCTTGAAAGAAAATGTCTCTTACTAAATACAGTAGAACTCTTAAAGACTTTATTTGTGTCTATGGTAACTCTAGTCAAATATTAATTCATTTCTATTTTTCAGTGTTTTAAAATAGATGTACCGTGTAATTTATTCTTCCTAGGTAATTAATAATTCTGTTAGGAATGAAATAGCATTTTGCTTGAATATTCATGACTGAATGTTTTACATTCTTGGACAGGTATTCCTGGGCAGAAGGTAGTTAATACCACATGCACACAATTAATTGAGCGGGCTGTAATAGAAATTACTAGTTCACTTGAAATTAATCTTTTGGTTTATCAGAGCAGATGTTCTTAGTGTGCATACAGATATAAAGGTCTGCTTCTCCTTTTGTAAGCAGCTGTTTCTTCGTAAAGCTCTTTTTTGATTGCTTTATGAAGACTGATGCCAGCTTTACTGTTCCCTGCAGAACTCTAAAAAGAACTAGCTAAATAAGTGTGCAGTGCAGCTGCCTCTTTTTAAATGCATACATAATATTCCTCTTGATCTTAGAGCAATGTGCAATATATTCACCTTCATATAAGAAACAAGAGCATCTTTTTTCATATAAACCCTCAGGCCAAATAATATCAATAGGAAGATTCGCATGCATCTGTTATTAGGAAACCTTTTTGGTATTTCTGAATATCTCTGATTATTCTGGTGTGTCAGAAATCAGGTATAATCAGGATAATCAGGTCACTTCTTGAAGATATGTGGATGAAATATTTTGAGTCTATATTTTACCCCCAAAATGTGTATCCTTCAGCCAGTAAGAAACTTATTGTACACTTGTTATATGTTAATAACATAATATATATATAGTACACCGGTTTATAGAAATATGTATATGTGTAAATGTTTATTCGTTGCCTGTTTTGCATCAATTTCAAACGCCACATGGATTGTCCTTTTGTGGTTCAATAATGACTTATGTGAGATGCGGTATTTTTTTCAGCCTCCCTATTTTATAACAGTAACTGCCCAGAGATTAGCATGCACAGCACATCATGAGAGGGCACAATCTCTCTTACTAGGTAAACTAATCAATCATGGCAACTAAATGTATTTCTCCCATGGGGACTGCTGCTTGGCCAAGCCCCACTGTCCATTCTATCACAGACCAGCCTGAACTAACTAAGCATTCCTAGCCAAAAGGCAGAGCTCCAGCAAAAGCAATGTAGCAGGAATTAGGTGAGACATCTCATTACTAAATCATACAGCCTCGTTGCAATAATAATAACATTAATTGCATAAATTGCAATTGCTGCAATGTGTTATAACCATGAAAAGTATTATTGTGCTGCTGAAAGCTATTGTGTGATTCCCCTGTTCTCAAAGACGTAGACAAGTCTGCAATGCACATTACAAGTGCAATATGTGCTAAGGTGAAACGTAAAAGTGGATCAAAATCAGTTTTCTCAAGTAAATGAATACATTACTCTAGTATCAGATAACAATGTCCACATACTATTTGCAACATTGTCCTTGAGATGAAAGCATGTTCGATTCACAAGTTATGCGTATTGTTTCGTAGCTAAATAACCCCATTGCAGAAAGTAAGTTTGCTTAGTAGTCTGATTGCACTCTAATTCCTAAGACTGCCTGAAATAGTCAGGATTTACATCATTTGATATTTTTAATACTGTGAAAAAAGATATGTGAAAATGTCTATGAGAAAAACAACAGGAGTGCTGAAACAATCATCAGTGCTTCAAGACGAGCAGGCACTCCTAGACAATATTAGTTGTGAAGCATATTCACCAATCTTTATTCATGCATACTGTGATTTAAAACTTGTTCCATCGACAGCTCTCTACACCAGCAGCCATGTCACCCTGCAACTTACAATTGACAGCCCACTGAAGCTAAGCAGGTGTGAGCCTGGTCAGTACCTGGATGGGAGACCTCCTGGGAAAAACTAAGGTTGCTGCTGGAAGAGGTGTTAATGAGGCCAGCAGGGGGTGCTCACCCTGTGGTCTATGTGGGTCCTAATGCCCCAGTATAGTGATGGGGACACTATACTGTAAACAAGCGCCTGTTTGGATGAGATGTAAAACTGAGGTCCTGACTCTTTGTGGTCATTAAAAATCCCTTGTTTCTCAAAAAGAGTAGGGGTGTAATGCTGGTGTCCTGGCCAAATTTCCCATGCCTCCTAATAATCTCTATGAATTGAATACTTTGTTCTCCAACGCACCGGTTGGAGTATTCTCGGTTGCATTTAATGGCAACGTCAGCTCAAAGATTTGGTTCAAACCACCAAATGGAGACGGGCGTGCTGATAAGTGGACCCTGCTGATGCGGGATTAACGCTAGGATGAGAGAGACATCGACAGCTCTGCATTCTCTACTTAATGTAGGAGAGGTAAGATTTTAGAAGTAAGATTTAATTTTTATAAATTAAATTCATTCTATAAAATTGTTTTCAGTAAAATACAAAGACACAATATTTTAATATTATTATTTACAGATAAGAAAAGCACTTCATATTTAAGAAGACCGGGGTAGTTAGGTTATTAAAAGAGTATATTATTTTAAACTACAAAATTAGTTACTCAAGGGCAGCAAACTTCAAAATCTCCTTGTCTACCCACCTAAATAGTCCCTTGAATTCTTGACCTGTCTCAGCAGTGTTGACCTTGAATTTACATCATTACTGATGGTCATTTGCCAATAGCCAGTCTTCACAGATCAAAATTAGTCAATATTTTCTCCTTGAATATGGATATGCCATTAATTACTTTGTGTAGTATAAGAATGGAGGAATTTGTTTTAATGACTTGGAAAGAAAGTATGCCCATCTGAATCTTGAGGTAATTTGCCTTTTATTTAATCACTGCTATGTACAGTATTTATACTGTGTATTAATGTTTGCCTGTTCTTACAAAAGTAATGAATAGTTCATCAAATTATAAAGTTGTTTGTGTTTGCTTTCTGTTTTTAACTTGTCATCAAAGACTGGCCTACAAGGCTCATTGACCTTGCTTTGAAACATATAGGATCAGTCATTTTTTCAAAGCTTTAATTTATAGGCACTCTCCAGCTGTTTTTCCTTAACAAATGCATGGATATGCATCTCTGTTCTTCTGCTGCCTTCTCCTTGAAAAATATAATCCTTGAGAATGCCCTGGAAGTGTGTGATATATTTATTCTTCTGAGTCACAATTTTGTTCACAGGTAAGTTTTACTGACAAGCTCAACCTTATATCCAGGCTTATCCTGTAAAGCTGTTATTATCAAGCATGAACAGTAATACTTCAAAGCATGTTTACCTTCATGATACTGTATCTCATACTGTATACAGTACAAAAATGATCTTGAAGAAGCCAAACAGTGAATCAAATATCATGACTTCCAATGCCGTGTTTGAGAAAATGGCTTTATACATTTGAATTCTAACAAGACCTCAACAATATGAATGAAAATATACATACAAATAGCTAAGTAAGTTATTAGACAAACACTGAATCTGCCCTAGAAGCAGAAAATAAAAAAAATAACAAGCATGTCTGTCCCTCACTGACAATGCATTCCAGAAAAGAAACTCTCTCTCTGCAGTGACTGACTTTGAGATGTAATTCCTGAGACACATGATTATTTCTAAATCATTCAGTTTACACACCAGAGGTATTTTACAACAATGACACATGACATTAAAATGAACAAGGAGGCTATGATATAAATCATGACAGTAAAATTATATTTAATTATTTTTGGTGGTACACTACTAATTGTTACACTACTGTATTGCAAATACAGAACACTTAAGGCATGAATATTTAGCACAGAATGTTTGCGATGGCCAACATATAAAGCCATTTAATCCATCCATACATTTTCTGTCCAATACAGGGTCATGGAGGTGCTGAAGCCTGTCCTTGGTGTAAAGTCGGATAAACCCTTGACAGGACACTAGTCCTACGCAGCACACGCAAAGACACAAACAAGCACACACTCCCACCAGAGCCAACTTTCCCAGAAACCAATTAACCTACCAATATGTCTTTGAACTGAAACTGGAGCGCCTGAAGGAAACAAGGAGATAACATACAAAATCCACACATCTAGCACCCAAGAAATTGAACCTAGGGCCCCAGCTTTCCAAGGCAGCAATGCTAACCAGTGCACCACTATGCCCCTGTATAAAGCCCTTTAAGCTTTATTTTATTAAGCCTTCTCAATAAAAGCATTGTTTTTTGTTCTACCAAAGGTCATTTTATTGATCCTTTGAGCTAATAATCGATTTTTAGATTAAAAGATTTTATTAAATGAAAAAAGTAAATTCAACTTCAGACTTTACAGGTTCCCAAATGTTTTTAAAAGTATAATGTTGAAAACATTTGAATTAAAGGTTCAGACCTTTCCATCACTTAATCTACACTTCACATTTACTCTGTTTCACATCTATTGTGTGTGTTCATGATCAACCACACTTATTTACTGAGAAATGATAAGCTCATGATTGCAGAAAGCAATCACTAATTTTTCGACAGAGTTTCACTACACCTTATTGAAATGTAAATTGCTGAATGAGCTTTTGGCCTGAGCCTTGGTTAGTTATCTTTACCCAAGGTCAGTTAAATTTTACCTTCATAATAAAATACAATGATACATCTTTACATCATAAGTTTGTCAATTAATTATTTATTTTTAATCAAACTTCACGAAGGAGACCATGCCAAAAAGCTAAATCTGACTTTTTATCAGAAACTGATATAATATTCCTAAAAAGCATTTGCATGCTGGATTGTGCCGGAGAATTATTCTTGCACTGATCAAATCCAAATCATACATTCTCATGGTGTTACAATACATACATTACATTGTACAATACATACAGTAAAAGACTGTACAATCCAGTGGGTCAAATGGACTGCTTTTGTTTTCAGCCTTTAAGAAAGAAACAACTTCACATAATCAGAGTGATAAAAAGCAAGTGAAATACATTTTAAGTTGGAAAACCATGTTTCTGTCATTTTGTCTCTATAAGCTGTATAACTAAAGTACACCAATCCAAAAAGCAAAGTATAAAAACCCACTGTAAAAAAGAATTATAGTTCTAGTTTGGTTAGAGACTAAAAATTACACACGCAAAGTGATTATAGAAAAACTATATTTACAGTATGAATGTATAAGATGGTGTCTTCTTGCTTATTCATGATTTCCCATGATAAACTGAAGTGAATTTGACTGTTGCATAAACACAAAATCACCTCATTATCCAGGTCCTTGTGCTGCTCAGGTAATGAGAACATACAGTAACAATAATACCATGTCAGACTTGAGCTCCATTGCACATTTGTGGGATGAGCTGGAAAAACATGGGGTATTTAGAGCTAAAAGACCAGTGAACAGCTACAGTACCTGTTTGTCTATGCAATATGAGAGGAATGGGATAGGATCCTTCAAGACAACATCTAAAAAGGTGTTTTTATGCATACTGCATACAGCCTGTATTGTTTGCAACAGTGGTCATACTGTAAGTAGCAGGTAACTTTCTCAGTAGCCCACACTGATGGCAAATGTTAATTCATAGTTTGCATACTTTGTCAATCAGTGATACTCCTTTTTAAAGTCTTTAAATTGACATTTGAAAGCATACTGTATACTGTATGTGTGGTGTTCCCCCCCCCCAACAGGACAATGTTTAAAAGCAGATTTTGGATGCTTAGAAGGAAATCCTTTTATGTGTGTGTTTTTAAAGGTTGGTTTATTTTGGGGTTAATATGTGGGAGAGAGAATAAATAATGCATATCTGTTGTAAAAGGAGAAATGGCTGTCTTGTGCAGGAACTGTAATTGCTTGTTTTTATACAAGTTTAAATAATTTATTCTACTTGATAGTGGTAATCAATTAATAAAGTATGACTTCTCTCTTCCATGTTTGAATTGAACTTGTTATTATTTTGCAAGTAAAAGAAAGACATGTTGCTATTCCTGTCAGCAGGATTCCCTACTGTGTTACCAATTTAAGATTTGAAATAATTAAACATGCCTGTATTTGTTGCCTGGGATCATTTATCTTTTTATTTTCCAAAGACACCTACAGGTACCTTTAGTAACAAACAGATATTAATGAATTGACAGATATTTGTCCTTATTTTTATATGACCAGCTTTTTAAAATGCTTTTCTCCATGTGTGACAGGCTGGGTCAGATAATCTGAGACTTCAGCCAACCTGTACATGCAGTTAATGGCCTATAATACTTGCATATAGAAACATGAGAGGTGAACTAGGTAATATTTAGATAATTTGATAAGGGTAGAGATTGCAGTTCTTACAGTACATCAGTGTTATTAACTTGGTTAACTAACTTAGTGTTGGGTTTTTTAAGAGCAGGTCTTTCTATGAGGAAAGTATAAATAAAGCCTCCTTGCACAGCATTTCATGCCATTATGACTTTTAATGTGCTCAGGCCTCATGAGCCACCTTATTTAGGTTGAGGCCTGTCATGGTATGTTTATGTAGCATGTCCCATACTGTCAGATGAAACATGAGGAAGTCACTCCTCAGGCTAGCGGATAGCATTTAATATTCCCAAGGCATGAGGCTAGTCTTTTGGTGAACTTGTCTTTGTATAGGATAATATAAGGTCCAAATGCTGTTTAGATGTTTAGATAGTATATAACTAGGTCTTTAAATTTTAATCACAGTAACTATTTCCTTTTAGGGATATTCACAGTTTGGGACACAACAGGATACAATATGGGTTACAATTTATTTTCCTAATTTTCCTCATACAAAGTGTACTTCTCTCATGAAGCATTAGAAATTCAACAGCTTCAAACATGTGCACTAGCCACTGAACCATATCATATACAGTAGCAAACATAAAAGCCTGCTCATGCATTTTTTTAATATTTCAAATATATTGTGTTATCATTTCTCAATCTCTGATGTCGGTTTTATGTGGAGGTTCCGTGCAGAGTTCAAAGTATCTTACTAACCAGTAGCTCCATGTAGTGTAAATTTTTAACGAGAAGTAATCCTCAGAATACACCAGATCATTGCATATACAGGCTTGTTTTACAGAATGTTCTCAGATCCTTGTTCTTTATATTGGATGTATTTTCCTTTTTCCATGTCTCAGTCCATGCTGAGAAAGAATTTACAGACCTAGAGATAACTGGCAGAAATGAGAACTGAGAATTAAAAGGAGAGTTTTGATTCAGCTTTAAATTCAATGAAAGACTAAAATCTGATTTATGGCCAGATGTGTGTAGGTGTTTTCTTTAGCATGTTTAATTTTGGGATCACAAGTGTTAAGGGCAGAGATGAATTAATAGATTCTAACATAATTAATAGATTCTAACAAAAACCACAGAAAAAATCCATTATCAAATGTGTTAAAGGTTAAATTAAGCAGGCGCTGAAAGGAATTAATATTCTCTCAGGATTTTTTTCTTGTCTTATTATTTTTATTTAGGTATCTGTATTTTTTTTTCAATTTATCCTTAAATTGTGAAGTGTGCCACACCAGTAAACACATCATTCAAAATTCAGAATGACATGAAGCTGAGCAAGTTTTAAACTTTATTTGGAGTGCCTGACATTTTGACAGCCATCTCAACCAACATCAAACGTGTGTAAGTGATGTAGGGTATCAAAGTTGGTATGTTGGAATGATGGTGATTTCAAATTGCTATTTTGTGCAAGATACAGTATCTGGGCCTCCTAAGGACATTGTGTGAGTTTTGTAAAGTCTGCCAGTGCTAGCACAATTTTTCTTCCTACCTTATAAAGACATACTGGCTTGGTTAATTAGTGTCTCTAAAACGTCCCTACAGTATGTACTTGTGCATGATGCAATGCAATTGACTGGCAAGGGTGTAATCCTGCTTGTACCCTGTGCATCTAGGTCAGGCTCCAGGATTGCTATGAAAATGACCAGGAACATGCAGTCTTATTTGTAACTGAGATAACTGATTTACTTATAATTGATGACTGGGTATATTACCTTAAAATATGTAATTGTATTAATGTATACAGTATGCTGGAGTTGGAAATGCTTTAGATAAGCAACTTTTTCTTGTTTGTGAACATTGTTTGAAGATTTTGGTCTCTACCGGACATCCTTCACCCTAGCATATAGAGTACAGAAATCAATATACTCAAACAGGCTTTATCTTCCCTGGACTGTAATTTGGTAGTATGAATTATTCATTAACAGAATGGTATGGTATCAGCTCCTAAGAACCCCAGTATGAAAATAAAAGCTTTACCTTATCACTCATAATCTTAGAGGCAGCAGTAATGCAATTCTTACCATTTAGCACTTAGTGGCATGTCAGTAAGGGAATATGATATTAGACCATTAAAACCATCTGAAACAAGAGCACATCAGAAGGAAATCTACTACAGTTGTCATGCAGTGTGTAAGAGAGGAAATGAGGTGTGCAACTTGAATCCTTTGTTCATAAGGAAGTAACTCTGCTTCATGGAAATAATATATAGTTGCAGCATTTTATGGTAAGTTCATGAAGTCTTCTGTTGTAAGTGAAACCTTGTACATTAAGCAAGTTTACTAAAATGAAGCAAAAAACATTTTGCTTTCACAGTTCTTTAGCTTTTATTGCTTACAGAATGGGATAGTTTATTGATAAAATTATTGTACTGTAGGAGGAGGTTTACAGCGTTCAGAATGTGTATGACAGTATTTGAGTTTTAAATTAGTCAGGTAAGTGCCACTCTATGAAAGAAGATTTTATTTTTTTTCACTGCTGTCAGTATTTTATATAAAGGCTGTCCATTAGAGTTTTGTTTATTTGATAGTCTTGTTTGTAAAGTTCTTTGAACTTCCCTTACAATTATGGAAATGTGAATTATATATAATAAGAGTTAATAACTTCAAACACTTGACTAAGCAGGTTAAGTATTCCACCATAAATGCAATGGAAGAATGTGTGTTAAACATAGTACTAATTAAAAAAATCTAAAGTTACAGTAGTTTTTATTCTATTTTCCTTCTGCAGCAGTCAAGTGCTCTTGTATGAGATACTTTTAAGTATTTGAGAAGCTGCAAAATTAGAAAATATCCCAAGGGTGAACATTTTGTGGGTGAAAACAAAAATTCAGTCATCAGTATAGCACTGCTGTACTTCTGAGAGCGAAATAAGAATGCATTCCCTGTCATACTTGGAATTTTGTTAAAAAGAGATTTGTAAGTTGTCTTCTCACAGAATTGACACTTAATTTCCACAGGTTCATATACATGCAGGCCACAGCTGGAAGCAGGATAGTTTTAATATTTTAATCCCACAAAAATCATTTTGCAGCTTCCTGAAATGACACATTGGTTTGTGATTTTTGCTCTGTGGCCCAAAATGCTTAATGTAAAAGATGTTGAAGGTCAAGGATATGTCATTTTGAGATATTTCTTGATCTAATAACCTAGCAACAAATTAACCGCAGTATTTGTGACAGGCTTAATCCTTTCAAGTAGTTTTGGTAGTTTTAAACCTATGTTTTTGTGTGCTTCTTTGTGATAAACATGTGTTTAAACATGACACACACAACATCACAGAAATTGCTTGGTTTTCTTCCAGTACTACAAAAATTAAGTTGCAACCAGTTGATTGTGGTCCAAAATTACAAATGCAATCTAGAAATCCGTAAAAGACCTGATACATTTCAGAATATTCTGAAGCCATAACTCAACTCTTAGACAACTCTTAAACAACGTTTTAGGAAAAGCATATTTCTCCCTGAAATCACAGTACTGTAGGTTGCATTCATTTACAGAATAAGTTTTTATGGAAAGGAAAACTGTCACTGGGTTATGAGATACTTTATCTCTTCTTCAGAACTTGGCTCTTTAGCCAAAATGAGCCCCATTTCCCATTTTCTTTTTGTGTGTTTATATTGTTGTATTTTATTTTCAAAATTATTTAAAAATAAAAAAGTCTTTTTTGGGATCACTTCTTAAACTCAATGTTTGGGTTTATAAACTAAACTGATTGAATTGATAGGCATTTAATTAAATCTGAAGTATTAAAAACAATATTTTAAGCATAATTCACCTGTTGCACTGAAAATATAGTAGCAATGGCTGTGCCCCTCCTCAGAAAATGACATTTTACATACCCACGGTTTCTGTATTATTTTCATGAGCTTGAGAGGGAACATGAAATGCAATATTGAAAAAGTGCTACACTAAGTGCAAAATTAACACTAAATGGGAACACAGATGGATCAAATAGCTGGGAAAGCCAAGGAAGAATAATCAGATGAATGATCTTGCAGGTCTGCAGTCTTCACTTTCATTTACTATTAGTACAGACGCCAGCTGATCTAGCCAGCAGTTTCCGCGGATCATTAAGCAAATTTTAAACTGTAGAAGGGGTCACTTTGAAGTTCTAACCTCAGAAATCATACAGTCTTCATAAATCGAACCAATCCAAGAATACACGATCTAACAGGATGTCTTTGGGGAATTGAATGACTTCATTTAAGACCAAGGATTCATTTAAATCTTGTTAGACAGACATAATGTTAACATTAGGTCTTAAATACACAGTATATGTACATGATGTCAGGAATTTAAAATACTACAGATGTTCATTCATGAATCACAATATCAGGCAATTCAAGTCATCGATGGATTCGATGGCTATTATTACAAAGTCTTTTATTGGTCATTGCAACCCACCCCATCAACAGAACTCCTTTTATTTGTACATACTTGCCATACAAGGCAAGCTGAAGAAGTTAAAAGATGACAAAATCAGAACTTTTTTTGTCATCCAGACTAATAACATTTAACACTTAACTTAAGTCAGTTAAGTCAAGAACATGAACTACTGAAAGCATCTCAGAAATAAAAATGCAACATTTCAAACTGCAGACATTAAGTGTGTAAGGGGAGAAGCAGCATTTTCAGTGGAAGGATATAGTGAATGCAAAAAAAAGAGTTTAATTTTCTTATTAAAGTTAATTGTGCAATGTGTAAAGTATTGCACACAGCTTAAGTAAAGCATTTCTTAAATCATTATAACTAAACACTAATTAGTGTTAATAAATATTTTATATTTAACATAAAAGCATTGGACTCTAGGTGCAAGGGAAAATATTTAAATATTGAAATTATTTCTTGAAATTCAACAGAATGGATGGACTAAATAAAAAGATACTAGAGCTGTGTGTTATACTGCATATGCAGTAGAATTACACTTCAAAGGTTGAAAACAGAGGGAAAGTCTTTTAGGGAACCACCCTTTAGTTTCCACAGGAGCTGTAATAAATATCCTGTTAATTTGTACTCTCACTTCTTAGATTACTTACCAAGTAATTCCTTGTCTGATTTCAGTTCATCCAGGTTTACCCCAAAACTAAGGGAATGATAATAGAATCACTTCAGAGTCTATAGAAAGAAAGTCAGTTTTATTTGCAGATAGATTAGTAGTCATCAGTATGAAACAATTATATTTTGTGTCTGCCTTTTCCCATTGGACTTTTTTTTACTGGAAATATACTACAGTACACAACACTGGACTATTCTGCAATGAATAATCCACTTCTGCCCTTATATACTTAAGCTACATAATAAAACAAATAAAAGAAAAAAGTCAATCTGAAATCTTAATTTTAGAGTTGTGTAAAAGATTTGGTTGATTAAGCCAAATTGCAATGAAGAACAAAAGCATATCCATATTCTAGTTGCTACAGTATACTGTATATTTAGTCTCCAGGACAAAACGGCCAAAGCATGAATTTTTGTTATTATTTTAGACTAGAACTGCAATTCATTGTTACTTTTTTTTTCATGACATTATAAATGTAAATATTATGTGCATTTAAACAAAGTACAAATTCCTACGAATGTTACATTGTATTAATCTGTGCTTGATTCCCGTAGAATGCCTCTATAATTTGAAAGTTTATTCAGTTGTAGTTAATTGTTTTACTAAAATTATAAAAATATACAAAAATAAGAAACGAAGCATGGAATTCATGCATTTTCACTGCTAACAGTACAGACAAGTGCAATGTTCAATGGTCCCATACATTTTAATGGCTTTAGAATTGGGATAGGAAATTTCAGCTCTGACGTCCTTGGTGTGATATTTCCCCCAAGACCAATTACTGAGGTTCACAAGGTTGTTCTATGTGTTCTTGATGACTTTTTAATGAAGCTTCTTAGTAAACAGCTAGCATAATGCTTTCTTGTTTTGTTACCGTCTGTCTGTTCAGAAGTGTATGGGTGGCTCATTTGGGGAACGAGTTACAAATTAAATGATTTTATTTAATCAGAAATTGTGACAAGGTATCCCATGCATATCTATGCTTTTTTTTACTTTTCCCTTTCCTTAGTATTTGAAGAGTCAGTGGAAACATTTTGAGAAATTGCTAACTTGGAACATGTTCAGCATTTGCTAACTGATTCTAACAAGAGCTTTACAAAAATCCAAAATGAATAAAACAGAACTCTCTCCCATAAAAAAAAAATTCTCCTTTTGTCTGAAGTAGTTTAACTATAAAAATGTTAGGTCTGTAGCACATTAATAAGACATTTTCTCCCATCACTGCCAACTCATCTGGTGTTTAAAATCAAGACAATCAAAAAATAGTCATACAAAGAAACAATATTGTGAATGTAAAAAAGTTGTATTTACATACTGTATACAGCTTTTATTTAGAAATTCAACAGTTACAAACATATAAATGTTGTCATTATTGTATTTATAAACAGACTATATTCTATTCATACATTTCTGCACCATTGATCAAAAACATAGCTGATGTTGTAATAAATAACTCTCTAATGAACTGGAAAAGAAATATCAATTTTCTACTTTCCTCTTACAAATGTGTTGACAGACATTTTCCATGTTTGGAAAAGGGTAGAGATGAAAATACTGTAAATATGAATTTGAACATCTGTAGTGATGCTGCAACAGAGATGTGGCATGTTTCAGCACTGTAACCTCAATCACAGAAGACAAATCTACTGTATTTGATCGGCATGTTCCAAAAACATTCAAACCATTATTTGTACAGTATATTAGGCTAGGAGGATTAAATTGAACATTGATATGATCAGTGCTATATTCATACATAAATACCATATATATAGCCGAACTGTACTGTACATATTCGTCTTTTTTAAAGTAGAACAATTAAAAGTGTTTAGGTAATGACTGTGAATTTATATATTATATTAGAAGTCAATCAAGCCAAGCATTAGTTGTGGAATATAATTCTTTTGCATCACAGCTACATAGGAAGTGACTACAACTTTCAAGGATATGAAATGAGGGCAGCATGGTACTGCAGTCATTAGCATTGCTGCTTCGCAGCACTGAGATCCTGGGCAATTCCAGACCTGGGATGCTATTTGTGTGGGGTTTCTACATTCCGCCCATGGTGTCCAATACAGGGTGTACCCCACCTTGCGCCGATTGTTTACCAGAGGTTAGAAAATGGATGGATGGATATAAAATGAATGATATGAAAAGCATCAAGCACCACTTGTACTATTTGAGTTAGAGGGCAGGGACATCTCAAAGGATGAAAGATTAATTTTGCACTTGTACTGTAAATTGTGACAATATAAAAACGTTTGTAGTCTTTGTTTTTCTTCACATAAAAAGGAATGTTATTAAAAGTTTTTAGATAAAATACTAGTTGGTAAAACTAAAGCAGTTAATGGATTAACTAAAGCACTTAATGGATTGCTTGATCAAACCAAAGCAAGAAATAATAAAGCCAGCAATTTCTCTAAAGTCTTGTCAGGATTGAACATCATTTTCCTTTCTCCCAGGGCTGCTACAGGTATATACTGTATATATTTTAACATAGCTTAATTTTTTTATTTCCTTCCTAAATTTGTGGGGACATATGACTCAGGAAAATATGTTGAGGCTATATAGATAAATAGAGAACCTGAGCTCATATGTTGTATTAAGGTGTTTTAGTGTAATTAAATTAAAATAAGGTTTCACTCGTGACAGATGGGCTGTTACAGTCAGACATGTTAGTACGCCTTCCTCAACACTAGCCCTTATGATCCTGTGGAATCTGAAAAAATCCTATACTGTACGTGCAGTGGCTACCCAAGATCATCTGAATAAGTTTTTCCTTTTGACTGTTGTTATAGCATTAAATTCCAAATAAGACAGCTTGACTCACCCAGGTTCTAATTTGAAGCACTGGATGAAACTACATTCACCATTGTGAAAACTGCTAAAGAAAAAAACATATTTCCTGTCATATTTTCAAATCCTGGGGCAGTCAAATCAAGATTTTGCTGAATGAAATGAGAGTAACTGCCAAAAATAAGTGGTACCTTTGGGATTCTTCAAGACAAAACCTGATTCAATAGGTTTATCTTTTTTCACATTAACTCAGTATTATGATCATTGTCATCCTCAATTGTATTTATAGAGTACTGTTTATCCCAAAGTGCTTCACTTATTGGGGGGACAAATTTGTTTGTTACTGAAGTGCATCACCTATCTAGGTGATAAGTGGCAGTCAGTCCAGAACAGGCAAAAAAGTGAGCAATTGCTTAACCAACTAAAATATTATGCGAACTTCATGATGGCCATATTATGAAACTCCAAAATGGAATTTAGCATGGACACAAGTTATAAACACTACTAATTGAAACAATACCTTGGAAATCTTTATTGACCAAGTAGTCAGATCTTTGAATTCTGGTACAGGCTTTTTATTTTCCT
The DNA here is from genome assembly GCF_055471065.1 of Atractosteus spatula. Classification (NCBI taxonomy): domain Eukaryota; kingdom Metazoa; phylum Chordata; class Actinopteri; order Semionotiformes; family Lepisosteidae; genus Atractosteus; species Atractosteus spatula. Next base: position 51,287,605 of record NC_142710.1, read on the forward strand.
TTATGAAATGTTTCACCTCTGTTCTGACAACTGACATGACTGACATCGCTGTCAGTTTTCAAAGATTCGCTGCACAATGCATGTTGATGTATAATGCAGTGTGACATGACTGGTTGGTCTGCATTTTGTTCACTGATGTTTTGTTGTTCAAGTGCCACCAAGTTGTTCTTTTTACCAATCATTGTCAGGGCCCCATCAGTCATTAAGCCTGCTAACATTTTCTGCAGTAAACAATGCTGTTTCTGTGCCTCTGAATGGCATTAAAAATGTCATTCTTTGCTGCTCTGCCATGCATTGTAGATAAGCTGAGCAGTTATTCAGATACAGTATGACAAAGCTTTCATTAATGGCTCTCATCAAAATAGCAAGCTACTTACCATCTTCTGAATCTCTAGTCTTATAAACAGTGATTGAATATGAAAAAAGCTGTACTGTACCTCTCAATGAGCAGCTCATTTAGAGAGGTCAAAAATACAGTCAGCAACTGTGCTTGGCTGATATTGTTGAAAATATCTTTCTTATGGGAACACATGATCTCAGCAACTTTCATCTTGCATTATCAAAGTTTCCCTTAGAGAATGGTGGTGTTCACTGTCACTGTCAACATTCCTTTTTTCAGTCTGAGACAACTTCATGCCAGAATCATTCATTTCTGCTGATTCTTTTTCCAGTTGAAATCAAATGCCTGTCATTGGGTCATGGTTACTACCTTTGCCTTTGAGACCATACGACATTTCCAAACGCACACCACTGCATTGTGCAGCATATTTATATTGATATATCAGTAAAGGCCAACATCTCTTAAACTGTCATCTAGTAGACAGATATTGTCACTGCATATAACTATTATACATTATGTTGAAACACTATAATAGCTCTTACTGCAATTAACCTGCCATGGTTGGGCCTGATTAAATTACTTTTGTAGAATTATGCAAGACCCAGATTGTAGAACTGTTATGGCCACAGGTGGTCCCTGGGCTGTGACTCAGAGACCCCTGGGCTAGAAAATGGAAACACTGCTTCCACCCTTACAAGTATTACACAACACAACAATCTGAATTGTAAGGCTTTAATCGGTTTATTATTTGATGCACATTAGTTTAGAAATGTATTTTTTTTTCATTAATTATTAAAAGCTATTATCCAGACAGGGTTTAACTTGCACAGGAAAAGTAAAAGTTTTTTGTTTATTGACTAAGTCAATCTTGAAGATGAAGGTGAAAATTCTGTTTCATTAAACAATCACTGGGAGGCCTGCAGGGAGATTCTTCCCACAGTCCATAAACTGTCTAGGTTAATTGACATCTTTAACTTGTCCTCCATGTGATTATGTGTGAATGGTTGATGGACTGGCATCTCATGCAGGGTATACCTATCTTTGCACCCACTGGTTAGACTGTGGTTCACCATGACCTTTAGACCAAACAGCTATTGAAAATGAATGGATGTTGAACCCTTTACTCTACAACGTATTTAGAATTAGAATTCATAAGACTTATTTAATCCTACTTTAAATTAATTGTCTGCTTCAATAGGTATAATATATGAAAGATGGACTTCATAAATTAAATGTTGGTGTACAGTTTCCCTTCTTTTTCTAGAGAATGTACTGTATGCTAAATTGCAAGAATTACTGAATTAAGAGCTGGAATTGAAAATTACCTTCAGATTTGCTTTATTATTACAGAAAGGAAGACATACAAACTTTGACTTTAATTTTTATTAATGTCAGTAATAGCTTACATGGGCTTTTCAGATGTAATACTGCAGCCCTCAGATTTAATTAGATTTTACTAGACTGTCATTAATGTCTTGCCTTGGATTAATTCACCACAGAGTACTCAGTAGTCCATTAGGTTTTATTTAGAATTGATCAGATAACTAAAGGAAGATCTTTATTGTCAGCTATATCCTTTTGAAAAATGTTTATTAAAAAATTGTTGGAGGAAATGCTCTTAAGAGAAAAAAGATAACACTGGATCTTTTTTGTTAAAATTATTTTGATAAGGAAAACTTTCAAGAAGAAAATTACAAAGTGAAACAAAGATCAGAGATTTAATTTAAAGTTTTTTTTCTCTTTTTAATAGTTTGCAAGGTGAAATGTTAAAATCTAACATTAATTATTGTTCAGCAAGCATTATAACCTTAATAATTCTGACTCATTCGCCTAAAACATTTCATTGAAAATTAAGCATGAAAGTTTACATCCATTTCTGAACTCATCTAACCTGCTTTCCATACATTTTGCATTAAACTGAAGTTTTCTTTCAGTACAAAAGTTCAGTAGGAGTTTTTCCCAGTACTAAGGATACATTTCATGTTTATATTATCACTTACTTGTTTCTGTATTAGGGTAACAAATGTACAGATGTGGCCATTCAAAATGCGCGGTAAAACCCCGTACCGCGGGAATTAAGCTACAGGCTACCGCGGTACATGATTCGCTTCGCCAAAATGATCAACAGGTGGCACTTGTGGTGCATTTGTTGTTAGTGAAAGGATTGCTTTATTTAATCTCTGTACTGTGCATGTTTAAATCTGCTTAATATGGAATTTTTCAGGTAAAAGGAAATTTTGGTAGCTGAGCATAAAAACAACAGGAGCATAACGTCTCCGAATACATGATATCAATTTGGAAATATAAATATATTATACAAACTGTATATGGCTGGTAGTGGTAGTTTAACTAAAGAATATACAACAGTATCCCACTTTCTTCATAAACATTTTATGCATCAAAGTCTTTGATCACGTACTGTTGTTATTTTGGAAACATTTTGGCGTGCTCATTCTGACAATATTAAGTTTATATACTTTATAAAAAGCTATAATGTTTTAACCTTTTTTATGAATACTTGCATTCGTTATCGCAGTAAAAAACATATACTTTTTAGAATCCGCTTAGGGAATATATTATGGAATCGTGTATCTAAAGAAATTAATAATTATATTAATTTAAGGATTTAAATATAATATATTTACTGTATATGGCTCAAAGTATTACCATAGTCCACTTTCTTTGTAATGAAATCTACCACAGTTTGACTCATTCACTCATGATTACTTTGGAAACATTTTGCCAGTCCTTTTTAGCTATTGCATAAGATTCTGAGTGGCACGTTGGTACAGTATAATGGCTTCAGTGCCTGTCTCGCATTCTGGAAGCCTGTGTTCGATTCCTGCTCAAGGCATGGGTTTTCCTTTACCACATAAACATTCTTTTTTTAAAAAAAACTAAAATAGTAAATATTATGAATACACTATATTGATTTTTTTTGGTATTTCCAAATATCACAATGTGTTCAGAGTTATATTAACAACATGAATGGGCAAACCTCAAAACTTTCAACAGTGGAAGTAAAAACCAGTTCAACTGGTTTAATTCAAACCAATTCAAAATACCTTATTCATTCAAGCGGGGCCAATTAAAGACAAGCCTTTACAACAAGCTTTAAATGAAATCGTATATATTATATTCGAGAATAACAAAATGGTTTTGAAAAGACAGCTGAAACTGAACTATAATAACATGTCTGATAATTATTACCAATTTTGAATTCTTTGAACTTATTAATAACTAATCATTTCAAACTTCTTGTATTTTTAAATTGTATTTTGTTTGGGGTGATTTGTCACTTTTTTCACAACCTTCACTATTTTTGAGACAGGGTGTTCCAGACCGCTCTTTAATTTGTGAAACTCCCTCTGTATTTCCTGTTTTCACACAGAAAAGAATAAAGTACATATGCAAATCTTTTCACAGGCAAAAGATGTTCTGTGCTCAATAGCTCTTTCACCATAGTACGCATTATGTTACATTTCTAAGCATCAGTCAAAGCATTTTGAAGTCTGTCAAAATCGTAACAAATTTAACCAAATAGTGAGGTGAGACTGCTCCCTGTCCTGGATAAAAAGATTAGAAAATAAAATGCTTGGGGGATGGGGATGAGATTTTCAGTAGCATGCCCTCTCTTGTCATTGTTTGTAGCGCTTTAACATAAGGCAATCAGCAATCAAATGTCCTGTTTTATTTAAACACTCTTTTCTGTACTGTAGTTTTAAAACTTGAACAATGATGTGCCACATGCATACAGCATGATGCTGTATGGTTTTAGAGCCACTACAGTACAGGTTGTGGGAAATGTATTTATTTGTACTGTTTCAAAGTGTACCTCGGTCACAGCACCCTACATTACAAACTATGAGCATTTATTTGTTTATTGCAAAATAGACAATGCTGCTGCTGCACCCACTGAGCTTCAATCTTTGGGTCGCCACATTCTTCAACTATCTTGCAGAGAATTATCTAAAGAAATTAACTAGCCATTGCAAAGGGTGCAACTGCAGCAGCCACAAATAAATAAAAAATAAACTTTTTTCTCCTGATCATGACTAACAGTTTGTCATGTTTCACTTCCTTGTGCAACAATCATGACATTTCCGAAATATGAAGCTTTTTATTTTTGAAGAATTTGCTACCAATAAGATTCTGAGTGCTGTTAACAATATTAATTTATTGATATAGATATATGTATTTAGCTGGTTGTATCAGGGTATTCATTTTATATATCACAGTATTTAAATCTTCAATTCACATTCATGTTCTCATAGTGGGGTTAAGTTTTTAAAATCATGCAATGTCTAAGTTAGGCAGGGACATGTCATTGCTTCTGATTTTTGATTTTCCTTAAAAAATGTTTTAAAAATCAGTTTCCCACTTTTACCTTACCGTAACTATAGTGGGAATGTAGCATATTTGGGGGCTTGTTCAGGGTATTTGATTTGTTTTGTGGGGCCACTATTTTTTTCTTGGTTCACGCATACTACACTTGGGGTTGTTAATAATATTACTTATTATAATTGTTAAACATTGTTTGTATTACGGGTAATTGTGGTGTCCATCATGGCATTCTGTTTAGAGCATTTTACTCTGCGCCTGACTTTGGAGCAGTTTGACAAATGTTGCAAGGCAGATGTTTTATCGATAGCGGGTTTTAGTCTCTCGGTTTACTGGGGATGTATCAGATACACCCCCACACCCTAGACAGACAAAGGTGATAAAAACACATTCAAAAGGGTGCAGTGTGTTAACATAAACTCTAACAGAGCCGCTTGTGAGAGCAAGGTTACATTCTGATCAATTATATGAGACCGACAGTACAGTCAGATAGATTTTAAATTCTGTAAGCAACATTAGCTATATGTCAAATTCACCTACAGTACTTTGAGCAGTACACAACTGCTGAAAAGGTACACTTTTATCTCGTGCAAACTCATCAAAGGCTTATTTTTCATAATTCTGAAACTTGGATGATATGCCACAATGACTCATTCATAATATAATCAAAATAACCCCCCAGCCGCCGGGTCTCACCTCCCGCTGCTCCACACACGCAAATCTCATAAAGTCAGATCCACAGATACAGCATACCGAAATACTGCCACACACAGCAATGAGTTTGATGTGCTAGTGCAAACCCATAGCTAGGGTTAGGGTTAGGATTCCAACAAGACGTAGACACTTTATGATGGCATGGCTGTGTTATAGGGCAGAAATGATGTTTAGGAAAAGTATTATTTCAATGATAGCTTTAAAAAAAATTTCTTCCGTATCAAGCTACTCTACATTGCTCATAAAGGGAGTGTTCCCTAAGTTGCCTTAAAGGCAAACGATTGAACAAAACTGATAACCTAGACCCTAACCTAGAAGTTCTGAACCCTAACCCAAACCTAGTGCAAACCTATAGCTTTGGTTAGGGTTAGGATTCCTGCAAAACATAGACATTTTTTGATAGTGTACTGTAGCTGTGTTTTAGAACAGAAATGATGTTTAGGAAAAGTGTTATATCAATGATTTCTTCAGAATTTTTTTCTTCCATATAAAGCTACACTACATTGCTCAGAAAGGGGGTGTTGCCTAACTTGCCCTAAAGGCAAACTTTTAACAACTGATAATAGATTTCAAAATCTTACCTCTGGTATTGAATGCGCATGGATATGAACAAAGAAAGCCCAGAATTCTGGAGTTTTCCTGACTCATCCCACTCTTTATCCTGAAACCATGCTCATTGAGATCACCATCCACCACAACATTTTTCAGGAGTTGACTGCTTGTCCAAATATAGAATTTTACCCTTTTTGGATTGTTCTCTTTAGTTGAATGTATTTACTTTACTATTTCTGCCAAATATTTTGTTTCATTGAAATATATTTTGCACTCAAATAAGTGGAAGGTTGCATTAATTCTTTGAATAAATTCTGAACCCTAACGCTAACTTAGTGTAAACCCTTAGCTAGGGTTAGGGTTAGGATTCCTACAAGATGTAGACACTTTTTGATGTTATGGCTGTGTTTTAGGACAGAAATTGTATTGAGGAAAGGTGTTATTTCAATTATATCTTCAGAATATTTTTCTTCCGTATCAAGCTACTCTACATTGGTCAAAAATGGAGTGTTGCCAAAGTTGCCTTAAAGGCAAACATTTGAACAAAACTGATAATATCTTTCAAAATCTTACCTTTGGCTTTGAATGCATATGGATATTAACAAAGAAAGCCCAAAATTCTGGAGTTTTCCTGACTCTTCCCCCACATTATCCTGAAACCATGCTCATTGAGATCACCATTAACCACAACATTTTCAAGAGTAGAATTCTTGTCTGAACATAAAATTTCACCCTTGTTGAATTGTTCTCTTTAGTTGTGTGTATGTGCTTTACTATTTCTGACAAATATTTTGTTTCAGTAAAGTATATTTTGCACTCAAGTGATTAGAAGGTTGCATTCATTCTTTGAATAAATTCTGAACCCTAACCCTAACCTAATGCAAACCCATAGCTAGGCTTAGGGTTAGGATTCCTACAAGACGTAGACACTTTTTGATGTTATGGCTGTGTTTTAGGACAGAAATGGTGTTATATCTTCAGAATTTTTTTCTTCCCTTTCAAGCAACTCAACATTGCTCAAAAAGGGAGTTTTGCCTAAGTTGCCCTAAAGTCAAATGTTTGAACAAAACTGATAGTACATTTCAAATCATACCTTTCCCATTGAATGCACATGCATATTAACAAAGAAAGCCCATATTTTGGGGGTTTTCCTCACTCTTCCCCCACTTAATCCTGAATCCATGTTCATTGAGATCACCATCCAACACAACATTTTCAAGAGTAGAATACGTATACAAAAATAGAATTGTACCCTTGTTGGATTGTTCTCTTTAGCTGAATGTATTTACTTTACCATTTCTAGCAAATATTTTGTTTCAGTGAAGTATATTTTGTACTCAATTGCAATTCTTCCATTTTTAGCTGCACTGCATTGCTTAAAATTGGAATTCTAACTTAAGTGCACTAAGGCAAAGGTTTGAAAAAAACTGAAAATACCTTTCAAAATCTTACCTCTGGCATTGAATGCACATGCATTTTATCAAATAAAGCCCAGATTCTTGGGGTTTTGCTGACTCTTACACCAGTTAAGCCTGAAACCACGCTCATTGAGATCACCTTCCAAAACAACATTTCCAATAGTAGAATACTTGTCCAAATATCGAATTTTACTCTTGTTGGTATGTTCTCATTAGTTTGGTGGGCTTGCTTAACCATTTGTGACCAATATTTTGTTTCAGTGAAGTATATTTTGCACTCAATTGAGTGCAAAGGGTTGCATTAATTCTTTGAGGAAATTCTGAACCCTAACCCTAACTGGCATGGCTGCGTTTTAGGGCAGAAATGATATGTAGGAAAAGTGTTGTTTCAATGATATCTGCAGAATTTTTTTCTTGCATTTTTAGCTGCACTGCATTGCATGTATTTTTAAATGGTAATTTAACATTTCAAGATTCCTAAGTGTTTCTTAAGTGTTAGTCAGTGATGTCAAACAGACCGCACTGGCAGATCTGCTTGGTGAAAAAAATACTTTGGAGTTCTGAGCATTTGTGCTTTGATTTTCTCTCAGGTTTGAAGTGTATGTTTTTGTAACATACATGAATATCACAATGCATTTTTGCATCTTCTTTTTGTCATGCAAGCAGATCTCCTATATGATGCATGCAGTGCTGATTTTTTCAATTAAGTGTTGTCATTTGAGGGTTTCAAAAAAACAGTTTCAGCATGGGGTTCTGTACTGTGAATGCTGGCATACTGTTCTGGTAATATACCCACCCTGGAGAAAATACTGGAGGTCATTTCTGTCTTTTGTTTCCAGCCATTTGTGAGTACGACATGTTACTCTGCAGCAGATTATATTTTTAACTAATTTAAGGTGGAAAATTAAAATAACCAGTGTTACAAGAGACATTAGAATTTGAATATGATCTCTTCTTTACCAATCCAAACTTTTCCAGAGGCTAAGGAAGTGATCAGTAAGATCATCCTTTGTGTGATATATTTAACAAATCTTATTTACTCATGACACATTTCATAATGAATGTGAAAGCAATGGAACACAATCTAAAAAAGGGGCTACACAACAGGACCTGCATTTTAATATACAGTATATAACAATACAGATACTGTACATTCTGAAATATTGCTCAAATAGTCATAATTGTCACTGGTACAGTTATATTTTAATTGGTCAATATTACAGTTAAAATGATCTATTGATTGAATTATGCATACTGTACATTTATCTGCAAATCTATAGATGTTTATAGAGCAAATAAATGTATCATATCTGGTAACAATTTAGATTAGGGGTAGCAAATGTAATTTATTAATTATTTATAACCATCAATATATAAACATTATATTATTATAGTGTTCATGAACTAGTAGATAAGTGATCTCTGTTAATGCCTTTTGTTGTTTCTTATTCAGAAATCTGCAAGCAAGACCTTGTTTTCACCAAAGTCTGTACTATTGGTCACTTGAGGATGTGTCACACTGTAAACTAAACAACTTGCTAATGACATTTTCAAGAACTAATTTCCTTTGGTGAGACAGTGCCCATATAATGAGGTAATCTCTCTCACCCAGGGATAAATAGAGTTTTAACTGCCTTTTTTAGTTTATTGCTTCCCACAGCAACCTTTACAAGGTAGTCATTTGAAGGTGCATAAAGCACGCATGCCGAGTCTCTACAGACTGTTTTTAATTAAAATCCTTTATGACACTTTTTGTGGTTGGCAAATTTATTTAATTGTACTGTAAAAGTTGCCAAAAGGAGGGACTTAATGTGTCATTCATAAGCACTTATCAAGAGCCAGTGCAGGACACATAAGAACACAGGACTGATGCTAAAAATGACCAAAAAATAGGTTCCTGAACTTTTCATGCACAAACTGTATATTTCAAAGAAATATAATGACATCCTCAATAAAAGTATTTTTTCTCCTAACTCTGATGTACTGTAACAACCGTGATATACTAGCTGCTAAATACATGAAATCATCTAAAGACTGCATTCCTTCTAATGCACAGTTCATTATAGCATTCCTTGCTTTCCATCTTAGTGATATAATGAGGGCAGACTGCTACAGTGGTGTCTTATAAAATGTGTCTCACATTCAAATTTCTGGTCAATCATTAAATTGTCTATCACACTTGCCACTTAACACCTTCTGTTTTAGACAGTTTTGACTGGAAATTTAGTGGGAAAATCAGTCTAAGCATCTTCTGCAACATTAGTATTCCAACTAAACCATCTGGCTGGGACATTTTTATATGATGAGTGTTACGATAATAATGCTAACCAGAACTGTCAAATTGAAAAAGGGTCTCTGAAAAGTCTATTTTTGTTTGTTTTTTACAAAAAAGACAAGACTTAAAAATTTACAGGTTTATACAGTATATATTCATTACTGTATATATATATATTCATTAATCTCAGTGATTAAACTGAGATATACACAGTTATTCATAAATGTTACACATGATGGACATAATCAGGTAGTTTGACTGATAAGAAGCCAAGATTGTCATTCAGCAATCTTTACTTAAAATCAATCATAATCTTCAAAAACATGCTCACAGCAGTATAAGGTAAGCTTTACAAGAGTAGTCAATATGACTTGTTGTAGTAGTTAATTCATCACATGTACCAAATTAGATCCAATCTAATTGATTCATTGTCAGGTGTTCCTCATCATTAACATCAATCACTTACTATAAACTTAAAAGCAAAGTTTACCTATAGAATTTTGCTCAACACTGTACAGTATGTGCAGTAAAAGAAAAATGACATACTGTATTTAGCTAAAGACCATTTCATTGATAAAACTTTTCTATAAAATCGCTCTTACATAATTTCATGACAAGCATATGATCACAATCCTTTCAAAAGCTGATATGTGGAAAAGATTGATTATGCCTTTTGCCAAAACCACCACTATAAATGTAGAATACTAGAATATGTGTAGCAGTAGACAAGCTTTTCACTGTTGACACTTGCTATTAGCTGATGTGAACACTAGAAAGTTTTAAGAAAATATGGAATGCAATTCTTAAAGTACTGTATATGAGATTTTATGGTCCACAAATATTTAATCAGTTTATTACAATATCGTGACTTTTATTTAGTGCTCCTGGACACATTAATATCTCTGCCTTTGTCTCCTTAAAAATATTAACTTTAATCATCAGTAATCATTCTGTACTATATGTGGGAAAACAAAGGTTTGTTCAATTAGTATGCATCATGCAAACACCGTTGTAATAACTTCAGTCATAACAAACAACCAAGCAATTATAAGAAACAATTATTGACGAGTAAAGTATCTCTAAAACATTTTTCATAAAATAAATTAGAAAATTAGGTGCATGATATTCATTTACTCTAACTTTAGTTCATACATAAATTAAAACTAAATAATTAACAAGAATAATAATGTTAAATCCTCTATTCCTTACTTCAGATTATTTTCAGATATTCTGTTCTAAAGCTGTTTACTCTTTAAGTCTCCTTTTGAAGACTTGTCAAAACTTTTTATGTTAATCTATAGTGCACATGAAGGGGTGTTTTTCTACAGTCCTAATGTGTCCAGGTCCATTTGGAAACATAAAACTAGGAACACTTTACTGTAGTATTTAGAACACCTTTGGTAATAGGATTGCACCAAAGGTTTGATTCTCGTACTGTATACCACATTGCAGTACCTGCATCGACATTTGAACCCTTGATATGTTTGTAAATGTATCCGGAGTAGAGCCTTAATCACTAGTCCAATAAACAAAATAACAGTACATGTTTATTCATATTATTCAACATAAACTTTCCCGCTCTAAAAAATAAATGTATACTCTTCTGCAAATAAACACATAATATAAATCATAAAGACTTGATAAAGGCCAAAATGTGTTCCAAGGATTCTGTTCTTTTGCATGAGCTCAATTTTCAAGCTTCAGTCAACTCGGTTTAACATTACATAAACACAAGCAGTTTCTTTTCATAAAACCCTAAAATGCGTTATGGTTTGTTCTCCATTTTACTTAAGAAAAATGGAGCAGAGAAAATGGGAATCTGGTTGTATGCTTCAAGACCTCCTCAGTTGTCATTGCTCCTTTAAAAAACCCTGCTTTCCTCAGAATTAAAAAGTCCTAGTGCGATCTTGTTTTATTTGTAATGGGCACACATGATTTTATAGCTGGCATCACAGATAAATTGTACATTAGGAGAATAGACTCCCATCTGGATTATGAGGACATAATTACTTCAAGGAAGAGCAATGCATACCACATGTGCAGGCAATGACCTTAAGAAAAATATGAACCCATTTCTGTGAAGATATGTATTAATCTCACTTTTGAGCATGATAGTTTGTACTGGGGGTCAGTAGAAAATACAGTGGTGATATGCTCTATTCACTCTAAGCAGTGATATAATTCACTCTGCTATAATACAGCATACTGTACAGTAATTAGTTGATTCACTAAATTTTACCATTCACAGACATGCTGTAAACAATCAAATGACAAATATTATAATTTCTGCACACTTTTTCTGTATGCCAGCAAATGTTCTTTCAAAACTCTTTGAACAGGTGCATCATAGCAAATGAAATTGCTTACTAAGGTGCTCTTAAAAATGGAGTTGAATGTGAAGAGCTTTATTTCAGACTTTTTCAAGAAAGGCTGCATCCACTGTCTGTTTCAAAACTGGACTCTGTCTCTTTACTGGTGGATATTCAGAGCCAATGCACCTGTAAAAATGCTGTATATGCATAGATTTTCAGCACCTTTCAGACAGAATCAGGTTTCTCCATTTTTCCTTGTACAGCATAGTTTATTGACTAAACCAAAGGTAGACAGAAAGAATAAAATTTATTCTGTGAAATGTTACATTTGTTTGGTTTATGGGAGCTTGTGATGGCAAAAGAAGAAACAGTATGTGCATTCAGTATATTTGTGAGAGGTTACTGAAATTATACATATCCCGTTTTCTTATAGACTTCAGATTTCATAATAAAGCTCACTGAATTCTCTGATATAATTTTTCCTTTAAATTGAGCATTAAACTAAAACCAAAATGTTTTTTTGAGAAAGTAAATTTTAAGGCTCAGTATTTCAGGCTATGTCACAACAACAATGAATTTGCTGTATGAATGTAGTTTTCCGTATTACCAATGACTATAAAATAAACTTTCTCCATTTCAACTTGATAAAAAGGCCTGATAAAAACAAAACAACAAAAAGGGATGTATAAATACTGTACAATACAATAGTGATACTCTTAATAACAATGACCATTGTCTTGTCTTGATAGACTGTTATGTACTACATAAAATGCTGTAATCCATTACTTACAAACCTAAATGGGTGCACTTTTACTCACGTTCCTGTCTCTTGCAGTTTAGCTTTGCTCTCACAAAGCAGACAGCTTGAGTTATCACAATGACAGTGGCTAAATAAGGAATGCCATATTTGCCACCCTTGCAGTATCCCCAATCTGTACAGTAATGGCTTTTTTAGAATAGAGGTTTAATGTGACCTCTGTCTCAGACAGCACAGTAAAACACTCAGCGATATTGTGGTAGCAGTCTAACAAGCAATAGAGCAGTGTGATAATGCATGTCACAAGCCATGATTCATAAGAGAAAAGCAAATTAAATACATGAGAAAAAATGTTAAAGCTATAGATTATGATATAAATGCCAAAATAACCATCTTTAGATAAAATTCCTTCCATGAAAATGTGTATGTATTTCAATTTGAATTGCAAGTCCCAGTAACCAATTTTTAGATATGCTTACATGGATTGCTAGTAAAATCTTTTACAGTATGTGCTTGATTTTTGGAAGTGAAAAAAAAAGTTAGGATTTAATTTTAAATGATTAAACCGCCTTTTATTTAGGATGCCTCGGTCAAAAGCTAACTTTCAGCTTTTTTAGAAAGAAATGTAATCACAGTTCAGCAAACCTAAACAGTTGAAAAAGGACTTTAAGGAGGATATAGTTTGCTTGTTAAAAAAGAAAACCACAGTGTAGTGAAGTTAACAGGTTTACTGCATGTGCTTATACAGTAGTTCTTTCCAAACAGCTGAAGACCGCTGTCCAAAACATCCTGAAACAAATTAATTTGAATAATTTAAACCATGTGTACAAAAATAAAAACATTTATTTTTTCCTTGAACTGTATTATCAAAACATAATTATATTATCGCATTCAATATGTTTATTTGAAGTACTAAATGACTTTAATTGATTTATCTTGGCCTTTTTAGAAAATAATCCCACCCTTCATAGAACATTACTGCTCCATTACATGGTTCAAAGGGTTTGTTATCCTTAGTGAAAAGACAGATTGTCTGGAGGTTAAATTTGTTGGCAAGACAGTCATTAGCCTGTTGAGAGTAAGAGTTGGCATAGCTATTTTTTAGCTTGAGGAAAGGGAAAAGGCCTTTTCTGATATTATGAACACTTATTTGGCTCCAGACACCACTTGTCACAGCCATAATAAGCTGTGGTTGTTAGTGTTAATTTCTAACCTTTGACCTTAAGTCTGATATGATGTACTGTAGATCAGCATATAATACTATACCCATCATTCTGTAGACCCAAAGTAATTGTACAAGGATAACAACAAAGAATACTAGGCATGTAAATACTGTAGCTCTTTAATTATGCAAAATAATCACCCTTAGGAAATTAAAATGTATGCCTTGTATAATTGCATATTTTTCCTTGTAAACAGCTGCACATGATGGTTTGCTTTCTTTTGAAGTTTGCTTGGTGTTTAAAATATTAAACATTTCATGAAATATTCAAATTACGCACTGTGTACTTTTTCTGTTTTTCCCTCTTTTCATGTGGAAAAAAACTATTATTATTTACATGCAAACCTGGATGTATTATAAATTCATTCAGTTTAACAAATCTTTGAAAGCATTTTCTCCTCATTCTTCTTATTGTGTGTCTGAAATTCCTTGGCAATCTTCGTCCACTACCAAGTCAATTCACTCAAATTCAATCCAATTCTTTGTTGGATTTCCAATGATTAATAGATTTTCTTAAGCTCCACTTAGTAGAACTACTTAATTAGGGGTTAAGGAAGGATAAATTGTCTGACACTTTTACTCAATATATATATATTGCATTGATATTTCTTACCTTTTTATTTTGACTTGTTATAGGCAGTACACCCACATCTTCCCTACTATGTTTTTTTTCACACAGGCAATGACCAGTAGGGTGAGTGATGATGATTCAATGGGGCAAAATGGCATGATCTTGACAACTTGCTTGTAAGTTGATGCCCTCTAGTGGAAGTCAGTTGGATAATGGAGATGACCTTTGTTTTTTGCACTTTTCCTGAAATTCTGTTGCATTTCTTCAGGCTAAATCTTGTTTTAAAATATAGCAGGAGTAAATCCAGAATCCTACATAGCTATTATACTCATTCTCATAGAATACTAATACAATTTGTGTCGACTTTACCACCAGCATTCCTGAATATATCAGTTTTAAAACAAAGCACAAGCTGGGGTTTCAAGCCGGCTGCATCTGATGCAAATACAGTGTGCCAGATGCAAATACACCAGTGTGGCTATGGGACTACACTTTGGGTTTAACAATTGGGTTAAACAATTCAACTGTCTTTGGAACAATTAGAATTTCAATGAATTTATAAGGTGCAATGTATCAGCTACCTCTATATCCAGCTAGACTACTGGTATCAAGTGCCTATATTCAGTATATGGCTCTACTGATTAAGCTGACTACTGGTACTAACTCTAAGATGGCTCTTTAGATTAAATTGGAAGATGTGTATCTTTGTTTACAGTTAGAACCAGTGTGGAATATTACAAATATTTAATTATTGAAATGCGAGTCACAGATTAATGTGACTTTTAAGCTTGGTTTAAGTGAATAAAATTGTAGCATTCAGTATCTGTTTGCACCATCTTTGTCTAATAATTTTAGTTTTGTTCAGATAAAAAAAGGTTCTGGCATGGGGAGAAAGTCTCAAGAGACAGAGATCTGTCTTCAGATTGTCCTTCACAGAACATATCTGTAACTATGCCTGGTGAAAAGGATTCTTCATCCTTGTCAAGGCTAATGTAAACACAAGCAGTGGTGTAATACTAACAGAAGGATTAATACAGAGGCAGAAAACAGCATGCTGATTTAATGCCATATGGGAATGATTGTTATTCATATGCTCTATGATGCCAGTACTAAGAAACTGTAATAACAAAAGGTTACATCTTCTAACTTCCTACAACAAAAACAATAATAATCTCTTTCTAGTCAGGTGTAGTCAGCTTCTCTTGCAGTTGCACATCTACATATGTTGATGGTACTGATGATGTACTGTATTGTTGATTTAGTAAATTTTCATTTCAGCAGCCCTGCAAACTAAGATCAATAAAGTTACAGTGAAGTAATATCAGATTGTATATATCAACTATTATTGTTTGTTATACTACATTATTATGCCTAAGTGAACACCAATATGCTTAAATATTATTGATCTACTGTATATACAACTGCTACTGTTAGCACAAAAAATTCATAATATCAATAAGGGTCAAAGTAAATGAACTTCAGTTTTCAGCGAATTCTTAGCAGTACTGTATATTGTTTGAAACACCTTATTTCTAAACAGAAACAATGAGGAGAAATGTAGCTTACACTTTTTAAGAAACTATACAAATCTTTTTGTACAGTATGTTTCAGCAGTAAAAATACAATCTTGTGATTCAAAAATGGATATTTAATCCGATGCTGTTGAATATGCCCACTTAATACCACAGAACGCTCTTGTGAGTGTGCCCGTGATTCATGTGCTAATTGTAAGGATGCTTTTGGGAATATAGCGGAGAGGCACTGTACTTCCTGATTAATGTCAGCGAGGAGACTCAGTGGTGCTCAGTGGATAGCAGTTAAGCATCAAATCCCAGCTGAGAAAATAGTTCCATTATCTCCCAGCTGCATAGACAACCCATAAGGGCCTGTTCTGCTTGGTTGATCGGTGCGGTGAAAGCAGTGACTCGCTGAGAGAGTGATCGTCTGCTTGTTTTGCTCTGAATTGGAGGAGAAAACTGATGTATTTTTGTAAGTACGTCTTCTGTACTTCCTAGTGGTGGTTTGTACCATGTGAACCCAGCTTTGCAAACTGTGTGATTATCCTTTTTTATTGTGTGGAGGAAAAGAGGCTCGTGTAGATCTTGTGAGTAAGCTACTGTATGTTTATGATTGCCGATGTTGTTTACTGACTTGCCTACAGATGTAATTGGTTTTAAGTAGGAATACGAGTCGCGAGTCGCGTTATTTTTGCAGCAGGTTGTGCTGCGCCGACTTTTTGAACATGACACAATTTAAATTACACTTTATTCAGATGACAAAGGAGGTCAATCAACGTTGTGGTCAAACCTTCCAAACTGGAAACAGTTGTAGTTAAAAAATAGTAAGGATTTTTATGATTACAGAAAGCAGTGGTGAGCTGTTTTCGGATATGATTATTAACCAAGCTTAATTTTATAACGCTGTTTTCAAGGTAGTGTCTAAAAACTTGTTTATACTATAGTTTAAGCGTGCCGTGCTGTTAACTGATGTTTATTATATGCAATTTCGCTAACTTGATCTGAGCTGTGAATGCTCAGCTCAAAAGAACGCAAACTTTTCTGAAGCATAGACATGGGTAACCCTGGCTTTCCTGGTATTTTGCTGAGAAAAACGGAGAAACTTAATCGCCTTTCATTTTAATTGCCAGGTGAGAAACACTCGATTAAAGATCGACACCGACTCTTAGGATTCTTGTACTTTAACATCTTAATTAATGTATATTATTGAGCAACCATGTTTTATAAAGAACGTGCCATGTGATCAGCTTTACTGATGCTCTCGGGATTCCCCAGTGTAAGTGTGAGTGATTTATTTTGTAAATGCGTTCAGAAGGAGGGGGATACAGTAGCAGTTTTCATGTACGTAAGATCTTCGCAGTTTTTTTTAAAAAAAGACCTTTCTGCAACCAGTAAACTATAACAGCTGTGCTGAACTACATCCGTGCAGATGTTTGTTAATCCATGCTTTGACTGGCTCTATCAGATAATCTTTGTGGATTATATTTAAATATAGTTGACCACAAGACCTGTTACGAGTCCAAGTCCTGTCACTTCTACCCCTATTGATGCTGGTTTTGTTAGGTGCTGAGTGAAAAATTGAAATACATGATTCACCCTATAAATTGGTTTTCTCTTCTCCGAAACGTAAATATCACATTAGATTTCACAACAATTTTTCGACTGTCATTTTCCTCTAAATTTACAGTTTGCAAGAGGAAAAAAAACAACAAGATTTGGTTTTAAAATGTTGTAATGTTAATAAAAGCCTGCAAATCTGGCCCAGTAGGGCTGCCAGTCTTTATCCAACAGTAAACAACAGAGGGTAGGAATTATCAAAAGCCTAGCATCTGTCCTATGGTTTTCCACCCTGACTTGCCATGTTATTTGATCCAGAGGGTTCGAATGGCAGATGTGCACCGTACAGTTGTGCTAGCTGTTCGTAAGAACGATGTTAACCCCACTGTACTCTGTTGTGTGGTTACATTATTATTACTATTATTATTATTTAATTTGAAGTTTGTGTTATAAGGGTCAGATAGATTACGTCATTATTCAGATGTTTTATTTTTGCTTTTATTAACTATCCCTTTTCGGTTCAAATGAAGCTTTCTCATTAGACCTTAATCAACAAGCCAGGATCTCAAATACCCTATGAATGTTAAAAACCTCCTGATCCCATAATATAGTAATCTGAATGTGTCCCATGGACATAAAAACAGATGAAACACAACAAAGCACGTTACATTTAGTAGCTCATCTTGTGTGTTCAGGAGGGATACATTTTGAGAGACAGTATATTTAATAATGAATTTCCTGCTTTTTCCATAATGTCTATATTTATATAATTTCATGCAGCTATGAATATTTCATACAATTAGAATTATTAAAAGTCAGTGTAAAAGAAATATGCATAAGTGGCCTTATTAGAGCCACGCCATGCATCTGTGATGTTAATTTATTTTAGCCTCATTGAACGTGGCAGTGCAATTATTGCAAAATGAGTTTCTTAATTAACCCACCTGTTTTCCTTTTGTTATAATGGAAGAACAATATCAGTCCTTGCCGTTTTCTTGTGTAACTTTTGCAGGTGTTCATAGTTAATTGTACCTGTACTACTTTATTTCACAAAAGCAAAGAGTCATCTGTGAATTGAAAGATGTCATTCATTGATTAAATATTGTAAACCTATAACCCCTGGATTACTTTTAACATGGTTTAATGGTCTATGGTAAATATTGGTATATCAGTGGAAATGATCACTCCCATTAAGCAAATACAAAAATGTTTGGGAAGTTGTTGTGTGTACAGTGGTGCCGTGTTAGGCACTATCAAGGATGACTTGTGTATACCACCCCTCTTATCTTGTCACATGGAAGAACTTTCATTACCCTCAACTCTTTCTCTTGTTAAATTGTACTGTTGGTCTCCCTAGAAGGAGAAGGCATCAGAATGAAACTTCAGCAGGAGTAGTATGCTCAACAGTTACTAGAGATGGCAGTCTGGTCACCGTCGCAAAACAAACTCAGCAAAGCCTGGGCAGTACAAGCTGGTGTCAGGGGAGAACTCAGTGTCAGCAGGTAGATCTTCCGGTAGTCTGAGATGGTTTTGAATAACTCTGTGTCATTGCTGCTTTCATTGAGTTAGCCATCAAGGAGCCTTTAGTTTGCAGTTAAGTAGTTATGGAGGTCAAGAAGTCAACATAACATTAATTTCAGTCTTGAGTTTGATTTGGACTTCTCAAAATAAGATGACCATTGCATTGCACATAAAGCAGAGTTAAATCCATGCAATGTTTTCTGTGTTTAACACATAGTGGTCTGCATGGCCTCTTTACTCTTGCTGTTTTTATCCTGATAGTAGAAGTCAGAGTAATCCATTTCATAGGAACATAGAAAACACTACAATGCTGTGGTCCTACACCCTGTCAGAAGTGATGTAGTGTAAAAGTGACATTTAAAAGAATCCAGGCCAGTAAGTTTTTGAGACATGGCATAAAAATTTCATTGGATAGCTTCTATTAAAACTAGTGAAAATAATATGTCACCACTGATATTTTTTCAGAAAAGTCAGTACTGTATGTGGCCTCAGAGGTGAAATTTTCAAAGGTAAATTTGAGCAATGTATTAAATGTTACTGACCACATTTTGGTCAGTTAGGAAATAAATGCATCTCTTGGTAATAATTCGCTATATACAACTATCTATATTTATCACAACATTAAAACTTTAGTAGTTAGTGAATACTATATGAAAACAGTAGTATGATGTCTTTGAGCACAAAGTAAGAGTCAGCCAGCACACTTGATACAGTGTTTTGCTAGTTACAAAAAAGTCTGGAGTTCAGTCCCTGCTGCTCTATCCACATTAGTGTGTTCCGTGTAATGAGTTATGGCCTCTTCAGGCCACTTCAGCAGGATTAAGTTAATAAATCATAGATTATTGTTGACTACAAATACTGAAATGAAATTCAGGAAATTACCAAATCTCTCTCATAATAATAGAATCGTGTCACCTTTATGTCTCCTTTTCTCAACATGTTTTTGCTAATAAAAAAAAGCTACCAGTATTCCTTGGCTAACACTTGTATTGTGGCACATCACCAGAAAGCACCTCTGTGGTAAGCCTCTGTGGGTGTCACCAGTGAAAACTGTGAACTAAGTAGATGGAAGGATCTCCCAAATTAGCTTACTTTTATTTTTATCTTCAAGAACAAGGACTGATCCAATTTTAGTTACAGAACCCTTCCTGTGAAGTCTGACGTAATTCTCCTATATGCAGTATGTTCAGTGTATTATCTTATTCGCATTACCTTTTATTGTTGGAACCTTGCTGCTGTTAAGATGAGTGGCCTGTTTTATTTTTGACAAAATTACATACCGCTCATACTGTTCTGTTTTGTGCTGCAGAGCATACTTTTACTCGTTTTCAGCTGAAAAGCCATATGGCTGAAGGCTGAAAAGTAATATGGAAATATGTAATTGTTAGTTCTGAATTTCAAAGTCTTAAATTAGCTTTCCTAAATGTGTTAAATGCAACATAAAAGAATGAAATTGATCCATTATGTAATTTTAACATGAGAGCATGCTTTCCAGGCTTCTAGATGATTACGGTTTTCTGTGTAACAGGGAAATAGGAGACAGGTTTATTGGTAGACAAAACAAGTACAGGATCTTAAAACTCAAACTTTACATTTTTTTACTAGTTTTACCAGCTTTGACGTTTAGGATATGTATTATTTTTTGCAACATTTCTATTATTGTGTGGGTTTTCTGATATCAGGATTTTCATCTGACAGTCTCCGTCAGAGTAACCTCTTTCCATTGGCCTTGTATAGACTCCCCATGGTTGTACACTGTGAACATCGCTCTGTGCTGCCTGCAAGTTCTTTTCAATTGAAAGTGTGTGGGTAGCACTACCAAATGGAAAGGAACAGAGAGAAATATCCTGGGAAGAATGTTAATTAACCTGATGCATATCATTAAAGAAAAAATATGTTTGTAGAAATAGCATTTGTGGAGGATAAGTATTTCATTGTAGCTACAAACAAGCCTAGCGTTCACTGCTACTGTTCTTGCCCTGTGAAAGATGCAAAGAAAATGGTGTAAGAAGCTGCAAATAAAGACAAATGCTATGTGTCATTTTTTTCAGCACTAGTAAAATAGTGTCTGCTTTTTGCTGCACTCTGCTGGTTTTTAAAAGTAAGGAATGCAATGTGATTTTTCAAAACATCATTATGGGTGAAGAAACTGTGTGAGCCTGAGACAGACTTTTGCCTTCACACAGACAAGAGCATCTAAGCCTACTGTGACATATTAAGATCATTTTTCTCTGCTGAGAACTTATAGAGTTTATTTCAGAATCCCTTAGTGGGGCCTGACAGCATGTTAGAGCTGACATATGTTATGTTGTGCCTGCAGGATGTATTCTGTGATCTAAGCACCATTAGTCTTATTGTTAAGGTTTATTGTTTGGATTCTAAAGTATTCTCCAGACCCTTGACTATACAGGTAATTACATTTTACTGCATTAATTAAAAAAAGATGCATTGATGTACAGCACAAGTAAAATGATAAATCAACTAGAAGACAACTCCTCTTGAGAAAGTAGTGGTCTTGCACATCTTTGAGCTGTCTTATCACTTCAGATGTTTTTGCCTCTGAAGAAATGTATAATATATGTTATTTTACCATGGGAACTTTGAGGTAAGAATAGATTTGAATAGTTTGAAATGATTTGCCCCATGCCGGTGGGATAGGTTTCTTAATCAACTCAGAACTCTGTTGAGCATTCCGTGCTGAATATTTGCATTATTATTATTAATAATTTACTTAAAAGTGCATTTGCAGTGTCATTGGAAATTAAGGTTGGACTGGTCCTGTGTTAGAGATTGAAGTTCATTGTAAAATCAATCAGCTCAACACTAAGAAAAGCCCAGTGTTACTTAATGTGTTATTAAAACATTCAGTTGCTTTGGGTGACTTTAAACACGTTTTTTTTTTCCCTTTGAGTGAGCCTTGTCATATCATTAGAAATGCTGTTGTGCATTTTCACACCTGAAGTCTACACATATTAAACAGTTGTAGTGGTATTTTTATGTAGTCATGTTTACAATACAATATGTAAATGACCGGTGATGTTTCAGCCTGAGCTGCAGTTTTAAAAACATTAGACTGCCAAAATCTCCGGGACTAAGCAATAAGCAGAAGATGCCACCGCTGTTTCACATTACTCACTTTAAATGTATTCCTTTTTTTCTAAGGGGAGCAACAGTCTTATTTACAGTTCCAACTGGTTTTACCTAATTTAAATATCCTCACATAACCTGCTCTGTGGTAAGGAGTGAAATTACTTTATTATTGATACAGTGTCCTTTAATATTTCAAATGGATGAGGGGTTATCTAGAAGTCCTGTAGCCATACACCAGCTGCATCATTTAACTAACAATGGTAAGAATTCAAATAAACTAATTTATGGCAACACCAAACTAGACTGTTAATTAACAAATTGGATACAAGTAAGTTTTGGATTATAGTACTATATAGTATTTTACAGTATTAGTTTGTTGGCTTGCAAATGCAATATATAAATGTATTTATAAATATTAATTAAGCTTTAACTCTATGACATCTAATAATAACCAGCCTCTTCTGTAGAGTAATTGCATGTTAGTTACAAAACCCTTATCTTGACCATAGCATAGCAACGATACCCCTAACCCTAAAAATTTGTTTTATCTGGCATTTAGCTACGCAGTGCATATGTTAGTATCCTAGTGTGGCTTTAGTAAATGAATGATTATAGCTCATGTGCCTCTACATTTCAGGCTATTAATTTTTAGGTAAAGGGACAAATCGGCTGTAGCTCTTACTCATGAATATCTTTGATAAATGTGTTTGCCTTGCTGTCAAATGAGCTTGACCTGCTATAGAAGACATATAGGAAGAAGCAGCCACTTTTGAGCTGTGGAAATTCTGAGGACAAACCTGTCATGAGAATGCACTTGTGGTTAGGAAGTATACGGATCATTTTATTGAAAATATGCAGAAATCAATGTGGCATCATTAATGTATGAACATTAATGGATGTTTAATGTCAACAGTTTCAAGCTGGAGGAGGAAAAAAGAATGGTGACAATGTAAGTTGGATATTGTAGGGCGGTTAATTACTTAAGTATTCTTGTATACAGTTTGTGACAGGGTAAAACCTACTAATACCCTAGCTGAATGATGTGCATGATCTGCTTTGTCAGGAGGTGGTTTCCTCTGATATTCTCAGATGAATTTGTCAAGGACAGTAGACAGAGGTGCAGTAGGAAAGTAATAAACTGTTTGGACAATAATTGCACAGCTGTTAAGATCTCTAAAATTAAAAAGGGATGGAAAGAGATGATCTTTATTTGTCTTGGTGTGTCTTCACCTTTCCACTGCTTCACATCAATGCTCACAGTGTGATACCACCTTGGGGATTTCTTTTAATTGGGGGCTTAGTAAGAGTGCTGAAAAACAAGCAACTAGTTTGTAAGAACCCTCTGAGCAAGGGGACTGTTGAATTATTAACTATGTTTTATGTGAGGATTGAAAAACAGGTATTTCAACCAATGCAATATTATTCAGGGTCAATATAAAGGCTCTTAATCATATAGACGTACAACAGACCTAATTTAACCTGGGAGTGTTTTCAGTGATTAAATCTTTTTTCAGGAATGTCATAATTTTACAGTAGTGACAAATTCATATTTCGTGATGGCCTTATTCCTTTGTCCAGGAGAAAAAGGTATACTGAATTCCTTATATGACTGAATATTTCCCAGTCATACAATTATCTCTTTTTAATGCAACTTGCAAACATATCAGACTTTATATAACTAGATCAGTGAGACTGTATATACATTATATGAAGTAAGACACAAAATCAGAAAATATACCTTCTGAATACATGGAAAGTGTATACTGTATTATATAAACAAATATGGAATAGGGCAGGTTCTAACATACAATTATATATAGATTTAAAAAAACACTTTAGAGGGGTTAGTATTGCTGCCTCACAGCACTGGCACTTTGTATTTAATTCTAGACTTGGGTTGCAATCTGCAATGAATTTGTTTCCCCCATATACACATGGGTTTCCTCTCACTGCCCAGAGACATACTGGTTGGTTAATAGGCTCCTGGGAAAACTGGCCCTACTGTGAATCTGTGTACTGTATGTTTGTGTCTGTGTCTGCCCTGCAGTATATGTACTGGTGTTCTGTCCAGGTGAGACCTTATGCCTATTGCTGCCAGGGATAGGCTTCATCTCCTCTGCAACCATTAATTGAATAAAGCAATGGATGGATAGATGCAACCTCTTAAAATGCATAAGTAAAACTGGAGCAGAAACAAATCAAAACAAAAGATGCAGAAAATTTAAGAAATATCCAACATTCATTGAAACGGAAAAGTACAATGACGTTGTATGTGAAAAAAGAAAAACCTGAACCACAACTAAATAAAAACTTTCCTTGTTACTGACTTTGGTTTGAATTCAATTACAAAAACACAGTCTCTCTTTCTACTTGTCTTGAAACTTGTCATATTTACATTAATGCAACTGCATGGCCTTCAAGGTGTAAATTGCTTTATTTTTAATTTGTTGACATTGTTGAAGAAACTGGGTAGCCATGTGTCAGCCCTTTAATCTTCGGGTTCAGCACAAAAAAAGTAAAAAGATCGGTAAAACAACAACTGATTTTGATTTACTCTTATGATGGAAGTTTGATGTTACAGTAGTTTGATTTTTTTTGTTTTTAACATGCTGTAATTTTAAATACAGTATTGTTCAATATTAAATAACCTCAAAATCTTAAAATGCGTATTTGTATTTTGTTGGAACGATTATGGGGAAAGCAGGTTGTCATGAAGGGCCAGTGGATTTTACAAGCAATTTATTTTAAAAGAAGATAAATGGTGTAGTATAAATTCTTGATGGTGAAATGTGAAAGGCCTCTTAGATGTTGTTTATTTCTGAAAGCCATTGTTTATTAATTTTATCATTTTAGTACACAAGTAATACAGTGCTACCACACTATGAAGTTACCCGTTATAGTGTGGAATCAAGTTCTAATGTGTTAAGGTTGTGGCTCCTATCTCCCTCAAAATGCATTGTTCCATATATACAGCATGAAGCCTCAGACAGAAACAATGTTCTTAATATGGAAAGAGAAATAGTGAGTGAGAGTTGAGCAGCAGTTTCAAAGGGTGCACATTGTTGAATCTATGTTGTGTACATGGCTGAAAGATAAAGGAACATACAGTAAGAGATTACTTCAGTTGCCTCCAAAGGAGTACTGCCTTTAAAACGGTGAACTGGACTGTTTTGTTCACTTGATTTCTGCAGGAAGATCAGCAGAGAACACCAGTCAATAATGCAAGCACAGGCGGATGAATTTAAACAACTACTTAGGAGATCAAACTGGTTTGAAAAGCAAGAGGAATGGCTGTGACACTTTCAGAAGAGGAATGTCATTAGGTGGGTTTTTATATATTGGACAATAAAATCTGCAGATGTTGCTGCTACAAAATTGCTTGTAGAACATTTCTTTAAAGTATTACTGCTGGTTTCTCAAACAACCATGTTCCTAACAGTTATTCAATCCATTTATCTACTTTACTGTATATATTTATATTATTCTAATGTTTTTATGTTTTAACAGAGATTAAATAATAAACTAAAGTTTTAGTTGCAAAATGTCTTGGTAAAATGATGGCCTTTTAATTTAAAGGGTTATGCTAACCTACTGAGTTAAACATGTAATTAACCAAAATGTGAATTTATTTTAAAATGTACAGTATTTATTTTCCCATGTAGCTGTAGATCAGGTTTTAGTATTGTTTGTCAAAATGGGGAGAAAAGTGTAGTTTGATACCTGCAAGAGAAAACAATTTATATCAGCTTGCCCTTGCGATTTATGAGACAAAGACATTAGGAACAGGCTGAGACTAAAGACAATTTTCTATGTAAAAGATACTCAGAAATGATTTACCAATCATTATAGGATTTTATAACTGTGTTTTGTCATAATAATAAGGAAAATAATGATAAGGAAAATGCCTTTTTCTTTGCCTGACAGACTCAATTTATGTGTTTTTTCTTTGCTTACAAAAATGGTTGTGTCTTTGCCTTTTTTCTGTCTGATAAGAACGCTTTTGTTCTTCATTTTGACTGTTGATATTAATATCTGAATATTCAGGGTGAGCATTAGAGTTAGTTGTGTCTCCCAGGAGATATACTGAAATGTGTGTGAAGAATAGAATAAGAGCTGTTTGATATGTTAGGGATACAAATGCACTGTTTTAATTTGTTAAAAACCAAAACTGTATTGTTTTTTTTCAAAATACTTTTACAAATCTGAAGAAGAAGAAATTGTATAGTGTGTGAATAAGACATACAGTACAAAGGGCAAAATATTTCATCTTAATGTATTCATCTATACATGTTCTTAAAATAGAGCAGTGTTGTTTATTTATAGCATCTGGTACATGGTCTATGTTTGACATACAGTAAACAAATTTATTTTTGATAAGTGCCCCAGCAGGGTGGCATGGTGGTGTACTGGTTAGCATTGCTGTCTCACAGTGCTGGGGACCTGGGTTCAATTCTGGACTTAGCTTAGCTAGCTAGAGTTTGTATGTTTTTTCCTTGTCTGAGGATTTCTCCCAGGTGCTCCAGTTTCCTCTTGCAGTCTAAAAAAACATACTGAATTTTAAAATAAAATAAACTGTATTACAGCAATGTATACAAATAATATAATTATAACAGTACAATTTTAAGCAATACAATTGTCACAATTCAAAAATTAAAAAAGGTGTCAAAGGGATGATTGTCCATTATCAACCAGTCAATGTAGCAAATGGTCAAATGGACAACAAAAGTCCCTCCAGACCCCCCGGGTGTTACCACTTGCTGTCACTATAACCGTCCTGGATCTGAAACTACGATTGTTCAGCTCTTCACAGGAGCACAAAGGAGCACGTTTTTTTTTCTCTTCAGCCCCTGGTCAGGGCCCACAGTCTTTTCCAGTGCTCCATGGCTGTGGAGAAGCCCCACCTGGCTACATAGCGCTTTATTCTTCCACTGAGGTTCGCAAGTGTCCTCTCCTCCAGCTCTCTCGCCCTCCACTATGTGTTGTACTAGATGAGTGTACTGAGTGTTCCACAGTCCTTGCTTTGTTTTGTCCACTCTGCTCAGTGCCAGCCCCTGCAGTAGGGTAGCTTAGCACCAGTTCTGCTCCCAGGAGTTGCATGGTGTTGTATATTCTCCCCCACACCACTTTGGTAAAGGGGCAGGGCCAGAACATATGGTCCTGCATCTCTTCGATGAAACACGTGTCCCTCTGCATCCCTTAATTGCAGTGAAGAAAGTGAGAGGTGGTAAGAGCAAGGAATATCCTTGTGTAGGATAGTGGACATAAAGAGGAAACGTGTTTTCTTAACTTAACGACATTTGAAACACTCCTAAAACATGTACTGTACACCGGGGATTAAAAACAAGTTTCATTACTAAAGTCTCCAAGGAGTCGGGTATTTTCTATGACAGATTCACTCAAATTGTCTATAATGATTATGAATTTTGGAAGACCAATTTACATTATCCCTAAAATAGTATCAGGAATTTTCTTCATCTATGACGTTTCAACAGGCCGATTTCCTATTATTTAAAATATGAACAGCTGTTAAATGTTTATATGAAGTCTCTAACAGAAAAAAAAGCAGTATGCAATGTCAATCACCCTAAAACAGGAGAAAGAAGAAGCAGAGCTAAAACAAATGATGATTCAGGTTAATTTTATCATGAAGCTAAAAGATTTAAGAATATTGAGGAAAATGTCTTATCTATCTTATCTTATCTTATCTCTCTCTTTATTTATTGTGATGGCATTCTGAATAAAGCCAAGTAAATCAAGTTGCCGAGGTGTCTTGAGATGTATGACTTTTGATGCAAAGTTGGAAATAAGCCAGCTTTCTACACTTAAAATGTAAAAGCACTAATGCATACCTAGGCCAATTTATTTTATCCCCTGATAGGACTCCAAAATCCTGAAAAATAGCAGATGAGGCAGGGGTTTTAATACAGTTGCATACGTACTGTATAACAATATGTCCTCAGAAAGTGATATGCAGGGTTTTGTCAGAATTAAGAGGGATAGAAATAGTAGTTTGATGGACAGCCTAAACTAGTGGTTCCAAAGACAAGACACACAACAGGGGAGAAAGTGGGCGTCACTCATGAGTGCCCCTAAAAAAGCAAACAAAGAACACTTGTTTCCTGTTAACTCCATTGCTGAATGGTTAGAGTATAAAATTTTAACCTTAATAGTGAAATCTTATCCCAAAACCATCTGCTGGACTATCATAAAAATAACAATTCTGACTGGATCTGTGTATAAGAAATTGGATATGATGTATAAGCAGCAATTTTAATACTTTACTTTTGAGACTCACAAAATGCAAGTTTTTAAGCATGTTCTGAAAAACAGTTTTCAACACTGTAGACTCTGTAATCCCTTACCATATGTCTACCACACAGATCAGACAAACAATTTCTAAGTGCTGGAGATGCCAGGGTCTGGGCATTCATCTGCTTTGACTTTGATCACTTACTGTAAGTATTTTATTTGTGCCAGCTCCTCCAGATGACCATTTGTGGTCATCTGCATCCAGTTCCATTAAACTCAGGTGGGTGGTTGGCAATGTTCCCTCTAAGCCGTGAAATCAGCGCACATACGGTAGGAAATTGAACTGCGCACAAAAAAATTTAATCCCAAAAAAATATGACAATAATAAAACAAACACGGTCATCAATTGAAAAATGCCACAATAGACTGACTGCGAGAGGCCCAACTTGGCTGTGTGCATTATTATTGCTACTCGACAATCGATATCTTTGCTCTCGTCGTCTCATACTTCACTGCTCATGCTCGCTCGACACTCAGTCTCTATGACTGAGCTCGTTGAATCGCTGTCCCAGTCTTTTGGATCTCTATGCTTCTATGAGAATGACTATATTGACAAAAAATTATTTCAGGTTTACAATTTTACACACACTCGATTTAGTGCGCACATGTTTTTGTCAATGGGAAAAAAATTGCACAACTTGAAATTTTTGCGCCCATAGGCCATTAAAATTTAGAGGGAACATTGGTGGTTGGGTGCGTTTTGTTAGGTATTACAGTATGTTAATTTGCAATATAGCAAGATAGTAAACATACAACGTGTGCATTACAGGCATCCAGGTGCATTCTTTTTGTTTCCAAGTCCAAGTGCCACTTATTTTAGAAATCACTCTGACGTGAGACTTTATTTTTCTGTAATATGGTCTTGATGCTACAATCTAAAACTAGTACACTACAAAGCTGAAACTAAATATCATAAACATGCACCCAACAAACTGAAAGATTCATCACTAGTGATCAATCTGTAATTTTTTTTATTAATTTGCAATACCCTTTGTAAATGGCAAGATTGATGAGTAGCAGCTAACTGGAAAGCTGAATCATAGTCATGCTTAAATGTGAGTCTTTATGTGTAACCAAATTTACTAGCCTCTTGTTTACAAGTTGATTTTTGTATGTTTTAGCTGGCTACAAGACAGAAGCATAGTTGACATTCCAGTTGCACTTGAGTTACAATAGGTACGGTAGATCAATTACATTTACAAGTCTGACCTATGTGCACATGTCACATGTTTACTCTTAGGATATTGTAATGATAACATGAGACCATGTTTGGAAACATGCTACTGTACAGTAATGTAGAAAAAAAAACAGATCTGTTTAGGTTAGAGCTGAAGTGGCAAAATAATACCAAATAATACATTAGTACTTAAATTAGGCATTGTATCAACACTGATAATTATGGTATTCCTAGTTCAGGTAATGTATATAATGCTTTTAAAAGACACGGGACAGAAATCTGACATTGTACACAATAATTATACAGTATTTATCTATTGCCTCTGCAGTATTTTTTACCTCAGGCAGTGTATTGTGCATGTTATTAACAACTAGGGAAAACTGAAAATTTACAGTACCTTTCAGCTCATAATTGGAAGTAGGGGGGTGTCACTCGAGTGCAGGCATTTACTCTATAATAATGTGCATCTACAGTATGAAGTGATGTATTGCATCAGTAACAACTGTATCACATTTAAGATTAAATCTGTAAAAGGAAGGATGTGTTTAAGCTGTTAATAATATTGTCACCATGACATACAATAAGGACAATTTTTGACGTTTCTGGATAATAACATCTGGGAAGAAATTTAATGTGTCTTTGATAAATGAATTTGCTGACAAAAAGTGTAACACATTTTGACAGTACACGAAAGAAGGAAAAAATCAGGTTGTGCTAATTCTGATACAAATAATTAAAATCAAATGATGAATAGGATTTGTTAGCTGTTCTGATGGGGTCGGGCAGTCCAACTTGATGTATCTTAATGGTTTTACCATTAGTGAAAACAGATTGATGGCTTCCTATCAAGACCTTTAAAGACCTGTCTTATGGACGAGATGATTGACAGCATTTGGAAACGAGGTCATGTCAATTATTCAGATGAGAATGCCATCTCACATGATATCAAAAAATACTTTTATCAAGTTGCTCTTAAGCACCTCTATTTTCTATGGCCTAATGCTTATGATTTTTAAAGAAAAAAAATCAAAGAACATATCCTTAGGAAATATGAATTCCCAAATCTGATCTTTAGGAACAGTGTCCTCTATATATTTTAGTAACTAGTTGACATTCAAAAGTAATTGTTATAAATGTTATAAGAATGTGAAAACTTTTAAAGGGAATTACATGATAAACAAGAGATATTTAAACAATTATTTAAATCCTCAGAAGAATGTTTATATATGAGGAAAGCATATGGATAGACTGGTCTCATGGTTCTTAAAATTATCTTGAGGAGTTTAAAATCGGAATCCGGTCATATTTCATGATCACCCTGAAGTGCCCAGACAATGCCATGATTCGATGTAGTAGGACTACTTCAGAGAATCAGTGTTCTCTGTCCAGCAGTGGAGGCTGAACATGTGTACATACAGTAGGACTGGTGCAGGGCACGTTTTCTGGCTAACACTAATGTTTCATTGTTGTGTTTTTTGGCAATTATAAAACAGTAACATTATAAATAAGACAGTCTGCTTGAAAACCTTCTTTAGAGTAGTGTAGGCTATGCATGTCACCATGTCTTCCACGTGTACAGTGTTCAGTAGTAAGTTGACTTGAATGTCAATATGTGAGTCCAAGTTGAACATGAGAAGTGTACAAAAAGTTGATTCCAAGTTATTCTTAATGGTGTTAAGCTCTGATTAACTTTGCAAACAGTAGTGCCAATAATTAATTTTCCTCTTTTCAGAAATGGATTACAGTACATCACAAGTAGTGTGCCAGTCAGTGGCAATGTGCATAGCATTATATAATCTGACACAGACTATTTAAGGACAAGAAATTGAAACTGATTGCAGTGCTGTCAGCAGTAATGTTAACCCAAATCTTTGAACTCTTTATTCAAGAAAACACAAGAATGTGAATTTAGTAAGAAAATTAAAATTGTGCTATGTAATCATACATTCCATTTCTTCTCTCTGCCTGTTTTATGATTTTGTCTCAAAAAGACACTCCACTGATGCTTTTCATTGCACACACTTGTCCACTGAGAGAAGTGGTGTAGATATTAATTGCATCTCTCTTATTCTGATGGGACTGCAAACACTGTAAGGCAAAGCTGAAGTGTATTAGGTTAGATTAAACTATTACAGACTGAATATCCTTTCAAAACTGTTAACAAGGCTTTTGGCATTTCCACTGAGACGTTAACAAATGATCTAGTTTTAAATATCAATTGATTCAAAACCTCTTTTAACCTTATATTGATGTTGATGCTGTAATATGACCTTATTGAAAGGGTAATTCGGTATTTGAGTAAATGCTGCTAACACATTATGAGGTATCAAATCCTTTCACACAGTTGGTGTGGCACCATTATGTAGGTAAATAAAATAAAATCTTATTTAAAAGTAAAAGATTAATTGAATAGTTGCATTCAGGAAATCCACTTGTAGGCTGGGGCTTCCAATAGCTCACTGTCATTGTACAGTATATATGAATAAAATATATTGGCAGGGATAATTTGCAAAGTAATGGTCTCCATTGTTTAAATAATTAATTTGTATTGAAATTCAACTATTGCCGTCATATTCTGGCAAGTGTTTTTAGTACAGAAGTTTTTTTTTATATTCTAATGAAAAGATTGTGGACAATTGGCGTTGATTTTATTTATGATGTTTTCCCTATTCACTTATAGTGCGTCAATCCAAGACTGCAAAAGTATTGGACAGGCAGATAATATTAAAGGTCAGAATCTGTAAATTATACAAAAGGAACCCTTATAAATAAATACAAAAGGCTATGGTATTAGGTGGTTACTTTGCAATAAAGGAAAAATATTGCAGGTCACAGGCAATGTGCTGAAAAGTGAAGCGATATGTACGCTTGTTTTATCCTCCATTTGTCATGTTTAACAAGCATTGTGTTCTGCTGCCTTTGATACTTATTAGACACCCACCTTGTACAGTAAATACATTGATCATACTGTAAATGTACCCTTATTATATAAGGAAAGTTTGTGTGTACGAATGCTAATTAAACTTTGTCCAGTCACGGCACTGGGGGATGGAAATGTCTTATGACTTCTCATTCCACCTTTTTGTACAAACGAATGTGAATTTAGTAAGAAAATTCAAATTGTGCTGTGTCCAGTAATCATACATTCAGGTACATTATAAGAATTAGTTTATAATGCATATATGCAACTGTAACATGCATCCTTCTAAGATACTTTTCTTAAACCCACTCTTGTTGTCAGAATGCACAGTTCCCTCATACTTTCCTCCATTTCGTTTTTTATTGCCTTATCACCTTCACCACGAGGACAGAAAGCAAAAGAGCTTTTTTAGAGCTGATCTCTAGGGCTTTCTTGGAAATGTCATGAATATTGTTCTTTTTAATTGATATGGTGCAGGCATCATGATTTTTCTTCATAGATTAGGCATAAATACCATCTTATTAAATAGGTGGAGAAATGTATTTGTTTAATTTTTAAATCTCTGAACTGACTCTAAAACAGCTTTGACATTATATTATGCAGTAGCGACAGAAAACACAAGCTAAGACAACATCCTGCCAAGCCATTGAAATGCAATTCACATACTATTCAGTAAATGTAAAACACATGCTTCATGGGGGAAATGTTCTAAAAGGAAAGGTTGACAAAAAGGTTACTTTTTAAGATTATTGTCTAGTGAAGGAATAGCAACACAAAATACATATTTTTGTTTTGTATGTGCTTTTTACTTTTCATGTTTTCAGAAGTTCTGTGTGACTGTGAATTCTTTTGTGACACTCTTGAGCAGCTTACTTGCTCATATTTTGCTGTCTGCTAATCTGAGCTTTGAGCAGTTCTGAGTCCTCAGTCCTGTCACTTCTCTGTGGTGTGGTCTGCAGAGGCCTTAAGATCATGTTGAAGACTGATAGAAATAGTGGACCTGGAAATTCGCTCTGTGCCCCTTTGGCACTACATGTTGCACACTTTAAAAATAATGTATTATTAGTCAACTTTGTATTGTGATAATAGGTGTAACTGTAGGAGACCGAAGAGCAGTGCAAACAAAGGAGGAAGCTGACACTGCAACAGTGTGAATCACAGTGGCAAGATGAAAAACACTCAGCAGATAACAATCTAGAATTACTGTATATAATGAAAAGGTAATTGTTAGTGCATTTTTTAAAAAGAAAACAATTTCCACACTGTTTCATGGAATTTTATCTAAAGAATTATGTATTTTCTAGGTTTCATGTTGGTAATTAGACTGTTACAACTCAATTTGGTCCATCAATAATTAAAATTGTCTTCAAATTGTTTCCAGTGCCTTAGTTGCTTAAGGTATTTTGTTCTTGAAGATAGTATTATTTGTATGCATGTGGAGCAATACAATTGGGTGTTTTGTCCTATTATATTTGAAAGGTCGAATTTTCTATTAGTTACAAGCACAGTCTTATTAACATAAATAGACTCAGTCAAGCTGCAAAATAACCTGCACTAAGTGATGAAGTACCAGATTGGAATTTGCATTTATGGCCAATTACGTTATTAACTTTAGACACTGAGAAAATTGTATGAGTTATAGCATCTTACTGTTCACTAGGTTATCTAGAGCAAAGGTTAGTTCAGAAATAAGGCATACAGCACATAGGAGCCAGATTATCTCAAAGTTAATCATTGATGATAGTTGATCGTTATAATTTTATGCTACATTATTTTCATTCTTCTCTTATAACAAGTTTTGATACAAAACGGAAATCTTTGCCAAATCTCTTGATTTTTTTTTGATGAAGCTGCCTAGTGGCAATGAAATAAACTGTGCAACTATCTTTCCAATCTGACTGTACATGCTAGTGACCCTTGTAGGAAATTGAACATTTCAGCTTCAGTATAGCTATTTTAAGCCTGGAGTAAATTCATTTGTATTTGCTTTGTTTTTATTAATTTCATTATAGGGCTTCACCTAATGGGCATTTAAATAATTTGTTAAAGTTGTATATCCCCAAAGTACATGAAGTGAGGGAAGGCAAAGTTCCAAGTATTTTTGGTTTTGGATAGCCTACACAACTATGACAAAGGTTAGCTACACCTACGCAGAAGGTGGCCTATATTTTTGGACGTCTATAAATGCAGAGGAGAACAAAACATCTCTGGGATGGTTTGAATTAAATTTAAAAAAACAACATCAAAGCCTTTTATAAAGTATATACTGTAATACTTATACAGAAGGACGTGACTACTACTGACTACTACTTTCAAAGTGTGGAAACAATAAGTCTACAATTTTTTTTAACCAAATTAGTGCCTTGAAGGTCTCATCTTATTTGTAAATGCAGTATTCTTATTTATAGATATCCTTATATTTTATGCTATTTTATTTGTGAATATAGAAATCACATAAGAATTTTGAAAATGAAAATGAATCATGAAAAATAAGCTTATAGTGTAGTGTTTTGCAATGTACAGTATATTTGAGCATTTTGCAGCACAAACAACAGGGTTTATTTGCATACTTTAAAAATAATGAATACAATCATTCCTATTGACTTCACAGAATGGCACAGACTGGATGACCTTTAGATGCTTTCTCGCATTGCTCCTTGAAAAAAAAGGCAGGCGATTAAATTGCCTTTGTAACAGTTAATGATGAGAGGTTTATGGGCATGTCAGATTGAACAAAAACTATTGTGCACTTATGTGTGTTTTTACCCAGTTACAGTAAGGTTCCCTCATTATGTGCATCTCGTAGTAAAATAACATTTCTTGGAGTACAACTGACAAATGTTGGCAATCATAATCTACTGTTTGCTGAAGCTGAAATAAATAAAATATTTAAATCTTAATATAAAGTTTATGCTGATGAGAGAATACACCAGAAATTCCTTTGACAGATTCAAGTCAATCCGATTTCCTAAGTAGCCTCACTGTACTCCTGTCTCCTTTTCTAATGATCATTGAAACAGAGCCTCTGTTTTGTTCTTTTTCATGTTCTCACACATTCCTCTTATTTCTTTTTGTGCCTAAACAGAGTATCGATAATCATAATACTTTCTGGCCAGTTTCATTTAGTCCTGCTTCATCTCAAACAATCTTTAAGTGCTTTACTCTGTGTAAAGTCATGTTTTATACTGCTCTCATGTCAGAGTGTTGTGAGTCTTTACAAGCTTTACAAGGCAGGGAGGTCTGAAAAATCAAAGTTGCAGACTGCAGAGACAGTATTTAATTTATGCTCATTCTGTATCAAGTGAGAATTTCTTCTGACAAATCTAGTTACATTTGCTTTTTCCTGAAATTTCTGGATATTACTGTCCTTCAGGATCTGAAGCCTTCTCCCGCCTTTCACTGTTAGCAAGTAGTGGCTTGATGATAGACAAAAAAACACTCATGCTGAAAGGCAGCTTTTTTCTTAACCGATTATGTTTTACTACCTGCTTTTGTGAGCAACAGACATGTAATTTAAAGCATACCTTATGGTTGACATTATTTAGTAAAGTTAAATGAGACCTCCGAAGAAGGCTCCACGGCCGAAACGTTGTGTTTTCTTTCTTCTCTTTGCAGCATGGAATAAACCTATTACTTATTATTTAGTAAAGACTGTTGTTCATGCCATTAGACTCCTTAGTGCTATCTTTCCAAATCATTTGCTCACTACAGTATATATTTTAATAATATAATCAGCAGGTGATAATAATGATCTTGTAGTATTTTCAAGTTATATGTCAATATTTATCTTATGCTTTAAGATGCATCAAATTATAGTGGATAAAAATGGCCTTTACAGCTCACATATCTTGTGGTTGGAAAAAATGCATTTAATTGACCAAAAACCTATAGGAAATGAGTCTTGGTGAGGAATGTCATCCAGAATGTCAGTGGTAACAAGTTTTTAGACACCCCAATAGTCTGACTGTTTTTTCACAAGGGATATCTTTGATATAACAGATTAAGGTGTTTCAACATGATACAAGGTCCTTGCACTTTTCAATAAATATAATACATAATATATATGATATAAAATAAATATAATAGCATGCAATATAATCAGTGCATGATAAATATGGTAGAGAGACAGTGTGGTCTTAGTACTTTCTGATGGGACAAAGGGAGGATGGATGGTCTGAAAAATAGCTTGAATACTTGCATTTCAAGTGGGCCTGACCTTTCTGTGAATTGGTACAGTAACATGCTCTCTTATCGCTGTCACTCTGATGCAAGGGATTCTAAGATCCCTGGGAGTCACTGTAGTAGAATGGAGATATTGGATAGAGAGGAGAATCGTGGGGGTGTGGCAGCTCTGTATTTCCCAGTGGTACAGTATGCAGTGGCAGCAGGTGAGGTGAGGTACATGTTGGTAATACAATAGGATGAAAACCATGAATACCCTCTCTGTAATTAGATCTGAAATTTTTTGCGATGGGGTAATATGCTTGCATGTGGTCCAGAGTTCATTTTGTGATTCTTTTTGGTCTGTGATGCTTGTAGATGACTTATATTAATGCACCAACCGGAAATGCAGCCACTTTAGTATTACAGTATATTGAAACTGTTAGCATGGGGGTGCAGGCATGTTTGTACAGTGTCATTCTAAAGTATTCAGAGCCTTGCACAGATTTTACTTTTTTTACTTGTAAAGCTTGCAGTCATTCTTTAAAGCAGGCTTTATTATTTGTTATATTCACACTTACTTCAGTACATTCAATCAAAAAACAGAAAGAAATAATTAAAATGGACTGAACTCTACTGAAGAAATATTCAAGCCCTTTGCTGTGGCAAAGCCTAATTTAGATGTGCAAAAATAACAATAACAAGCCAACACAGTCAGTTGAGAGACTGAGTGACTTCTGTCCATATGCAGTTATAGTTCACATGATTTCAGAATAAATTAATATATAGTGAATTTCAAGGAAAGAAAAACGTCCATGAAGTCCAAGGACTCACAGATAAAGTTGTATAAAGGCACAGATCAGTGGAAGGGTATAAAAACATTTCAAAGACACCTACTGTAGTATCTCTTGGATCATGATGAAGTCAACCATTAAGAAGCGGAAGCCACCTATTATACACACTGCTTACATCAGGCTGTCACTCCAAACTAAGCAGCCAAGCAAGGAGGGAACTGGTTAAGTAGACCACGTTTAGGTGGCCGAAATGGAAGAACATACAGTATCCATAGAGGAAAAGCTGCTACAGACTTAAAACTGGGGAAACAATCTTCTTACAACAGTACAGTGATCCAAAGCATAAGGTCAAATTACTGTGGCTTAAGAATAAGAAAGGGTGTCCTTGGATAGCCCAGTTGAAGTCCTGACCTGAAACTTATTGTGAATCTGAAGAAATATGTGAAAACATATGCAAGATGCATATGTTTGGATGCATTCAGCCAAATGCACCATTTTGTAATTTCACAAAATAGAACACCATAGGAATGATCTATATAGTTTTGCAAGACACTATATTTTAACATCTTATTATGTTACCATTGGCACTCCACATACTGTATCACTGAATTATCCCATTGTTTGTACAGGTCATCACTCCCAGACAAAGGCTGTGATCAGTTCTTGCAGTGTCTTTTAACAGAGTTTCAGTGGCAGAATCCTCCTTCAGTCATACACCCATTTGCTTCTTTGTGTAGATGACTGGAATGCATTCTGTGTTAATTTACTTGGCCTCGAAAAAAAAAGGTGTGGTAGAGAAGGCAGGGGTATTTTATTAAATAAAATACAAAGGCCTTGTAATTAGGAGGCTCTGAGTCATGACAGAATATTTGAATTCCCTATAGTCTACACTACTGACGCTAACCAGGCAACCATAATTTGTTTTCTGGGTCTTAGTTCCTCTCTGAATGACAACAGTTGCCCCTGTTGGGCCTTTTAATTTTCTAAGAACCTATCTGTTCTTCATCTCAGACTCTTTTTTCCATCTCTTCTCCATTGATTTGCTTTTTATCTTGGCAGTTCAATAGCATCCAAAGCATGAGCATTTCAGTATTACATTATGTATTATGTACAGTATGTGATGTTACCTGTATATAGATGCATAAAGGATATAAATCCAAACAATATACTGTATACTATACTTTTTACAAATAATGTACTGAAATCCACGCTGTATGTTGTTCGTCTCTTAGATGGTTTATTTTACTCCCTATTGTTTAATCAGCATTTTGGAATTATTTAATTATACATTGATGCTTGTTGATTTGAAATCTCAGAATCTAAACATTTTCTTTATCAAAACAAGATTGCTGAAACCATTTACTGTCATTACAGTTACAAGACACTTTCAAAGTTACAGGGCCTAATAATATCTTTGGGAGTGAATTTGTCTAGACTATATAGATGAACAGATTTATTTTTAAAATAAAAGAATCTTCACTGAATAAAAAAAGGGGTCAGGACTTGGGAGGTTTGTAGTCTGTAGTGTCTGAAAAGTTTCCAAATTACAAGCAGACATCATGACTGTAACTTTCTTCAAAGCCACAGGTACACTATTTGCAGTTTTCTGTTAAGTACTGTGTGTTAGGTAACTTTGAAAGTATTTGTCTATTCACTTTTTCAAGGAGAGTAAATACCTTATTATTGTGTTTTTAATACATAAATGGAAAATTACCTTGCAGCATTCTAAGCACATCTCAGAGATGTTCTCTTATGTAAAGTATTGATGTAAAGTTAAGTACTTTCTCTACATACTGTTCAGTTTTTTATTTCTATGTGCTGGTCAAGCCCAACAAATGTGCAAAGTGTGTATAACTGCAGGACTTACAGTACATACCCTAGTGAAACAGTTAAGTAAATAACCTAGTATCATCAATTTAACACTTTCCAGGGATTCAACAAATATTTAATAACACTGTTGAGGGTACTACATACTGTAGTGTTGTAGACTGTTAAATTTATGCTTGAGTCATATTCTAATCTCAAACAATAACAGTTAAATTCAGCATTTGAAATATAAACGGTAAATACAGTCCATTTTGATGCATGGTGTTACATAATTCAGAGCTTTGTGAGATAGCATTAAGGGCTTTATCTGCACTTGCAGACATGCACAATTGCCTAAGAAGCTATAAGTGTCTAAGTGCTTATACAGTACATATACATGTCCTTGCTTTTATAAAAGCCAATATACACTGTGTGTCCTAAATCTTTACCTTTGATCATGGAGTGTGGAGAGTTTTTCTGAGATTAGTTGCAGTCTTTTGGATTGACCATGCCTCACTTCATTAAAATTACTTCATAAGCTTACCTCTTAACCATGCGTTTTTAATGTCCCAGTACAAATCCCAGGCTAAGTCTTATTGTTAACACATTCAGCAGAGTGATGTATTGCTACATGAAACCATTCACACAGAATTTACCAAATAACACACCACGATTTTCTGGATTGGTACTAAAATTGAAGGGTATTGAGCCAAAATGAAAACCAGTGCAATAAAAGCAATAACTGCACAAATACAGATTGCATGTTTAAAGGATGACACCTTTTTTTTTGCTGGAAGGGTTTAACTAAACAGTCAATTGCTTCAAAGTTCTGACTCTAGAAACTAACAAACAGCTTTGCCATTCATTTTTTTCAAAGACCTCAAAGGTTCAGTTTATTGATATGAATAAGCATATCATATAAGGGAAGATATTAAGCTAGTGGCTTAAATGCATACATAGCCTTGGGACTCAAAATTTTAAGATGAAATTGATTTTTTTTCTGTGGCCTGAGGCTACAAGAAGTACTGTATAAGCACACTGTAGTCTTTTATGTTTGTGCTCTGATTTAATGAAAATATTCTTAGTACCTTAAAAATGAACAAAAGACATGTGACTTTAGGACTAAAACACTTTATTTTTTAAGACATGGTAAAACATATTTGTTTTTGCTGCTAGTATTTAGAAAGTACTGAACCATTCTTTCCATGATATATTTTAACAAAAGCAAAATGACTTATAACTTGGTCCTATTCTAAAACTGAATAACTGAAGAAAAACTTAATTCTGTCTTATATTTTAGTTTTATATCTGTCTTGGATATTTTAATGCAAAATGCTCATGTTCATACCATCATTCAAATTTATCTTACATTAATACTGGGTCACTGAGGCTGGACAGGCAAGAAGCTATGGGTTTACATACTGTACAGCTGTGACTCAGTTTGAGTGTCTCTGCGTTTGCATGCTTATCAGTGATGATATGAGTCAGCCCTCTGCCTGCCCTTTTTCCTCAACATGGGAAAGTGTGGACTTTGGCCATCTGAGCAAGGCCATCTCTCGTGTGATCCATGTGCGTTGTCTTCCTCACTCAAAGTATACAGTATCTACTGTAGTGGCACTGTATTACAATGTACCAAAATGTGAATATGGAACAGAGTTTTGGACAGTAGGAAGATTTGACAAGATAGAAAAACGTGACTTTGTCTGTGTCCTGGCACCGATTTTCCATAGTGACAAACCTCATGGAAATTTCATTTATGTAATGGAAATGAATATGTTCACCTACTCACTTAGTAGAAACTTACAGTAGTTTTACTTACTGGGTACTTGGAGATGTATTTAAGTTCTAAAATTCTCTGTACTACTGTACTTAAAGGTATTTTGTCTTACCAGTCATTTTTTCTCTTTCCCTCTCCTCCATATCTCTTTTTGTACAGATTAAAGGCCGAAAAAGGTACGAAAAAGGATTCCATGCACTTGTGATTGGATGTGAGCCTATTTTGACCCCAGAAACCGAAAATGATGTTGCTATGGAAACTGCTGCTACTGCAATCATTCACAGGGTGCCTTGCAGGTAAAGTGTCTTATTAACAACTTTTGATGCAAGTATGCCAAAGCTTTCTTTGTGAGGTTTGTATCCTTATTCATATGTATTGAGGACAGGTTGAATGCAATAGTATGCAGAACAGAAGTAACCCAAATACAAAGCAAGGATGCACTCAAAGCACATAAAATGTCTATTCCTTTTGGAGAAAAAAAAGAATAACATGACACACTATTTTTTTCGTTTTTGTTTCATATGGAAGAGTTTGTATCTAAA
Organism: Atractosteus spatula; assembly: GCF_055471065.1. NCBI lineage: Eukaryota > Metazoa > Chordata > Actinopteri > Semionotiformes > Lepisosteidae > Atractosteus > Atractosteus spatula. The sequence goes on from NC_142710.1 coordinate 51,329,278, forward strand.
TATTTTGCCTTGAGTTTTCCAACAAGACTGTTTGCTGAAATAGGAAGTTTACATTGCAAATTACCTTAGTTTTCTTATTGTCCATGCTCCCTTTTTAAGGGTTACATAATTGGGGAAACTTGCTGCATTTGGAATTTGATTTTGTTAATACAGAACTATGTTTCTTACATTAAAGCAATTTGAATTCTTTAATGTTTTGATCCAGACATTTGATATAGCACAGAATGTTTTAATTAAATGCTCTCAAGCCTCTGTTGTCGCTTATTGTTTGTTTTAAATAATGAAATATTTCTACTGTTCTCCTGTTGTGGTACCATAATACTGTAAGTATATTGCTATATAACTTTATTGTAAAATTTTACTGCCTTATTGCTGGTATTGGTATACTTAAACTTGTCTATCAAGGTGGACTATAATGCATAATTTGCCTTCTCCAAGCAAAAGTCAGCCATTCCTGTCCAGGGTAATGAAAGCATCCTTGTCCCTTACTTAAAGACAGGGATGTCATCCTCCTCTTCATCCTCTCTCATGAGAGCCTGGAGAAGATTGCTTAAGAAAAAAAAGTTTAGTTTTTTATTTCTAGTTTAAGCTCTTATTTTGTTTTTAACAGCACTGCTGTGCTTGCTGTGGAATAGAGGAACCATTTTTTGTTTTGTAAAAACTCAAGAGATAATTAAGAGGCAGTCACTTAGCCCTTCCTGATTATTTGGTTACTTATTATATTATTAAATGAAGCAGTCAAATGATCTGAGAGCCACAACTGAAAAACTGTTTCTAGGTTATAAAGCAGAGAGATAAATGGTAGACTCCACATGATGTTTCTTATTGATTATGAAAATGTACTTTAATATATTAGGATATACAGAAATTCATGCTAAAATAACCATATTTTAATACATTACTGAAATACAGAAATCAGGTCCTTTTAAAAAAAAATCACTCATGTTTAATATTTGAAAAGGAAACTTACATTGATCTAATGACTGAAGGTTGTTCACTTATCAAGTCGACATTAATCTTTGAAATGATAATTTCATGTTACAAAGTCCCATATGGTTTTAATATTTCAGAAGTATTACCCTCTAACCCTGTACTGAAAATAACTGGGGGCCAATGTTGCCAAAAAGGATCCTTATGCCAATATTTTAGCACCGTGAACTGTTTTAAAATAGAAAATCCACTGACCTCTCAAAATGAGCAACGTTCCGGTGCTACATGTATATGGAGAGTCATCCTGAATCTAAAAGAAGTAAATTAGGACTCAAGGGAAGAGAATATATTTTTGTTTTTTTAAATATATATTTAAGACTTAATTAGCTTAAGTAGTAGACACTATGATGCCTGTAACATGTACTTATTTTGATTTTTGAATTTGTTCTTAAGACCCATTTTCTTCATACATGCATTTATCCATTTTCTAATCACTTTATCCAGTACAGGGATACAGGTGTGCCGCATCTTATCCAAGCAAGCAGTGGGTGCAAGGCAGTGGGTGCAACCCCTGGGCACAGAGAAACACAGACACGCACACACTCACACCAGGGACAATATTATTGCCAGCAGCCATATCGTGCTGCAGCTCACAAGTGGCAACCCACTGAAGCTCAGCAGGTGAGAGACTGGTCATTACCTGGATGGGAGACCTCCTTGGAAGAACTAAGGTTGCTCCTGGAAGGTTGCTGGAGCGCCCAGCAGGGGATGCTCATCCTGCAATCTGTGTGGGTCCTCATGCCCCAGTATAGTGACGGGGACAATATACTGTAAAAAGGCGCCGTCTTTCGGATGAGATGTGAAGCTTAGGTCCTGACACTCTGTAGTCATTAAAAATCCCATGGCTTTTCTCGAAAAGATTAGAGTGTTACGCTGGCAATTTGGCTTAAATGTCCCATTGGGCTTTACCAATCATGGACACCTAATAATCCCCATCTATAAATTGGCTTCATAACTCTTTTCTCCTCCCCACTCATTGCAGCTATGGCTGCCGTTGCATCATCCAGGTGGGACTACACATTGGTGGTGGTGGAGGGGAGTCCCCATTACCTGTAAAGTGGAGAGTGTAGAGTGGAGTGGAAAAAAGTTATATAAGTGTAAGGAATTATTATTATTATTTTTCCCAGATGCCAATTAATATACTAACATGTCTTTGGACTATAGGAGGAAACTGGAGTACCTTGCAAAAACTCATGCAAACACAGGGAGAACATACAAAGTTTATGAAGATCTCATCCCAGGTCCAATATTGAGCCCAGCGCTGCAAGACAGCATTACAAACCATTGTGCCAACCCCATTTTCTTTGTATGTAATTTATTTGATAAAGCAAATCTGGCTAATGTATTATATAGTCAGCCCTTGGTGAAAGACAGGTGAAATTTAGTTAATAAAAAAACATCACACTAATGAGGATGGAACCGTAGTAATTAAACCAGTTCCTATCTACTGAAAATAATTGGTTTTAATTGGTTAGAAATGATTTAGCTTTTTTGTGATATCATGACTGTATACAGTCATTTAAAGACAGTGGCAGCATGTTAGCTTATAGTGTCACTGAACTGCTGGCTTAAACACATTAAAAGGTTGATTAATACATGTGAGCAGTTCAGCTTTTAAAATGCCATAGCTACTGTTAGTATCCCTAATTCACGAAATTAAATATTGTTACGCATACGGCCGACAGGTACTGTGTAAGAGCCGGCTTACCAGAGCGGTGACGTCACTGCCCTTCCCTGTAATAGCAGGACCACAGCCGCTGGGCTGGGGGGAGATCTCTCTTTAGCTCACCAGGCTGGGTCCCTGTTGAGTGACGCCGGAGGCCCGGGTTCGCGTCTCCGACGGTGTGGGTCCGACCATAAACGGCAACGGCAAGGGCGCCCGCCAGAACCCTGAAGCGTTATATTGATGTCAGAAGCGGGATGGGATAGCCCTTCGCCGAGGACGGCGAGTTAAGCAGGAGAGAGTGTAACGCATACGGCCGACAGGCACTGTGTAAGAGCCGGCTTACCAGAGCGGTGACGTCACTGCCCTTCCCTGTAATAGCAGGACCACAGCTGCTGGGCTGGGGGGAGATCTCTCTTTAGCTCACCAGGCTGGGTCCCTGTTGAGTGATGCCGGAGGCCCGGGTTCGCGTCCCCGACAGTGCGGGGCCGACCGTAGGCGTTACAATATATAAAATATATAAATTGTCATGAAAAATATCACTGTATTTCAGGTTCTCATGAGCAGAATAAAAGCAGAACTGTGTCTAATGTCAAGCTTCAAATATTCTGTTAAAACATTTTAGAGATCATTTTTGCCTTTTTGGAATACTGGTATTTCCAAGGAAATGGAGCTGTCTTTTACCTTTTCAGAAGACCTTTTTAAAAATTGTATATTTACAGTATAAATTTTTAATTTACGCATTGTTAATGCTGAAAAATGCTTATACCAGAAAGGTTGTATTAGGGATCTTGTAGTCTTTTCTCAGTATTATGATTTTTTAATATATTTTTATTAACTTTTACATATCTAAGAAAACAGAAACTGTGTGAAGCTTTTGTTTGTGGGTCACAGTGAGTTTTACACAGAAGATAAATATGACAGTGGAGGTCAAGTTCTCAACAAAAAATAATCTGTTGATTCACTCTAATGCCTTACTGAATGTCGAAAGGCGACAGCAGTGATCTCTGTTCCCCACTCGGTTTCTTCTTCCTTTGTTCTCAGCTGTTGTCAGACAGAGCCTCTACAAGCTCTGGGAGGCTGGCTCTTCCATTTCTCACACTTCATTTGCACCCTACCTGTTACCATCTGATTACCTCAGAGCTGCACAGGGTTTTTCAGGATTTTCATTGCCGGGCACTGAGAGAATTCTGATTTCCCTTGTGTTGCTCTTGTTCACTTTGCTTTCGTAGCAAGTTCCCTTTTATTTATCTTTTATGCACTCTCACCAAAGAAACACTGAACACAGCTCCTTTTTTCTCACAGATACAGTTAGCCTTCCATTAGGGCTTTATGGTTGAGTGCTGTGGGGTTTTTTTAATATATATGGTGTGCACCTAAGACATGTTGCCCTGGGGATCTGCTGTGGCTTTAAAGTAAAGAAAAATGAGTCCGTCTCTGGAGGGTCTCCTGTAGAGTGCAGTTCTGTACAGCAGTAATTACTGTAGGCATAATGATGGAAAAATCAAATGCTGCTCAATGTGATGGTAGGCAGATTACAGGCTAGCACAAGATGAGTGAATAAATGTCTTGGTAGTTAAACTGTGAAGTATTTTGCAGCCGAACATAAGGGGACTTTGTGTTTTGACCTTGGCAGCTCCTGGGATTTTAGCTGTACTTGAAATTGAAGCAGGGCACACCTGTCGAGATTTAGTGTTGCGGCTGCAGAGATTAATATTTGACGCAAGGCAGTATGAAATGCAAACTGAAATTCTCGTTGCATAATTCAGATTGCTTTTAAGATCTTCTTTGATGTGTTAGCATAGGTCAGTAATAAGTAACAGCATTTCTGCTTTTGTCATTTTTAAAGATTGTGTTCTGAAATTTGTATCACAGAAAAAATACAGAGAATAATCCTTAGCTGACTTCTTCCAGACAAATTGTCTTATCAGTCTAAGTGGAGTGGTTTCACAAATAACCTCTACCAAGAAAATATGTATAACCTGAAGAGTAGATAAACTGAGTTTTTAGAGGCTATAACATACATAGTGTGCTGTGCTCTGAAATTGTTTTTACATTTTATTGGGATTGCTTTGTTTATAACAGATTATGTTACATTTATGGTTTTATTTCATTTCAATGTCCATGGTGTTGAAGACACATTGTACTTAAGTATTTAAGTTGAACTAAAAACTTTTCAAAAGCTAGCCAGGAAGCTGTGCTAGTAAGGTTAGGAAAGACTAATCAAGTTTAAAACAAACTGAGCAATGTTTAAACAAAACGAACAGACAAAATCACCAAGTTAAATATAAGATGTTTCAAATAATTCACCTAATTTCAAAATTAGGTAAATCACACAAAAAACAGTTTATGTAACAATGATTAGACCTGAATCAGCAGAACAAGACAATGTTCCTAAAACTTTAAAATTAAAGATGGCGTGCGAGCATGGTATTTGAAGATAGTTAATCACCAAAGCATCACAAATTTTAAACTAGCAGCTCTCAATCCTGGTCCTGAGGGAACCCTGTGTTTGCTGGTTTTCTTTCCAATGGGGCCCTTAATCATCAGTGCTAATTGGCGTCAGTAACTGATCTCCTTGCTTGTTTAGATTTTGTTCTGCACACCTTCCTTGGTTTAAAAAATACCCTAAAGTACATAATTTCCTACAACTCCAGTGTGCAGAACTTTACAAATCTCTCCTCAACTTGTAAATTGAGACTCTGAATCCTTTTTTCTTACTTTAAAGCCATGAATAAGCGATCTGTTTATGACGAGCTGACAGGTAGGAATTACAACATATCAGATACTCCTACAGTGTATTTTTCATTTTGCTTAAGTCCAATTGGTCACATTTTAGCTCAAATATGTAAATGAGGAGACCTCTGAAACTAACTAATTAGTATAAGGTTGCTACCACTTACAAATGCTATTTATAGGTTTTTTTAAGATGTCAGAGCAAATGTTAATAGAAAATGGAATAAGTTCTTGAACACATTAATTTGATTGCAGAAAAAAACACACAGTAGTGCCCAGGAACCATGGTTACAAATCTCTGTTTTAAACAAACCAAAAAACATACAGGGCTCCACTGTTAATAATCTTAAAATTTTATTTCTGTTAACTTTTCAGCAGACTCAAAGAGTTGTGCGTAGCACACAGCAGAAACAAAAAGTTGGAAAGTAGGAGCAAAGTAAATTGACCTAGTGAAGCCTACACTTAATTATAAATTTAAAACTTTAAAAGTTAAATTACAAAACAAAATCCTTTATTTGACTAATTGAGTTGAGAACAAATTCTCATTTAGAACAGAAGTTTGTTCAGTTTGTTATACTGTACATGAACAGGACTTTAAAGTCCATTCTAAATTCTGCAATCAGTCTGTACAATTTACAGAAGATGGGAGGAATCAGTTGAGACAGAGGTGTGCCAAGTGGTTACTTTCCAAAACAAGACAAAAATATATATTTCCTACATAGACAATCAGAAACCTTGCGTATCTTGTGCTGTGAGTGTGGGTTGCTGTATTTGCTATTGAAACACGTGGTTTTTTTTTTGCCAAGTAACAGTTTTCAATGTTTTGATTTTTTAATTAAAACTGATGTTTTCATTGCTTGCAGAGGAAGTGAAACAAAAACCACATTAATTCCTTTTAATTCTGAAGTGGTTTGAAATGAAACAACATGAATAAAGAACATTGAACAGAAACTTGCACAAATTACTCAGACATACAGTACACTAAAATTAGTATATTATAAATAGAAATACAGCATACAGTACATTACACTGTAGATACTGTACATGTATAGCTTAATAGTTTGTTGTTTATCTTTAATTTGAACTTCGTATTCTTTGTAGGAAATGTTAAAACAAACACATCAATTCCTTCCCAAAATAACCATTGCAAGTGACCAAGTTAAAGAATTTGATGCAGAAAATGTTTATGAAGAAAGTGGAATACTGTTGCATATCTTAGTTTTTTTCAGCTACCACAACCAGCTATATAATTTTATTAGATTTATATTAATAAAGTACAGTAATATCATGAATGACATTCAGAAACTTTTTATTTTCAACTGTAAAGATTTCCCTTTCGTTACATGATTCCATATTAGTATTCCATATTAAGTGGATTTAAACAGATGATATTAAGCAATGAGTTTTCATGTAATGTCTGTCTCAATGACAACACCAGTATGTAGGCTAGTACATAACCGTTGACACAGCTTTATCTACATTATGGTTAGTAAAACAGATTAATTTTAAAAGTGGAGAGATGCCATCAAAAAGTATACATTTTCCTTCTTACTCTATGTAGTGGTTGATTTTTATGGCATCTGTTCTTCCACAGAAACAGTTATTGTAGTGTTTCAGAGGATAACAGGGGGTATGCAGGACTTATTATTCAAGTGGAGCATAATTTTCAGTATCTGCGTTTGATTTTTGGAGCTTACTTGCAGTGTGTTTGAGCATGTTTAAGTGGATGAGTTATATTGTCTCAGATGGGTCCCTGATAGTGGAATATGGAGTTGAGGCAGACTAAGCATGTGGGAGATTTCCAACCTGTCCCATCAGGATGGCTTTTGGAGTGAATAAAAGGACTGACAGCCTTTGGGTCCATAGAGGCAGAGTGATGGCAGCCACATGCAAGGATAGCTGTAATAATTAGGACTGTCAGCCTGCATTGTATTATTATTTTTTTCTTGTTGTTGGCCTGTCTAATGCATAAATTAGAACAGTCTCTGAACTGATTGCAGCCCTGCCTGTGTGCTTTGTTGTTAGTGCATTGCATTTACCATGGTTTTATAACTTGTAGTTCAGTCCTCCAGCCCCAAGATGACGATGTAGCCTTCTTATCAAGCCATCGATTGAACAGTCATTCGCAATCATCCCATTAAGTTACTTTAACATTACATTACTCAATTAGTTATGCTATTACTGAAAAGTACGTGCATTAGCATGTTGATTAGCAGAGCTGTGTACATGGGTGCTACTGTTATTATTTGATAATGCATCCTTGGGTTAGTAATATCTTTGATTCAATATACAACTAAAATATTGAAATACTTTCATTTACCAGTAACACATATATAATTTATGAACAGGAGATTTTGAAAAATAATTATTTTATGCACTTTCCCATTATTAGCACCGATCTCTGAAACTCCATCGATTTTCAATAACTGCTTTGTTCAGTCCAAAGTCATGATGAGTCAGAGTCTAACCCAGATGACCATGGGCACAAGGCAGGATATACCTCAATAATATGCCGGTTCATCACATCATATGGCCATGAGTACACCCTAGAAACTGCATACAGAAGGCTCCTTAGGCTAAAATTAAAACCAGGATCCAAGCCTTTTAAGGCAGTAACCCTAACCACCACACCATGGTGAGGCCATTTTCTCTAAACAATCTACTGTATATACTGTATACTCAAGTCTGAAATTACTGTAAAATTTACACTGTGTAGTATCTAAAATTTGTGCAATGTAAAGATATTACAATAATAGAGGTGTTCTCTACTGTATGTGTCACTTGCTGTTGTGTGAAAGTAAAGCTTTGTGGCATTACAATGCTTTAATTTTTAATTTGCTATTAAAATGTATGCTTTGGCAGTTGGTTAACCCTTTCTTTAATTTTAGCCAGCAGCCATATCACTCTGCAACTCATAAGTGAGTTGCAGCTAAGCAGGTGTGAGCCTGGTCAGTACCTGGATGGCAGACCTCCTGGGAAAAACTAAGGTTGCTGCTGGAAGAGGTGTTAGTGGGGCCAGCAGGGGGCGCTCACCCTGCGGTCCATGTGGGTCCTAATGCCCCAGTATAGTGACGGGAACACTATACTGTAAACAGGTGCCGTCCTTCGGATGAGACATTAAACCGAGGTCCTGACTCTCTGTGGTCATGAAAAATCCCAGGGCGTTTCTCGAAAAGAGTAGGGGTGTAACCCCGGCATCCTGGCCACATTTCCCATTGGCCCTTACCAATCATGGCCTCCTAATAATCCCCATCTATGAATTGGTTTCATTACTCTGCTCTCCTCCCCATTAATAGCTGATGTGTGGTGACCGTTCTGGCGCACTTTGGCTGCTGTCGCATCATCCAGGTGGGGCTGCACATTGGTGGTGGTGGAGGGGAGTCCCCATTACCTGTAAAGCGCTTGGAGTGTAGTGTCCAGAAAAGCGCTACATAAGTGTAAGCAATTATTATTATTATTATTATTATTATTATTATTATTATTATTATTATTATTATTAATTTAATGTTGTTCTGTGAAAACATAATGAAAACAACTGTCAAAAATATTTCTGCCTTCCTTGTGAAACTGAGAAGCAAATCTCCTGCTGTGCTCCAGAATTCTTTCAGAGACATTCCACTGCTGTTTTCTTTTACATGTGCCAGCTACTTCTCCATCTCTGATTTCCACTTAGAGTCAAATCCTGGAGTAAAAGTCATTCCAATCTGAACTGCATAATTGTCGCAGGGTGAACAGCTGTGCTGCCTTCAGAAAGTTGTGAGCTGGTTGAATAAAAGAATTTATTTTTGCATTGGTGCCAGGTGTAGTAATTATTTGGTGTTCCAGAAAATTCATGGAAATATTTAACATGATTTGTTTTCTCTGATGGCTGTGCTGTGAACCTTCTATGTTTGGTCACTGATGATCAGCTTCTGTCCTTGGAGCCATTTTGATTTTCTGAACACCCCCTGAGACATAGACTGAGAATAAATAACTGATTTTATCTCTGTCAGAATAGCAGTATAAGTTATAGACAAGTATTTAATACCAGACCACCTGTACCCTGTCCTGTCATTTGGAATATTCTAGTCATCTGACACATGATCTCAGGAGGTCGTGGTAAGGTTACAATCTTAAGGGTGGATAACTGCCTCAAATATTTCATCATGATTGAGCCTCCAATTGCACAGAACTGCTTCGATCCCATGTTAGAACAAGAATCATCCAATTAAGTAATAGAATAAAAATATGATTGTTGGCTTAATTGTTAAAGCAATTATGAATGTTATTAGCAATAATTTGTATTTGCAATTTTAATGCAGAATATTCTATGTGGGCTTTCAAATCTTGTGCATGATTACCACTTGTTGCCTTTATACAGGTCTGTCAATTGTTTTGTTTTTTCAAATTTGTCATTTGAAATATCAACAGTATCAAACCGTTAAAATGGGTGATCTTATTCAAACATTAATTACTAGATCTACTGTTGATTCAACTAGTTTCAGCTCATATTTCTTCTTCAATAGTAAGGTGTTGTAAGCAGGCTGCATCCATCACTGTTTGTCAAATTTATTTGATCATTGTTTCTAAAACGGGTGAGCTTCTGTCCTCAGCCAAGGTAATGAGGCTACATTTGTCAAAACAAATTTGAAAGTAAAATCAGAATTTTACCTTCCAGAGTCACTTGGTCAAGTCTTGTGTTATTAAAGTAAAAGCCCAGGAAGGGGTGTCAGTAGTTTCCACAACTTAAGGTAAAAAGTATTTGCACATGTTAATGCAATTAATTTGTATCAACACAGCTACCTCAGATAGAAATATATACAAGAGCCCTTAGTATAATTCTTTGACAGTGCGATCAATGTGAATTCATGCAGATGTTTGCTGAAAAAAACGTGTAAAATGGGCAGAAATATGACCTAATTCAAACCATCAAAAGACGGTTTCTTGCTGGTGTCAGTTGTAAACCTTTGAATTGGAAAAAAAGCCTAATTGAAAAGGCATCAGATCTCTTCAGGCAATTAACATGTTTCAATACATTTGTGTTTGTCTTCAGTGTTGTGCCTGTCAGTGTCAAACAATGGAGAAATCTATTAACTATTAAAGTAAAGGTTTCAATGGACCATTGACACCAAGCACTGTACTGTATGTCTTATTAGTAGCAATGTCTGTTTGTGTAAAATATTGAAAAATGTGAAATAATGAAGTTTTCAGTTGTCTCACAGGAAATGTGCACTCTTTTTTTGGCTCCAGACAAATGTTTTCCTGATTTACCCCTGTCAGTATAAATTAATTCTACAACTTTATTGTAAAATAATTTATATGCCCCATTATTGTACAGTACAGTACATAGATCAGGTGTCAGTTTTATACAAACTGGCACTGGTAAAGTTCAGCCTTTCCGTTTGATTACTTCCGTGAGAAGGTTTAAAAATGTGTTTTTTTTCTGCTTGGGCAACACTTAAAAAAAGTTGTTTTTACAGCTGAGATCAATGTGTCTTCTTTCAGGAAAATATTTGTCCTTGCATTGCATGTCAAATGTAATGAATCTGTCAGCAAGCCACTGAGCTTCAGCCAGTTCTATGCTTTAATTGTGTAACTTTGTCAGAGACAGATCCAGTCACACCATTAAAATCCACTTCAGATGCATTTAAACAATTACCAATGCGCTGTGTCATTGATGAGTAATCACAGAGCGCAGATAGAATCTCTGAGGCAGTAGTGTGGAATAGTGATTTGAACTTATACCCAAAAGGTTGTGGGATCAAATCCCAGGTGGAGCAGTGCTGGTGTTTCATTGAGCAAGGAACTTCACATGGCTTGTTTTAGTAATAAGTTATTATAGTAATAAATAATAAATATAAGTCCATTTGGATAAAAGCTTTCAGCTCACAGATACACGGTATTCCGTGCAAGATTAAATGTTTAAAACATTCTGATATTTTGTTGTTTTGCATTTGTAGTTTCATTTTCATCTCGTGCAAATTCGTAGTTTAGTATGTTAATATTCCCTTTTTGACCTGCTGTAGGAATGAATTTCCCTTCCCTCAATCATTACATTTTTGCCAGCATGTACAAATGCCTCTCTTAAGTCACAAATAACAGGGGTTGTGGTTCCAGACTTTTTTTTTACCCTGACATTTGTTTTTCCGGAGCGCTTTCTTACCTGTGGTAATCTCCTTTTGTTTTGTGATGTACAATGTCAGTCTCTTGCAGCCTTGTGAGCCTGGTCCAAAGACAAAGTGGAGGTTGTGCACACTAAGTTGTACCCATCGTACAGCGCACCAGGTGGATATTCTTGCATGTGTTCAGTGCAGTGATTTTCATGTTTTCATTTGTTGTTGTTAAAAGCATCAATTTATTGAATGGATGGGTGTACTCATCATAATGACTAATTTGAAAAAGAATAAGCAACAATTTATGTCTATTACCTTATTGCTTCTTTGATTAATTTAACTGGAGTGACTCCAGGGATTCCTAGCAAGTAAAAATTAAAATTCATGTTACAGAACCACGTTGAGCAAAATGCAGGATTGACCCTAGTGTTTGTCATTTATGTTTGTAGCCCAAGGCATAAGAAAGATAAATGTTTCTCTCCTTGAGCTTTTCCTCATAAACATCAATAAGAGCTAAGGGGGTATTGATTTAAGATTTTCTTGGCTGATACCAATAGCCAACGATTACCTCACCATATTGTTCGATTCTTGAATGTAGCAGACTGAAGGGACTTGGTTCATGTATTCAGAGTCTTCAAAGACACTGGTAAGTCAATCCAATCTTTTTATAGAGGATTAACTAAGATACAAACCAGAGGACACAAGTAGAAACCATGGGGAAGTATATTTTAAACAGAAGGGGACTTTTTTACCCAAGGAGTGGTAGGAGTTTGGATGAAGTTAAGTTAGTATGTTGTATTGTTGATGCCTAAGTTGCATTGTTACTTAAAACTAGATACTTTACTACTTCTGATACTATAGAATTAATTGAAATTTAACATACAGTATGGATGATTTTTTGTTATATCTATATGAAACTACTTATATTTACTACTTTTATTATTTAAGATAATTAGTTTCTATAAATAATTAAATTAAAACATACATAGTAACTTATAAATTAATTGGTTTATGTTAGAAACTGTATACATACTGTATGTGTATCATTGCCAAAAACTGGTCAGTATAAACCATACAAAGACTCTTGGTTGAAGAATGGTTTGTAATAGTATTTATATCCATAATTATTCATTTACATGTTAAATTGATAACAAATCTGAATTGTATTCATGGCTTCCTTGCTGGATTTGTTGTAGCAAGTCTGTGAATGAATGGTGATTATTCACAAAATGCAACATTTCTGTTTTGTCACATCTCACACATAGCCTGCCCCTCCTTTCACGTACAGTACAGTACATGTGAAGCAGCACTGAATAGCTCACTGCTAACATTTCTTCAGGGGTTTTGGAGAAACCTCAATGCAGCTTCAGCCAAAGTGCTAAAATGGCCTTCGCAGTATTTGAGCTTTTCTTGGAAGTGTGGGTTTCTTTCACATGTTATGCAGTTTGGAGATCAGCTATCCTGTTGTTAGTTTCTGATATGTTAATATAATTCCACCTCTTCTGATACTTATTTACTGCAGATGGGCATTGTACTCTGCACACTACAGTACTCCTGATTCACTGTTCATAAGTCACAACAGTATTTGTGACAGCCAGCAAAAATATCAGTGTATGTCATTGACTCCCACCAAGAAAAATGACCACTAGCCAGTAATTACATGTGTTCTAATATCTTCCCAAGGCCACTAGAATACCACTATATTGGTACCCCTCAGGGCGGTAACTGCTAGAATTGTATCTATAAAGCTTATATACAGCTAGTAACGGCATGGTTAGTATCTTGAGAATTTATGGTTTTCCAAAATATAAAGTTAAAACAGCTATAGTTAGGAGCCAATGTGAAGAGATTGGGAAAAGGACTCCACCCCAACAGTTAATTATAAAGCATGTGTGCATGCATGTACAGTACAGTAGTCTAAAGAAATAGCATAATCTGTTTGTGTGGTTTTTAGATGCATCTGGACTGCTAAGATACAGTATCTTCTCCTGGTGATGCACAGCTCACATATGCTCATTCTTTACAAAGGGGTGTAAATGCACACTGAATAATGTGGAGCACTTAAACCCTATAATTTATTGGAGATAATTTCTAATGTGGTCGATGCAACCGTAAGAAGGTGTCTTTCTCAACTGCACTGCTGTCGTGCGTGTTTCATATTCAGACATGTGAAATGTAAAGGAAAGCAGCAGGTTTCCGTAATGCACATTTTATTCTGCGAGAGTGATATTTATAGTTCATGAAACAAAACTGTTTTCCCCCCTTTTAGAAAAAGCACATCTTCACAAAGCCACTGTTGTTTTTCATGATATTTCTCTGTGCCTGTCATATTTTATTCTAGAGCTTTCAGCATTAAGGACCCTTCTACCATTTCCACTACTGTATTCATTTTTAGGTTTCGTAAAATGCTAATATAGCTGTAAATGTGCGTGTCTTTGTTTACTGAAGAGATCAAAACCAAATAAAACATCCCTCACCTAATAGATGTGCTTAATTCTGTGTGCTCTACTGGATTTGTTGTGAAAGGCTCACAGCATTATTCAAAACATAATTGGACGATTTGTAGGGTTTGTATGCAAAGCAGTGTTTTGTTTTCTTTTGAGTAAGTTGAAGCTGAGCCTCGCTTTCATATGGAACTTTTAATCCTTTTTTTTTTACTTTATCCAATGGTAGTAATCCACCCATTCCATTTTCATTTCCGTTTTCCTGCTGAGGGTTACAACAATGTTAGGAATCTTTTGCATTTAATGAATGTTTTCACAGAATCTCAGATGAAAGTTTCATTGTGTTTAGCTTGAAAGACTATCGTTATTGCTGTTGTAATTGTGATCAATCTGCATTAGATCACCATCATCAGATGATGATGTACATGTCAGGATTGTGTAGTTGATACGGTTAGTATTTTCTTAGTACTGTAGTTATTTTATAACATGTCCTTGCATTTTAATGTTACTTTTTATCCCTGATAATTCTAAAGTGCTTCACAGTACATACTGTATATAACTGACTTAATCTACCACAGAAAGGCAGCACCCATCAAGGTGAGACATGGCCACCATTATACAGTAGATAATAAAGAGAACTAAAAAAAATAGCTTAAACATTTAGGTAGCCCAGATTGAGCAAGGCCAAAGTGGAATTTAGTCAGGGCACTGAAGTAAATTGCACTGTTCATACGAATAGTGCCATGGGATCTTTAATAGCCAAGTAGTCAGGACTTCAATAGTCTCATCTAAAGGGTGGCACTTCCTACAGTACTGTGTCCCCTGTTACCATATCGGGGCATGAATTTGGAAATTTTGGTCCAGGGGGAAGAGTGCCACCTACTGGAGATTTTAGCTTTTAACATCTGAAGAAATTAAAAGGGATAGAAGTTCATAACATTGTTGACACCTGGGATTGACATATGAAACATTTGGAGCATATCCTTATGCTAACTTACCTAAATATCACACATCTCCTCCACATTCATACACAAGTAGTTGAACCTTGAGAGATGTTGCCATCATAGCATTTCACAGCATATCCAAGATGATGATTAACCTTTTAAACATAATATAACAAAAATATATTTTTTTAATTTAAAGAAAGCCATAACAAATAGCAGCTTATGCCTGAGTTATCATGAATGTTTTGTCTGTTAGTTCTATTTATTTTCCACACTTTTCAACAGATGTTAAACAGATTTTTTTTATTAGGCTCCATTGATGTTTTGAGTTAAGTAGAACTAAAAGCACAAGCTTTATCAGATTTATTTGATATCAGTCATTCTGCATCCTTTTAATGTTGGCCTTTTTTGTTGTATTTTATTGTAGTTAATTCAGCAACTCATTTTGTCTTATTTTTCTTTCAATCTTTT
Organism: Atractosteus spatula; assembly: GCF_055471065.1. Lineage (NCBI taxonomy): Eukaryota > Metazoa > Chordata > Actinopteri > Semionotiformes > Lepisosteidae > Atractosteus > Atractosteus spatula. The sequence goes on from NC_142710.1 coordinate 51,344,618, forward strand.
CATTGTGTGTGTGTGGACATTTAGTGTGCTCTTGTCACACACAACAGAAAGAGACTTTATTGAAAGCAGAGCATGTGAATGCCCAAATAAAACCTAAAGGCCAATTAGTTAGCAGTTCTGTGTTTTCTAAAGTATTGTGAGCACTGAAAATAAAACCCCTATGAAAAAAAACTGAATTCTATGTATAAAAAATGCTAGCTTCTTGTCCATTAAGCATGAAAGTAATTTGAACTGCGACACCCTTGTCAAATTGCACTGAAACAGCCTCTTCCTGAAGCCTGAAAACAGCAGCCCTGTCTTTCCATTGAGATCAGCAAGTGATTGATTTCGTTATTAAAGCTATAGCACACAACAGGGTGTGCAGTTGTGGGATTAGACCATACCCTCAGGTAAGATGTGAGCCTGTTTGCTTTACACAATGCAGTGAAAATATCAGCTGTGGAAGTTTAAAAATGTATCTAGCATGGATAGAGAACAATTTAAAAAATAAGAAAGTTCTCATTCTTAAGAAAAGGTGTGTCTTTAACTTTAATAACAGGTTAAGCGAAAATTTAAAGAGCCCCTTCTTGTTCATTATGTTAGTACAAAAACTCCACTCCTGCTTTGACTTTTGTCCAGAATTCACAATATTTTGCTGACTGAAAATTTCTGGCATGGTTTAACCATTTTGCATTCATTTACTTTAGATATTAGAAACCACATAATCATGTGAGATACATAAATTATTTATCTCACTGTATCTAACATGAGCTACTTTTATACAGTATACGGTTGGCACTCCAATAATACATTTCATGTATGTTCTGCAAATAATCAAATACTTTTTTTGTATATTTTTAAATGTTTACATATTTTATGTATATGTGTGTATACATTATGTCTTATGTTGTTGGAAGGCAAATTTCAGAATTTTTACAAAATGTTTTATTGCTACAAACAGGAAGTATAATAAGGCACTATATTTAAAATAAAATTACATTTTTAAAGAGTAAAACAGTTTTCTTTTCTGCCCTTCACTGCTGAGCTTTTTCTGTACCAATTGCTACACCAACTCGAAAGTGAGATTGTGTGTGCCAGTGTCCTTGAAGTCTCCAGCACTGTTGCCTTTCAGTCTCCATCTCTTCAGCATTGATGGGCAACTGCTGTTTCTGCTCTACAGATCTGTGACATGGGAAGGAAAACATGAAATTATCAAAAATGTAGCCATGTCTTCTGATGATTTCAAATCAAACCTTCAGAGAAAACATTTTGAAGTTTTAAAAATGAAATCAAGTGTCAGAGAATTGAACAACAAGGCTGATAAGATCAAATGTATCATACAGTTGCAGGACTGTTCTTGGGTGTATTCTCTTTTTACATTTAAATGTAAACTGCGAATCGGAAAGTTATATGTAATAGGTAATGCGTGTGTGTTATCATTACAAGATTAATATGTCTCTTTCCCACTGAGCTATTTTATGTACAGTATGAGTGCTCTTCATTCTAATATAGTTTAGATGAAGCATGAAATACATTAACAATTTTTATGAATTCTGTGACCTTGAACCATTTCATATAGTATTTTACATTTTGTAGGCTTCTGCTTTAAAGAGGAGCATGCTTAGATACCCGTTGATTTTTGACAGCTGGGGAGGAAGTGCTCTCTTTTAAGATTGATGTAGGCATGCCTACTCACAGTTTTCACCACTGTACCTTATGCCTTCTGGACAATAATAACTATAGTAATTGCTTTCAGTTGTAGGGAGCTTTTCATCCCAAAGGATCCCAAAGTGCTCCACATATCGAACTAGGCTCACTTCATCCACCTCTGAAGGGTAGCACCCACCTGGGTGACACACAGCTGCCATTATGTGCCAGCAGCCATATTTCTAAGTAAATCCTCTAGTGTTGCCTGACAGTAAACCTTTGGAGACTCATGACAAAGAACCTGAAACACACGGGCTACTGCTCTTTTTTTCTTTCCTCTTCCCCACTTCTGTTTTGAAGGAAATGCAGGATGTTAGATAAGAAATATAAAAGAAGCAGTGAGCATTATTATTGGAGGCTTACAATATGAATCTCTTCAATGGATATTGGAACCAGCAAAATAGATACTCTTATGCAGTAGACTCCTTCTGGGGCTTTTTATTCATGCTGAGGTAAGCTCAGCAAATTCATTTGCTGTCAGCTTGTATTGAATTTAAGATTAGTATTTATTTTGGCTTTAAAGAGCTTTTGCTCTTTTCTCCTTAACGTCTTGGCTCGGGGAACACAATCACATAGGACTTCAGGGAATGCAGGTGAGGCAGGAATAAGCTTACTCCTAAAACTTTAATCATTTTAATTATTAGCCTTCCTTCAGCCTGCTTTTTATCATGAAATTTTCTGTGGTTTAACAGCTTTAGGTCCAGGTTTTAAAATCACAGTCCAGCATAGACAATCATAAGTCAAAATTGTTTGATAAGGTTATCTTATACAATCTGTTGATTGCCAATCGCGGTGGTACAGTATTTATTACCACTTACAAATGTATAAAATATCAGGGACAGAATATACTGTACATAAAATTCTGTACTGTAATGAAATTCAGAAACCCCCGAACCTCACCCCTGCTTTGCCTATCCCAGATCTGAATGATCTTCAGACCTTTAATATATAAGTGTGTCTGACAGTCATCCATCTGTACCTTTACAGTTGAAGTAATCAGTCTTTTTTCACCATATACTGTAAGTGGTAATTCACAAACAGAGTTGTCATCAGGAAATCTCTGATTGATGAGAAATAGTACTAAATCTAATTATGCACTGCTTCAAGACAATCTCCCATTGCTTATTATGAGTGAAATGAGTTGTTTTTTCAAGATTCAAGTGTAAACATTGAATTTAATTTAATCCACTTTACCAACAGGTGATGCACCAGGGAGTAACCCCCCTGGGATAGTTAGAGAGAGCTACTTTCAAATGGCAGTTTAAACTAAGTTTGAATTCATATAATATTTAAATGATGTTACAGAACAAACAAAATCAACACAAGGTAACTGTATTTGGGATTACCTTCTTTATATACAGTGCCTTTTGTTTTTTTATTAAAACTGGTACTGTTCTGAATCAAACAAGATTAAAAAATATTTTTATCTTCAGTTCATTTGTATTTCAACAAAAGTGTACATAACTATTGTTTAAAAAAAGAAAAGTTTTTAATTATGTAGAATATTATCAGAAAACATTCTCATAATTATCATGTTTGATCATGAAAGAATAATGATTTTTGCATCTACCTATAAAGTTTAAAATAGTGTTGAACTGTAGCTTTCTTAAGCAATAGATTTGAGACAAACATGGAAGGTACTGTAGCAGAAAAAAATTAATTCAAGCAGGATTTGGATTCCACTGACAGGAAGTTAGTAGTATCCCAGTATACAGAAACTGAAGCTATGGGGTGGAAAATGGCAGAAATGAAAATGCTGGTAAAATTCTAACTGGTTTAGATTATGTTACGTCCTGCAGGTACAGTGTGCAGTTTTACTTTGTGAACTGCTGAAGCTTGACAGTGTTCATTCTATGTGAAAATGTACCCTTGAGGCCTGTGGGATTTAGCACTCATGCAACGTAAACAGAACCTACCTTCAGATTGCAGAAGAAATCGAATAAATCATGTAGTGCAAACTTTTAAAATGTACTGAGCACTTGTTGAGAAGCTTGTGTCTCAGGAAATAGTGTTTACACAGAAACATCTTTGATGAGCAGAGTAACCTACTGTGCATACAGTGTATATCATTTTAAATGGGAAGTGCGACTGATGATGGTAAAACAAAATTCTAAACAAGTAGTGGATTATATTGCAGACTTCAAGATGCAGTTTCTTGTACTGTGCACTATGGTCTGCTGGAAAGCACCAGATCTTCATTGTAACAGCACAGCATTTTCTCTGTTTTCAACTCAACTAAGTTTATAGTAAATCAGCTATTGTTCATTTGTGAATACAACGCACATGAATAGAAAATATGTTACTCTTCCTCTGTTTTTTAAATTAAAAAATATATTTTAGAGTTGATGTTAACACAGGTGAAAAACTAGGATAATTGTTCTAGCTATCTTCTCAACAAATGGTGTAGTAATTGTGAAACTAATCGATACAGTACATCATTTGGAATGAAACTAGTCTGTGGCCAACTTATAAATCAGTATCTCGCCTCATGTCAGGCCTCATTTTGTCGTATCTTGACCAGTATTTCATACATTGGGCAAGAGATGGCCTAGTTCCTTCTTCAGATCCGTAAGATGTAATCAACTGTGCTTTCCAGGGTAAAAGCTAAAAAAATGGTCTCTGCCACAGAGTTCAAACCAATCACAGCACAAAATGTTTGAGTCATTCAGTAAATGAATAAAACGTCTTTCTCTCTTTCACTTTAATTTACTAGGCAGGCCTTCTTGATAAAATATCTGAATACTCCCTTTTAATAGTCTGAAACTGCTAGAGTATGAAACATTTAAGAAGAATTAAAAATATTAAAGCAGAGTCTTTCTGTAGTTCCAAAATATATAATATTCAAATACAGTATGTCAAGATAAATGGATGAGACCAGACCAAATGCTAGACCAGAACATTGCAATTCAGTGTGAGAAAAACTTTAGATTAAAGTCACAGATTTTGTCTCTTTTTTTTTACTTTGTATTTCTGTCTCTTTTGTACTGTAAATATAATCTCTTCCAATTTCGATGTTTGTTGGCAGAATTGATAGGTGGATAGCCAATTGATTTCTCACCAAGCTGAAGTATAATACAGAGTCATAGATTTAATGTTTAGAAAGGAAAAGGAATGTGTTTGAACCTGCCAACACATTTGATAATGACAAACATGTATTTATCTAGTTTCAAACCTCTGAGGTGGTTACCGCAAATTTTCCAGCTATCGAGTAGCTTATAGATTTTTTTGAAAATGTTTTTTGCTCATAATTTATTAGTGTGAAACTAAAATAACCATTAACATTTTTAAAAATGTCAAAACCAAAAAAAAAATAAAATATGAAAATGCCTTATATTAAGAAGGTCTCTGTATATACAGTATTTGTGGAGTAATGTACATTCAGACCATCTTAAAGTACAAGCTGTGCTATGTACATAATATTATTTCAAGTTACATAATGTTAATGGATATACTGTAAAAATACATTTTAATTCTGCAAAACAGTTCTTGATCTTGAACTATTTTAACACCAAAAATGATGATACCCATAACATAAATCAATGTTTTGCTTAAACACACATGCAGAAATACTCGTTTCTTGTGTTCGTTTCTTATATTTTGGTAATTCAGTGATATGAGACGTTGTTGATTTCTGTAACACATTTAATTTTGTATCAAGATATCGCATTTGCCTTGCTCACTGTGAGCTTGATTTATATTAGAAATCAATGTGATTATAATTGGGAACTTGTATGTGTTATCACAGTAAGTTTGCAAACGTACTATACTGTAATTTGTATCGTGGTATTACTTCAAAAGAATTTCTGTTTATTTCTTCTCTTGTGTGTTAGGTACACTTATATTATTTGCAGTTTGTTCAAGAGGCAATAAAGAATATTGAGGAAAATGGAGTGTTTTTCAGACAGTTGAATGCACTAAATTATAGATATTGCACCTAAGTGCATGAAAGCTCTGGAGAAAGCAACAGAGACTTTGTAGGGTTTACAACACATTAAATTGACCTTCTAGGTAGACCCTTGAGAAATAAACATTAATTCATTAGTGTCCTCTTAAAACATGATTTTTCCTCATTAATAAGAGGAGCTCATGCATTGAGCTTAGCTCATCTAAGTTAATCTGTTGGTACCTGTTGAGCAGGATATCAGATGTATTAATTGATCTCTTGTTAATAGGACACACGTAACAAATTCACACAATCCTCAAGACGAGAAACAGCCTAGATAGTTGTTTACAGTATTGTACATGTTCACTGTATTATCTGCTGTCTGTGTTGTCTGTATACTCATTCAGTGTAAAGCCTTGAATGGAAACTAAAATTAAGTGCTTCCTCAATGTTGGAAAGAAATAATATAAAAGATATAGAAAGAGGTCTCCCAGAGACACACATTTAGAAGCAAGTGAAAAAGACAAAGGCAGTCTTTCTAAAACAATTGAAAGAATTTCATGAATAAGGTGCAAATCCACAAACTGTTTTTCGCTTATATTATACAGTAAATCAAAACCCTTTTGGCATTTGCAGAGAAATCTTCTTGTGCTTTTGATGTAGATTGTTGATATCAGCTAACCAGAAAATTAGCACTCATACCCAGTTAACTGTTTCACACTGGAGCATGTAGCAGATTGTACACCAGATAAATACTGCCCAGTCATGCAGTTGATCACTAGCGTCTGTTTTCTGCTGTTCCCACACAGTTTGCTTCTGAAAACTTCTTGTTCATTATATGTTCCAAGGGTTCTCTTTGTATGTTTGTGCTTTATGGGTTCCAGTTCAATATTCCTGTGGTCCTGTACTATTCTGTTGGTCTTGGCCTTTTTGCCAATCTCACAGTGATGTCACACATTTGTGGTTGTGCTTTAGTCTAAGCTCTTCAGTTCTTTTATATGTTTTATATTTCAAGGGATTTTTTAAATTTTTCTAGCAGTATGATTAAGCTTTCATTAAAAACTAGAGCTTTTGCATTACTGTGTTAGTGAAAGCCTATATTGTATTACAATAACTAGTAGCCGAGTTCTCCAGGTGGCATGTACCTACCTTATTCCTCTGGAGAAGCAATTAGTTTGTGAACATCTTTGAGTGTTTGCCTGAATGACGGAATCGCAAGTCCCATGACATTGTGATAGGCATGCCTTTGTTACTTGATGATGTCAGCAATTCAGACTAAGACAGCTCGGCTTGATATGTTTTGTTTTGCTTTGTTTTGTTTTTGAGTCGCTTTCTTCAGATGTTTATATCAAATGAATGTTTTATTTATGTAATCTGGAATATGTGACATAAACTCTGCGGCAGGCATATCGTTGTTTGGAACTTTTGGATTCATGTTTTGCACATGTATTTCAAGTGTAGTTTAAGAGGCTGTTGCAAGTGCACAATGCAGTGCAAAAGTTAAATAAATTATGCATTTGTCATTTGGTAAAAAACAACCAATGTAAAGACAGATATTTCATTTATAGAACATTTTGACTTCATTCAGCTTTTAATTAGAGCGTGTTGTGGTAAATGAGTTGTTCAGTACTTTAGGTGAACTTTTGTTCTCTAATGTAGAATATCTCACATGGGGCATCTTATATGATTCTTATATTGAAGTGGTACTCTTTGAATCCCAACGGGCCTTGCACTTGTTTTACAAACAAGTCAGCTACATTCTTTATCATGTCTGTATAGGAGCACAGCTGAATTAAAATTGTGAATTGCTGCTTTGGATTGTCAGGATGTGTTTATTGCATGGATATACTGTATGCACATCTATAGTACAAACTATTGTGGACCACTGAATATTTTTAAAGTTTCTCGTTTTTTACATTTTTTTATTAACATCGCCTAAGACAAAAATAGTTGTAAGTTTCTTATAATTCATAATTATTATCTAATTAATTAAATAAGCATTTTTTAGTGAATTAGAAATCTGAAAGTTTTATGACTGAAATCTTATCATTATCATGAAAATCGTTCAAAGCCTACACTCCTGAATTTTATAGGCAATGTAAAATTTTTGCTTGTAAAAATAGTGCATGTTTGTCTTTGGATCCCTGTGCTGTAGAGCAAGGTTGCGTTCCATCAACATTTGAGTTTGTTGTTCCAAAGGTACTGTATATACTTTTCTAGGAGAAAGAGCTTCCTTTACAGCCTAAAACAAGTGTCTAAGATATCATTAGGGGATTTAATATAATCGATGAGACTACTATGACGCACTGTCTGAAAGTGAGAAATGTCCTTCACAGAGAAAGGTGCAGATTTCAGTCATGACTTAACAGTCATGTTTTGTGTATAGAATTGCCATAAAAATCTTTTCATAATTATTTTAAATGCATTATAAAATCATCATTTTATACAGTACCATAGCTCAAGGCAACAATGGAACAATGCACTTATGTATGCAGTACATTTTTACAAGTGTCTAATGGTATTCTGTACTGCTTGTAAACTTTCTGTTACTCAATGATTTCGGTGAAATGGTTTCCCTCTAAACAGGTTTGTAATTTACCTCTATATTTATCCATTCTTCTCTCATATCAAGACACCACTTACCACAACTGATTTTTGTACTGTTACGTCCAAGTGTGTGTTCTGTGTGTGTTTTTCTGTTATGTCCACACTGCGGACCCTTGATTGTTCTCCCTTCCCCATTGGCCCACCATTACACCACACTCTCAGTATGACATCATCATCAATCAGCCTCTCAGCCAATCAGAGTGCATCTTATTCAGTATATAACCTGGAGGTTTTCAGCAAGGAGAGGCCTTTCGTTTGACTTCGGTCCCATTTGGTTATTGCTTCGCTTCGCTTCGCTTCGCTTCTGGTTATTGCTTCGGCTTCGTTTGTTGGTTTGTTTTGCTTTGTGTGTGTGTATTTTCGTATAGCTTCGGCTTTGTTGTTTTGTTGGTTTTTTGTTAGTTTCTTTGTACTTTTGTTTGTTTATGTGTTCATCCTTGTTTTGTCATTACCTTGCCCCAGTGTTACATGTTCAACTTTTGTGTTCTTTTGTACCCTGCTCCTGTTGATTACTCTTGTTTTCCCTTATTTGTCTTCCTGGTTCACTTGTGTTTTTGTGTGAACTTTTGTATATAAGGTTAGTTTAGGTTGTTGGGTACACTTACACACTTAGTTGATTTTGTATTAGTACACTAGTTTAGTACGGGTGAGTGCCATTTGTCTTGTATGGTTTTGGGTAGTCAGTGCAGGTTAGCTAGGGTGTTGAAGACACCGAAGACCATGTGTTTCGGGTTTTCTTTTGTAGTCAGATTAGCTTTCCCTCACTGTCCTAGCCAGCTCCATTTTGTTTGTTATTTTCTTTCCTTTGGCACCACTCTAGTTCCTTACCCTTCTTATCACGCTTCCTAGTCCCTCACCAAAACCCCCCTGCTTCCAAAAGAGTTATCCTAAATGTTACACCCCTTTACCCCTAGACACTTGGGGTCGTAACATGTACACATACAGTTGTATGCAAAAGTTTGAGCACTTCTGGTCAAATTGCATGTTTCACCTGTAGTGTGCTCTCATGAGGCACCAGTTCTGTAGGGGTTTGGGCATTTACTGGGACAATTATTAATTGTAGCAGTAAATCACAAAATTGATTCTTTTGATGGCTTTAGAATCCAACCATGCGATATAACTCAAACAACGCACACACACAGGTACTAATACACGAGGATACATTTATTAATACATAAAATGTGCATATAAACCTAACAGATCTTATTGTGAGGGTTATCAGAATACAAAAGGTATATATTCAGTCAGTTACAAAGAGTTACATATATCAAGAGGACATACGTTCAGTATATCATTCATTTAGACCGTTTCATAAATGAACTTGGTTATAACTTCTACATTGGATACTCAAAACAAGTACCTAACTCTTAGGAATTAAATTGATATCAACTGGTTGGGATAACAATTGAATTCTCGAGCTGTAATGCAGTGAAGTTGAATACTCATCCAATCTCTGGGGATTCAGATCTCTTGCGGGCTCTCTGGCTCCGTGCCAGGCTGTGCTGTGCGGCTTGCGATGGTGCGCTGCTGATGCTCACTGACCGACTAGTTAGTGTTGGCTTTAACTAGCAAAGTTTGTGCACAGGAGAAAAGATGACTGTGGGTCCCAGCAAGTCAGGAAGAGGACCGGTTCGTTCCTGATGAAGCGCTAGTTCTGAATAGTGATTCAGCTGTCCACAGTTCCGACCTGTTCACGAGGCTTGCTGCTGATGCTAACCTCAGGTGGATCCTCTGGTTACTCTCTGGCAACCTCCGCTCTAGACTCTTAGAACAGAGGAAAGTTCTGGCACTCGGACACACTGGCCGTTCCGTGGTTGTCCGGGCTGAGTCTCAGGATGGTCAGGAGGCAAGCTGCGAGAATGTCCTGCCCTTGGGAGCCTTTCTGCTCCTGGGCTGTCCTGCCCTGGAACAGTCTCGCACCCCTGGAATTCTCCTTAGAAAAGTCTTTAGAATAGTCTTGGAGCTCTGTGTTGCCTGTTTTTACCTGGAGGAACTTCAGCTCATTCATTGGCTGAAAGTTCCATGGGCATCAGAGTCCCACGTGGGTTACTTGGCCCTACCAGTCCCTGATTGGTTGATCAAGGTGAGATATGAGTCACTTACTCCTGACACTTAGGAATGCAGTCCAGATGTCCATCTGGCACTCCCTAGACAGATAGGCACCAATGGATGACCATTGATCATGATAGCCAGGCTTAGATAAGTGCATCCCCATTTGGGAGCTGTCCCTTATCAAAAGAAAACATCTTTAAATCAGCCTGCATGAATAGTTTCTCTGTGGCTGCACCACAGAGATGAAGAGAGAGATGGGGCCTCATTTGGGAAAGTACAGCAACACTTAATTCTGTCTTATTAATAAGCATTGCCGCTACACACCGAATCTCTAAGGGAAAAGAAGATAACACAACTCTGCAGGGTACAAACTTAAACATGACATTTTTCTGCACATTTTAATGTACAATTAATATTTGTTTGCTGAATTTAACAGATTGAAAAAAAGCAGTGAATGTGGCATGTGCAAAGGGGTCTGCATTTTCTTTATTTAATTATTTTGTCTGCTTTCATGTTTTCCTGTCTGCATATTTGGATTTGACTTTTGGTTTTGTAGTAGCAAAGTGTGATTGTGGTATTTTAAAACAAACTGTAATGTTTAATACTTACTGCAGGTTAGGGAACTTGTTGAATTGACAAAGTATTTGTATATTATACTTTTTTCTTATTAGAGAAATGGAACCTTGTCTTTATAAATCGTGTTTACAAAATGGTCATTTTCTTAATTTATGGTGGCTTTAGAAATGATAGATTCTCTAAGGGTCTTGCCTATAAAGGCTCTGAACTGAATGCAGGCTCGACCCTATAATCCAGAGATCACTGGTTTAGATCTGTGCTATTTAGTCACTGTGACTGAAAGCTCCAAAGGAATGGTGTACAACTGGTAGGGTGCTGTCTTTTTTCCTTGACTTGTTGTGCAACAGCAACCCCTGGCAATGTTATTAGTGAGAGCTAATCATGTCCTCCATCTGCTGTTTGTGCTGAGTTTGCAGCAGAAGAGGCCAGTGGCCTAACAATATGCATTTAGGAACAGACAGCTCTGTCTGGTGTCCTTCTGGCATCAGGACTGTAAACTGTGTGCCAGGTTGATAAGCAACTGGCAATTTCAAAATATAGGGATATAAAAAGTAACAAAAATAGTTGATTCAAAACTTAATTTTAACAGTCTGATCTTTTGCCAATGTACTGATATTTCACTAGGGGCACTCCTGTATATTAAACTTATTTCTGTCATGCTTATGCTTGAAAGATTGTGTAGATTTATCTGTTGTGGTATTGGAGTTCTTCCTTGTCAAATTTATTTTTCTCATATTAATGATTGTGGCTCTGACAGAAGGTTCTCTTGTGGAAATAAAAATGAGAAAGTGGGTCTGATAAATACTGCAACTGCTTTGAGACATGAATCTTTTTAACTTGATTCCCCATCATGTTCCTCCTGAGTTCACTAAGACTGAAGTACACACAGATAGTAAAGCAAGTAATCTGTCAAATGAAGTAAGATGTTATAGGACTACCCATTGGATATTGCAGAACTACATATTTTGTAACTGTCTCTGGCATAAGACACTAAACAAAATCTATCCATCCATTTTCGAACTGCTTCATCCAGTGCAGGGTCATGGGGAAGCAACGGGCATAAGGCAGGATACACCCTGGACAGGACACCAATCCATTGCAAGGGCACATGTACAGTACATGTATTCACATCAGAGTTAGTTTCCTAGGAGCTAATTAACCAACCAGTATGGCTTTGGACTGTGGGAGGAGGGTAAAGAGTAAATTCTTTACAAATTGATTATTTTTTTCTACAAAAGGAAAATGCAAAAACAATTAACCTAAAGTAAAAAAAACTGAAAAAAGTTCATACTGCCTGGAGAAAGTGTATAATAAGTCTGAGCCCTAGTGAAGGGGGACTTTCTCAGTAGCCACGCAGTGGAAGCTTTTGCAACTACTGTATATTGAGACCTCTGAAGGTTGTTTATTTCTCTGGAGTTTAATAAGGAGGTAGCTCAGCAGAAGGCATTCAGCAGTAGGATACATCATCCTGGTTAAGATCTTAAGGCTCTTCTGAAGACTGTAGGCAAAAGGTCATTGACCTACATAAGTTGTGAGATGGCTATGATAGAAAATTCTGACATTTCTCGCTTTAGTGTCCATTAAATAAGAAATTTAAGGATAGTAGCATAGTTGGAACCCTACCAGGAAGAGGACACCCTGGGCTGTGAGACAAGTGGCTCAGGAGACAGCTTGAATCCAAAGGCAACAGTTGTATATCTCCATTACACACTGAAACCTTCAAGATATGAAGTAATAAAAACTGCCATTCAACATTGCCTGCTTTACTGTGGTATGCATGGCCTGGTTGCAAGGAAAAGGCTTAATATGAAGGTGAACCATGAAAAAAGTGACCCAGATTAGCCAAACCACATCTAAATGACAGTTGGAGTCGTGTGTTATGATGAGAATAATTACACCTTGTTTGGACATGCTTAGCTTCTGCTCATTGCGCAGTCACTATGAGGTCCTGGAACCTGTTGAGATAAGTGAAATCATAAATTCCAGCACATACCAGGTCATATACCATGCAGCTGGTTCCCTTTGCCAAGAAGCCCAGATCTGGCAAAAATTGATATTTCAGCATGACGGCGTTCAAAAGCATACTGTACATCAAAATCAACAAAGAAACGCCTAACTGCACACAAAATACATTTCCTTGACTGGCCATTAAAATCTCCTGACCTCAATCCAATTGAACATCTGTGTTTCAAACTCAAGTAGGCAGTTTACAAACGGACACCAACAGGTCTGAAGGGCCTAAAACAATTCTGTCCTTGGCAAAAACGACCCTTCATAATTGTCAGCAACTCCTTGCATGCTAAAAGCGCATCTTGACAGTATAATCCATGCCATAGGTACACAATACTAAATACAGGAGTGTGAATGAATGTGACCTTCATGTTTTGTAGACATACAGTAAACAAGTTACAACAAATATGACATTGCTATTTGCACAGTAACTGTATTATGGTTATGGTAGAATTGTTTTAGAATTTTTAGGTTGTTTTTGTTCTATTTTAAGGGGGTTTATAAATAAATCTGGAAGGCACTGAATTTACTTTTTTATGCACACAAATTAAGGAATTTGTAGGAAATCATGAGGTACAGGTATAACAGGGATCTTGCAATAATTTTATTGAATTAGTAGTACAGTAATCAGAGGGTTATTGTTTAAATTGAGAACAAGAGTCACTTTTGTCACACAAAGAGTGATTGGAATTTGGAACAAGCTACAAAGCCACATTGTGGAAGATGATACTATTGCTTCTTTCAAGAAGTAGCTGGACAGGATCCTTGGCTCAAACAGCTACTTTGTTCTTATGTGGGTATTCCTTTTCTGCTCTGTTTTTGACTTGGCAAAGTGGCTTGTTCATAAAAAGTGAACGTAGAGTACTGATTCATATGTTGCATGTTCATTTGTGACAATACATTTGAAACTCACATCATCAGCAATATGCCTTTCTTTATTTGTAATATGAAATGACTGTATATGTACTGTAGAATAAGAAGTTAACTGCTGCTCAGGTCCACATAAAGTTGATGACAGTAAATTTTTAAATGTTTAAATCAGTTGCGTTATAAACAGATACTGTACTATACGAGTAGCAGTTGATTCCTCCTGCTGCTATTGTTAAAATACGTGCCTTGGAATATAGCTGCATTCAGATCTCTATGCCCATGGTCACTGACTTTTGCTGTTTAGTAGAGTTAACATATTTTTTTTTCCATTTACAAAGTCGTCAGTATTTTATAAAATGTACAACATTGTTAATATAAAGAATTTCAGGTGTTTTATTTAAACTTTCTAAGGGATTTTTTTTTTCCTTAAAATTTCAACTTTTTCTGCAAATATTAGAATAATCATGATATGTTGACAGTTCAGTATGTTGATGTTTTTTGCTTTTTGTGCACGATTGACATACCATCTTCCTCATGAAAACATTCTGTGTTCTTATGTTATGGTAGTTATTGCACTTTCTTTGACTTTCTTTTTGTGCCGTGTTTGAAATACAGCATTGGTTTTGAACTCTGTTATCTGAGCATCTTAAGAGCTGTGAAAACACTAAGAATATCTGTGTGGGAAGATGCACTGTCATTCTTTTCACTTGTCCTCATAATGAACTTTGTTCTTGTTCATCTTGAGATTAGTTTGGCTGCCTTCCTTGTACCTTTTCAAGCAAAATAATCTATTTTTAATGGAGTGAGCAAAACTGAAACGCAAGTACTGGGTGTCTAGAATTCCTTTGTTAGGTCCTGCACATTTCAGAACTACATAAATGTAGACACCCGGAAGATGTTCTTACCCTTGTTTTAAAGTACATTTTTATAAACATCTCCTCTGAACTTAACACTTGTGAAGAAAATAGTTTAGTACAAACCAAATGATCTCTGTGGTTAATAGGAATTACATGGCAACTGTTGAAGATCATCTAAGTCCAGATTTGGAAAATGAATGTATATTTGTTTCCTAATAATCACAAGTTATTAGTTATTAAATAATTTTAATCACAAAGGAATTTAATTAAACCATTCCAGTTGTGCATCAATGAGAAGAAAGGCCCAACCATTAATAATGCAAAGCAATAGACATATTAAACATACTAATAACACTGTAAGATAATTATCCTAACTTCATATACAGTATATAATTATTAGCTGACATTATTTATCATTTACTGTATTTTTCCTTCCCTTTCATTTCTTTGTCCCTTAGTATTATCAACAACAGTTCATTTCACAAGATCATCATACCTGGCTTTTACATGCATTTTTCAGCTCAGTGCCTGCTCATAGACATCACAGGTTTCTGTAAAATTACTTGTCATTCAAAGGTGAGACTCCAGATTCACGCATAGGTTGAAATGATCATAAGATGTGTTGAGTGATGTATTTTTTTGGCATTTGGGTATGGGTATCAAATTATACACTGAAATACCAGCAGTATAAAACAGTGTATGTGCAAATTACCACAGCATGCAGTCATGGAAGACACGGTTTTAGTATGAGGTTGATATATGGGTACCAATTGGCTGGGCAATGTGGTGTATAAAACTTAAATCAGATTTGATCAGATCTAAGGCAAAAGGTACAATGATTACTAAAACTGTCACTTAACTGCCATTATACTCATTGCCTGTTTGCTGTGAGGCCTTTGGTAAGTCAAGCAGAGAGAGTCTTTCTAAGCACATCAGGAGGCCTCTGAACACAAGGCACGCTTTGAATTAATACAGATTTGTCAATTTTCTTGTGGCATTTTGAAAGAAAGCTAAACTGTAGTCAAGAGGTGCTAAATGCTCTAAAAGACGTCTAATTGCATATCAATTTGAGTGCAAACATTATGTGTTTGAGAAATGGGCATGTTAAGACAGGACAAATTAAAATGTTTTTGGTTGGCCATAGCAATAAATCAGATTTAATCCTGATATGGCTTGAATCGCAAAGTTGCATGTGTAAGTAATTCTCATTATTGCTGTGGAACTTTGACAGAAGAATTAATTGATATGTTTTGTCTGCCTGTGGTTTGTGTCTCTAATGGCTTGCCACTGCTCGTCTGTTGCCTTCTTTGACTAATTGTCTATTTTGAAATCAGTTTTCGCCCTCTGTCTAACTGAGTTTATTTTCTGCTTCCCACAGATAGTGGTGCCCTGAATGGACCAGCATTTACACAGCAGCCAAGCAGCATTGTTTTCTCAGTAGATTCCTTGGGGAACAGGGAGGCAGTTTTCAATTGTGAAGCTGAAGGCAACCCACCACCTTTATACAGGTAAAAAGAGCTACATTAGAGCTCAATTTTTCCTTACTGATTGTTTAACTTGTTTTTCTTTCTATGCTGCCAGTGAAAGTCCCTGAACACTAACATAATAGAGCTTTTTAGTGTCTGCTGAGTGCTTCTATCATCGAGGTATCATAGGTTCGATCCTGGGCCATGTCAACGGCCAACTGTGATGCCCCAGGTGGCACTGTTGCTGCTGTAACCCAGTATCGCAGGGACCTCTGTGATATCCCAGGCTCCGAGTGCTGTGAGTGAGGGACATGCTTCTCGACCAGTCAAACTTCGGCACGAGGCTGTGTTGTCTGCCCCATAAATCTTCCTTCTTCCCTATGTGTAGTTGAAGGATTTACAGCCTTGAATCAAGACATGAAAGACAATTTGTGATTCCATATTATATATATAACATGAATCTAAATAACAATTCAGAATTTCTAAAAAAACAGGTAACTGATGACATACCGTATACACAGTAATATAAGTATAATGCCAACAGAAAATGGTAATTTGCTTAAAAATGAACAAGTGCAGTGTTTAACACAGTCATCATAATTCAAGAATTAAGAATGGCTAGACTGAATGTGTATTGAAAGTCATGCTTTTATGGTTTTTTTGTTTTGTGCATGCCATCAGCTATCCCTGTGGGATATTTTACTGTACAGAGGAAACATGCTCAAGAGTTAAATTAAGGAGGAGTATAGTAAGAAACATTTATCATTAAATTGCATAGAGAAAAACTGAAAAGAGTGAAAAAGATTAGTGTCCAAGTATTTATATTGTTAAAGACTTGATTTCCCTTAGTAGATGTGAAATTAATGATGAGCAAAATAACTCGGGCACTACGGCAGTATAGCAGACTCGATTCTTCTGAGAAGCTAATGTTGTGTTCTGTTTTTTACCTTTGGCTTTAGAATAACAGATGCTGTAGGAGTAGAGTAAAGGACTCTTTCAGGTATCACTTATTTTAAGACATTTAATGGCACTAGCTTGTGAAGCATAAACATGACTGTAAGGTAAAAAATACTAATAAAATCTGACTAGCTTTTTTGTTTTCTCCTGCATTTACTGCTAGGTTTAATTCATAGTTAAATGGTAATATCTTTTGCCATGCTGCTGCAATAAAGCTAAAATATATAACATTTAATTCTGCTGGCAATCAAATAAAACAAGAATTACCATCTATTTTCCTAGTTGTGATCATGTGTATGCCTATAGTGAAAATCATAATAACATACAGTAATACATAATATAATCTCTACTGCATACTTCAAATCATTGTTGCACTTCAATTGTGTCAGCCCAATTGATGGGTGTGCTATGTCAAGGAAGATTGCATTGTTTAACTTATTTGTTGAGTGGAGAGGTGTCAGATATAAGTGAGAAATAAATGATTGCAAAAACAAATCTGATTCACTTTGTTTTAATTCTCACTTGCGATGCCAAATAGACCATTAGCAAGTTATTGTACCTTATTTTGAAGCAGCAGCAAGGTCTAAATCAATCATGTTTGTATCTACCAGCCATCAGGAAACTGCTGAATCAAGATGTGGGAGGATTGGTGCATTTAGCAGTTGGAACTCTGCCAGATGAAAAGCCAACCAGATCACCTAGTCCTAGTGGTCTGTCAAGGATATTGTGCTGCTCCACTGAAGCCTTTAATGTCATGTGAAAGGTTAAGAACTGTTTTCATGTGGCTGGGGGGTAAACTGCATTCAAAGTTCATTTAAAACATTTCATGATGGCATAAATAGGCACTTTAGTGACCAGAAAGGTCTAAAATGTTTATCCCCAAGTCCTTCAAAACAGTACATATTCTATTCTTGTCAAGAAAAACTAAATGCACAGGGATTATTTTACAAGACCAGTACTGCACCCCCAGAAAATTAGCATGCTAGTTGGATGCTTCCATTGTCACAAAAAATATTACTCTGTGCTCCGTTTCAGCATACTACTAATACTTTCTGACTTCAGGAAACAGTTCACTGCACAGGAAGCAATGGAAAATTAACAAACCTCTCAGTAAACTCTGTCTACTTATGTACCAGATGGCACCATGCTACATATTGGAAGATAGTACTATAATTAGCGTGATTGATGAGCAAGGGATTGAATTAAAAGGTAAAGTTTGTTATTAAGTTTTGATAAATGAAACATCATTCTTCATATTTTTTTTCCAAAGTTTGTGGAGATGGTTAGTTATTGAAACCGCTAATGTTTGGACCATTAACCTTACAGTACAAATGGGCATTCCAAAAAGATGGAGTGAAACTGATGGTTGTGTTTTTTCTATAATAAAAATATGCTAAATATGTGTTTTATCTGCCCTCAACAGACATTCATTTAGAATATAGAAATGTTTTGATATTTTAAAATGTGTTCACTTGCAACGGCACGCAGAAGGATTTTAAACTTTTACTCCTCTGAAATTACTTGATTCATCTTGATTCATCTGAAATTGATCACATAAATTCCAAGGATGTCTGTAAAAATAAAGCTATAGTTTCTGTAACTGGAAAATGGACAACAATAGTGATAAATCATGTAAACCAAAAAGAAAGAAAAGATTCAAGGCTATCAGGAGGATTTGCTGAGGATGTACTTAAATCTTCTTCAAATAAAATAACTTTGTATTCAAATGGTTTTAGAAATCAGTGTTCACAACAAATGACCAAGATTTTGTGATCAGAATATCATCACCATTTTAAAAATAAATAATTATTGTGTGGATAAATTCTGCTTGAGTTAACAGATGTTTTTCATGCAGAAGGCCACTGCATATGGTATTTTTCTTTCCTGGCAACTCAGTCCCAACTTTCTAGGTGTTTCCTGGAATCACTGCTGAGAGGCATACTTAGCTACAGGTATACAATAGTAGATCAGTAGTCTCCTTTGAACTGGAAAAAAAAAACAGGCTTAGGTTTTAAATCTCAGCAATGTGTACAGTTTTATAAACACCCTTTTTTTCTGCAGCTCTCTACTATTTCCACTTTTCTTTGATAAAATAGTACAGAGTTACCAACTTAATTTCAAAGTGTAATTTCAAACTCTTCAGTCCATCTCAGCTAAAACATAAAATCACTAGATCAATCTAATCAGGCAATCACCCCTGCTTTAGTGATTTGCTTTCTTACCTGATCTGTTAGGCTGCATCTTTACTGAAAGTAAGAAAAAATAATGCTCCAGACTTTCTATTCTCATGATTGATAGAAACTACAAGTCTCAACAAGTTCACCTAAAATTGATTCCAATTGGACCTCAGTACCTTCATGCACTCTACTTCTCTTTAGGTCATCCAGTTTAAACATTATTCTTGATTGTGCATAACTAAATGTTAACATTATTTCTCTCACACATTTACTGTATTATCCCACACCGACTATCTCTTGTAACCACAACAACACACTGATGTCTCTTATGGAAAAACAAAAATCAGCTCATAATATTGCTGATCTTCTCTTTACAACAGTGCTCTAATAAGAAAGATATGCATGTTTCTGTGAAACCTGCACAAATGGATAGCTCTGGTGTTTGCATTATTACATACCATCATCTTCCCTATGAAGCACTTTATCATAGGTAGTATTGGAGACAGTTCCTTTTAAAAACGTGATCTGTTACAGTTCCAAGTTACTTGATTAAGGGGAAAATAATTTACTCTACAGAATATAGATGTATAATAACTATCTTAAATAGTTACTTTTTAAGATAATACATCAATACAGTAATATAAAAATCTATTTGATTTCATTTTAAGAAATTAACCCCTTAAATAAGTAATTTGTAACTGTAATGGATTTAAATGTCACTTTACCCAACACTAATTGTAGATAGAGTATACATGCTAAGGCATTTGTTAGGTTCTTGTTATGGAAAAACAGTTCATATGTGGTATTTACAAAGCACATATACTGTAAATAATTTATTCCTTATCATCAATAATGCCAATTGTTTTTACATTTCCTATTTATGATGGGTTATTCATAAACTACCTTGTAATTTTTGCCTAAAATGAAGCATTATTGTAGCTCCAAAGCCAATTTAAAAAGGTAAATGGGATGCTGAAATATGGTACCCAGAGAAGTATACTTTCTTCTCTCAGCGGTCTCTAAACTGTTTGATCTTCATGTCCTGAAGTTTCCTGGATGCTGCACATCTATAGCACTCATACCAAACACTACACTCCTTTTCATTACATCTTAAAACTGTGATCTTAAGATAGGCAACTCTTACTCTTTCTCAGACAGCTACTAACACCCAAGGCATACACACAAGAAACAATTACACACATTTGTCATGTGCTCATTCTCTTTGGATGTGTGACCTTCAAACCAACTGTATTTCTCCCCTTGGGACAACTCCTGTCTCCAGTAACATACAGTAGTATTTAGTATGTAATCAGGTCTTTTTTAATGTTAATTAAACATGTTTAGTGTTAATTGTAGAATTAAATGTCCCACAATATAATGTTGCAACAAGGTAAATAAAAATATCTGGGCCATACATTTTTTTTTTCAACTTCATAGGTTTTACCTTTGTTTCATAATGTGGATATAAAGCCGGTTAGGATGTAACTTCTGAGTCTCTCTGTTTAAAAACAAAGATTTAAAGTCTAGTTTCTGGTTCTGGTTTTGTATACTGTATATTCATTAATTAAATGAACTCACAACTTCTAATTAATTTCTGTTCATATGAAGTCAAAATTTGTTCTTCTTATGACTCAGAGCATACAGCCAAGCAGGACAAATATTACAGATGTTATCAAAATCTTTATTGATAATTATGATTGTTTCTGGTTCTGTGTTAAATTTGAAGAATGTTATTTCATTTGTGGATAAACAGTTTTTGAAAAGATTTATGAATCTTACCTTTCAGGCAAGAGTGGACTGTTAAAATGTAGTCGATTAATGCAAGAAGAGTTCAGAGTATTTTCTTTTAAGAGTGGTTAGCACCTTTTCTCTACTCGATAGGATCAATAGCACTCACCTAAACGTGTTAACCTAATAAAAGCATGCTGTTTTGTTTCAATTGAGAGATCTTTTGAGCACCACTTCTCAATGATGGGTATCATTTGAAAGCACTTTACATCCTATCAATAATACCTTTCACGATACTCTATGCAATATTGTTCATTGTCCAGATAAATATTTAATGTATTTTCTTTCCTTTGAAAATAAATAGAAACATTTCAGTTGCTTACAGTGCATTAAACCAACTGTGCAGGTCTTGATCTCTTCTCATATTCAGTTTTAATGAAAAGTTAAAAGAACTTGGTACATGGAGATGGTTTGCAAAGTGGTCTCCAGAGATGTCAAGACGGGAATGAGGACAAGCAGCAAGTGAAGAATGGTAATATCTTAATAGTTATGATGTAATTTCACTCTGTGAGGACAAGTTTATGGAGAAATCTGATGCCTTTAAATACAATTCTAACCAAAAACCAAATGCTGATGCTTGATGGTCAGGCTTTGGTCTTTGCTTTGGTCAGGCTTAAATGCACAAACATGTGCAGCAATTATGTGTGGAGAATAATCTATTAAGGAATATGTATGTAGTTCGTAAATCTATAGAATTTATCAGGACTAGGTAGTGAATCATTTAGAGGTGGTCTACTTTAAGTGCAGTGGGATATCCTTGTTCTGTATGCATTACATTTGGGTAGCTGAGCTCTGAGCCAAATATTGTGGGGAGATTAGATGTACTGTAGGTAGTATTTACAAATGTTACAGTTGTTTTGCTAGATCATATGCTGAATCACATGCACATACAATAAACAGATTTGCTTACAGTATATAGTTTTAAAAAGATAGATGTGTAACCCTTTTTATTTAGTTAAATGTGTGATAGAGATAAAAACAGTTTGGTTATTTGGATTCATTGTACTGGGGAAAACAAAAATCATTGATTGGGTGGAATCCATGCAATTGTTTTATTGTTTTGTTGCCAGGTTATTCCAGTGTAATGCAGTGAAAACTCATAACAAATCTGCTCATGATTAAGAATAACAAACAGAACCTGAAAGTGAAAACGTCCTTTTTTCTTTTACCTGATGAAAATGATGATTCATTTTCTTCCACTTCTTCCCACTGAATACTTATTAATCAATACCAATTCTTTTCAGCTCTTCAGTTTCAAGTGTTAGTCACCTCTGTCAGGGGTACTCTAAGCCTCGCTTTAAAAAACATTCAAATGATTACTGTAGTCCTAATATTTATCATTATCATTCATTTATATAGTTATCATTGTCATAGACTTTTATATTACTTCCATTTAATATATTAAGCACTGTAAAACACAACAACTCTTCAATTTACCAGAATATTTATTAGATCTCTAGGACTTAGAAGTATTGTATGAAAGCCTTGTGACACTCACTGTCACATTGAAAACCACTTACATCTCCTAATTGAAATTATTAACATCAATCTAACCTTCTAAAATTTGAACAGCTACAATTACACTTACAACAGAACATTAATAATTGCATTATTGTGAATGTAATTTAAGTGTTTTTTCAACACCTATTTAAATTTAGTATTAATGTGGTTTAGAATGGCTTAATAAGTTAAAAACAATAATTAATAAGGTTAATGAACCTACAGTAAATGTTGAAATCCATGTTAAATAGTTTTTTAACTATTTAAATATGACTATTTAAATAGTTAAATAGCATGTTTATTGGTTTCTTTGTTTTGTTGCTGTTTTTTGTTTGTTTATGTCTGGATACCAGTCTCCAATCAATGAAATTTGTTCGAAAGAGGTCTGGGGAAGATAGTTTTGAAGTTACTTTTCATGCATGACTTATATGAATTACAGTCTGCAGTACAGTAAGGGAGGCTATCAATTATTTCACTCGCCCTGAAGAAATAATAAGCAACTAATAAGCGTGTCCCTCATAATGATTTGTAGTGCCCATCTCTAAAAAATGATTAAAAACCAAGATCTTGCTTAGTCACCTGTTTAAAGCTTTCCTTTTATCAGCTTTGAGCTTTATTGATGAAAAATGTAAATGTATGGAGCGTGTGCATGATGTAAATTGCAATAATTACAGGCTCACAACTTTAGAAAGCCATTCCAGTATTTAGCATCATTGATTTTCTCACTCCTTAAAATGAGGCCTGTAAATACAGAGAGCTAAAAAAAATCGGCTGCCATCATGAATGAATAATACCTAGCACTGATTACATCTAACATCAATAATAATTGTCGTCTGGTGTAGAATACAGAGCTGTGTAACAGGAGGAAGAACGATTTGTTTTAATTACTGCTTTATAATGATTAAACCAAATTGTTATGCAGTATGACTAGATGGATTGCAAGAATGATGGCACTAAACTTGGCATCCTTCCTAGGAAGTTGAAAGGAGTGTACAGAGTGGCATGCTGGGCATCAATTTTAATCACTACTATTATAAATATAGGGATACAGCTTCAAAGGACAGTTACAAGGGCTATGCTTGGAGGCTACATCTTCTCTTGATTAATTATTTACTATCATAATTGCACTAGCATGGAGATGGTTTTTTTTCTCTGCCAGGTAAGGCATGTAGAGGTTAAAGCTTTAGGTGGTCTAATTTGCAGTATGCACAAATCCTGGAAGAACTAAAAGGATGATGTTGGCTTTGTCCTCAAAGTGTTAAATACTGTAAGGATCAGTTAGATACGTTTTTGCCACCAGTCCATTGTTGCCTATAGTAAGCAAAAGAAAATCATATTTTCCATTGATATTTGATGAGCAGTTTGCGATGACATCAGAACTAGACCCAGAGGCATTCAGACATGAAGTAATTATTGGGGGTAAACAGCTTGTCACATTCACACGGAATTTGATTTTGCTGGAGGAAAATATTAAATACATGAAGAAAATCTTACAGTAGATGGAAACATTGCAGAAAATACTGTGATAAGCAAGCTCTGCAATCCTTTTCAGAATGTTAGCTGCAAACATACTGTATGTGCACCAGATGTATTTTTTTCTCCACATCCTCTGATTTCTGCAGGGGCTAAAAGAAAAAAAGACAAGTGGAAGTATATATAGGGATAAAAATATGTGTATGACATCACACAGATGTTTTTCAAGATATTGAAATCTTAGAAATAGAAATTTTTAACACTATAACAATGATTTTACCATATTTGTAATGTGATTGTATATTGTTTGTAGTGAATACATTCACTGTTTCACTATGCTGAATGAAGAGAATACCATAATATTCTGTGATTAATGTTTCCAAGGAATGTGTGTTATAGTTTACCAGAGTATTTTCTTGGCCTAGTGTAGTAAAGCAGAATGAGTATATTTTAAAATTGCAAGGAGCTACAGAAGAAGAATGGTAAAACCCCAGTAAAAATTCAAAATTACACTTTTCAATTGACCAGGGTATTTTATTCTTTGCAAACTTTTCATGCAACTGCATGATTCCAGCATTGTCCTGTATATTTCAGATAACTGAAATGTTTCATAATGATCCTGATTATCACAACAGGAAATTGTTGTAGCATCTCACTTGCAAAGAACACAAACCATTTTTGAAGCTGCTCTGAAAGTCTGTGAAACAGTTCCCATAAAAGTAGCATAATGTTTGATTTTAGCCTCTGACATTACAGAAATAAGAACTGTTAGAATTGCATACTATAATCAGCCTTAAAAGTAAAGTTAACCTTTTGTCCTGCTTCTGTGTAGATAGCAGAGCATTTAAAAATAACTTAGTAACAAAATTGTCTTCATGAATATTTTACCACTTACATCTTTCTTCCTCAGCGCTAATGCTGAAGATTTTCATCATAAGCTCAACTGCTTCTAATTTGAAAAGTATGTTTTAAGCACTAATATGTACTGTACATATATTTTCTCTGTATTGTTACTTCTATTTACTTGTGTTTCTTTTTGTGTGGTTTCTAGGTGGAAGTTAAATGGCACCTCCATTGACCCCAAATTGGATTCCCGCTATAGTTTCTTTGGAGGAAACCTGCGAATTACTCACCTGAATAAAGTTAAAGATGCGGGAACATACCAGTGCACAGCATCCAATGCATTTGGAACTATAATCAGCAGAGAAGCCACTCTGCAATTTGCATGTAAGTTTTTTTTTTCCTTTCCACAAAGCACATAATTCCTGTAGATAATTACAGTATGTGCAACACCTCTCACAATAATTCCTTGATAATACTAAGGACTACACAGCTATGTTTTGTGTAGATATTTTGAGCATCTTATTTTAATGCAACCTAAAAGTATATTACTAAAAAACTATACAACATGATGCGTTTTATTTCTAATTTCTGAAGACATTGTCCATGAATTAAAATGTAATCAAATGTCTGGACAGTCAGAAAGATTGAGCAGCAAGCATTCTGACTAGCTTAGTAAAGTATTCTTGCAAGAAATGTGGGATGTACAGTACAGTATATACTTTTATTTATGAGTAAACTTTATGCTTTTGAGTGCTTTTGCTAGTCTATTGTTGCATTTCTTCCTGAACAGGGCTATTGGTAAAAACACATTTTTGCATTTTTTCTTTAAATCTGAGATTTTATAATTGGAAAAACCATTTCTACTTGTCTGATAGCCATAGCATCGACAGCAGTAGTGTTTTATGTATTCAAATAAAATGCCCATTTATGGATAAGCAAATCAAGAAAATTCCCAAAATTAGGATTTGTATTCCAAATCCACCTGAAAGTTAAATTTGTATCTTTATTTAAAGCAACAGACATTTGCTTGATTTTGAACAAAGAGAAAAATACCAATTACAAAGGAAATATGTAAGCACCCAAATATGCAGCTCAAAGTAATTGCAAATCACTGTACTGTGATAGTGTAACCTTGTTACAGTATGTGCAGATTTCAGCACTAGAACAAATAATGGTAGTTATAGTAGTCATATATTGACATTAGGTTGCCATCTAATTTTGATGAGGGTGCTAATGTTAGGTTTGTTTTGTAAAGGATCCATCTCATGGATTCTTTTTCTAAAAGCAATACTTTGGGCAAGCAATCCTGCAGTTTATACTGTAAATAGGTGGCGATAGTATTAAATACATTAGTCAGAATTAGGGGAGATAAATCAAATCAAATAAGTCAAAATATTAGATTCTAACATATAAGAAAAGGGAATTATATACACATAGATATGTGTGGAGCTGTATGTATGAGTGCCCCATGTTTATGTGTATGTACTGTATGTGTACATACAGTAATAAGAAATACATGGTTAATTTCATGCCAAAAATAAGAAATAAAGACTATTTTGATCATGGTGCTTTTGTTGAGTTTTGTGTTTGGCTTGTTGAATAAGGTATCAAATGATAGCACTAGCAAAGTATTTGTGTTAAGGCCTTCTGTCTGTCAAAATGTGTTCGTATACACATCTTTCACATTGCTCTCAGTACAACACCTTGGATTGACACCTTCATGTTCTGCAATTTATTTGCTAAGGTATTCACTGAAGATGATAGAGGCAGGTGGTGTGATTTTCAGGGCCTTAATATCTGCAGTATATCTGACATTTTATAGGTTTCATTTAGCCTTTTTATGAGATTAATACTTGTGTGACTCTGAGCAGACGATGAGCTTGGTGCTCTTCCTTTGGCTGTGGTGCCTTATAAATTGCAATATTGACAGTTTATGACAAATGACTCCTTAAAGTTAAACTCTAATATCAGCTCTTGCTGTGGTGATAGGCTATCACATTTCTCATTAGCAGCCTGTTTTCTATCAGCCTCAGGAACACTGACCCTTGGTAGCAACTATCAGTTTTTTTGCTTTGGTGTCACTGGACATGTGACTGGTTTCAGCTTCCCAGAAGGATACTATGTACTCCAGAATTTTGAGCTGCAAAAACCAAGACTAATTACTAATTTAAAAAAAAATCCTCAAAACAAACATCATTTGCTAGCATCTCTTAGGAGCTCCTTTGACAACCACCTTATGAACTCTTCCATAGTTTTGTGTACAAAACAATGTCCCTTTTGGTCATGTTCGTTTAAAGAAACATTTCTCATGTACAGTATAACAAAATGAAAAGGATACTATAAAATTGTCATGAGTGTAAACACAACATTAATAATCATTTACCCACATTTGATCACAGGTAATATAAACTTACACAAAAATGACAGAATTAAATACGATAGGATAAGTCCTGCCTTGCACATGTTGTTTGGTGAGATGGGCTCTGGCTCCCCTGCAACCCTGAATTAGATAAAGCAGTTAGAAAATAGGTGGATGGTTGATGGAGTAAGGTATAACATATCATGTGCATTTTAGTTAAGGCCAATGTAACCTTTACCCCCAAGATTAGCATTCATCTAATTTCTGCAGATGTGGTAGTATCATCCATCTTTAAACTCTGATATGTTCCTGGTGGCCATATTCGAAACTCATGTACTCATGCAATACTTTTATGACAGGGAATACCTGAGTACAAGTTAATTTGTACACACAGTTAAACATAATGGGAACAGGAGAGATTAGTGAAATAGAAAATTTCAAGAATAAAGAAACATACAGGCCACCCTGTCACACATGGGGAAAATCTAATCATTCCAAAATCCCATACAGTATATCAGATTGATTGATCTAATCATTTGCTGTGGTGCCCAATCTTACCAGCTTTCAGTTTTCATCTACAAAGTGCACACCATGGCATCCATTGTTTTATTACCAGTACCAGGGGTATTTCTTAATTAGCTTAGCAAAGTGATTACATGACAAATTTGCTTGGGTTCATAAGAATCATTAAACGTCAATTGATATACAAGCTATCATGTAATTATAATCTGTTAAGGAAATGCCACTTATAAAATTGTTTAAGCATTGCTTTAAAATGGCAAGTACAAGTACAAACCATTTTGTTTTATAGTTTTTTTATAGTTGTTTTATATTGTTGCTTAACAACAAGCTCTTATATTAACATTTAGCCATTTTTGAGATGTGATCTTCAGAAACTAAAGATACATGGTTAAAGGTCAAACTGCTGCTCCTTTTAAAATTTGGTTCTTGCTTGTAATGAAGCTGTATATTTTCATGCTGTTGGGCGTCAGCACTTTTCAGGCATCGAGACAAATATGAAGATGTTTCAGGTATGGTACAAAACTTGGTTCACAGTTTTGTATCATAGCATCCATTTTCTGACCACTTCATCCATCCAATTTAGTGTCATGGGGACACAATCAAAGGGCGCAAGGCACTCACACCGGAGCCAAATTCCCAAGAAGCCAGTTAACCTACCAGTACTGTGTCTCTTTGAACTGTGGGAGGAAACTGGAAATTCCAGAGACATTCCCATGCAAATATGGGAAGAACTGAACAAAATCAATGCAGATAGCACCCCAGGGCCCCAGAACTAAGAGGCAGCAATACTAACCACTACAAAACCATGTCACCTTGATGGTGGTACTGTATTTTGTTTTTAATGAGAAAGTGGAATGCATGGGCAATGGTCAGTGCTGTTTGTAAGGCCTCTCTTTAGTTTTGCTAATATAATACATGGGGATATTATACTGGAGAGCTGCTCAGTTATAAGGTCTATTTTTCGGTAGGTATAAATGGCCGTGTAAAGAATCAAGTGTATTACAGTATGTGTAAGCATCACTCTTACACTCATTTTATTTTTGTCTATCCTTTGTTACAGCTCTACTTATTAGTAATTCATTGGCAAAGCAGCTTTCCTGCAGCTGAGATTTTCTTCTGAATCAGTTTGTTGACTTTGTCTGTCACTGCCTTTTTTGTGTGGAGTATTGCTTATTTTCCCGCTTAATGTATTAGGGCTCATGGAACCAAGCTGAGAAAAACAGTGCTTCCTGTGGCCAAAGTTTTTTCTTTTGTGTTTTTTGGCTGAAAGGCCTTTATTTGGCTGCAAAACAAAATTCAGTATTATACATTTATAGATGTATATATCTCTATTATGACAGAGTACTTTACAAAGCCAGTGTAAAATACTGGTATCATTTTACCATTTAATGAAAAGCCTGTAAAAGACTTTTCGAAGGAAAGAAGTATTAAAATCATTTCAGAATCCTGCACACAAAAAATGTGTACATTTTGTTGTTCTTCTCATGAACTAATAACCACTGGGAATTTGCTGTCAAAACTATGGAACTGACTGGTGGGAATAAAATAAACTGTGGTTTTGCATGGAATGTGTATTACACAGGCTACCGGAATGCATCGTTTATTTGCATTTATTTCCCTGTGAAATGTTTGTTCCCATACGTGCTGCCAAGTGAAATATATATCATGTCCCATCATGTTCCTTTGCAGTTTTTTGGGGGGGAAAATATTTTTTCTTAGCAAAATCAATAACACTTTCTCACTATCTTGCTTTTTCACAGGCAATGTATCTTATTAGATATTGATCTATACCCAGCTTTTCCATGCAATGCATATTAAGGCTGAACTATCGGTAATAAAATGCTTTTAACGGTTATTCTATGGGGTTCTGACCTAGCAATCCCAAAATAATTAACTTTAATCATAAAAAATGAAATTGCTCCCACTGTCCAGCAGTGAGGTATATTATTTTATTCCCCTAGCTGTAATAAATGTGATAATTTCCTGGCTATTGAAAACCTAGAACTTAGTCATTAGTTGCTAAGGAACTAAGCGGAATTGCTGCAAGCAGTATATTGTTGTGAACTATTTTTTCCATTATGAGCATTCAGAAGACCTCTATTCAACAATTAAAACCTGAATATGAAAGATTTTAACATTAATAGTGAATAAATTATACAAAATACAATAATTTACATTGTTAGTGAAATAATTTACATCTTCAAGCACTGTTTTAAAATGAGTCTCAAGCTTTTGTTACTTATATATTTTAAACAGAGAATGAATCTGGCTTTTAATTTAGACCATTACAAGTAATGCTGAACAGTAACAATGTCTCAACAATCCACTAAAGTTAAAGTTAACTAGGATTTCTTGATGGTGCTAATATTAGCTTTTCAGGAATAAAAGAAAGCCTGAAGGGTTATTGACGTATTTATTGTAGTACATACTACTACTCCTTTAAATAATAGCAACAATGTGTCCATTTCCATATCAAGATTAATGTGTGACACTTCTTAGCTTTATCATGTTCTGGACCTTATTTTTTAACATCTTGTGCCAGAGAAGGCGCTCATAAGTTTCTCATTATGACCTCCACCTAACGCTTGAGTGCCATCATTCCAAGGACATTGTATATAAGAAGTGTGTAAACCATTTCTGGTGTCAAAAAAAAACTACCATTACATAATTTTATTACTACTGTTATCTTTTTTTCACCCCAAGAGTAGATAATCTACTTTTTTTTAATGAGCATGGTAAGAGAGAGGGCTGTTTTGGAATAGTACAGTATGTTAAGTGCAGTGCACAGAATTCTGAGGCTGACATCATTCAAGGAGACAGCAGACACTCCCTTGAGCAAGTTAAATGCTCTCTCTGGCATCAGACTTTTTTTTATTTCTTAGTCATTAAATAATTAGCTTCAGAATGCAACAGAACAAATGGAAGAGGATATAAACAGGAGCAGGAATAAGGAAAAGGGGTGGCAAGTTTTAATATTTAAAATTAGATGAAATTATAGCTTTTAAAGTTGACATTTAATGAGGATACAATCAAATTTATAATGGTTACAGGCTAATTTACCAATGTTACCAAATATTTCTGTAGTTACTGTAAGTCAAAGACAGCTTGGTTTTATCTGAAACAGAGAAAGCAAGTATTTGTCCGGTACATTGGGTTCTCCCTGCTTTACTGCCTTTTTTAATTTTTAAATGTTTTTATACATTTATTTCAAAACCTCTTTGTCCTTGGAACTTCTGTTCCAATGTTGTATAGAAGTGCAATGTTTCATAGTTGTGCTTCAATATACTGTACTGTAAGTACAGAGTAAGCTAAAAATATAACCACAAAGTTTTCATATTTGCAAAGAACTTTGGAGGATTTTCATGTGAAGCCTAGCAGTCAAGGTTATTAGTATACTGTATATGGCACTTCTCCAAATCCATTCTTAATGGTTTTCTTATGGTGAACTTAATGTTTTTGATGAATGATGCGCTTTTGAATGGAGAGTCATTTCCGTCTGCCTTGGCATCAACGGTTGAAGGTTAGACGAATGGAGGTCACACGCTTCTTTAGGAGTATATCATTACAGTTACTCAGGCTATGGCAAAGTCATGATAATTACTGCTTACAAACATGTCCAGTCTCTGAATGACCATGGAAAGATCTCTAGACTGTGTGCAAGGTGCTTTCCTGGAAGAAAATTATCTCAGCTTATGGTATAACTTTTTAGTTATTTTTCAGTTGTTTGTTGACTTCCACCTTACTGTCAAATTGAGGACAGATTAATAGAAGACTTAAAGAAGGTTAATCTATATTATCTTTTCTTTCTTAATGTCATCGGTGTGCCTGCATATTATGCAGTTCCGGATATAACTATTGGCATCCTGCAGTTTAGTCAAACTCACAAGAACGTATTTGCTAAGAAGACTTGTTTTGTTCTTTATATTACGAAATACTATATATACAAAAACAGTTTAGTTAAGCTTAGTGAAAAATATTCATATGAAATGATGCAGTGTTTTGTTTCAAACACAAATCTACTTTGTGTATTCACTAGTTTTCCCACCTTCGTTTTTAAAAATTCTGAATTAATAAAATTTTGGAGGCTTGTACTGTTCTTTCTAGTTATGTTTAAATCACACAGGTCTAAAATATGCCTCTAAAATAAGCAGTTATGTTTAAGAAATAAATTAAGCGAATAGACTTTGTAGGATTTTTTTTTTCATTTTATTGCTGTCCATATTTAGTTGTTTTTTCAAAGCACACCCTGCGGTTTTTTAAGCATTCATTAGAAAAGACTATTTCATCAAAAGAGAATAAATGTGAATGTATTATAAGTGTGAAATACATTGGAGTGATGCTATTCAGCTTGGCTAATTTATTTAAATAGAGCCCTGCACTGACCTACTTGAATGTATTTCAAAATGACAATTTGTACGTTTTGTGATTGCACCTACAATAAAAAATGTAGCCTAATTGCATTTCAGTGGTGGATAGGTTCTCCTCAAAATTCACTTTGAATTGCAGAAGGTTTAGAAATGTGTGTATATGAAATATTTTTCTACATACAGCATGCAGCACTGTTTCTTCTTTTTAACTGCAAAACACAAAATATTCTTCCCAGCTGTTCTATGGACAGATGGAGGTCCTTAATCTCTTGGGCCATTTAAACCACAAAGTTTTCCTAAAATAGGACAGAAGGTATTTCCCTAAAGACAACAGTAGGAATCTCTATGTATTTTTATGTAAATACAGCTTGTGTTTCCTTATCCAGCTGTTGTAAATGTTTAAAGCCACATGTTTAAATATCTGTAGTTAATGAAGTGGAAATAACTGATAACTTTATTAGTTAAGCTCTGCTGAGATATTATTTCTACTTATACATTGCTTTTTATGAGTATTTGTTTTATAAATGCATCAAATAAGGATCTTTTTAACATCACTTCTTTCCACTTCCATTGCAAACATACTTTCTACTGAAAAATGAGTATCTACTTTTATCTTATGTACAGTACTTAACTTTATCTAGTTTTATCTGTATGAATACATGTGAAAAATCTACTTTTTCACCTTTAATCATAACTATATTGTTTTTTAGCTGAAATATAAGAGAGTTGTTTGAAATTGTATGTCTGATTAATTATTTTGATTGTTTAGCACTTTACATGAAATTTGTCTGAAATCCACAGAGGTCACCTTGCACTGCACCATCAACCTACAGTATTTATACATTCAGGTGCTCCTTGCAAATTTGTTGTTGTCTTGCTACAAACAGGAATGAAATTACCTTTTAAAATGTGTTTTAAAACATTTAAACACAATTGATTTTCTAATGAACCCAGACCTGGGTGCAAAAGGCACTCATGAACTCCTGATCCCAGATAGGTGTCAAAGCAGGAATGTCAAAAGACCAGTCTTATTGCATCAATAATTTTGCATGCCTTTCATAGTCCTGAATAGTGATGTCAACATAACAATTCTTTTTTTTTTTTTACTATGAACCCAATTACTCTTTCATACTGTTAATGCCTTTCTGACAAGGAACAGTCTTACTAATCCTAGTCATAGCACCAAAATACGTGTTTTGAGCAGACCTGAATAAAAATCACACAACTGCAAAACGCTTCCATTCTACACAGTCATGACAAGTGCCTAACCTGCTATTTGCAAAGAGGAATTCTTTGCTGTGGGGGGACTTGAAGGATATTGACAGTCACAGATGCCACCATCACAGTTTCATCTTCAATGTGAGATGTTTTACACTTCCATGATAGAGTAGGTGTAGTACATCTTCACATATTTCTGAATGCATAATAATAGTTATCCACTTTACTTACTCCCTTTGTTAGATGTGCACAAGTCATTAAAAAAATAAGATGTGTTTTGTTAAGGTTTTCTTTCACTGTTACAGAGACTATACAAAGTTCTAGAAAAATAATGATTTGTGCATTTTGAAGGTTTTTTTGAACAGACATTGGAAGAAAGCTTGTTGAATTGTGTCAAATATTACAATTATGACTACATTGACATGCCTTTACCTTTCTTATAAAAAGTATATTCACATCCATTTTTGTCTACAACTGTCCTTCATATGCATGTGTTGGGGTGTTCTAGTGGTACCAGGCTTACAGATGTGACTGAAATGCAGTTTTTGATTACTTTAAAATCACAGAAAAGGAAAACCATATAAAACTCTTTTTTAAATTGTTGGCAAAAATGGTCAAACAAAACACTGTGGTTTTAGACCAAAAAGAAAACAAATCCTACAGTAGCTCTTGGTCTATATTTATGGATGGCTATAAAGATACGACAAGTGGTGTACAGAATTGCAGCTTTTAGACCCCATGTCAGAGCAGTGAACAGTAAGGGCAGATGGAGACGTTAAAGGGGAAGGAGAGCTGATGTCAAAGATATCCTGACTGTGACGAAGACTGCATTGTCTTCAGGCAGCGGCTCACATGTTATTCTTTGTGCTGACCATTGACAATGAAGGACAGGGAATTCATACAGTACATGGCATAGCATACAAGAATTACATGTGACTTCTCTTGGTTTTTAATTTTTTGGGGGGGGTGGGTGTGTAGTTAAACCAGAATTACTGTCACATTGTGATGTCTAGTGAGAGGATTTAAGACCACACCACTTTCTCTTTAGCTTCAGGCTTTTCATCTTTATAGAAGGGAATAAAGCCCAACTTAAAACAGAAGTACATTTACTGCTGAGATTATTTAGGTGACTTGTTTTTGTTTAACTCAATGCATAAATATGGCGTTGCAGAATACATTATGTTCCCAACACTATATAACATTGAATAAATAAGGGTAATTGAAATAGTAGGTTATAGAAAATATCAATTAGTTAATTAAAAAAGAAAAGTGTTGGTAAAGCATGCTTGATATTGCTCAGTGCATTTTGCCAGTCCTTACAGCAGCACGATCAAAAAACAATTATTCAGCACAAGCAGTTTACCAGCACCGTTCCCATTCTCAGCAGCAGTGACAGTAAGACTGAAGATTGTCAGTTAAAATGTTGTCAGAATGTCAGTTTTCATTTAAAAAATAAGTCACCAGAGAAGCACTATTTATGTGTTTATTGTATACTGTAGTACAGTATATGCGGAGGCACATAAAGTTCTTAAGAGCGGCAAAGGGATTTTTAAATAATCTTGACCCTTTTACTGAATAACCAGAGAACTGATATTCTACAATATTGTACAGTGTTTTTGTCTTGAGCTGTTGAGCTCTTGAGTATTTTGATCTGGTCTCTTTCCTTATTCATGGCACTCTGATTCTACATTATAAAGTTGAAGTCTGAAAGTGCCTATTTTACTGTATCTCAAAAATAACTTTTCTTATGGAACGGACATGCTGTTATAATACATTGCTATTCTTGTGGCGCTGCATTTCATTATTTTCAACTGCTAGAAAGTATCTCTTGCTTTTTGATATTTTTTTTTTCCTGTGGTTGTGGTGCGGCCCTAAAAGAAAGAGAAATACATTTTCTACAGTCACTGAAAACTGTATAATAAAATATTGATTATTTTAGATAATGAAAGAATACTCAGAAAAGAACTGTAACATTTGAAGGGTGAATATAAATTCCAAAGTTAATTAGCAGTTATATTTTAACAAAGGGGCGGTATATTAGAAGAGATGGGTGGGTTAATATTCTTGCAGCAACATACTGGCCAAGATGAAGACTTTAATTTTGCACTAGGGAAGTCAGCAGACAGTGCATTGCAATTGTATAATTGGAAGCTAATAGAAGTAATATCTTCATTTTTCAAGGTTTTTTTGTAAGAAAAGGTCTTATAGCAGACATGCGTGTGTTGACCTCATTTCTCTATGTGGGTGGTGGTTGGGAATATAATAGTACCAACATGTCAAACATTCTTGAAAAGACTGAAATCATGACTGTCAAAAGGGAACATCAGATGTCTGTCTTGACAGGGTGTACATTATTGTTCAAATAAGTACCTCTTATGAGTACTGGTGATGCTGCCACTGTCTTTTGATGAAAAAGAAATGCACTGCCTTTCCAAAATACTAGAGAGTACCATTTTCCATAGGAGTGATCCATCCTATCCAAAGAAGTGTGAATGACCTAATGTGTTGGACACCATGTCCCATGTCAAAGACTTTGGCAGACTGTGCATTTTTCTCTGTATTCTGTGCTATGGAAATTAGGCTTATGTCTGTGATTTGACAAAGTGGCATGACTGTTGGGGCACATGGCTCTGGTGCATCCCTGAGGGTAACAACAGAACTGGCCAGATGACCTCCAGCATGGTTAATGAATAAAAAACACAAACAGGAGGCACAATTCTGGCTACACAAAGGTGCTAAAACATTGCCTAATCATATGCAGAGCTTTGTCAGTTACAGTTGGCTTAGTTATCTGATGGGCCTCTTTAAACATCTTGTGGAATCTTGTCCCAATGTTTTGAAATTATGCAGCTGCAATAACCATTGAAAACGGACCAGTTGTTAGAGGTATTCTCTGGTTGATTTGGTAAGGTAGCATACTGTTTAACCAATACAGACAATAATTAATTGTCCTAATCAGGCCATGGAAGTAAGATAACAATTGAATGGCACTCTAAAATAATCAACATGACAAAAGTGTCTCTTCTTGCATTTGTTGTTAAAAAATAAAATATGTATTTGAACCAATTCTCATTCACTTTTTCATGGTGAGAATATCATTTAAATGCATCAGTAGTAACAGTGATTAAAATCTGTGGGAGGATCTAATTAATTATTGTGTCTCTAAGTTACTGTCTTGATGTTATGAAGAGCTGCAGTGACATTAAAGGTCTCATTTTGTTTAGATGATGGTTTGGTCACTATATGAACCAGGGTCATTCCGAGTAATTTCGTTTTTAAGATAATGATTATTAATAGGGACTATATCATGTCTTGTAGTCTGTTCATTGATTTATATTTTTGTACAGTGCTTTATTTTGACAGCTTTTCTCATTTGTCAGATTTACATACTAATACAGTTTCCTCACTTATGATTGAATTCCAGTTGTCCTTTGAAATTTCATTTAATTCAATTGTTCAGAAAAATGTAATGAATTAAATCAATTTGCAAGACGCTTTAACTCAAACTCTAGAATGGCACTTAGCACAGATGAACTTTTGAGGAGAGAGATTAATGTAAAAGGGTATTTATGTTAAAAGGCTATGACTGTGCTTTAAAATTACAGTATAGGGTAGGTGGTATAAAGGTATTTAAGTTTATTACATTTATGGCATCTTCACAATTTAATTTGGGTCTTAAGTA
The DNA here is from genome assembly GCF_055471065.1 of Atractosteus spatula. Classification (NCBI taxonomy): domain Eukaryota; kingdom Metazoa; phylum Chordata; class Actinopteri; order Semionotiformes; family Lepisosteidae; genus Atractosteus; species Atractosteus spatula. The sequence goes on from NC_142710.1 coordinate 51,381,511, forward strand.
TTTTTTTCCAAGCCACAGTTGACTTAAAAATGTCTAATAGCTGGTAGACAACATTTTTGATGTTGTGTGAATCAGACACAAAAAACAAAACTGACACTTTTACTTCTGACTTAGTTTTTTATGACCAAGTTCAGTTTTTCAAGGTCTTCTGCTGCATGACTGGTTGTTCTTAGTACTGGGGTCATAAACCTGTTGGCAAAGCTGTATTTCACAGGGAAGCAGACAAAAAAAACTGTTTATGTTTCCACAGGTTTTTTTTTTCTCCCAAGTAGCCTTTACCTTTGGTAAGAAAAATGAAAAGACACATAATGGTCTTCTATGGAGCATGTCAGTACCAGTTTTACTAGCATTAAAAATGAATGTGGTATTAAGCTCTTATGTTTGGCTAGCAATTTTAGTACATTTTCATTCATAGAAAGGTGTTGCTGTTCCTCCATTTTCAATAAAACCCCATGTACAGTATTGTACAACTCGACATTCATTGACCCATTGTATAGTACTGAAATGTAGTAAACAAAGAACATTTAAATAATGAGTTGCCTTTAGATGCCTCCTGTTGTGAATTCAAGTGAAGAGCTTTTCGGCTGTTTTTATCTGTAGGCTACAGATTTTCCAAATATTCGTATTTCCTCCTTTTTAATGTAATGCTTGGCTACTCTCTTCTTTAACAATGCATGCGCTGTGGGGAAGTCACTTGGAGTTTCACGCTACAGTGGAAGTCAAAATATCTGGTCCATCATATCAAATAATGAACGTTGTTATCCAGTGTGCATGTGCAAGTGCATGTTCTTATCTCTGCTTTCCTTACAGCTGTTTTAATTCAGAAAATTCTTGTTGTTGGGTCAGGGGACATTAATGAAGGATGAGAAGGCCAAAAATCACAACTTGCAATATTATATACAGAGAATCAAAAGAAGCTTATCACTCTTTTTATGCATTTGCATATTCAGAAAAAAATGTAAAGATTTCCTATATGGATTTAACGTTGAAATATTTTTGGTGTCTTTCTGATTAATTGATCATTCATGGGGGCAGAAGAGTGGTGTAGTGGTTAACATTGCTGCCTCACAGCACTTGGTCCTCGGGTTTAGTTCAGGGCCTGAGGTGCTTTCTGCGTGCAGTTTGTATGTACTGTGATGGACTGGTGTCCCGTCTATTGTACTGTATATCCTGCCTTGAACCTGTAGCTTGCTGGGATAGGCTCTGGCTCCCCAGTGTAAAGCACACAGATGTACAGCATGTATTTAGAGTCAAAAACACTGCTAGCCTGGGAGTTTCATAGAAGACACCATGTTGATCAACGCTTTTGATGAAAATCAAATGTAAATCAGTATAATTAATTTACCAATGTCCTGTATGATAGACAAAATTTCAGTGCAATTGAAAAATATATTACTTTGGTGAGTAAATTTGTAAATTTGTTGCAGTTACTGTATGCGTTCATTTTTTGTAAGCTCACTATATGCTGTTTATAAAAAATTCAAGTAAAAAATTGCCATGTACACACATTTTTCGACTTATTAAATTTCCTGCGAAATATTTCCCTATATGGGATTAGTTTTCCTTTATAATGTTTGATGTGAATAGAAATGTGACCTTCCATCCTGTGTGTGATGCACCCTTAAGGCTGTTTCTGCAAAGTGATAATAGCACAAATACCTTTAAACTTCTTTCTGGGAGCTCTTCAACAAGGAAAGAAACAGCAATGGAAATTAACTTTGAAGAGTCTCCTTTTGGATGATAAGGTCATGAACCTTTATAGCACTTGCACAAAAGAAAATCCTGTTTTGAAATTATGTGAACCTTTCAAAAACCAGTGACGCTTGCCATCCTTGAAAAATGAATGTTTCCGTCTCCGTCAAGTTTTCAACAGCTTACTTTTCATTCAAGAAAGTTTGTGTCCTTTTTCAGAACTGTAAAGGCACATACAGTATTTGCTCTCTTGTCTGTTGAACCTAGGAAGGTCCCATGAATTATCAGTTTAAATGCTAAATAAATATTTTAGCAGCAAATCATTGTTGTGAAAAAGTAACATTTTCCCATATATTTCAGGAGCTCTGTAAATACTGCATCCTGTATTTTTTTCATTGCTAACATCATGATCTTGTTTAAATAAAGTCCATATAACTCAGTTTCAAGAGTTTTTAAGATAGATAAGATTTTATTGTCCCCTGAGGGACATTTAAATAAAATGCAAACCAAAAAAAAGAAAAACACATATATAACACCTAACAACATGTAACATTTTGTTCCCTAATGTGCCATTTTTATTATGGGAGAGTGGTGAACTCCTATTGAGTAATTTGGCTTGATTAGTAATAATTGGCACCTGCTATTTTGCTGTTTATACAGAAGTGAAAGAAAGGGAAGATCCTGAAGTGTTAAAACCTGAATGTGATGGACATCTACTGGACTAGACTTTTTTTACTGTAAGAAAAGCAACTGATAGTTGTCAGGGGCATGTTGGCAATGTGAAGAAAAATTAAAAACATCTGTAGCAGCACAGTGAGAAGTAAAATGGTGGTGTTTCAGGAATCCAGATCACTTGTTCTTTAATGGGTGTTTACTCTTAGTTTCTTTTTATAACTTTCAAATAAACAATTAAGTCCGCATTCATTGCTCTAGTTTCTTTGTAAGGGATTTGGAAAGATAATTAGTTCAACCACTGTCATGGTACAAATCTATCCTGAGTATATTTTGTGGGGCTCAAGTGTAGTCTATTTATATCTCTTTTTGAGGGTAGTTCTCTCCAAAATGTATGGTTTCTTTGTTAATGCTACTGAAAAATATAGGTTGTATGTCCTTGTCCTTTTTGTTAAATACACCCTGTGTCTCAGTCTTTACTTCTCATCCATACAGCTTTCATCTCTCATCTAGTGCAGTGATCCAAAATGGTTCTAAAATACTTTTTTTTTAATTAATTCAGCACCTTAGATGTCCAGTGCTTTTGTCCACTTTGTTCTTCAGGCGTAGAATTTCCTGAACATGTGCTTTTATCTGTCACAAAAATGATATTCTTGATTCAGATGAAAGTGGCGATGTAGTGCCACTCAGCACTTTGTTTCCATTCGATTGGTGTTCTACTGGACCCTCTATCATCCAGTACTTTATATTCACCTACTTGCTGGAGAGCTCACTTGTTCAGGAAAAATTTGCAATCCATTGATACTCTTTCAGCTGTGTGATTTTCGTGGCTCCTTTCAATAAGGCCACTCCACAGAACAAGTGGCATCAATAAACTGTAAGACAAATCATACTGTTGCATGTAGGGGTTTTAAATGCATTGGCAAGAGAAGTAGTCTAAGTGCTTTAGGTAGCCTTTCTTTTGTTTTTTTTTCATGTTTATTTTGATTTCATGTTTATTTTTTTTCCATAATGAGGACTGAATTCAGTGGGTTTCTAACATTGTAATATAGATATTTTGCTTTGTCCTATAAGAGCTACCGTTGTTCAGGCATATTGTACTGTATGTTGCTGACATCAATGTGAACTAGTCATATAGAGTCCAAAACATATTGGATATTAAAAAATTATCCACTATGTAAAACATCAATAAATTATTTTAATCCATCTTTTGCATTCATTGAGAGTTATCACCACATAGAGAAAATATCCTTTTTATATAACAACATTCACACTTAGGCATCTCCGATAAGTTGTAGAAATGAAAATACAAATCACGTTGCTTTGCATGAAAGTCAAACTGAAAAGATATGTTTTCAGTTTTAATTTTAATAATCTAATGTTTTATCACTTCAAATATGGATTGGAACAGTGTTCCAGAAATGGGGAGAATAACACATGAAAGGATTAGGTATGTGTTGAAAAAAACATCTCTATTCATGTCCTTCATATAAATTAAATTAATAGATTAAAGGTGATATAGATATGGATATAGCAGTGTAAGCTGCTAATTTAGGGGTAGTTCAGGTGGGTAGTTGCGTCAGCATGCTTAGGCTGCAAAGGCTGGGTGCCACACCCAAAGAAGGCTCCACAGCCGAAACGATGTGTTTTCTTTCTTCTCTTTTCAGCTTGGAATAAACCTAATACTTGTTCCTAATTTAGAGGTATATCACTAACCCTATAGAAAAACAATTATTAAAATGCAGTTATTAGAAAAACAATAATTAACCTAAGAATTCTTCAGATTCTGTCTGTCCTTTATCTTGCTTAGTTGTATTTCTTCTTTAGGGAGGTTTTTGCTAAAATAATATAGTACAAGGGTCTTAAAAATCTAATGATAGCAGTAATAAAAAGCTCAAATGTTTCAGTGATTTTTGTCTCTTATTTTACACTTGAAATGAAATTTTATTATTGAGGTGGATACACATTACTGAGTTTGAATTGCTGGATCATATATTAATCGCTGGAAAATGCAAGGAATCAGTTTTCTTAATAAGGCTAAAGACTCTAAAAGCACTATCAGCAAGTGAGGTGCAGGGTTAAAAGGAGATTTATGTTTTAAAAAATAATTAAAGCCAGCCCCTTAATAGACTTGTCCCATTGCCAATATGACATTTATTAGCTGACCTTATAGTGCTCCTTCATAAATCAGTGAGCCTAGTAATTTTCCATTTAAATCTGTTCTTGAAGCAGAACTAATCAGCAATCTTGTTTCAAATAGGAGTGTCTGCAGAGCTGCAGATTCAACATTGATTTCCTCTAAAGTGAAAGTTTTCATTGCTTTATCACTGGTGGAGGTGACATAACAATATGTAGAATATTGCAGAGCAAGAGTAATTAATTAGCCCGGGATTTAGCTTCACACTAATTAGTACAAGATGTAAGTTTAAAATGTTGTGCAGTCTTTTTTTTTGCAAAGTGGTACACAGTTAGCACTTTTGTTTGCTATAAGTGCATATGAAATTTCTGTGTGGCAGGGCTGTAGTCTCCGAAAGGACTTTGAAAATATTTTTTTTTTACCCAGTGAGGATTAAAGCACAATCTTGGAAAAAATCACATGGGTAGGTTGTTCGCGGTCAGAGCATACACTTGGCTGTTGCTCTTTCTGACCTTGGAAGGCACACCGTTGTGTTTATGAGCCTTTTTTGCCACATTTTCTGTATTGGCTGAGAATTGGAGTGAGTCACAGAAATCTTATATATGAAACATTTCTAGAAAAAAGAACAATATATAGTGTTTCATGCTTTCATCTGTTCCTTTTCTTTAACATATCCCTTCTCTAAGTTTTTTTGCTCTGGTAAACCCCAATTTGGGTGGTGGAGGGGCTCTTCCTTTAAACCACCACTTATCTATTTGGGAGTCAGGGTCATGTAAGGCAAGTGCTTCAGGGATGACCTCTCTCTCTGCATCTGCCCATTCCTCTCCTCATACCTCCGACTCCTTGCTCTATCAGTGCAGGTTTAGTGCAAAATCGCACCTTTTCATTCAAGTAGTGCTTCCTGTCAATAAAAGGTCCAGAGCATGACCACTTCTTTATTTCCAGTGGCTCCTTTCTCTGTCAGAACTGAGGCAGAGTATATTTGTCCCATCTTTACTAAATGCATTTGAAATGCATTTGTTCACCTCCCATGTGATACAGCTTTGAATAGCCATCCAATCCATGAATCACCTGTATTTTTTATTATATTTCTTGGCAACAATAACAAGGGGAATATGTGAGGCTGTTGGTTCCCGTTATTGTTTTCCATCAATTGTCAAACATAAATTAGTTTAAGTAAAATTGTATTTTTTTATCTCTAAACCATTTTTTTCCCAGATTTGCGTGGGAAGTAATGAATAAAATCCATAAAGGATTTTTATAAGTATGGATGTACAGAAGGGATCCATTAAAACTGTTCATGTGTGACTTTGTGGTTAAGGAATGCATGTTGCATACTAGAGAAGCTTTAGTTCACAAAAAAGAACTCCTGTAAAAGGTGGTATATTTTCAGTGTTTTCAGATCATTTTCAATCAAATACTGTATTTTTTTCAATTTGATAAAAAGAATAATTACAGTGATTTTAAATTCATGTTTCTGTGTTTTCCACTGGTAATTTAATGATAGTGCAGGTGTTGGCCTTCATCATAAATTTAAAATTGTCTGCATAGTTTAAATGAGGTTATAACTGTGTACATTAAAATGTATTAATAGTTGAATGCTTACAGTACCATTTAATAACATGCAATTATAAAGGTTTTAAAGTTATTCCTTAATTTCTGGAAGCCTGCAATTCTTCCTTGTTGTCACTTCTAAATTATTTTCAATAGAGATTTCAGGTGGGGAAAAAATACATTAAAAATAAGATTTTTAAAACCATGTAATGAAAAGTATAAATCTATGATAAGATGTTTGTGTTAGATACTTTGGTGTTAGACACCTACAGCAATTTAAATGAAAAAGGTTGGAAAATATTTGATAACTGATGGTATTTGATATATCTTATGCATGTCCATTACATTAAATGTTTTTGTAGTAGTGAACCTGTACCCTGGGTGGACTAGAGCATCTGGCATAAAGTACCCTGCTCAATGTACAGAGCCTTGAACCCAAAACTGGTCTGTCAGGAGTCTGAAGTCTTTCCCACTATAACATACTAACAATTTCAATGCACTTAAATTTTTAACTTTTTCTTAGAACATAAAATGATTTGAAGGCTGTAAATGAAGTAACATTCTCCAGTGTGTTTTCTTTTAACTTCAAAGGGCCCATTATGAAGTCTTCATTATTTGAAAAATTCAGCTTATCTTATAAAACTGCCAGTCTTTCAACAGTGCATCCAAGAGAATTAAATTAACACCCAACCACTCATTTAATCATTTCTGTAAAATTGAATGTCTCCATTTTGTGAAATAAAATGCTTACCCAGTGACAGCAATTCTGATCAAAACAATGATACAGTATGTCATCACCCAGGCTCATGATCAGTCATCGTGACAAGGCTACTGTGGTATATCTTTAGTAATATTTTACTATAATATCACACTGATTGTGTGTCAGTCTGAGACTCTGAAGTATATTCTATCTAATGAGTACTGTATTGTAAGATTTTAGGTTAATCTTACTGTATCTTTAGATATGCAAAGTATCAAATATTATCTTTGACTTGTTGCATTAATGCATCTGTCTTTTTTATGAGGCCCATCTTTAGTTGTCATTTCACTTTTTTGTGTTTCTATCTGAATTTATTCACTATGTTATGTTCTTCCTCAGGGAAATGCTTGTAGGTTCTCTGTGAGCAACAAAACAAATCTGAGAAAGTCACAGGAATTCAGTTAATGTTTGTTTACTAAAGATGTAAATTCTAGTGTGACAGAATTTTATTTTCTGCTACATATTGACTTAAGTGTTAAATTGAAAATATTCAGGAGAAAATACAATAGCAACCTTTTCTTAACCACATAATTGTTGTGCTAATTTTCCCAGTACAGAAGGCCTTGTTAAATTTCCTACTGATAGTCCTGGCCAGCATTATCTATTGCAAACAGTTTGAGTTTTGAGTAATCACGATAAAAGTCATAACTGTCATTTGTAAATGGACACACCAGGTGGTAATTTGTTAATTGATTAGTTTATTGGTGAAGGGGTTGTGTACACATTCTTGCATGGATAAGTAGTGTACAAAGAAAACATGTAGAGAGGTTTTGGTTGCTGAAAAAAACAGAAGAACGACAATAAAGCCACCTGTACTTTACTTCAGCATCCGATGTGAGTTTTGTGTGCATGTTTCTGGGGTTGCCCTAGAGAAGGATAAGATCTGTCACTAAGGGTGGTACTTGAAATAACATTTTTCTTAGAATTACTCTTGATCTTACTTCAGCTGAATTAGTTTTATTGGCTTAACTCACCTGGCTGAGAGACCAACAACCTGTTCATGAAGAAGAGGCTATTGGGACTTACCCCCCCCATGTGACACGATTCTTAATGATGACCCAGGGTAGTGCTGCAAATGCAAAAATGGCTTGGTGGTGGTGGGGTTCAAAATAAAACTCACACAAGAGTAAACTATAAACATGATATTGTATATTTTATGTGGAGCCAGAGATATGAATTTGGTGTAAACATCTGCCAAAAGAAGTTACTGCAGCATTTGTTTTGATAAATATGCAAACTTAAAGCTATTATAGGGACTGATCAGCATTTTCATTAATCATGTTTAAGATTATAGGAGGAGGGTCTATGCTGAATGTAGCCAATACAGCATGCTTTGCAAGTGTCCTGGTGAAGTTCCAAATTAAAGTTAAGAACTCAGTAAAGCTGACTGTGAAGAAATAAGATTGAGTATGCAAAGTACAATGGGATAGGATATATTTCACTGTAATAGGCAACAGTTTAAAGATTGTATTTGAAGCTCAAAATGGATTCATACTGCAAGATACTACTGTAAATCAGTCAAGAATGCAATAGCCCAAATGTTATAAATGAAGTAAAATTCAAAGAGAAAGAAAACACTTTATAAAATGTGAAAGCTAAATGTAATGAATTGCAAGCACAGGGAAAGAGTATGAGATCTCTCTTAGAAAGCTGAGAAAGTGAGATCCATACACTTAAATAAAATATATGTTGGTATAACTGAAAGAAAATAAGTGGAAGGAATTGCAAATTGTGGCTCCTGTGCATTAAAAGGTGACAAAATCCAAAGCAAATAATAAGTCTTACTTCTATTACATTAACAATAACAATACAAATACATAGAGCCAATAACAGCACCCAACCAACTCATCTAGTGTACACTTACAGTGCACCAGTAATTAGATTAATAACAGTGAGACCAGATAAAATAATAATGAGTTTAGCAAATATTTCAAAATCAAAATATTGAGTCATGCAATCTCATAGCCTTTGGGTAGGTACTGTTATTGTATAGGTACTGAACCTATTAGTCCTTACCTTAATAGTCTTAAGATGCTTTCCAGGAGAAAGGAACGTCAAGAGATCCTGAGAAGTACAGTGTATACAGTAAGTGTAGCACATTTTCTCGACTCTCCACTCAAAACACTTTACAGGTAATCAGGACTCCCCTCCACCGCCCTCAATGTGCAGCACCCACCTGGATGATATGACCGCAGCCATAGTGCACCAGTATACTCTCCACACATCAGCTCTCAGTGGGGAAGAGAAGAGAGTGATGAAACCAATTCATAGATGTGGATTATTAGGATGGCTGGTAAAGGCCAATGGACATTTGGCCAGGACTCTGAAGTAATACTGCTTTTTTCGAGAAATGCCCTGGGATTTTTAATGACCACAAAGAGTCAGGACCTCGGTTTTACATCTCATTTTGAAGGACGGCAACTTTTTACAGTATACTGTCTCTGTCACTATACCGGGTTATTAGGAACCACACTGATCGCAGGGTGAGCGCCCCCTGCTGGCCTGACTGACACCTCTTCCAGCAGCAACCTTAGCTTTCACAAGAGGGGGAACTGTGACACTCCAAATGTCTTAAACTGTCTCAGAAAGAGCAGCCTCTGGTGACCATAATGGATCTGTTGACCACTCATTTTAGAGTGTTGGAGATGGTGGTGCAAAGGAAATTCTCCATCACTTCTACAACCTAACCATCGATGTACTGTACAGTATAGTGGTGAGAGTGCTCCCTTGCCTAACCTAAAGTCCATCACAAGTTATTTTGTTTTATTGACATTTAGTTATGTCACACTGATCAATTATTACACTGATCAAATAATTCAAATACTTTATTCCTGTGTACCGACTCATCATTGTTTGTGATGAGCCCTATAAAAGTAGTATCATCAGCGAGCTTGAACATTTTGACAGAATCTGAATATGAAATAGTCATTTGTGCACAGTGAGTAAAGGATAGGTGAGAAGACAATCCTGAGGGTTGCCTGTGCTCAGGGTGAGAGGCTTAGAGATGGTATCCTTCAGCTTCACCCCCTCCTTCCTATCAGAAAGGAAATCCAGTAGCCAATAACACAGACTCTAATTAATACCATCTCTGCAAGCTTATCAAAAAGTTTGAGAGGGACGATAGTGTTAAAAGCAGAACTATGATCAATAAAGAGGATGCAGACATACATGCTGGGTGATTCTAGATGTTGAAATAAATCATGGAGTCTCAGGAAGACTGCATTGTCCACTGACCTGTTTGCTCTGTAGGCAAGCTGCCATGGGTCCAAGTGCATGTTAGGAAATTGATGATGAGTCACTCAAACAACCTTCATAATAACTGATGTCAAGGCTACTGGTCTGTTGTCACTGAGGCAGCTCACAGTGGTTAAAGTTATTGAGATGATATTTCACAGTAAATTGAAGAATGATATGGAGTAGTCAACATGAATTAAGAAAATGAAGGTCTTGCTTAACTAATTTGTTAGATTTGTTTGAACAGTAGTAATGGATACAAACAGTTTAACATATAGTGTACATGTATTTAGATGTTCAGAAAGTTTTTCATAAAGTTTCTCATTAAAGATAAAATTTCAATGTATGAACTGGTTAATACAGTATGTACAAAATGACCATATGCTGAATGCTCAAAGTGGTGTGATGTAATTAGTCCAGAAATCCGTATTTTGAAAATAAAAAAGATAGATCTACATTAGGACCACTGTTGCTCTTGAATATATCAGTGATCTTCATTCTGCTATGTTTAGGAAAATAATCAAGCTTGCTAATAATATGAATATTAATGAACACTGTAAAACAAAAGCAAAGGCAATTCAACAAGATAACAAATAATTCAAGATTGGGCAAATACCTTGCAGATAACATTTAATGAAGGCAAATGTTATAATGTTACATGCACATTGTAAAAGGCAAATTATATATTTTAGATAGGAAACACCCCTTATGAAGTTACTTATGAATAAGAGTTAGGTGTCTATGTTGACACACCATTTACAGTACATCTTCTAGAAAATGTGGAGTAGCATTGAAAAAAGCAAACAATGTTCAGATATACTGTATACTGAGCATCCAAATAAATCCATCATTTATGACCTCAAAACTTACACAATGGTAACCGTAAAACAATGTTTTTGTAGCAATTGCACTGACATTTTTTTAACTAATATGACATGGCATAACTCATTATAATGATTAACATTTGCCATCAACCATGTCCATTAATGGGGACCTGCAGTCACAGCCTAGTAGTCTGTGTGATGATCAACGTAAACTGTACATTTGCAACCTATTTCACTAGAATGCACGTGCTGTCTTGTGGGATTCTCTCATCCCCTCTAGAGCTTGCACAAACTTGTGCCTCTTCCTAGTCTCTGAGTTCTAGATGCTACATCTCATGCCAACACATCCTACAGAAGTTCTGTGGGACTTTAGTCTAGCAAGTACAGTACAGCATTCATGGCATACCTCAGATTCTCGTCTAGGAGGGTAACCATTGTTACACTTGCAGTATGAGAACATTAGTTGTCCTGCTGGAATGTTGTCATGTCAGGATAAGCCCACAGGAGGGAAAGGTGCGATTCCAGGACTTGATCAATGTTCTGTACAGTAGTGCTGTGTTGTGTCATCTTTTGTAGCATCTGAACATTCCTGCCTAGACCATCACAATTTCACAAAGACATTTATTGCATATCAGCATATTGTTTACCCCATCATAATTTTTTAATCTACTGTCTTACTAAGGAGATGAGTTACTGCCTATGCAACATTCATTTCATTGTATCACAGATAGTCGTAAATGCTCAATTTATGAAAATGACACGAAAACATTTAATCAGTGTCCAAAAAGTGGTATACTTAATTTTTATGGGCACACATATGCACACAAATAGGGTAATGTTGCATAAACACTGTACTATTTAAATCAAGGTGTTGTTATATTAAAATTGCTCCATGCACTTATAAATTCTGATTTAAAATACTGCTGTGGAATCAGTCCAGAGAAGAGCAATCTGATACATTCTTGAGCTTCCATAAGTTTTTTAAACTGACCTAATAGAGTCTTGAACAGAGAAGAGTATGAGGAGTGTTGATTCTGTGAATTCATTGCAAATCCTCAAAAGCACCAACTCCACAAGTCAACACAATAGGTTTCTAAAACATGAACCCATGGGACACAAATGGAAAGGAAGTAGAAATACATTTGTAAATGCGAAAAAGACTTTGCTTTCATGAAACAGCTAGTGCGTCTGGAAAAACTGTTCCATATTGAAGGTGATACAGGTACCTCCTGTAGATTTTTTTTAAGAAGCTAGCAATCAAAAGCTAGAAAAGCTGAATGGCCTTCTCTCATTTGTTACCTTTATGTTCTTAAAAACATTGCTTTGTTAAATCTTGTATGAATTTTCAAACAGATATGAACATGAATTTTGCTTCTTAAAACTCAGCATCCCTTTAGGGCTTTTCGCATGATGCAGTTCATAAAATAAAATCCAAGACGTGTAATTACTCTTACCTGTCATGTGACTGAGGAGTACATAAAGAATTGTTTCTTTTTAAACCATGGTGTTGTTTTTCCATATAGACTTGGAACCCTTCAAGCTGCAGACCAGAAGTACTGTTTCAGTTCGTGAAGGTCAAGGTGTAGTGCTGCTGTGTGGACCACCAGCCCATTCTGGAGGTAGGAGATTTTTCAGCCCCCAAATTGATCTTGACTGTCAGCTGTAAGAGTGCAGTACACTGTATATGCCATAGGCCAGATGAATCGGCAAAGGATTAGAATTCCATCTTGCGTCTTTTCCCTGACAATGAGAATTAAAATTCTTTTCCATGCGTTTCAATGTGTGTAAGCATGATGAGTGCAGAAACCCATGATCCCACACAGAGACGAAAAGCAGGAGAGCTTTACCTTCCTGCCCTCTGCTGATATGTGGTAATCCGAGCCTGCTGCTTCTCCAGACATGTAGTTTTACGAAGTATTTTACACAGCTTTAGGAGGAACTACATTTTTATCCTGCGTTTTTGATTTTGAAAAACCTTTCTGCAGTTGAAAGGAGGGTAATGCTGGGGGGTTTCAGCATGTTTTTCCTCCTCTTACAGTTTCTCACTCATGGGGTTTTATGCACTTTTTTTTGTCCCAATCGTCTTGTAAGTGTAATTTATCTTTCTGTACTAGTGTGGAGGTTGCTTGGCTGCAAAGTTCTCCGCCTGTCACCATGCATGAATTGTCCTAATCTGCCCCTTGAGGATGTCTTTGTGGGTCCTTATAACCTGCCTCCTTGTTACTCACGGGCTCTGTTAGGTTGTTTTTGGGATATTACAAACAACAATTTTGTTTCACATTATGCACACTCACAGACATGTAGTCATTGTTCTAATACATGGTGTCCCCTTAAACAATAATTCCATTCTGGGGCTGTTCATTCATTTCTCTTATACCTAACTCTTGTCGGTGTGTTTTGTTTAATAAATTAAATACATTAGGCACAGACATACAGTATTGTATGTTTGTATGATGGTTTAAAATAAGATTCTATATCCTCTACTTAATTATAGAATTTCTGTGGCTTTTACCCCCACATACTGTACACTTCACTTTTTGTTCTGTGTGTGTGTACACAGTGCACAAGAAGTATCATTTTTTGTGTTTGTTTTCCCTCAATGCAGTTTTTAATGTGTAAATTTTAGCGCAGGGCCTGGATAAAGTAGTGCAATGGTTTTCAGACAGCTATTTCCATGAATTTTAGAATTTATATAATATACAGTTTATGGAAGTGCCAGGAAAAAAGAAAGAACACACAGTGAGAAAATTTGTCACGCACAGTGCTTTTACTTACTTATGAGCAGCTTTCGATGGAAAAGCTTATCTCCCTGCACAAGAAAAGCTCCACTTAAGGAGACTAAGCTCCTTGCTTCCTCCTAAACTTACTCCTCCCCACCTGCTTCTAAAGAGTGCTCTGGAACTTTATTTTATGGAGTATAGAGAGGAGAAAATAATATTCATATATCTACCTCTGGCGTTTGCAATGTTATGGAGAGGTGAAAAAGTCCTATTTTGCTGTGGCTGCTTGCTCTACTGGAATGAAATATTGTAAAATTAACAGAATTTCCATAATTCATACACATCTTTACATGCTTTCTATACTTTTTACAGAATTACAAAGTAACATAATTTTGTGTTAGTGAAGTTCATACTTCATGTTCTAAAAATGATTCAGGTGAACCAGACTACATTTCATACACCTTGATTATTTTCTTAGTCTCTTCTTAAATTTCACGAATATCTGGTTTTAAAAATGAGAAGAGGTGTATCTGGGGAAAAAGAGGGAAAAAATTTAAAGTAGTAATAATATGTTGTAAAAAAACAAAATTAGTGATGGCTGAAATGTTCCATAGTCTCACCATTGTAATCTCGCAAAATGTAGAAGACATTTCTCTCTTGCTTTTTTAAAGTATGATTTAACCTTCTATCTAAATATGCAGTTTAATAGGCTAGTTCTAAACGTATTGTTTCTTTTTACACAAAGACAATGTGGTATTTGTTTCTCCCTGAAATGCAAATTTTATAGATTGTGCCAGGATGTTTTTAACTAACTTGGGCTAAATCTTGTTCAACTTTTAGTCTTGAAGATAACACCTGAAGCGATGTTTGAAAACAGGTGAACTCACTGCCTTCATCTACCAGGTCTTAAAAAACCTTCTCCAAAGACAAAAAAGATTGTCTTTTTGTTATAGCCACATGGTCCTATAGGGATAATAGTAACACAGTACCAAATGTCAGCTGAAACAATTTCAGTCCTGTCTTGTCACTTAGCTGATGATGTTTTCTCTTGGCACATAATCACGAGTGATGACTACATTTATTTTAGGAAGCTGTTAAACACCCATGTTACCGCATGTCACTCTATAACCTTTTCACAGATGTAATATATTCATTTAATTTCCCTGTGGTGGAAAATAAAGTAGGCTTACAGTTGCAAGGGGAAATTAGCAATCAAAATGGGCTGTAACACAATCTGTGTCTCTTACCCTTGTGTATTTTTTTTTTTACCCACAAGCTTAGTGGGGTACATGTCCAATGCAGATTTTTCATTTGTCACCAGAAGCACATTTCATACATTCAAAAAGCTCCCTTGTCATTTTCTTTACTTTGGTAAATCGTGAATAGTTGAAATTTTAATTCAAATCTTACACAAGTCATTTAAATGGTTTTTTGATCAGTACACCAAGTAATACCATATGGATCTATGTGGCTTTTAAGGATTAATTAGCTAAAAAAATCCAGATCATTTTGTTGAGTTTTGTGTGTCATAATCCCACACCACCCCTAGCAAGCCCTTATAATTGCCAGTTGTGTATGGATCTTGTGGTCCCTTTAAGACTGATAAAAGCACAGGATCAAAGAGACAAAGTGAAGTCTTTAAGTTACATTCTTCAGTACAGCCAGACTGAAAGTAGGGTATTTGGGAAAGGGGGAATCATATTGTTTCTTATTGTTTTTGTTTTGTAGTATTTTGAACCAAGTTTGTTTGTTTTAAATCGGTCATGGATGTAACTGTGTAGAAACGGATTTTCTAAATGTGGCTGCTATTGTGAAAGTAAACATTACAAGGACAAGCTTGGAGCCACTGTTTATGATTTTGGTGGCTTATATCAATATGAAATTAGACATTTACTCGCTTTTGTCCTGTCATTTAAAAAAAAATGCCAGGGAGTACCTAAGATGAATACACCAAATTCACAACCCTCATCTAATTTATCCTTCCTTCTCCCAAAGGTTAAGTAACATGTTTATAGGTGTGGTTCTAGATTACATTTGTATGGCGAAAAGATGAAGAAGACAACCTGGAAAACAAACTCTAGTTTGCATGTCAAGGAACCTTGAAACATATGTGAAGTAATTATATCCCTTTGCTGATGATTAATGCCTGAATTTTTCCACAGCAGTAACTGTCCTACTGCACTTTTACAGTACACCAGTTGTGGAATGAATTATTGCAGTTATTTTGTAGCAGAACTTGTTCGGTGACAATTTACTATTCTCATGCAGCAATTTAGTAAAAGTTGCTTTTCATGGGGCTTTTACCCTTCACCGCAGTGACTCCTTAACGTGTCAGATGTTTGTAACAGCATGGAGCCTTTGTATATCCTGTTAGTTTTGTCACATCAGATTCTAGATGCAGAGTAATGAGGTAAGAAGAAAGAACTACATTTTCATTTTCACAGAGGAAAGAAAAAAATACATTTTCTTTTTAGACTTCCAGGCAGTTGCTAGGAAATACAGTGGCTTAGACGTTATTTGTTCACTACAGTATGTGGTGGGAGTGTTATATAAATACACACAAAGATAACAATAGACAATTAAAAAGCACACATCCTTTTTAAAGTTTCTTATATGCATAAGAATGCAAATGATCTACAGTGTACATGTGGGGCCTCCAATGGCTCTTGACCAACATGGCGGCATATGATAGAAATAGGATACTTTTACACTCAGCTTACACTTTGTTTTTCCAAATAGTTTACTTTTGGTTTAGGGTAGTTTTTGTAGCATTAATCCAGCATTGCCCCTGAGAAGAGCAACTAGTTTGAAAGTGCCCTGTCAGACAGGAATCTGCTTCCTACCACACAGATAGAAATCACAGACATGGTTATTCCCTTTGATTTATCAGTGGGGTTACTACCATGGGTCTCTGATGCACATCTTCACTGCAGCAGTATTTTATTGTGGATCGCCTCTGAAAACTGAAATCTTTGCTGACATTAAAACTGTCCATGCCACTCAGGGCACCTTCTAGCCTCACCTTTAGTTGTTGGAGGACAGACTCCTGTTGCTCAACCATCTGTTGACAAAGAAAGTAAGCAACACCAGCATTGAAACAGTATTGTAGTGTCAGAGAAGTAGGTAACCGAAGTCTGACAGGTTCCCCTCAACTGGTAGTGTGGTATCAGAAGATCTACACAAACTTTTTTTTTCAGAGGGAAATGTGATGAGGCCATACCAATCCTGGTGTTATGACATTCCCAACACTTCTATGGTCTATAACCTATTCCGCTTTCCAGTTTCTTCCTTAGTCCTTTCCTTTCACAGACAACTGTGTAGAATGTTCAGCTGGCCCTTTGGAGAGTAAGATTACTTGTGGCAGCCTAATCTGTTACCGATTTATCTGCCAACTTTAAAACTGTCCTAAACCAACTTGGTCTCACCAAAAACCTAGACTAAAAGTGCTCAAGAGTGTGTCACCATGGGATTTAACTGGTCTATTCTCACCAAATGAATAGCCAACCTCTCTTGTGTGCTAAACCTATTAATAGAAGAACCTGATGAAAGACAACTGCACTGGAATGTCTCTAAGCCACCCTCTTGTGGCTTAAAATGAAGATGACAGTCCCAGAACTAACTGCTCCACTACTACAACTAAAATCTGGCCATTGGAGCAACTGGAGGATAGAAGCTACCTTACAAGGCCTGCTGGAGGTTATTGAAGTAGATGATCTGATTACATTTTTACAAAAAAGTTCCAGCAAAATTGTTATCCTCCCTGGTTACCTCCTGGTCAGTTCATGTCATGAGGGTACATAGGATTTGTGGCTTTTCTGGTACAGAGTGGGGGCTGGTCCATTGGTGCACAACCTTCAGTGCATCTTACAGGCAACCAGAAAATTAACTGCAGGCCCCTCAGTATGATGGACGTGCAGTCCTGCTTACTCCTTTCTCTTAAAACCTTTACAAACAAGAGGAGGCCATTTGACCAATTTATCCAAGAACCTCATCCAACCATGACTTGAAAGAAGCCATGGTACTGGCTTCAACAACATGGCTTTTTAACATGTTCCATACTATTGCAATCCTTTGGGTAAGAGAGTGCCACCAGTTCTCCGTTTCAAATGCATGTTCTACTAGTTTGGATGTGTAACCTCTGGTTTGTGTTTCCCTTTTCATTTTGAAGAATTCTGCTGGGTTGGGTTTGCCAGTGCCTTTGGGGATTTTAAACACTTGTATTAGGTCTCCTCATAATCTTCTCTGTTCAAGACTAAAAAGCTTCAGTTCCTAGAGCCTATCAATGTAGGACATTCCCTTAAGCCTTTTATTTATTTTATTTAATATTTAATTTATATAGTTGCTTTTGCTTGGACTGATTCCAGAGTAGCTGTATCTTTTTTAAAATGTAGTGACCAAAATTGTACACAATGAAGCCTTACTAGTGTGTTACTGTATATTAAACATAACTTCCCTTGATTTAGATTCTAGACTTAACTGTACAGTATGTCCAATCACTTTTTGCCTTTTTAATGCTTTGGCGCAGTGGTTTGCATTGCTATCTTGTAGCACTGAGGCCCTGGGTTCAATACCAGGCCTAGGGTGCTACTGTATCTGTGTGGATTTTGTATGTTCCCCACCTGTTCATGTGCGTTTCCTCTGGGTGCTCCAGTTTCCTACCACAGTCCAAAAACATACTGGTAGGTTAATGAGCTTCTGGGAAAATTGTCCTTGGTGTGAGTGTGTGCATGTCTGTGCCTGGGGATGGACTGGTGTCCTGTCTAGAGTGTACCCTTTCTTGCGCCTGTTGCTTGCTGGGATAGGCTTCAGCTTCCCTGTGACCCTGAAGAGGAAGAAGTGGTTAGAAGAATTTAAATAATGTGTCAACATGAACACTGAAGATTTTCTTATATTGTAAGTAGACTCTTCTGTGTTAATTTCCCAATTTTGCAATTCTTCTGCTTATGTTTTGTGTTATACTGTATATTATATGTTATATTAATATACAGTATATCATATCTGCAACTCACAGGAAAAGGGTTGTTCTTCACTGCTGAGATTTTGATGTCTCTTTAGCTTTCAGTTCACCACTGGTTTGGAACACTGTGCTTCAAGCCTGTCCAAGCAAAATGGCTGCTAACATTCTAAAATGTGTCTGACATTAAAAAAGCTGCTCTTGTCCTTTCCTGACTTCTGTCAAAACAATTCACAGTGTTACTATTCTTTACGCTAACTCTTTACATAATACATAAGTAGCGCAATACTCGCATATTTAAATATATTTATTAGATTTTCTCTTAATTTCTAATAAATGCCGTGTTCAGTTGCATGCACACTTTAAAGTCATTGCTATTACTTCTTAAAGGGGAACTGCAATGCTATTTTTATATTTCGGGGTTAGAAAGAATCAGCATTGTTGAGTCCATTACACATCACAGTGAAAGTAAAATGTACACAGTAACCTGTAAAACCGTAATCACAAAATAGATACAATTTCCAATGGCCCTATTACATTGTAAACTAGCAGGTTTGTGAATACATCTCTTTTAATCCAATAGAAATATTGTTCTAGACTCCAAGACAGTTTTGCCAACAAATACAACTTACTTGTTAACTCTGCATGCAGATCAAGTTGGAACATTTCTCTGGTTAACTGTTGCTTGCACAACCTATGCTTATTTGCTCACACATCGCATTACATATTATTATTATTATTATTATTATTACAGTGACTAGTGAGCAGGAAGACTCACTTCACATTGCAAATTCCCTGAACTGTCATGAGACCAGGGGTTTGCAGCAACTTGGTGACTTACAGTACTTTCACAAAGTTCATGATTTTGTGCTTAATTTCAAATTTGTAAAATTTGGTGATACTGACAGTAATTTATTTTGTTACTTTAATAACCCGTCTGAGTTCCTTTTTAAAGTAAACATAGAAAGCTTTGCAATAAAAGAAGAAATCCCTCAAAATCCTCATCACTACTGCTGTATTGTTTTAACATGACACTTATCTTTGCTCACTGCTGAATTTCCTTTCTCTAATGATTTCTCACTGAATGACTACATCTCTCATTTTCGGATGCATAACATCATTATACAGTATATCCCTTCATAAGACAACACACAGCATTCAATGGCCAATTTAAGCATTAAGTAATTAATTCCAATATTATAATCCAATGTATAAGCAGAAATTTGAATATTTTTTTGATAGGATCAAATCTTTGGCTTTTTTTAATAAAAAAAAGTCACCAAAGGCAATATTGATCCTCTCAGACTTTAAGTGACACTCCATCTTGTAGGCAGTGAATTAGTTAAATGTTTACTTGTAATATTATATCTGCATACAGTTTGAATTCACTCATCAAAAGAGCTAATTGTTTAAAAAATTTACAACATAAGAATATTAAAATAGCTTTATTTCAGGAAAGCCATCTCAAGTTTTCTGATCTTCATAGATTTCAGAATAAACACTATAAAGCCTTTTCTCATGCTTACATCCTAAATAAAACAACTGAGTTTCTTGCAGCAATTAATAAACAAATATTACTATCAGGGGTTTAAGCAGTGATGCTGAAGATCATTTCTGCCAAGTGATAATATTGCGTAACAGTATTAGGTCGTGTTTATCATTGGTTTATGTACTTAATGTTTTTTAATCCAGTCTCTGGACTCTGTAACACAGAAATCCCTAACTCTGCAGATGCTACAGATGGAGACCTTTATTTGATTTTCATATCAGCAATGGACACCTCTTCACCATAAATGTCTCTCTCCCTTCTCCATGTTTTAAATATTTTCAAGCCCTTACACAAGATACAAGAAATGTATTTGGTTTTTGGCTTTTTTCACATGGACACAGTGGGTGCTCAGATTGACTATTTTTGTTTCTCCATCCCTCAAGCAGTATTTCCACATATATTTTTATATTGCTTAATTCTGAATGCCCCAATCATGTACTCAATTAAAGTAGTTCCAGGAAAAATTTACTTTAAATGCTGGAATTAAGCATTTCTTTCTTCAGAATGTGGCCTGCCTAAATACTGCCTTTGAGGGTTTTAAAACATTGTTAGAGATTAACAGTTCTGAAATCAACTCTCATTCCTTATGAGAGGTTACTAAATTCTTAATTAGGAGTAATTGTACTGTTTTTAATTCTGATTAAAACAAAAATGCAAGAAGCAGATTTCTCTGCTAGAAATTACAAATTTGCAATGGAAATTACACAAAAAATATAACTTACTGAAAATTAGGACTAGACATGTGGCCACACTAAAAAGTTAATTTAAAATGCTCACCTGCATTAGAGCAGAATTTCTAATAGATGGGACAAGATGTTGAATACTGTCGTTGGGTTACTTGCATTAAGGTTAAAACAAAACAATATTGAGATGGACAAGAACTATAATAATAATTATTAAACTAAACTAAAGAGGACTCCTTACGTTCGATAATCTACAATTTTGTCATCTCTACATTTGTGAAACTGGGATAGGTCTGGCCCAGAATAAGGTAGTCTTAAATATCTGATTTAATTCCTGAACATGCTCTTGCTTTGATGGGGTTAAAGGCCTGGTTAAAGTAATACTTAGCTTGCTGTTAAAAAGCCAAAGGTCCACAGATAGCTCTAGTAATCCCTATAAAACTCAAACATATAGAGGGCACTTACAAAGGCACTTTCTAAATGAATGAAGACAAATATTAGTGTCACCTAAAACATCATGATTAGACAAGACTTTTTGAAGGGGCAGTTTACTGGGACAAGGGACAGTTTATGTCCAATAAGTAGAGCCTGGAGTTTTTCTTGACCACGTAACTTTCTGGGCTCCAATCCTGTAGTTTACTCATCAACTTTGAGACATACTGTCGGCACTCTAAACCCAGCAGTAGTCAATTTGGATAAAACTGTGATATATTATACAATTAAAAACAAAATAGGAGTTTATTGATGGGAGAGAGTGGCCTATGAAAAATGCAAGGGAAAAGAAATCTGGCAGTGCCATGACACTGAAACGTATGATCTGACAGAGGCATTAGTTTGCACAAAAATTCCCCAGAAAAAACTCAGCCATCCCAAGATACACAGTATGCATTCCATGTACTAAATGGCAAGGCAATTCCTCCAGCAAGTCATCTGAGAAAGGAGTTTTTTGGTTGAAATGTCTGATCATGTACTGTATCTGTAGATTGTAATGAAACTACAAATATAAAGGATCACAACAACAACAAAGTACCAGTTATTCTAGCAGAGAGAGTTTGTCTGTACTCCATGATATCTTTAGATGTATAAGAAGTGGATTTTAAAAATGTGACTGTATTTGACTCAGAAAATGCAGAAATCAGGTAATCAAGTAATTAAATTTAACAGTAAAATATAGCACATTTAAAATATAGGTTTTCTTTCACTGAACAATAAGATTTTCATGCTCCGCGGGAAGTGATTTTTTTAAATTGTTGTTTTACTCTTTGTTTATATAGGTTACACCACAGGTTTTCTGATTTAACTATTTTCTAACCCGTCAGATGTCTCAAAACACATATATGCATTTTGTTGCTCATTTTGTTGATCATTTTGATATTGCCACATTTTTTCTCATACTGGAGTAAAATGAATAAAATGTATTTTTTTAATAAATTCATTTTTTCTGAACCTTTAAGGCTTCTGTTAGAACTATTGGTTAATATATATAAGATGTTTTTTTAATTTTGTAAACATTTAAAATGTAAAAAAAATAGTCAATAGCAGACGAACTACGGCTGATCTCATAATCACAAGGTATAAAACAAAATTCATCTGGAACTAAAAAGAATCAGCCCAATGAGCTCCAATTTAAAGAAATGACATGATTTTTGATGGTTTATTTTGAGATCTTTCTCATTAGCATCCTCAAGAACATAGAATTATGACCTATGGTGAGTAGCTGTCTATGAGTGATTTGAAATTTCAAGCTTAGTGGGTGATTTCACTTCTTAAACTGGTGCTCTGCATGCACACGGGAAGTGCATTATTAAATGAAGTTGCAGCATATGTGTATTCATTACCTTATGGTTCCAGCCATTACTGATGGACTGCTACTTTGAAGACCCTTACTCTTTGCATACCCTTAAGCTTCTGTTTTAGATTGTGACTGCCAAAGTGTCTGCCTTGGGACAGATAATGCATAGAAGACATCTGGCAAAAAGCCTCCCTTGCTGACACACTCACACGGAGCACACTGAAATAGGCAGATTGAGCTGTATATAATGTAGAAGCTGTAAAGTGAGGGAGAGAGAACATCCATCATTTTTGCTTTGGCAGTTGTGTGGAATCAGAAAGCACTTGTCAAGGAAAGAGAGACCTCTGTATTCAGTGAATAATCAAACCTCCTCATCTTGGCGCTCTATGATGAAAGTATGAGTTAAGATAGTAATTTTGCTGTGTGAGTATTGCATCATCTGCTAAATTAAAAAAAAAAGTTGCTTGAGGTGCAACATCCACAGGTTGTTTGTAATTCTGCAATTCAGGTGGGTATTGCATTGTTTTTCTTACAGGTGCATTTGTATAAATTTACTGTTTTCCAGCTTACCAGGATTTTACGCTCCATGATCACAACACGTTATTCAGTGATCATTTTTCAGATGCATAGATAAGCATAGATTTCTTAACAATAATTGGGGAACATTTTGAATGGCTCTCAGGTATTTTACTCTTCTGTATAATGTGTGTTTTATTATTGTTTCACAGTTATTCACTATGTCAGCAAAAACAGGTTACAAAATTACTGATTTACAGGCATAGTAGCAGGAAAGACAGTTTGCCTCCAATTTTGAGCTGAATTGTAAATCATTGACGTGTTGTACTTTTCTGCACCATAGTTCCACGAATTACGCCTTCAGTACAACAGTTTTTTTTAGAATGCGTTTGTGTTCAGTGGTTAATTACCATGGCATGGCACTGTGAATGGTTACTCATCGAGACAATTACTTTTCAAAGATGGTGTCACCACAAGCGGCTACCACTGCAGCACTCCAAAGTTGTCCTGTTTAATAAAAAAGAAAGAAATGACTCATCTTCAGCCTTGCCTCACAATGCAATCTTTTTTCAGGTTGTGGACTCTTCTGACTATCAAGGAAAGAAAGAGGTTTAAATTGATAGAGACAGAACAGTTACCGCCACATCCATTTGTCTTTGTTCTGAGCAAACACTGGTCAGGAAGTCAGTGTTAACATTTTGAAACCCAGGCCTGTACTGCACCTTAATTTGGAGTACCAGCATTCCTTCTTAATCTCCCGGCATAAGAGTTTATAGCTAAAAAAGTGCACCACGTGCTTCCAGCCCCCAAACTCCTGAAACAGCACAGTCCCAAGCCCAAGGCAGTTGTATGCAAGGTAAAGGGGTGAGAACTCAAAGCACTGTAAGACCAGGTCTTGGCAAAAACAATCTTTGATAGTCTGAGAAAAAGCCTGCATTACTTCATCCATCGGACTGTCTGGAGGACTTTGTTTAGTTGAGTTGATGAGAGGGACCACAATGGTGTTGGATAATGCATAATGCAGTCATGTTACTTTTCCTCACCAAGAATACCAACAGACCTAGAGATAATAAATTTGCTGATGTCATTTCAAGGAGTTAATATTTTTAAATACAGTACATTTGGCTGAAGTCAATATGTATATTTTGTGCTGTGTGAATTACCTTTGTATACAGTTCTTTCATAAAATATTCACTGAATTATTATTACTAACTGGTTTCCTGTTATCCTTAATATGGGTTGCTAGGAGAACAATGAAGAGTCTTCTGAGGCCAGGGATAGAAAACAAGTGAACAAGTGCCTGGAGTTACTTTGCCAATGCTAATGTGCCATTTTAATTGCTTATTCTAATGAATGGCTATATTTAATAAGCTTAATTTTTCATGGACACAGCTGCGGAGTTAAGTAGTATACAACATTTATTTTTAGCTAATTTCAAAGAAGCAATACAAGGATGTTTTTTGAATACTTTCCTAGCAGTCCAATGTTTAATGTACTTGTACTCTTCTGTTTTTTTATGCACACTAAGCATTCATTTGAGAAATAATGAAATAATGCAGCTAAACTTACAAAACGTGTTGATGATAAAGTCTGACAACCCTCAATGGAGAAAGCATTATAGTGAATTCTGTTTTATTTTATTCTTTTTAGTGGTGGTAAAAAATAAGGCTAACAGTAACAATGGTGGAGAACATCATACCAGTGATTGCATGCTTATTTAAAATGTTTTCTTTTTCCAAGTGTAAATTAGTAACCTGCACTCAAGTCTATTTTTTACTGTGTAAATGGGATAGCCGAGATATCATAATTGTCATAATGTGATCTGCTAAGCATTTATAGCTCATAATTATCTCTTCATATATAAATTCTAGTAAGCTCATAACTAACAATTTAGCAATATACAGTAGAGCTTGAATTGCACATTATGTGTGAAAAAATGTTACCAGGCAAGAAGAAAAATTAGTAAGTTGCAAGGTTGAATTAATTGATCAATAGTCTGCGGACCACCTTGATGATGCAGTAGTCAGCACACGCATCAAGCAATCTCGTCTCTTGCAGACAAGCGATTGATCAGTACCTTTAAATATATACAAAGTTAGGATTAAAGGATTACACAGGTCACATTGAGATACACATTGAGGAGTCAAATGGAAATGGGATTGAAGTAGTACTAAGTGATTTCAGAGCAAATCACTTAGTGATTTGCTAAGATTTATTTTTATTTTTCGGCAGTTTGCTAATAAATGTGGAAATAAAACAGTTGTTACGATTATTTAGGCATCAATTAAGTGACCTTTATGGATCGGGTATAGTAGTTTAGTAGTACTTGTGGATTATTATTAATCTTATTATAAAATAAGATTATAATAAGGGGTTATACTGATGTTTTCTTCTCATGTACGGTGTGTTTTAAGAACACAGGAAAGGGAAGAAAATGCAAAAGATACTGTCTTAGAATAAGAAACCAATGATGCATAAATACTGTATTGGATTTCCTCACTCCTCACACCTGAAGAAGGCTCCACGGCCGAAACGTTGTGTTCTCTTTCTTCTTTTTTTCAGCATGGAATAAACCTATATCTTATTATAATGCATATTTTAAAACGTGAGTGTTGTTAATATTCACCATGAGCTATAAATAATGCCACCCATAGTAGTCTTGATTAATAACATAATGTATTCCTTGTATATTTGTTCCAATTTTGATAGAGAAACAGAATGCCTTGGCACATTAAAATCTTACATGAGTTAATTTAGTCACAGAAATCCATTGGTGAAGTCATACATTATATAAGTGACTTTTGTACTCAACCAAGACAAAATAATATACAGTATTTATGTTTCATTGGCTTCTTATTCTAAGACAGTATCTTGTGCATTTTCTTCCCTTTCCTGTGTTCTTAAAACACACTGTACATGAGAAGAAAACATCAGTATAACCCCTTCTTGTTCTTTTTGTTTTTGTACTTGCATTTTCAACATATTTACTTGTGTAGATGCATTTACTGCACAGTAGACTGAACACACAGGGTATACAGCACCAGAAATACATTTAGATATGCCTGTTATTTCTGTTTGCCAATATACAGTACTGTACTCTTGGTGGTACTGTATATATTCACTCATATATTGCTGGGGGAAGAATGAGCACATTGAATGTTTATTTCACTGTCTGAATAGAACAGAACTTCTGACATTCCATCATGTAACTTCAGCAATAAAAAAATACAACTTTTCACATTGTGTACAGTATGTCTGAAGTGAATTAAGGGCATACAATAAGATGCATGACTGAATCTTTCATTTCATTTATTGTCTAGGTTTATACATGGCTGCTGAATTGTGTCTAAAGAACGCAAACCAATGTAGTTTGTTGAAATTTTTTCATTACTTGTATAATGCAATTTGTATAATGGAATTGGATTTTTTCTTATAACATCTCCTATTTGTAAAATTTCTGCAATGTACATTTTAAGCCCATTCTGAGTGAAATATACATCATTTTTAATTATGAAAACTAAATATAACAAAGGAGGTTTAGAAGGATGTAATCAAAGTTAGAATGAAGCCAGTTAATTCTGTTAAGAAATTACACAATTATTTTTACCACTGTGATGAAAGATAGCAACAGATGAGCTAAGAGAAAACTCAGAATAGAGTATTCAACAATGTAACAGAAAACTGAAAAAAGTTAGTGTAATACTCTATGTACTTTCAAAATTAATATTCTTCCCTTGAAGACAGATTACCTTTAAAGCATTTCTGTATACTTAATATTTTTTCTCATGCTCATTGCAGCATTTGTATCAAAGTAATGTGTTCTGCCTAATTGGTCAAAATACATTTGGTCTAAATACATTTTTCTTGAATTGTAAAAAGAAACAAACTAAAAATTAGATAAAGATTTATCTATTACATATTTGAAGCAATTTGGTTTAGTTTAATTTTTTTAAATCTTTTGCATATAATCAATTTTTACATGTAATACAACATATATTTTATGCACATTTTAATATAACATTGAGATAACTAATTCTGCCTCATTTCTCCTCCAGCCATTTAAACTGAGGTTGCTTATATTTTATGTTTAACTGTAACCTTATTAAAAATATATATAGTTTGAAACAACAGTAAGCCACAAACATTGTAGACTCCCTTTGCATATTAACATGGCACTTCATGCCGAGTTTGACATGCAGCCTTTAAAATGAGAAACTGCACCTTCCATGGAAAACAGTATAATAAAAGTTAATCTGCAATTTATCGTGAAACAGAAGTCTACTAATTGCTAATTAAATTTTAATTAGTATTATATATAGTTATGTGTACATACATGCAGGGTAATAAAATTCTAAAACATGATTTGAGATGCTTATAGCCATCTGACTCCTATGATATCATACACAACTTCTTTAAAATCATTCAGTGATCATGATTGTGTAAACATTCTTTGTTGTTTTGAAAGTGCCTCATTAGTTAATGTTTATTAGTAAAGTTGTATTCCTTGTCTCAAAATTCTACAGAGGTTCTGTTTCTGTGCACTATTTGGTACAGTAACTCATCTACTGAAGTATTACATTTCAAAGTACCTGGCGGGGAATACACACTATGCCCTCCATTGACAGCTGCTGTCAGTTTGTCTAATATGCACTGTTTTCATATTATTGAGATGTACTGTGCTGCATGAGAAATTAACTTATGAAAATATTGTATTAAGGCCAGGGATCTTTGTGATAGAGGTAAGAAAGTAAACCAAAGTCCTTGGTCAAGGAATGAAAGGAGAGAAAGGAATATGTGAAGGTTACTGTATGTGATATACAAATGTTCATGCTCCTCTCATAAATTCCCCAGGAGCCTGTCATGTGTTGGACTTAATAGCATCTTTCAAAAAACATGAGACTCTGACACACTTCCAAATATTGCGTCAAGGAATTGTATCTGTGATGGTAAAAAATAGCAGGTTCGTGGCCTTTGGCAGTAGACTTGCTCCCTAAACATTTTCAAATGAAGGTTGTGTGCTGAACCTTAACAAAACTAAATGTATGAAACTAGATAAATGACCCTAGTAATTATCTTGTGCTCTCTTTATGCATTTTAAATGATATAACTTGGTTGCCATGAGAAATTGAGAAGATATCTGGGGGTAGGCTAATTAGGAAGTCTTCATTATAATGTGATACACAGTTGTCAATAAGCTTTTAGCGTTATTTCTTGTGGTGTAAAATATCTCAGGCAGGTTCTTCTGACTCTGGAAGCACTAGCTTTATTAATTACACTCTGTTTAGCTTTAGCTTTTAATTAGAGGGAAAATGTTGAATTCATGGTGGAAAATGAAGTAATATGCTATGTAAATAGAGTGCTATTGCTCATGGAGTTCAGTACTAAGGTTAGTTTTTTTTCATTTTGACCTAGTTCCTGGTTTCGTACTAGGAGTTTTCTTGTCAGAAAGATGGTTTAAGCAAGGGTTCTCATAAGTGTTCAAGTAATTATATAGTATCTGATGGTATAATTTGCTAATTCCACAAGATCATATGTTTATCTTAAAATCCTTATCATCAGAGAGTTGGCAGACTCTATTTAAGGCTAAAGGTCTCATGGTCACTAGATTCAGTTTAATATGGTTAATGATATGTAACAGTCTCCATGTGTGCTATTTACAATATACTGTACTTCTAGCCAAGCACGTGCAGAGTGTGCCAAGGTTGTAAGGAGCTTAATTAAGGAGAAACAGATGTTAGTCAATAACAAAACTAGGAATGATATATATTTTAAAAAATATATTAACTATTTTGTACAATGGAACGTCGATAATCATCTGGCATTCTATTATTCTCCTACAGTTGTGCTGAATTTAATAAATATTCAGATTTGAAATGCTGTCACTTTGACTTTTTTCAAAGAATGTTACAGTACATTAATGTCAGGATTCTGCTTCCTGTCACTGGACTTTGTGTTATTCAGTTGTTCAGTTCTGAAGCTCTGATGTGGCAGCACTTCACAAGTAGAATATCCTAATGAAAATGAGTCATGTGGATTTCCTAATAATTTAAATTGCGTGTTTTTAACAAATCTTTAAGAAAGTATCTTATGAACACATTTGGGTTTGGAAATATAGGACGTGTGCTCTGTGCAGCCATCATTTAAAAGACACAAAAACAGTTTTTGGCATCATGAACAAACTTTCTGAAATAAATATAGAAATGTCATCCATTCTTTGCATTTACAGACTATGGTTCTCTTTAAGTGTTTAGTGATGAAGCATTGTTTCATTTTCTCACTTGAATGGAAGTGCATGTTCCAGACCCTTTTAAAATGATATGGAAGACATAAAAAACAGAGTGGTAAATACTGTATGTACTGTGTACTGTAAATTCATATGAATATTTTTAGATGTGTATTATTTGAACAGAAGTACAAGGGTTCATCACAGTTCCAGTATTGCATTGATAACCCATTTGCTGATACATTTAAAGTGTTCAATATGCATCAAAGTATGTTGCCGCAAATACCCATTATTAAGGATTATAAATTGTGTTTATTAGCATCAGAGAAAAAATTATTGGTGGTGTTATATTTTATTGTGAGAGTCACACAAGGCAGAAATTGATGAAACCTATTATGGGATAAATTATCTTGCCTCCACTGAATGATATGATAAAGGCTTGATTTTTTAATATGCTGTTCATTGTCTGTTTCCCATGCCCCTTTGGGCTTTAAAATAGAATCTAAAACTGGAATTAATGCTAGAATTTTTTTTTGCTTCTTATAAATTTTTTACACCACCTGCAAGGAACTGAAAGGCTGATTTTTTTTTCTTAAGAGAGCTTCGTGTTAAGCCCTGCCACTAGCTATCCATCATACTTCATCACTTACCTTCATCTAGTCTGGGTACATCATTGATCTCCCCAAAGGTACTCAGCATGTGGTGGTACATGCTTCCTCTATCTAAAGTTATTAAAATTTGAAGTCAGTATGCAACCTTTTTGTTCCTGGTGCTAATTATTCTGTTCAAACTGTATCAAAACAAAACAAAAAATATTAATGTTTTTATTATTAATTTCAGATGACCATATTCTTGACATTCTTCATATTCTTTGAAGAATACCGTACCAGTGTTAAGTGTGTTGTTGGTAATTGCCACCACCATAACTGTTTTTTCAGTAAACCAGTCATTTGGTTTATTAACAAAAAAGTGTCTTTTGCATAGAAGAAAAGTGGCTATAAGCTATAATTCTGTTTTCTTCTTGTTCAGATTTATGCTGCAGTATGTCTGCGATTGAAGATGCACATACATACAATTGTTTAACAAACAATTTAAAGTAATTTAAAATTAATCTGATGGTATTATAATATGAATGACCCTTAAAATACTGTAGGCATTTTTAGGGTGGATCCTTTTTTCAAATATTAGAAATATCTAAAGACTGCAAAGTTGTGAAAGAAATGCCTTGTTCTTGCTGAAAATTTAAATTATAATTAAATTCAAAATGTAATTCATGAGAATATGGTTCATTGTTCAAACTACTTCTTCCTGTGTTTCGGTATTATTTGGTGATGCAGTTGGATGCAGTTTCTGGAGGCACTGTTGAATGTATCACATTCTGAACTATTAACTAACCTAAAGGCAGATTTTAATTGTTGGTTCTAAAACTGAAAACTAATTGGCATATTTAGAAGGTGTAGCATTTTTAACTTATTAGTCGTGAAGCCTCTGCTTATGCAATTATACTGTACTAAATATTCCCAAAATAATTACAAGAGCCTTGAAGGGGCTTTGTGCAGAAGCTCACTGAACATTTGCAAAGGCAATTTACGAAACTCATAACGGAGATTTTACTTTGTCATCTTTTCATTTAGTAACAAGTAAAAGGAATGGAGATTTAGAAATCTATTTGGCCTGAAGAAAACATTTGTTCTGCAATATGTACTGCTTGTTTTTTTTTTCCATGGAACATGTCCCTTTCCCAGTAGAGCTTAAAATAAATTCATGGTAACTGTCTTCAGATTGGTTTGAAATAGCTTTTAATACAAAAGGTCTTTGAAACCCAAGTCAGCAAAGTTATTCCCAAAACTGGACTATCATCCTTTATACATGTTTTTACAAATGGGTACAAATTGCTTATGGGACAGGGATATAGCAAGCTCCAGTGCAATCTATTCTAGTATCAGATACGACAAAAATCCATCATTTTTTTTTATTTTAACACAGCCTTAGATAGTGATAAGGTACCTATTTCATTAAAGACTATGGCAGTATGACAGAGCTGCAGGTTTTACACTTATTCTGAAGAATTAGTTGCCTGTACTTTCTTCACCATTTTTACATTTTCACAAATCACTTGCAGTGTGCTTGTTGGTTTCTTAATATTACTTTTTTGTCTTCTCAAAACTGTTCTGCAACCCTTGCAGTTTAAGTTTTACATGCATTATGTTTTGTCAGTATCTCAAAGTTGCCATTTCTTTATGTTTGGTGTGGAAAATATTTGCAAGCTAACAGCAGGCAATTTTAGATGAAGACTGGGTCGCCTTTTATATAAGCTTCCAGGAGCTGCCTTGAAGTAGTCTTACTAGTGAGAAAAAAAAGATTGCTTTGTGCTGCCATACCAAGACTTACACTCACACTGGAACCAAATATCATTTTCTCTTCATCATTTAAAAAAAGAAGGCTTCTGACAAGCAAACAGTTCTTCTCTAGTTAAATAATACAGTACTTAACAATACTGTACATACAAACTTTACATAGGGCTGAAGTCATCAAAACTATTTTTCCAGCTCTTATACAGGTGCATTCATTGCGGAAGAGATGCTGAGACAGTTTATTAATATATTACATTGTTATCACATATTTTCAATCCTTTGTGAGGTAAAACATCCCTAAACTCCCTCCACAGATTCCTGGCTCTTTGATTCACAATGCTCCTGTAGAGTTCTTAAGTTTGACTTATGTTTTTTTTTTTTAAACCACCTTGTTGTTCTTATTTTTCCTCTTGGAATGTGGGATAGAATTTCCTTTATCCAATGTGGATCGGTTGTTTTCCTGCATGTCCTTTCCACTGCCATTTCTGTTTTCCAATAGTGTCACAAACCCTCTACAGGTATATATAGTCCATCAATCCATGAGAGTTTTTATTTTTTGCCACTGACACTAGCCCTCAGTAGAAGACCAGAAAAACATGGTGCTTGGAGTTATCAGTCTGAGTTGTTCTTCCAAGACGTAAGATTGTGCTGTTTACCACTACGCAATCAAGTTAACTTCTTGTTCTCTTCTTGTTTGTTTACTATGGGTGTTGTTCAGAGCTTCTGGTAGTTATAGATGTCTTTTTGGAAGGCTTGGAGCATGCAGTGATCTGCATTCCATTCTCATTTTGCTGTTGTCTAGGCAGATTCCTTGGTGAAAACTGCACAAGAACTGAAATTGTTATGGAAAAGAAAAAAAATTGACACATCTGTGCACCATGCCGTCATATTCACATTTGCAATCTTAGCTCAGAAACAATACATCTGTGGCAAAACACCAAGTATAAAGTATAAAGTACGAAGAAAAAAGGTATTGCAGTTGAAGTTGTAATGTGCTCATTTTTTATGCTATAAATTTAATGTATTTTAAATTAAAAATATTTTACATATAACCTTATATAATTCCATTTTAAAGTATATACTGTATAAAATGTAAAACTACAAAGAAAACTATAAATGAATAGAAATATATAGTGCCCATATCCTGTGTTATAGGAGTTGGTATGCTATCTCTCTTCTGCACACATACTCTACCTGTCAATCCAAAGCAGGGAACAATTCAGAAGCACTAAAGCTGACAGTTCAGAGAGAGTAAGATACAGCCATTATCTGCAAGAAAAGAAAGCACCACTCAGCCCACTTTGCTTTTTATA
Source organism: Atractosteus spatula (assembly GCF_055471065.1). Taxonomy (NCBI): domain Eukaryota; kingdom Metazoa; phylum Chordata; class Actinopteri; order Semionotiformes; family Lepisosteidae; genus Atractosteus; species Atractosteus spatula. Next base: position 51,414,488 of record NC_142710.1, read on the forward strand.
CTTCACCATGTCATTAGATGAGAGTGTTAAAATGCTAAAAATAGCCATGTCATGGAATGGATAATAATATAATAAATTATAGAAGAGGGGGGGGGGGCAGTAAGGTTTCAAAACCAACTCCTCAGTGCACTGCACTGAGGGCCTCAATGTGTGTGGGTACTCACTGTTGCAGAATTATCCACTTTATTTACCAAATCTTGCACTATCAAATTTCCATCTGTTCAGACAAACTAAAAGACATTCAAGGGTCTGAACCTTAAAATGACATTGAGGCCAGAGAGGCAGAGCAGGAATGGGAACCAAAAAAAATATTTCATTTGAATCAAATTGTTTAATTCGAATTTTAACACATTTTGTTTAATTAAAACCTTCTAATGAAAAAGAAGGTCAGTAGAGGTTCAGTTTAAGAATTTTTCATGCCTGTTTAAAAAGCAGTTTGAAAATGTCAGTTAATCAATATAATGCTGACAGAAACTTCCAACTGCATTGTAACACATCATGTTAAAGTGGACATCTGCAGCCATCTATGACAAAACTAGATGTTCTGGGTTTCCTAAGTTGCTTTTGGTTTCCTGAGACATGTAGTTCTGCTGTCTCATCCAGTGTTGATCTCACAGTAATGGTAGGGCACAGAATAAGATAGAACCAAGTACTTTGGCTTGCCTTGGTTCTGCAAACTCTAAAGAATAGAGGTTTTATTTTTCTCTATGTAATGCTGATTTTTTGGTATGATAAGAAATCTCCAATGTTTAATGTAAATATATAATATGTGTTAAATATCTAACCTTATCAAGTCATATAAATTGATCACTTACACCACCCCAGACTACTTGCATATAACTGAATCCAGTAGTATTTAATAAACAAGTAATAGGTTTATTCCATGCTGAAAAAAAGAAGAAAGAAAACAGAACGTTTCGGCCGTGGAGCCTTCTTCAAGTGTGAGCAGCTGAAAAAAAGAAGAAAGAAAACACAACGTTTCGGCCGTGGAGCCTTCTTCGGGTGTGAGCTGCTGAAAAAAAGAAGAAAGAAAACACAGTGTTTCGGCCGTGGAGCCTTCTTCAGGTGTGAGGGAAATACCAGGGAAATACCTCCTCACACCTGAAGAAGGCTCCACGGCCGAAACGTTGTTTTCTTTCTTCTTTTTTTCAGCATGGAATAAACCTATTACTTGTCCCTTTGCATCCTACGCATGCTGATGCACCTACCCACCTGAACTACGTATTTAATAAATGTGGAGTAAACAGTGCTTTTTCACAACGGCCTACTGTAAATCATCATAAAACATTTTATTTCCCTCTGCTTTTAGCATGCAAGGATTTCTTTCTCAGTGTGTATCTCATTGTTTTAGTGAAATTGTTTGGGATAGTGTATTGTGAGAATTATTTCTTACATTTGTTAAAAATATACCGTATTATTATTTCATTTGAGATCTGAAATGCCTGAGTTGTGGGGGAACATTTCTTTGTTTCTCAGTTTGTTTATTGGCCTGTGAAACTGCAAAGTGAAAGGTATTTAAGTTGGAGAAATGTCTGAAATAACAACAACCAAAACAAATTACCCATCTTAAAGGTCAGTATTTAAAAGTCTGTTGTTTGGACAGAAGGATTTTGACATGGAAATATGTCAGTCAGGTATTGTTGACATTTATGTTTGGGATAAAGACCAGGTGGCAGCTTAATAACATCCACTGGTCTGTGAGACTTTGTTCTTAATATGTTGCAAAGTATTTTTTGTACACAGTTGACAGATGGGTTCCTCTGAAGCTTTGTACTATTGCAGAAATTTATTATCCCATTTGTTACCTAGGGCATCTCAAAATCCTAACGCTGCAGTTAATATGCTTGGAAAAGCCACATCGTTTTTAAAGAGAGTCAGAGATTTCTTTATTGTGCTCTTCATTCATGTGTGCAACAGCAGCTGGCATTTGTTGCATAATCTTGTTGCTTCTTGATGTATTTTCTTGCTGTAATGGGACTGGCACATCATTAAAAATCACTGAGCTATGCTTGTGTGTTATCATGTAGCTCTGAGTTATAAATTGCGCCCTGTGTTAATCTGTTATTGTCATCCATTGAAGTTTACAAATCATCTGAGATTTGTTTAAATTACACTTTGAGAATCTGTTTTAACAAAACACAATTAAAAACATCTGAATGCTCAATAAAGATAACACCGATTACTATGTTAGCACTTACTGGATTTGGTTTCTAATCCAAATCTCATTGATGTCAGGATCATTTTTGTATTAATTTTGTCTGGCACATAGGACCCAAAAACAAGTGGAAGGTTAAGGTGTTACAGATGTGTCTTAAAATGGCAAACGTAAGAGCCACAGAAATCCATGCACTGTTATACACAGTCTGCTACTATACAGTATGTGAAACCTGCTCTGAAGACAAAGATACACACTACAAAGCAACAAAGATGCACAATGAGTTCAGTGATGACACTAAGAAACTAATAATTTTCAGCACAGTTTGATTCAACTAAAAAAATAGGAAGACAAAGTTCTGCAGTATGTGTTGACTCCTCTCATTCCCAATTTTACGTTTATGCAATGAGTACCTGAGCATAAATTGGCTTCTGTATGTTAATTGCTTAAAAAATAGGCAATTTTCACCTCAGTGTGTGGCCATATCTTTGGCATCTGTGATGAATTTGACAACTTGGATTAGTTGAAGCAGTCTAGAAAAAAAAATGCAGTATGCAGCTTAACATATGTTTAATCAACAGTTAATCTGCAATGGCTTTTATTGCAGTTTTTACCATCTATAAAGTATATGTTATATAAATAACAGTTGAACATTCTTAATTATACTTCAGATTAAGTGAGACCAAATTTATTTTTTTCTTCTTTTACACAGCAATTTTTAAAGTGAATGTGTGTTTTAACCTTTAATAATTTATATTCTTTTTGGCAGAACTGACATACTCCTGGATTTTCAATGAATACCCATCATTTGTGCAGCAGGATACTCGCCGCTTTGTTTCACAGAAGACTGGAAACTTGTACATTGCTAAAGTGGAGCCCTCAGATGTGGGCAATTATACCTGTGTGGTGACAAACTCCGTCACAAACAGCAAAGTGCAAGGCCCACCCACCCCTCTGGTGCTTCGAACCGATGGTGAGTCCTAAATGGTTTACAAAAAGAATGTTTACACCACAACAGGCTGGAGTAAACTGCCACGGTCGGACCAACTTAAACGCAAGACTTGGGTTGATGCAGGCAGACTGACTGGGAAACCATGGGCAGCAAGTATGACTGGTAGCTTGGGATCACAAGGTTGAGAGGAGAGCCAGCTGTGGTGTGGCTGATAGCAGCTAAATTCAGTGCTTCTAGTAAGGAGTATCAGGAGGTTGGAAGGAAAGCAATGATTAGAAGAATCTGGAACTCACCACGACAGGTTCCTGAAGCAGGCTGGGAATTGTACTACTCTGGGTATCTCAGTGTCAGAGCACTGAATTAGTGGGTTTTGGGTCTCAAATGTAGTGATTAAATGGAGAACAGATTGAAAGGGAGAGGGACACACAGACAGGTGGCCCAAAATGGTCCTCACAGGTTGGATTGGAAGGTGAGCACTTGAGGGAATGCAGCAAGCCACTCCCAGCCTGGATGTGACAAGAGTACGTTTTTATCAATATTTTTAGTAGTATTACTAAAGTTCTATTATAATTCACAGTATTATTATTAGTATTAGTAGTATTATTGCTAATTAATATTAATATTATTAGTAGTATTAATAAGTATTATATAGCATTTTAAAATTAATTAGTATTTTTAGAGGTATTAATTAGTTTTAGTAATTGCAACTGTAAAACTCTCATTGTTATCTGTATTATTGGTAAAAGATTGCAGAAAGGTTAATCAAAGTAAATCTAATTATTCATTAGTTTAATTATGCTTAATTTGCTATATTAATTTGTGTATACCTTTCTCTGTTGTTTTTACCTTAGTCTTGTTTTAGTGCTAAGTGCCTTGAGACAATAGTGTGAAAGATGCTATACCAAGCACCCAAAATGCTTTAGAAATGCTTTTTTTCACCCAAAGAGATTGAAATAAAAAATGAGAAGATACGAATCTTGTAATAAAAGGTGAAGTATAATTAGAACAGGCTGAATTTAGAGAACTCTGTTTTATTAACAATACAGACAATATTTCATGCAAAGCAAAGAGCTAATATATACAATCTGCCTCTATATACTGTATCTGCATGGCTTTGTCTCTGTGGACAAAGGAGCAACATCTGTGAAATTTACAGAAGCTGCCTATGGTGAAATTAAGTTTTATTTAAGAAAGTTAGACAAAAAAGGGAATTGTTCTTCACTAAAGTACACCACCAAGACTATTGTTGATGAATACAAATAGCGTAAAAGGTTAATTGCTGTTGTTTCAGTGCTCTAAGATATTGAGATAACTTAGTTACATGTGTTGTGGTGCTTCTGTGCTGGCCTAATCAATACCTTTAAATATAAAGGTTACCTGTCCAAGAATAATCTAATTATTAGTTGCTCCTCCATCTCATTTAATGGATATTAATTAATGTTTACAGTGACACTGTATCATTGAACAAAGTGTGCTAAAGTAAAGCTATGGATGCTGTTGATGTCAAGGAACAAGCAAGCCCATTATTCCTATTTCTGATACATAACCTACATGCATTTTAGATCTGCCGGAGAAGCAGTACTGCAATTGGTGATAAGTAGTTTGATTTATCATGACACATGAAATGTAGATAATAATTCCTTAATATACTGAAAAACATTAAAAACACAACAAATGACATTGGTTCCTATACTCATTGGCTGCATTGCATTTACATAGTGCTTTTTAATTCTATTATATCCCATAATAGAGCACCTACTGTACTGTACTTGTGTGTTGCACTTCATTCATTATTTATCAGCGCTCCACCACATAGTCAGTGGTTGAATTAAGGGGACAATATACATGTATGGAAGCCAGATTATGTATGCCTAGTGGAATTTAGCCAGGACACCTGCGTAAAAACCTTATTCTTAGGAACAATACCACTGGATTCTTTAATGTTGCTTCTGAAGTATGGCACCTCCTAGTGTACAGTAGTTCACTGCACAGTTCTCTGGTACCACATACAGAGGCATTGGGGTTTGGATGTTCTTATGGCAGTAACCAAAACCCAAGCTTTCTTAGTGTCTGAGAACTGAAAAGATCAGGCTACAAGGTTATAACACTGCCACCATTTATTTACATTGTTTTATTAACTTGCAAACATTAGAGTAGTATCTGAATCTCTACCAAGTCTGAATCTGTATCTACTACAGCCGTTGTTATTTATTTTTTACAAAACAAAATGCCCTTATACAGGACTACTTACAATGTTCCAATTTATTTGGTCCACTCTGTAATTAATTAAACAATTTCAGTATTAAGCTTAATTTTTAATTAGTTACATGCTCTTAGTAACTGATGAAAGTGTTAAATATGGACAAAATAGTTCTTTAAAATAGGTGTGATCTTACAACAATTTGCAGTTAATTTAAACACTACATACATTTACCAGTTTATATACTGTACCTTCTGTTACACTGAGAAGCAAGTGTCTCATAATGAGAGATACCTGGAAGGCACAATAAGATAGAACTCTCCTTGCTAGATATGTCAGGGGATGCTAATGTGCCCATTCTCCCCAATCTTATTCACAGCCGCTGATATGAATCAGAAAATTGAGATAATGATCTGAATTAGTTCTCCACAATCACCCAACTACCAAGGTAAAAAAGGTGTCTTACAATACCAGGTGAGGGAGGAGAGATGTTTTAGTTTATTTTCAAAAACTAAATCTGGGCAGTGAAACCCTGAAAGCCATAAAGATACTGTACCATTTTAAAAGACTTGAAAAATGCTTTGGGATTAAAATGAAATTAATTTGGTCTTGATCATATAGAGGAATAAGGGTTTGTGCTAATGGACAATAAGTTAATGATCTTCTCGTTGCCTCTCTCTGCCATCTGTTTGCCTACAGTGTTTCTTCACTAACAGAGTGAAGTGTGTGAACCTGTAATCCAGGGGAGCTGTTTATGCTATGAGCTGATAGAGTTTTATTAAAGAGCTGCTAACAGAGGAATATTGATGAAGTCAATAAATTCTTTTTTGGATCCTGCTATTGTCTTTCGAACATCCAAGCATTAGTATTGGGATAAAAATGTGCGTTGTTTGACTCATGTTACAGGATTCCAGTCTTTCAGAAGGAACACAAAGCAGAACAAGTGAAATTTTACAGTCCAGTAAGCCCATTTATACTAATGTATGTAATCTGATCTTCAAACTAAATTGTATTCAGCAACATGAAATTATAGGCAGCACTGTTAAATATGGACAGGAGTAGTTTACATGAGGGGATGCTTAAGACACAAGGCAAGAAAAGAACATGCTGGTCTAGAATTGAAAATGAGCTTTGTAGTAAAATACATATGGGAGATGTAATACCAGTCCACCACAGTGGCATATATTTACATTTCTCTTGTCTAATATTTTCGCTTTTGTCTTTGATATGTGTGTACATATTATAGGTATATAAATAGGGAATACCTCAAAATTGCTTTAGCAAATTAAGTAATTTACTAAAGCATATGAGTTCACCTGAGCCGGAAGATTAGCATTTGACAATACAGACTGTTTTAAAAGATACAGTAATTAAAATCCTGATGTTTGTTTTGTTTTGTTTTTTTTTCATGCTGAATGCAACAGGAGTGATGGGCGAATATGAACCGAAGATAGAGGTTCAGTTTCCAGAGATTGTTCCTGCTGCCAGAGGATCAACTGTGAAATTGGAATGTTTTGCGTTGGGAAAGTAAGTGCAATATGCTATCCCTTGTTATTGTTATAGTATATATTTATTTGGCTAAGACACCTTGAACCAATTGATCATTCAAGCTCCTTCAATATAAATACACAATGAGAAATTTGGAAGAAATCTGCACCCTCCCCCAAGATAAACTTTACCTGAGAATAGAAAAATGAATGCAATACAGTATATAGACAGTGGTGCAATAATAATTGCAGCATGTTCCATTTTACTGATGTGTTTTCTTTCATTTCTCTCCCTTAGCCCAGTTCCAACCATTAGCTGGAGAAGAGCTGATGGAATCCCTCTTTCCAGAAGGGTGGAATTAAACAAATCAAGCGGAGTCCTGGAAATCCCATATTTTCAGCAGGAGGATGCGGGTTTATATGAGTGTGTTGCAGAGAACTCCAGAGGAAAGAATGTTGCCAAAGGGAAGCTGACATTCTATGGTGAGGTCTCTTTTTGTCTTCACTGTGGTATGTGTTTAACAATGATATGTTGGCAATTAAATTTGAAAGCATTTTCCTCATGCTAAAACAAGCAAGACTCTTGTCTTAGAAATGTTATGTTGAGTATAATCTGTTGCAGGCGATACATCTGTCAAAACAGGAATGACAGATGTAAGACAATTTGTGAACGATTTATTTTTTTCCCATTTCACATCAGAGATAATGACCAAAGAATAACAGAGACATTAATTTACTTTGTGATAATAAGTCACATTATCCTCATTCTGGCATTATCCATAGCTGTCAATAATTTGCCTCTGCACTAAAATTATGTTTTGTAGCAAAAAAAGGTAAATATAGCATGAAGTTTGACAACTCTTGCTCTCCTGATGTTTTTATCTAACATAAATGGTGAGTTTCACACTCTGAGAAATTAGCTTGTACTTATGCATTGCTTAGTTGTCTTCCAGATGGTAAAATGATTGATATTTTGCAAGGCCAACTTGACCTTGTATTACGGTATGTCTGTCAGGTGTTTCATTCTAGAGTATCATGAAAATCATCTTCAACATAACAGCTGGATTGCATCTGCATGATAGGATAGCAATATTACTTTTTAATAATTTAAATCCATTGCAGTATTGACAGTGTTTCCTTCACAAGAGAGGTCAAACCAAACTTGTCTGCCTGCCTCCGAGACCTGAACCGAAGCACAGATGACAGTGATCTATAAGTTGTTTTGGCTTCAACACATGAACAGTTTGACACTTTGAATAAGCTATGACCTTTTGAAGAAAGAAGAGCAGTTCTTCAAAATGAACTGTTTATTCCTATTGTTGGTGTTTTACTTTGCTTTTTATTTGCAAGACCAAAGAAGGCAGCTAATGAGATTTGAAACTCCCCCACCATAAATCTTAACAGGCAAGATACATGCTGTCATGCTGAGATAAATTTGGGTCCTCCTTTGTATTTCATTAAAAAGCCAGATTTTTAGCTTGATTTTTTGATTTGATAAGAAAGTTATAACACAAAGTGACATAAGATAACATTAAGTTATTACAAAAAATTAGAACTGAACTTCTACTATATGACTAATTCAATTTGTTTTACCCCAGTGTGACTTGTTGTTGGAATTTCACTGTATTTAACTTCTTTTTCATGCATGCTGTTATTTTCTGATTGTTAGGTTTTGAATTGTACAAAATTGTACACTGATTTTAATCCTTTCTAGTCAGATTACCAAAGTAGGGGTGAATTCAAACTTACAACAAAGACTTTGGAGGATACATTTGGACAGCAGATTATTTACTGGAGTAATTTGAGTGAGGTACCTTACTCAAGAGTACCACAGTAGTGTCTCACCTGGGATTTGACTTCATGACATTCCTATCACCATTACTTTGTGCTGCTGCATTGGAGAGACATGAAGTCAAATGTTGAACATTCACAGTTATATGTTTGGTGTTGATGGCAGTTGAAACAACTGTTTTTTTCCTGTTTAGGTGAAATACAACAACAGTGAAAAAAAATTCTGCATGTACCAGTCATCTCAGAAAATACCACCTAATTTTAATTTTGTGAAACAGCAGTAATATATAGTTGTATCTTCTCTTACCTACTTTACAGAATGTCTATACAGTATGTACAGGTACTAGGTACAATTTAGAAACTGAAATCATTATCGATAAACAGATCTGTTAGTATGTTTCTTAGGATGTTTCTGGGCTTTCATTCTATGATATAAATTAATAAATAAAAAATCTCAGATTGTGTGGTTGACTTTTAGGACTTTTGCAATTCTGTCAGCACTAATCAATTCAATGTAGAGTAAAAAAATGCAAAGACACATGAAGAGCTTCATAAACATTAAATTAAAAACCCTTCTATACCATACCTATGCAAAATTGTTCCTTATTCTTCTGTACATTGATTTGTAGTTCCACACATCTAACCATCTAACCTCCTGCAATTATTCATTGTGCTTTGTGTAAATTACAGCATATCACCATCTGAATGAATAATCCAGTTTGTACCTATCATTTTCCATGCTGGTGTGCGTGTTCAGCCTAACCTCTCTGAAAAAGCTCTGGTTCCCTCTTTGCCCAACAATGAAAATCTTTGTTTTTTGACTCACTTTCTGAGAAAAATGCTAATTGAGTTTCTCTGGCACAGTCAAGCTCGGAGTCTTTTAACATATAACTACCATATTAATGGCTTCTGTAATGGCTGGCAACAAGGCTATCTCAAAAGGTTCTCATGTTATTGAAGTTATGCAAATAAATTAGGAATGTAACATGGAGTGATGATTTTAGGATTACAGCAGAAAAATGCAATATTCTTTTTAAAGAAAAAATAGATTTGGTAAATTAGTTTTCTGACTGTTTTGCTATGAAAATGTTAGTATGTAGTGACAGAGGCCCATTTTATTACAAACTTAGTTTACACTCCATTTACTACAAAACAATGAATCCAAGTAAATTTATGATACTGTCCTGTAAAGGGAGTCAATGGAAAACTTTATTTTATTGAGAACTATATCAAGTCATCTTTTAATATTATATTACGAACCAATTCCCTAGTTTCTGGCTTAGTTTATATAGGTATATCATGATACAAAGATCAATCCAACAAAACGTAAGACAGCATTTTCCATTTCAGAGAACAGTAGAGCATTTTCAGCCATGAATTTTGGTGACTCACATTGAACCGCCAATAAATGAAAAGCAAATCATAAAACAAAAGAACTGAGCAAGTCTTCACAGAAATAGCATTCAGCTTGAGCTCAAAACTTCATTTCTTTTGTGCAGCATTGTCACTTTTTATTAAAAATGGTTTATTGCCTGTGCATTTGAGCTGAGCCTCCCTGGCTCAACCACAAATTTACTACAGGGTGTAGCGTGGTCAGTATTTTTCTTTCTCGGTTAGAAAACAAGTCTGAAATGATGGTGACAAGCACCTACTTTTGATATATTCAGAGTCTGAGAAAGAAGTTTAGTTATAATGGCCTTGGAAGGTATTTTTCATTAGATTGTAAGGCTTAACACTAAATGTCTAATACCATTTAACGTGACTTTATTTTCAAAAGTATAAATGTTTTAAATATTATAAAAACAAGTCTAAAACCATAGTATAAGTATATTCTATCGTATGGAGCAGATAACCATGTTTTCACACCACAAAAGTTTAAATGTCTCCAGATTGTTCACAAATGTGTGATAACTCTCATCACAATTCAACATGTACTCGGCAATTATCGGATTTCATCACTGACACAATATCATAACTTGTGGTCCCACAATGGCTAGAATGACCTGTGAGGCCCATAAATAGAGGAGTGTGAGACAAGAAACAAGATGGTGATGAATCTGTCAGTGCCTTTTATCATTTCAGTGTGTCCTTTTTTACAGCCCCCCCTCAGCTGATTGAAAAACTTCATGATGTGCACAAGCCTATCGATGATAACTTGGTCTGGGAATGCAAAGCAAGTGGAAAACCAAAGCCTTCCTACAGATGGCTGAAGAATGGAGAGTCTTTGGAATCATTAGAGGTTAGACAGCAGCTGTGGCTAATATTTCCCAGATTTCTCAGCCACTATATATTGTAAATATATTTGCTTTGAGGAGACCATACTGTTAATATTGGATTAAAATTTAGGTACACTTATAGTATTGTATCTGAAAAAGCTGTTGAGGCAGTGATTTCCATGCAGAAGCACTCTAGTGGTTTGAAGCTATTTTCTGTGTTAGCAAGTATTCAAACTCTTAAAGATTTTACAATATATACCTAATAAATCCAACAACACATTCCTGAGTTACAAACAGTTGATATTCACAAGGTTCCAATTATTCAGTTTCACAATGTAAAATTTCCTGTAAGGTGTTAATATGGTAGGTTGCTGTATCTAGTTACATGTCTAGATATACCTGTCTATGTACAGTATGTTGAAGAAGAATTTAAACTGCAAAATGTGATGGCAATATTGTTCTAGTATTAAGGTGCTACAGTATAAACCTTTCACAGTAATTTTCCTTTAAATCATATGTGCTCTGAGATGAGTATAAATCACTTATTTTCCAAAGAGGTACATTTGCTTTTCCCCGATATTTTAAAGCAGACTCGCTCATACATCTGAGTGTTACATGAGTTAGTGTCTCTCTCTTTTTTCTTATTTTCAGTTTAGGGTTCAATAACCTTTGTGTGTATAAGCACATTACACTTTCTAGACATTTTGAAAGGGACTACACTTTGACATTGCATGGAGGAGCATCTTTAAATAATTCTGTTTTAATTAACTATGAGGCAGGGCTGTGGTGTGACAGCTAGCACTACTGTATCACAGCTCTTTTTCTTCCTGGGTTTGATTCTGAACTGCTAGTGTGCAGTTTTCATGGTTTCCTTGTATTCGTGTGTGTTTTTTCCAGATGTCTCAGTTTTTTTCCACCAACATACACTATGCTTGCTAAGTTAATTGGTGTCAATAAACTGTCCCTGTGTGCCCTGGAGTGGACTGGCACTCTGTTCAAGGTGTAGTTGCACCTTGTGCCCTATGCTTCCAGTATATCTGCTACACTTTTCATGATGAGGTGGCTTTCTGATGATGAGTTAATATTAAATATGTCATAGAAAATGAAATATATAATCTGATAGCATTAGAAACATCATAAGACTCCTTTGCATATGGAGATGATATATTTTGCTGTCTTTAATATATTTTTGACCTTTTGAATCTCTTAAAATCAACACATTTGTAGAACTACTGTGGGAACAGTCTGTGCCATCTTGTACGTATGGTCTATGGATTATACGTTAATCAAACAGATTTTTATTTTCTGAAATTGTCTGATGGGAGATACTTAATTTTTTTATCTATTTGTGTGTCCAATCCCACTGAATTTTTTGCTTATATCCCCTTCTATGCAGCTAAAAAATTAAATGGCAAAGCTTTTCGCTTTCAGCAAAAGTTTTGTTAAAATGACATTTGTTGGAGAAAGATCACATTCTTCTGACACTATCTGAAAGCAATGAAAAAGAATAGAATATATTATGTTTTACCATTACACAAAATAATTGCAGACCAAATAAAAGAAGGGTATAGATCATTTGCATAATTCAATCTGCTTACACTAGAGTTAAATTTTAAGTCTGCTTGCTTTGTTTTGTTTATATAAACATCTTAAAGGATGTACAGTCCTGGACCAAAAATTAATTACTCTTCACAACATGCCAGTAAAAAACAAACCTGCCTGCCTGTCAGAGATAATTCTCTTACTATACGCAAGAAAATGACAGAAGTGACTTTTATTGTTAACTTCTAGTAATAGAATAGCATTATTAGTGTTAGCCAAAACCAAATACAAGGGTTAAGTCACTGAACTGTAATTTTGTCCACATTAAAGTGAGAAGACATGAAACATCTCTAAAAGTGCAAATATTAATGAACTTTTCAGACACTTAGAAAAATTAATCAAAAGAGCTATTACAATTCCTAAAATGTCACCATCAACTGCTACAGCCTTTAATCAATTGGGTAACAAAAGGTCATTGTTGCCAGGAAACTAAAACTTGGGAAAAGGAAGTCATTTGTAATTATTCATTACAATAAATCAATATGACTTCTTTTTTTTTTGCTGCCATTTCGTTCGGCAGCTACAAGGAACAGCATATTTGCAAAGCTGTCATTTTAAAATATAACTGAAATAAAAAAGCTTTGCAGGTGCCTAAACAAGATAACCCACACAGTAGGGTGGTTAAATTAAGTTATATTTTCTTTGGTTATATTATAAGCAATTAATTTGTTCTAGAAACAAGATACTATTTTAACATGCTTTTTTTGGTTTGAATGATAGACCCTTCAAATACATAATAAATGGAAGGCATTTTGACAGCAAGCTGTTCAGCATAGCTGCTTTTGGTTAAACTTTGTAAACCAAATTAAGAAATCCTAGTCATACCTAACTCAGTAATGGCACTATCCATTGGCTTACTTTAGCAGAGGTGCACAGATGGTTTCCTCAGATTCACGAAAACTGCTGATTTTAGTGGAATGTCATTGTTAATTAATGGCAACCGTAAAAGGAATTGGCTTCACGTAGGTAATAACATGTGCTGCCATTTGTTTCACATTCTAGAAGGCCTTTGTAGAATTTCCAGAGTAGTGTTAGGCTTTCTCACCTGAAATTAAAGCAACAAGAACTCTGGACATAACCTGTTCATTTATACAAGTTGCCCTGCTGTACAAATGGGTCTGTGGGTCGTCATAGTACATGAGAATTTGTTCCCTATTGACTTTTCTGGTCAAATAAAGGAGTTAAAAATCCTGCTGGATCACGATGTGATGTTTCAATGAGCGCTGCTCTTCTTTTTATGTCGCAGTACCTTAATCCTTTAAGACTAGAAACAGAGTCATTCAAATGCCCCTCAGGATCCGCTTTCTAATGATATTATGGTGAGCTTCAGAGAACAAAAAAAAACAGATCAAGGGCAAGTGGAATCAAAGGTGAAAGTGAACTTTGACCAAAATAGAACATTGATGAAATCTGGTTTTACGCAAAAACAAAAATAGCTTTCACAGATGATAGGACTCATGGTCAGCCAAATATTTTTGTCACTTATACAGATTAATTTATTCTAATTAAGTTGCTTATAGGTTTTAACATTAAACTTAATTTAAAAATTAACTTAATTAAAATTATCCTGAAAGTACATATTTCATTTAGTCTGGACTGTTTTTTTTTATTCCTCTTCAGCATCTGCTTTTGCCGCAGTATTGTTTAGTAAGGCCTTTCCAGATGGTGGTTTTCATTTTATCCAATTTTTTTCCTTTTTTTCCTCAGGGACATGGGCCAAATCTCTCCTATTTAAAAAAAAATGAAATAATGAATTGACGTTCCCAAGCAAGTGGTCCACAGACCATATACAAAAGTAGCACACAGTTTGGCACAAATTACAATTTTCATTATAGATGTGACTGGAAAATGCATGGTAACTGCAATAGTCTCTCTTCCCCAAGCTGAACTTGTTCCCTTAGGACAGGTGGAAGATACATCAGCAAATTGGCAGTCTAAGGAATCTGGCAATAGACCCAGCTCTCCTGCCTAGCTTTGTGCTAGTCTGCATTCTACATGTACTTGCACTTTCTGAATCAAAAGAGAGTCTAAACAACAAGAAAAATAAATAGAATGGACTTTATCTGCAACTTATACTGTACATGATTAAATTGATTAAGATCATTTTCTGCTCTGCTGCCTCATCCTGTCATTAGCCATGAGTGCTGTAGCCCAAATCTTCATTGTCATGATTTGAAACTATATATAAATTCATACATTTGTAAAGGTACACTTTTCTGTCTTTTTCCAAGGAAAGAATACAAGTGGTGAATGGCGTCCTAGCCATCACTGGCCTGGCTTTGTCTGATTCTGGGATGTACCAGTGCATAGCTGAAAATAAGCATGGAGAGAAACATACCAGTGCTGAACTCAGAGTGATGGGTAAGAAGAATGGGACATATTTGCTAGTATTTACGATTTTGACTTTGTTTCTTGTCTGCAAAGACTATGGATTTTTTTTCTTTATTTTACCAGTTCTATTGTAGCCTGTCTATGCAGGATGTGCTTTGTCATTCTTACTGTGCAACCTGTCAGTGTTATTGAGAAGTTGCTAGATTGCACAGCAAAATTAAAGAACGATGAAATCAATCTCTTTGTGTCGCAGGCAAGCCTGTTCCATGCTCGTCCTCTCACAAGATAATGGCTTGTTGATGTAACCAGTCGAGGTTCTTCAACACAGCTGGATTTTAAATGAAAGTGGGGATAAAAAAGCATGCAATACCACTAGTAGTTTTATTTTTGCAAGTTTAAAAGCTTCTCATACATCCCATGCGTGGATTCACCGGAGCAAAAGAATTTAAACACAAAATTTGCCATTTCTTTGTGTTTTTTTGACTTCTTAATGAACAGTTCTCTGTGTAAAAAGCATGATTATGTACTGTACAACACCCCCCCCCAGTTAATCTGAAAATGCACTGTACTGCAGGAAATTACAGTCACACTACTGTATATTGACTTATGTTCTAATTGAGGATCTTGTTAAAAGGGGAAGAGAGGTAGAACTACTGGTAGTTATAATGATAAAATTCATTTGGGCAGTGAAAATAAAAGAATGTGACATTTTCATTCAATGTTTCACATAGAAGAAATAAGACAGTGGTAATTAAGGACTGCAGAGCTTGCAGTATTTCAATCTTGCCATTTCAGCTTAGTGCTGGTAATTTGTAAGACTCACTTTGAAAGCCAGTTTTTCTAAATACAATGCATAAAACAAGAAGCCTAATATATGTGAGGATATTAGTAATTGTATCATTAACAGATCTTTGCTGAAGTTCCTCTCACTTTAGATTTGTGTTTTATTTTGGATTTTTTTAAAAAGTATTGGTATTATAAATGGGTTAAAATATGAATAATTCTTTGCATACCTTAGTGTGCATAATCTTTTACACTCCATATTCACTTGTTTTGCCCTGATTTTTTAAATGCTTTAACACTGATTAAAGTTGTTTTAAGTTGTAATACCCTGAAACATGTTCCCCAGGTGGAACACACCCCATATTTGTGAGTACAATTTGGTGATTTTATTTTGTTGTAATTGCAAAATTCTAGATTTTCCACAGGAATAATACAAATTGTGATTTTTCAGTTCAATAAAAACAGCACTGAAGGCTGGACCAGATTGTATAACCTTCTTTTCTCCTTCCACAGCAAAAGCACCAGATTTTTCACAGAATCTCTTGAAAAAACAAACCCTGGTTAGAGAGGGAGGAGAAGTTGTCATTGAGTGCAAACCCACAATGTCTCCCAGAGGAATGATCACATGGAGGAAAGGGAACGAAGCACTTCAAGAAAATGAGCGGTAATTTATTTATTTTTAATGCATCTAATTATTATACGGTACCAGGCACAAGGCCTGAAGGATTTTTGAATGGGTGATTTTCTGTTCACTATCATTACCATCATTACATTACATTACATTAATTCCATCAGCGGATATGTTGTAAAGCTGTTTGTCATAGCTCTTCCCAAAAAGTCCTTCTAGAGTAAGAACGTGGAAAAAGATTTAGCTGCAGGTACACTGTATCACATTTAGGTTTTTGCAACTGTTGTCCAATTCCTGCTGAATGCTGGTCTTTACTTTTTACACTTAAGATTTGAGTGATTTCATCACCAGGAAGAGGCAGGAAATGATCAGTAAAACAGTGTTTCATGCAAAACTCTGCCATATTAAACTGTTCAAAGCAGTGCAAGAATTGGACATTCTAGATGAAAACATCTGAAAACACAGGTGTTCTTCTATTAACAAGTAGATCATACCAGCCAAATATAAATCTTGTACCCTAACCTTGAGCAGAAGAGACAGACTCATAGGTACAGTATTTAGCACAAACATACCCACCCCCCCCCCCTTTATGGGGATTGATTTTATCATTTGTAATTCCTTGCATTTATATACTTTTCATCTCAAAAGACTGGGAAAAAGAGGGAATCATCTTCATCCACAAATAAAATGCAGCACACACCTGGGGGTGCAATTTAATTATGGCTCAATACTTTCAAATTATACCCATCTTACTATTTGTTTCATTTTGAAATGATTTACATTATCATTATTTATCTTCAGAATTTCATTTTTCAGTTTAGATTATTGTTATTTCCAGTTATTATTATTTTTAATTATGGGTTTGTAACTGATATTACTTATTTTCATTTACTGCACTAGATGATCATTGCCTTACAATTATTCAGCTGCCTTTTTTAACGACATTTTATTTCATTGTTACAAAGCTCTATTTCTAGGGTTTTAAACATGCATGCCATTGTCCTACATTATTTATCTTGTTTTTGATCCCCTGCATAATTAAAATATATGTTAGGGGTACTGGTATTCCATCCAGGAATCTGATGCTGCAAGACACTTTAACATCAGCTGATCAAAAGCTTGGAATTTTTGTCCCAGTACACAGCTGGAGCATTCATCAAGCACTTTTACCTTCCAATGGGGGTCTTCTGGCAACAGTAATTGTTAGTCTTGCAGGGTATCTAAACTGCTGTGCATGGACATATGTTCACAGTTTTCCTAATAGGTGCACGGATGCAAAATGAAAATGTGCACCAAGGGAGAAAATGCCAAACCTGTCTTTCTTCCTAAGAAAGCATGACAGATGGGTAGCCTACTGTAGCAGCCTGAAAGGGTAGGGCTTGCAAAGTTCAATGCATAGCCCCGAGAATGATATTATAGTATATATCCAATGTTGCTCTGCCATTTGGCTAAATATGCAACTTAAGTCAAGGGATTTGAAGGATTGGGACTTTTTTATAAAAGAGTGGTCTTTTGTCTCTAATATTGAGATAGTAATCATGCTTCGGTTGCATTCTAGGTTTGATGCTGACAAATCTGTAAATGAAAATAATTAGTGAAAGGCAGGGTTATATAAATTAGTAGTATTGTTTTTATCTTTGCTTTGATGAAATGCCTCCTACTACTGTCACTACCAATCACTTCATGACACCAGTAGCAAATCAATCCAGTGTCATTTTTTTACAGAGGTTTTTCTTGAATTGAATATACCTCTCTTCCTTATTGAGTATTGGATCAAGCTTATACAGTACTGTGTTTTTCAGGATTGTTTGATTTCCTTATTCTTTGTATTATCTTTTTATTATACATGTTCAAATCCTGCAGGTTTCTTGTTTGAAACCTGATTAGTTCTCACCCAAACAGACAGAAGCCAATATAGTGTCTGTCACCATCTAATTTTAACATGCTGAATTCATCTAGTGTTTACTCAGTTCCAGTTTTGTATTAATATCTCTTGATGTGCTCCATATATTCTATATGTTATTAATTGATTTTACAACAGCAAGCAATATTAACTGACTCAAATTAGAGAGCACATTTGGAGGAAAATTAGTAAAAATAAAATGTTTATCACAGAGTGATAAAAGTAGTTTATAAAACAATTTTAGAATTTCCACCACTCATTAGTAATTTAAACCAAGATATGTAAATTTAAGGAGTTAAGACCAGTTTTATATATTATTTTTTTGAGATGAAACAACAGTGGAAAAAGTTGTTTTGAACATTTTGGTCTCTTTGCCCTTCTGTTTCCCCTCTGGACTGAAATACAATACAATTTTTTTGAGCAAAATGAGGATTCCCATTTTTTTCGGTGAGCTCCCATTTGCTGTCATTTTTCTATTTGATTTAAGGAGAAAATAACAGTTGTTTAAGAAATAATTCAAATATTTCTATAAACTAATAACTTGTAGTTACATCTCTGTTTCTGTAAGCTAACAAAAAGTGCACTGAAAATATGTATGTTTTACTCTGAGGTGTTTTCTTATATAGGTGATTAACTTATACAGGAGCAGCAACAAAGGAAAATGTGCAGACATCTTGTTTATGACACTGTAACATTAGAAACCAAATTACACAGACAAACACTTGTAGCACACCTTTACTAGTTTGTATTGTAATACAATATATATATATAGTAAATATTTAGCTGTGTGAGCCAGCACTATGCAAGTTTACCTATAAAGGTATTTTAAAGTAATTCCTAACTCTTATTTTCCTTTAATGAGCAGATTTTCACTCTTACAAGTCGGGCTCTCGTAAAGCATTGCCAAGATTCTTTTCTCATATCTTCTCAGATTTGTAACTTTCCTTATAATAAAGGTTTCTGTGTGTTAAATGCACATACAGTAGTACGTGATAGTACCCGATGTTTATGCATTTGCTCATGGCTGTAACAAACTGACTACTGTACCTTAAATGAGTTGGAGTGTAATTATTGAACTGCCTATTATTTATACATTGGCCAAGGACTGCATGTTACTCAGTTTATTCACCAGAATTTTATTGTTTTCATACTTGCACACAATTTTGTTAAGGTTTGAGTTCTCTGGAACCTGAGTTGAACAGTTTCTGAGTTCTGGAAGCATTCAGAGATTATAACGCTGAAAATAACAGGAATTTTTTTTCAGTTATATTGATTTTTCATGTTATAAGCAATATTTAAAGGAATGAATTAAGATCATGTAATGAGGGATTACTGACTGTATTTGAAATCTGAATACATCTTCAAATTGGATGTCAATGCTGTTATGCGCGTCTGCCTATTTGTTCTTTTTGAAATTCTGAATGTACTGTACTTCACTGGGAGCAGGGATTTATTTTATTGGTGATACAGTGAGTTTCAAGAAGTATAGATTTTGTTTGTATGATTTTATCATTCTTCCATTATAGACCACTTAACTGAAAGCAAAAATGTTGAAATGAAAATCATTATATTGAAGCTTTTAGAAGACTGGACATTGACAAAGAAGACAGATCAGTTTTGCTGACATCCCCAATCGATATCCAAGTTGTCCTGTTTTCAACATTCAAGTAAATACAGTAGTACATATAATGCCCTTCAAAAGTAATGGGGCAGCAAAATCAAAATCTTTATGTTGCTTTACAGTAAAGCAATTTGTATTTGGATCTTGAGAATAATATGAATGATACGTATAGTAGAACATACTGTACTGTATATTTTAATTTTGGGCAGTTTCACAGATATTTGTGATCATACATTTCATAGAATAAAAATATACTTTGAATTAAAACCATTGATTTCATGTGACCATAACCATTGGGTCACATTCAATTTAAGTACTTTTAGAGTGTTCATGTGTCAGTGTTTAGTTGAAATTCCTGTTGTGACAATAGCTTCATGACATCTGTGACTCATTGAGCTCACCATATTCTTTCTGTAAAACTTTGAGGTGCTTTGCTGCAGCATGTTCTTGCCTGTTGTTGGGGTTTTCTGTTTTGTTTTTTGTGCATGATTAATATAGTTTAAATCTTGAGATGTATTGGTCATATGGTTTGGGTCATGGCCTTGCTGAATATTGAAATGCCACTCGATGGAAGCATTTTCTTTTAGATAATCACACAAAATGTTTCTGTGAACTTCAGTATTAATTGTGCTGCTGCCAGTTCCAAAGGTGGCCAAGCAATACATTATCTTTCAAAATTTACACAGAATTACAAGGATGAGTCCGACGCGTTAAGGAAGAAGATTTTATGGATCAAGAAGATTGGTTGACTTGTCTAATGGACAAGAAGGTTGTATCTTAGACAAGACTAAGATAAAACTTTACCAAACTCTTGAAAAGATGTGGAGAAAGAAAGGAACTGCACATGCTCTAAAGAACATAACCTCGTCTCTGAAGAGCATGGCTTGGCTTGGACATGTGTGGTCAGGATTGCGTGCATGTGTCCAATTACTCACGGTCAGTTGAAACCAATGGGTTAAGCACAAAGTGTGTTTTTATTCTCATATATTCTAATATAATGCTATAAATAAAGGGAAAACCATTCAGCACATCTACTGTATCTCCTTTGATAGTCAATAGTTAATTGACCTAAGGAAAAATCCAGATGTTTCTTGAAAGAGTACTGGCTTGAACATGACAGCCATACTAACACCACCCTTTGTGTAAAGATGCACTTGCTGTTCTTAGTCTGAAATGCACTTCAATGTGCTTTTCACATGTGCCATCTGGTTTGTGTCTGAAACCCTCACTCCTTTAAGCAATTATGCTCAAACTCACACCAATTTATCCCACTGCACTATTGCTTCAGTTACCCCAAAATAAAACAGATATTGATATTGCTGTGTGGACTGTTAACAGTTTTTAATTCAAACTGACCTTGCAAATTCATAGCTATTAAAAGGTGTGGTTATACAAACAGAACTCAAGAAGATTAATTGGCATTAAGCCAATACATATGATATGCTAACATACTGTAGTAATGATATATTCTGAATTTAGACTTCTGTAACTTCTAATTAGGCTGATGTTTTTATCCATAGCAACTTAAATTTGCTATCTATTTTATATATTTAATCTATTTTACTGGAGCTGTTCAGGTGACATGCCTTGCAAAAGGATAAAAGTCTCTTACATACTTTCATGTGTCTTGTATTGTGAGGATGTGACACAGATTATTGAGTTTTTAATCAAAATTAAAAGCCTTGGACACTGAGAGTGAGATTTCCATTCCAGTTGCTTAATGTAGTCAAGACTTTAGAGGAATATTAAATTTGTCTTGAACTCTGTGACTTCTAAAACGTCAGTGCTTTGTTATGCAGAGCAGGAAAAAACATATGTCTATTCAAAACAATCACTTTAAGGATAAACATTAATCACAAAGCTCATATATATAATCGAGAGGTTCTGTAAAAAGTCACCATGTTCACAATTAATAGCACATTACCACATTCCTGGTTGCTTTTGAGAGAACAGAGCTCATGTCACCCGCTGTGTAATTCATCTTCATAGCAGGGACATTTTCCATCGAGAGCCCAGTGAAGGGGATGTCTTATCTTACAGAGACAATGCCTTGGGGCTCCTGTTTAGATGACATCAGCTGGAACAAATAAGCTGAGAATGCAATTTAGTATTTCAGAACAAATCTCACTGATGACTCTGTAAGTGCTTTGTGTCAGCAGCTGATCAATGTATGAAACATTGTATTTTAATGTGTCTCCAAAAGTAAAATGTTTATTTCTGATTGGTAGCACTAAACCTTGGTAAAACTCTCTGGTGCTTTGTTCTGTTTTTTTTTTCATTTTTATCCTTATCCTTATGCCTGCCTCCTGAATTTAGTAATAATCTTGGATTATTAAGCCTGAAATTCTATCTGTCTGACATGCTTTTGTTTTCTGAACTATTAATTCATTACTGCGATACTTCTTCTTCAGAATTGAATCACCTATATGGAGCTATATGCCCCTAAAGGTATCTTTTGTATCTATAAAACATCTATTTCCAGTTTTACTGTGATCATTTTTTCTTTTTGCATACTGATGCTGGAGGTAAAATAAAATAAACCCAGAAGATAATATGTAGTAGTAATGGTATTTTCAAAATGTGTACCGTGCTATCAAACAAAAGCATGCTTTCAGTGGGATGAAAAATTGCCTTAGGAATATTAAGTACTTTAGATACAAAGGCAACTTGAATGCACCCCATGAATGAATAAAGTAAGAGCAATAGGTGTAAGCAAACACAAGCCAGGGCAGTGCCCGGTATCTGTTTACATGTGACACTGTTGTTCATGAATAATTAAACCAAATTTAAGAGTAGCCTTCTTGAATGTTAATGGGCCTCATTGAGAATAAATGAGAAACAACATTAACTATAGGTATGGTCATTCTAACTCTGTTTCAGACAGTATTAAATGATATGCAATTAGTACGCTTGTCACAGACGATTGGGTTGGAGCAAGGTCACAGAAGTAAGTTCGAAACTTAACTGTGGAGCTTTATGAAGGACACTAAAAAAATTCAAAAGTTAAAGCTACTACAAACCATTTTTGTATTTTTCATTACACATCAGCCTTCTGTTTTTGTGCACATGAAGCCAATGATAGGAGCTCAGGAAAAACGCTATAAAACATGTTAAACATTTGGCTGCTGTTATCAGTGGTAAAAGTAATTACATTTTGATTTCATTGGCCACTATCATATTTTTCACAGTGCTCTCTCAAAGTCAGTGCACAATGTTATCTCGTTCAGAAGATGTAGACGTATTGAGCATGTCCTTCATAATCCACAAGTGAATAAAGATGATTGGTCACATGTTCTGGGAGCCATATAAGACCTTTGACCTCCTTTTTGTCAAATATAAAATTGCTTATAACCCTATAATGAAACTAGGTATAGTAGGAACTAGTATGAACTCTTTTGTGTTATTTTTTCCAAAGATCCACTGTAAAACCTTATTCTCCTTAGGGTCATGCTTATTTGGTAACATACATAATATCAGAAATGCTCTAATAAAGGATCAAAAATGATCTTGCTAATGACTTCTGATCTGATCTAAGAGAGAGATGCATTATACCTTTTTAGACAGATCAATGTCATGATCAATGGAACACAAATAGGAACCCATATATTCTCTGTTGACGACTGTCGGAACTGTAGTCTCAAAAGTGAAAAAACACGTCACTTGTCCCATAGTCACTGCTGTGAGAAAATGTATTTTTATGTTGTTATTATTAGTACAGTATGCTTATGCTTTTATCCAAAGCACCTTTAAACATTAATAGTGCAAGCATAGACAATGTAAAGAATGCCACACAATATAATGGCAACAGTCAATGTAACAAATGCATTTTAATTAAAGACATGAGAAAGTACAGTACATGGATGTTTCATACAATTTAAAGGTAGAGTCTGATCCCAAGTGGACCTTATTAGGCATCAGAACATGGTCGAGGTGTCTGGGTCTTTATCTGATTATTGGAATTCTGTTTTTAAGGCTTACTACTACTTAGTTAAGCTTTTCTAAGTGCTTTGCTTAACTTGGAGAACATCAAAGCTCTTTAGTCTGTTGCTGAGTTTCACAACATAGATTTACTATAATTTGATATGTTGCTAGGATACTGCAGAAGCAAACACCACCCCTAGGAACTATTTCATTATGTTTGAAAGTGGAGTCTGAAAAGATACCAATATTTTCTCAGAGCAAATTGTATATGCATGTACAGTAATTTTGAGTTTTATGTTGTAGAGGACAGTCTTTTGTTCATTAAATAAAATAAAAAGGAGCTGAAATCAGCATTTAGGTTACCAAATGTCCCAGTAACATGGACATTCCAGTATTATTTTTGAATCAGAAACACAAATAGTTTCTGTGTACCTCTTCCTGAGCTGGAAGTGTGTAACAAGGTGTATTTTATAAAGTTTAACCGTTGTTTGCATTCATTATATTTGAGAAATGAAGCAGTTGCATGTTTAATCATCTAATTAACTTGTTTGCTGTAACTAATATATATTACTCTAAAGCTTGTTTTAAATAGAAAATGTAATGTCAGTAACATACACTACTTGATCATATACAAATTTGTCAAATGACTTACAGGAATGCAATAGACAGGCAACCACTTTATTTTACTGATTTTTGAATAACAAAGCTTCATTAGTTGTAAACATGTTCACTTAGAAATGCTACGTTTTTGGATTGTTTTGTGTTAGGTGCTTAATGAAGTGAATATCAGGAGGACAAACACCAATTCCCACCAATAACCAGCTCTCTAGGATATTAACAGAGGTCTATAGACCAACATTCATCAGTTAACACCCTTCATCATGCACAACTAATGCAGAAACCTTTAGATTTGTCATGGGGGTTCCAACATTCTCATCAGCATGGTCAGCAGGTGGTTCTTAAAGCCAAGCAGCATAAAGTTAAACATATCAACTAATGGTCTTCCTTATCACAGTTACATTTTGTTATATTTGGATCTCTTGAATAAGCAGATTAGTCAAAGAAACCGTTACAGTAAAAGAAGTTAAAAATGAGAATGCCGTCTTTTGATGTAAAATAAAAATTAAATGAGACAGTCATAATTTAAAATCATATTTGAGATAAAAGCAATCCAGCATCAGAGAACATAAAACTGAAACAAGCTACTAATTTAAAAATAAAATACAAATAACAGTTGGAGAAGAATTAGAGTACATTGTCATGTAATGTATTTGTGAATGCAAAACCTCACCCCAATCATCGAAGAATCTCTGTTGAGGAAGACTTAAGTCTCCTCCCTAGACGTTTTAATGGTAAGATGAAAATTAAGACCCCCGCTAAGATAAAGATGTTACTGTATATAAATATGAAATTAAGCTCCACTCTTAAGTCATTAAGTTCTTTGATGAATAATAGTCTCTAGATTCACAACATGGGTGCATATAAAAAGACTGTACAACACAAGAGGCTGAATAGTGAAAAGTAAGAACAACTACAGTAAATGTTCAAAAGGTGATAAGCAGAGAGGACAAGAGAGTACATTTGGAGAAATATGGAACTTGTGGTAGGTAAGGCATAGTAAAAAAAAGCCAGGTAGAACATCATAAAGTTTACAAACAACATGAGGACATTGGGTGTATCTAGCTTGTTTAGCTGCTAGTGGCTAAATGATCTAAGGATTTCATCCTGCCATTTTTTGAAAGAAGCCAGGGCATCATCTTCTACAACCTGGCTTAGTAGCTTGTTACATACTCTCACAGCTTTTTGTGTAAGAAAGTGCTTCCTATTCTTAAGTTTAAAAGCTCTCACCCTTTATTTTCAAGTGTCCACTTGTTTTGTGTTTCACCATTCAATCTGAAGAAGTAAATTCAATAGTAAAGTCAATGTACAGATGCAGCCATTTAAAATGAGTAAGGTGTCAGACAGCATACCACAACAACTCGCCTCCGCTGCTTTTGTTTTTTTCAAATAATATGAAACAGGACAGCTCTACTCTTTAAAACCACCAGGTGACGCTGTAAATCCAATTTCCATCTGAAGGAACATCATAAATGTTTATGGTGAGAACACATTGTAATGTATTTGTTCTGTTTTAAATGATCAGTGTATATACAGTATAGTAATGTTAGAATGAAGCATCTGGACATTTGTAAGCTTTTCTCAGTTATTTCTCCACTACAGACTGTTTCACCTGTTTTTTTGTTCTCTGTCACCAAATTAGAACATAAAAAAACAACATTCTGTTTGAATGAGCTAAATTAAAAACTACAAGTGTTTCATTTTCTATGACAAGCAAACTATATACTGATGGAAAAAAGAAATGCAAAAATTTCTGGAATAAGAATACTATAGTTATAGCTTATATACTTTCACAAAATGTTTTCAATTTGTTTTAAGCCCTCTGACCAGCAATACAGCTTGTGCAGTGAGGCATTGCAACTTGCCAATCACACGAAAGCTCGTTAGGTGCACTTTTACCCAACAAGGTCCAGGTGGAACAATACCTGATCTGTTCACCTTTAAAAAGGCCTTAATTCAAAGCTTAGGTCACTGCAAGAAAAAGGCCACACTTAGTTTTCTGTGCATTCCATAATGCTTCGAATGTCACCAGAAGCAAGGGAGAGGGACATTGGCATGCTGCGGGCAGGCATGTCATGTGCCTGTGTTGCCAGACACTATGGAGTGAGCTGCTCCATTGTGTCCTGACTGAAGAGAAAGTTTCAGTAGACTGGCAGGACATATGATTGTCCAAAATCTGGTCGCCTTAGAGTGACCACACCAGAGCAGGACTGACACATCAGGCTGGTCCATCTGGGAGATCGTTCAATTCTGCCACCCATACTGCTGCTGAAACTGCCAGCAGACACAATGCCCTCATCAGTGACAGGACAGTGAGGCTCCATGCTGCTGGCCTCTGACAGCAAGGTGACCTGTTAGAGGCCCTCTGATCACACCTCCTAGACGTCACACCCGACTGACTTGGGCCAGACAGAGGCTGCGATGGACTCGTGAGCAGTGACATCAGGTCCTCTTCACGGATGAGTCACTCTTCAGCCTGTTCCAAGCAGACAGGAGGACCAGAGTGTGGAGGAGGAGGTGTTGTGTTTCTTTTTTCCATCAGTATACAGTATTATAGAAATACATATTGTATATACAGTGCCGTGAAAAAGTATTTTCCCCCATCCTGATTTCCTCTATTATTGCAAAGTTTTGACACTGACAAATAAGAGTGGGCTAAAATTCCTCCTCAACGATGTGAGAGAATTATAGGAAGAGTTTGGTTGCAGTTATTGCAGCTAAAGGTAGCGCAACCAGTTATTAAGTGTAATTACTTTTTCACACAGGGGATATGGGTGTTGGATAACTGTTTATTAAATAAATGAAATAATAATAAAAAAGTGTTATTTGTTCATTCAGGTTCCCTTTATCTAATACTAGATTTTGTCTAATTGACAAATATGCAATAATAGAGGAAATCAGTACTTTTACAATACTTTTTCATGGCACTGTATGTATTAATACATATATAATGATACTGCAAATAAGCATTATTAATATATAAAAATATAAAGAAAATAATTAAAATTATTGATGTTATAATTGCTTGCAGAGCAAGTGAAACCAAATCAACCCAAAGTATTTTAAGATAAAACAATATGAATAAAAAATGCAGAATGAAACCTTCCAGAAAATTATTAACTTATATAACTTATGTTTGTTCAAGTATATGTTGTTTATTATTTTTTTAGTTTTTAACTTTAGTTTGAACTTTGCAAGTAATCAAAGGAAATTACGTTTAAACAAACGTCAGCTCTTTCCCAAAATAGCCACAGCAAGTGACCAAGTTAAATAATTTGATGAGGAAAATGTTAATGAAGAAATTAGAATACTGCTGTGTCCCTTATTTTTATTTTCAGCTGCCACTACCAACTATATTCAGAAAATATATATTCATAAATTAATATTGTTAATTATGTTCAGAAATGTTACTATACTTCAGTTACTTTTATTTTCAGTTTCCAAATTTCCCATTAGTGACTCCGTATTAATAATTTATATTAAGTGAATTTAAAGAAGTACTAAAACAGATTAAATGGCGCTAACGTCTAACACACCACAAGTGCTATCGATCTTCTTGGGCAGTGAAGATTCGTTTCGCAGTATGAGTTGACATGCCGAATCAATGCAGTACAACACACCTTACGCACATTTTGAATAGCTGCATCTGAGATGTTCTACTGTATATTTAAGACCAAAAATATTCACACATTGTAGCCTGTCACAGAAGGACATGCCTTAAAGCCCAGGAATGTATGTGGTAAGGATGTTAAATTGAATCTAAGCAGAAATAGGGGGCCAACAAAAATGTTACGGAAGAGGGTTGCATAGGAGCATATTGCTGAGAGATGAAGTTTTATCTTTCATAAACTCTCAAGACAGCCACCAAAGCTTCTGGACACGTGCCACATACAGAGAATATGCATATTCTCATTGATCATTCAGCAAGCAACATTTTCTTTTAAAATGAACTGTCATTATGATGCATAAATGCCTTAGAATTGTCAGCATGAAGGAAAAAATGCATCCTCTAGTGAAAGAGTAAAAGATTGCTATATTTTGTGTATAAATGTGACCTATTAATGAAGTCTACAAACTGTATAATCATTTACATATGTTGTTAAAATAAATTCCATGCAACTTTGAGTGCTGGGTGGTGAGATGCAGGCGTTGAGTTTTTTGTGGTTGTTTGTTTTGACTTAATGTGCTAAGCTTGTTACAAATAAAAGGCACGTTCTTACACAACATAGGCACTCAGATGACTATCTCACCAGCGCTAAAACCATAGATAATTTGTCTGAATTTATAGGACTGACCTTTGCAGGATTTTCCCTCAAGTAATTTCAGCAAGATTTTTTTTTGGTTAAAGATATTCTGCTAAAATGCTTGACCTACTTGCCAAATAGGTTTAGTTTTATTATGATAAATTAGTCTCTACCTATATTTTACTTTTCTGAAGAATTTGACCTAAAAGCCTTTGTTTTGAAACAGACTTGTTTTGGGAAAAAAAAACATGACAAGAACATTAATTCAAAATATGAGTCAAAAAGGAGGTTCCTGTCAAAATTAATCTGCGTAATAATTTGCAGAATAATTTAAAATTGCTCATATTAGTGTAAGTATTTCTGTTTCCATTGAGTACTACAGAATGACTAAATGTGTAAGTTACTTCTGCTTTCAAAGAGTGCATCAGAGAAGTTCAGATTTTTTTCCTTTGTATGATATCAGTGTTTTCTCACTGCAGAAATAATGCTGAGTTTAAAGGTAATGAATGCAAAGTAGAATATCAAAGGCCTAAAAATTCTGCTCTAAATCTACAACTGAAGGGAAAGATAAGAATCATTCATTTCGGAAGAGATTAGTACACAGCCCTATTGAGAAATAATGTGTGTTTGCATTGATGATGGCAGAACTTAATATCTGACATGACTGTGTTCACAACATCTGTTTTGGTGATGCTGCTCTCAAACATATTGTAAAAACATTAACAAAGTAAATCTACAGCTGTAGCTTTTTTTGTCTTTCTTCAAAGAGAGGTCCCCAAATAACCAGGCCTGTTGTGGTTTTCTCAGATCTATGAGTCAAATTCCCTTTGCCTGGCTTGGACCGCTGAATTAGCGTAGATGTTAATTAGAAAGAAGATAATTGCAAGTACTGTAGAAGTCAACAAGATCATTCTGTTTTCATTCATGTCATTGACTGTTTTCTTTTGTGTACTTTTAGCTTAAGACATTGACCGCTGGAACAGGCGAGCTCCACCCAGACTAGTTGGGAGCATAATGATGTTCACAGGGCAAAAATGCAAAGTAGGCAGAGGCATGTTATGTGAGTTATTAGTTATGTGTCAGATACAGTGCTGCTTGAAAACGTTCACATTTCAGACAAATATTTTTAAAAATCTTTTATCCGAACTCCAATATTTAATGTAGACAACCTGAATAAAATATATACTGTCATTATTAATTAAGGAAAACAAGTTTATTTAACAGAAACTCAAAGATCCCTGTGTGGAAAAGTAGCACATTCTTTAGCAGTAATAACAGCAGCCAAAGTTTCCTATAGTTATTAATCTACTGTAGTCTCTCAGAGCTGCTTTGAGGAATTTCTGCCCATTCTTCCTTTCAAAACTGGTTCAACTGCTCCAGATTTGTTGGCTGTCTTGCATGAACATTCCGCTTCAGGTCTTGCCACAACATTCACAACATCTTCTAATAGCTTCTGATTCTGGTTCTCTTTCTATACTCATCCTTCTTGATCTCTGTGCTGCTTTTGACACTGTTGACCATAACATCTTACTTTCTTGTCTTGAGACTGTGTTTGGAGTTAATGACACTGCCCTCAAATGGTTCAAATCTTACCTCACTGATCACTGTCACTTTGTCCCTCTCAATGTGTACAGGTCTGAAATTGGTCTTGTCAAGTCTGGTGTCCCTTAGGGCTCAATACTGGGCCCCTTGCTCTTCAGCATTTACATGTTCCCACTTGGTCAGCTTTTAAGATCACATGGCCTCAGCTTTCATTTTTACGCTGACGATACTCAAATATACATCCATACCAAGCCTGACACTATGGCACACATGTGGCTGTCTCTATTCTATCTAATTGCATCTCTGACATAAAAATTTGGATGACTCAAAACTTCCTTCGTCTTAACTGCGACAAGACTGAAGTCATGCTTATTGGTACCCCCCATCAACTTCGTAAAGCCAGTCCTGTAACCCTATCTGTAGATGGCTCTGTACTTGAGCTTCAATCAAAATTGAAAAACCTTGGGGTTATATTCGATTCTGACTTAACATTCGACCCACACGTGCAGCATACTGTCAAAACATCTTTTTTTCACCTTAGAAATATCGCAAGACTACGCCCTGTGCTATCATTAACTGTGGCTGAAAAGCTGATCAACACATTTGTATTCTCTTGAATTGACTACTGTAATGTTCTACTCACTGGGGTATCTAAATCTACTCTGAACAAACTGCAGTATGTCCAAAATTCAGCATTCAGCAAAATTCAGAATCCTGACCAGGTCTAGTGCAAGTGTTCACATTACTCCTATCCTGGAGTCCTTGCACTGGCTTCCAGTCAAATTCCGTGTAGACTTTAAAATCCTCATGCTCACCTATAAGGCTCTACATGGCTTGGCACCTTAGTACCTGTCTGAACTATTATCTCCCTACTCCCCACCTCGCAACCTCCGCTCTTCAAATTCTGCCCTCCTTACTAACCCCCAAGCCCGTCTACATTGTATGGGTGACAGGGCCTTCTCCTGTTATGCCCCCAAGCTCTGGAACTCTTTGCCCAAGGATATCAGAGAGTCACCTTCTCTACACTACTTCAAATCCAGACTCAAAACCCTCTTCTACAGAGAAGCCTTTACTTAACTGGTTCCATTCTTCACCCCTCTGCTCTTCTTAGTACCACCATCCACAGTCTCCTCTATATATTGTAATTGTGTCTTATCGTGTGTATTCTTCTTATTTATTGTTATTGTCATCCTGTAAAGTGCTTTAAGAAGCCACCTTTAAAGGCACTATATAAAATAAAGTTAATTATTATTATTATTAGTATTAGTATAATTCCTGTTGGGTTGAGATCTAGACTTTGACTCAGCCATTCAGTAACATGAAATTTCTTCTTCTTAATCCATCCTTTGGTAGATTTGTTGGAATGATTTTGGGTCATTGTCATGCTGGAAGACCCTTTTTTGGCTTAACTTGGACAAAGTGCCCTATATTCTCCTCCATAATATTTTGGTATGAATCTGAATTCATAGTTCCTTCAATGATGGTAAGTCATCCAGGCCCATGGGCAGATACTGTAAGCAGCCCCAAACCATGAAACTCCCACCACCATGCTTGTGGGGATAAGGTTGTTTTGGAGGTAGGTTTTTGACAAATGGCATTTTTTGTTATGGCCAAAAAGATCAATTTTAGACTCATCTGTCCAGAGAATTTTCTTTATTCTTTCATAATTCTACATGATCATGTAGACGGTCTTTTGCAAACGTTCAGTGAGCAGCTATGTTCTTTGTAGAGAGTCTCTACCATCTTTCTACCATCCTAGAATGCCATTGCTATTCAGCTTGAGTTGTATTGTTGAGGTATCCACATAGACATCAGCTGCAGCAGGAAAGGCCTGGAGATCCTTGGTTGTGGACCTGGAATTCTTTTAAACATCTTATATGAGTTTTCTTTGTTGCTCTGTGGGATAGTTTTGACGAACATCTACATCTACTGTAGGTAGATGCACCAAGATCTTAATTTTTTTACATTGTTAGACTAACTAACTGTCTAACTGTAGAGAGTAGGATTATATAACCCCCTCTAGACTGTTGAGCACTTACAATAATCTTCCTGAAGCCATATGAGGTTTCTCTGGATCGTGGCATGGTATATTGCCCTTACCTGTATGTTTAAGACTAAATTATCTACTGTAGGTTTCTTTATATATTAGAGAACCTCCCAAACCTTGTCCTGGTGATTTGCTCTTTGACTGGATAATTTGATACCCAACTATTTTAACACTAAGTTATACTTACCTTGTTGACTGAGCCAATGAATCTTGTGATTGTACTTTTGCACATGCACTAATTCTACTTTACCTATTTCTTTTTTTGTATTAAATGTATCAGTGTCTTTAAACAATGTATAGAATTTGTGGATATAAACAGTTTCTTTTGGGAAAAGTAAAGACTAGTTCTGATTAAACAAGAATATTATAGTAAAAATGTAACAGTTAAAAAAAAGCTACGATAGGGGTTCACAAACGTTCAAGCAGCACTGTGGCACTTGAGTTTAAAATTCCTGCTTTGTGGAAGTAGGGGAACAAAGAAATGGCCAAGATATGGGAAGTTAGAATAAGGGCTGCTTATACAGCATCTAGAGATTTGATAAATGTGCTTTGGGTCCATGGGTGTGTTCTCCTTCTCTTATACAGTACATTCATTTCCAAATGCTGTCTGCTTTCCGCTAAGTTTTTGCATAGTTCCAGATGAACACTAGGGATTTACATTCCAGAAGCAATCAATAATTTAGAAACAATGGTGCTAATGTAAATTTCAGCATAGTATCCATAAATAGTTTAACAGTAGGGGCAAATACATTAAAGCAGACCAGTGACAGTGCCATGCAGAGCCAAGGGGAATTGCTGGCTCTCTGAAAATCTGTCTTACTGCTCTAAAACTCACCTCCCAGAAATCGAGAAACACATTGAGATATTTGGTTTCTATAGTATGAATTTTCTGTGATGCTATTGGTTACTCATAAGGTAAAACATCACAAGTTTCTGGCTCATTACCTTGCTTTCTTCATGGCAGTAAATTGAAATCCCAGAATTAAATGACTTAAATGTAAATATGTTCACATTGTTTTTATGTAGGCTTCAGCTATAGATCATCCTAGTAAACAGTGAAGAAAGTAGATACAGTTTTATGTTAAAATTGTGTTTCTCAAAGGCCATGACCTTGAAGAATAATTCTCTTATTGATTTTATTACCCATCAAAATAATAGTTTCTGACAGCTAATTGGAAAAATGAAATTCCAACTCTGTATACAAATGTAGTGTTGAATAAATTACAGGAGTTTTGATAATGTAGATTTAGTATATGCTATAGTCATAAGGGGTAACCTTCCATGGTTTGAAAGAGAACTACAGTATAGCACTTCAAATGTTAGTTGTAAAATGAACAGTATTTACAATTTATAGTATATTAATGGCAATAATAGACAATGATACTTTTATTATGTTAACCTTGAATTGTGTTATAAAAAGATTTAAGATAAAGTTTCATTCTGAATATATAGCCTAATACGTTTTGATGTCAGAAAAATATTCAAAAAGACAGCACGTTGCTGCTTTTATTAGGAAGGCTTAGTTTATTGTGTTTTACATGTCAGTTTTAATTTTGTACACCAAATCTCACCGTTTTCTACATTTTAGTCTAACTGAAATGTCTGTTTGTAATGTAGAATTTGAATCACTCAACAATTTGCAGTACAGTGTCCTAACAGTAATAGAGCAGTGATACAGTGGCACAGTGTAAAAAGAGTTTCCAAAAAAAATATGATCATATTATTAATTTTTTATACTTATTCCTGTCCTTATTATTTGCTTAGTGGGCACCCTTATGCAGAGTGACATACAGTTGCTTACGATCAATGTAATATACAGATAAACAGAACTTAGTAAAGCAAAGAAAATACAATAAAGAACAAGCTGTTCTGTGTTTCCAATATTCATATATTCCGTTTGTGTATTGTAGCTCTACACACACTTACCAAAGGTTCAATGCTCTGTGAAATCAATGTGCATTTAAAGCGGGGAAAAAATCCCATAGTGATTTTACTAAAATGTATCCTGCAGTGCTTTCCTCCTGCCTATATTTAAGTATTACAAAACATGTTTATTATTTATGATGTAGTGTACTTACAGAATTCTTGTAAAATATATGTAATACCCTCATGTTAGGTCCTTGAGTTGTCAGACTTGTGTTAGCACCAGAAAAATGGCCTGACAGCCGAGTTGTCTGAGGATGCAGGGATAATAGAGACTTCCCAGTAGAGGATTAGAGAATTAGACTTCAGTATGTGGAACTCCATAGCACTGGACAAAAGGTCTAAAAGGTCAAACACTTGCTACAGAAATAACATTCATATAGCACAAAAATTGCCAAGTGTTAAAATACTGTATATTCTCTTCTCAGATAACAGAATATTTTTTCTTGTTGCAGGTTATGTTTCTATTCCAGTCTTGGCCACAGTGCTGCAATGCCTTTTGGTTAGTTTACATTCATACTAAAACACTAAGGATCTAAATGATTGATTAGTCACTTCTTTTGCTGCAATAAATAGGTAATGATTTCAATCAACTGTGATTGATTGTTTGCAACTAAATGACATATGTACCATTATAGTTTGAATCTGTAATGTGATTTCCCTTATGATGCATGTATTATATCCACAAAATAAGTTTTCACAGGTATCAGATTAATTTTGTATGGTACCACTTTGGAGTTATCATCTTTATCGTTTTGTGTGAAAATTATATTCAACAATTTCAGGATGGCCCAGATGGGACCCTCTTATTTAATATTTATTATTTTAATATGTTTTATTATGTGTATAAAGCACAATGAAACAGATCACATATATAACAGATACAACAGGAGCACACAAAAGATACAAGGGGGGATAATCAAACAGATTTTGGACATGAGAGAAAGCTTCTGCCCTTATTGACACAGTTTTAGCACTAGCAAGAATATAAGATAACCTAGCTGTACTACTACCACATCTTAAACTCATTCACCTGAAAAAAAAAAACTCAAATTAGGTTCAGCCAGGCCATTAAAATCTCTGGTATGTTGTAAGGTTGTTATCTGAGCCCTTGACTGTTCACTGCTTCAGTTGGCACTAGGTGCTCATGTGAAAGTGAAGTGAGGATCATAGATGTGAAGAATTATGTTCACTTTTATAATGGAGGTCCTATGATTAAGTGCATCCTGTAAAGAACATCAACTAGACACATATGCTTTAATTTGTTTCAGGACTATATTCTTTCCTTGAATTTTACGATCTTAGAGGAGATCAAAATGCGAAAATAAGTTAAACATGAGCGTTTTCACTTAAGTACAGTAGGAAAATAGGATGGAAGAAAAATTGCTGTAGCAGTGGGATATAAAGGCATTGGTTTTGAGGCAGTTGATTTTATATCATGAGTTGCCACATGTAGCAAATGCTGCAAGTTTGCATTGTCAGAAAGATACAACCTATGACAATGTCATCAGCATAGAGTGAAATATAATAAATGGATTTGTATAACACTTTTCATCTTGAAGTGCTTTACATATAGGAATGGACCAATTTATCCAATACTAAAGTGCAGAACCCACCTGGGTGACACGGCAGCTGTTATGTACCATTATCCCTTCCAGATAGCATATCAGGTAAAGAAATGAGAAAATACTTCACCAGTTGAAAGGGGAACTTTAAATATGCCATTTCGTGCAAGCCCACAGTGGAATTTATACCTTATGAATAATGCTATGGAGTTTTTAATAACAAAGTACAGTTCTTAGGACCTTGATTTAAGCAAGGGACATTTACCTCCTGCAGTGACCATACTGGGATTTTTGGGGAATTCCAGACCTTGAGCAGCTGGAATAGCTTGGTGTCACGATCGCAAACCCCTCCTCTTAAGAGCGCTCCAGCCCTTCCTTGTTTGTTATTCATCTCCCACACCTGCTCCTTGTTCCAGCCCCCCTTATAAGACAGACGCTGACGCTCCAGCCCCCTGTTTTCATTCCCGTCTCCTGCATGCCTTTTTCCCTGTGTTTCCCCACTCTACCCCGGATTCTGTCGTCTGCATAGGGTCCGGAAAGAACGCCTTCCCGACAATAAGTTCCGTTCCACAGCAGCAGACTAGATTTCCTAGATTTCCTTTCCTTTGAAGCTTCCCATCCAAATACAGACCAGGTCTAGCTTTGCTTAGCTTGCTGTGTTCTGACAAGATCAAGCTACAGGGTGTTAAGGCATTTGTTCCCCTCTATGGTACTCAGAGTATTGTTCAAATATTGTCTAATAGCCTGTGCCAACAATTCTAATGAAATAGCAAATAGTAATGGTAATAATGGACTGGACTGTTCAGTATTTCTGCCTAATGCAAACTGATTCTTGCCCTAGTCAGCACAAAACAGGTTGAACTATTATTGAGCAATTACCAAATTACCAAACCCAAAGTGTTTTTAAATATAGGGAATTCCAGTACAAGGGATCAGATATCCTCACTAAAGAAATCACTGCACAAGAGGTCAGTTTTTAAGGGGTTCAATCTAGATAGAATATAGAAGAGCTATATTATATTATGTGATCCAAATTGATCCAAATGTGATTCAGGAAATCTGTTTGATCACAATGTATTTGGTATTACACGTTTCTGTCCTCTTAGAAAGGATCTTTACAAATTGTTTTATGCTTGTTTAATAACAGTAATGGCTTTTAACTTAAACATTCCAGTCATTTTGACTTCTCAAAAATTAGAACTCATTTATAATCAATATGAAAAGAGATAGTTTGCATTGAAAAATCACTAGAATTTAGTATTAAAAGGCCAATATGATTACACACCACAAGCAATAATTCAGATGAAATGCTGTCTAAGCCCAGAGCTTTTTTAATACACTTAATAAGCAGCTACCTTCAAAGCTGTAGGAGCATCTTACAAGTTCATGGTTTTTAGGAGTCAACTGAAGTAGTTTCAGTTGGTTCTAAGAAGTTCTGGATATTGGTCATGTCTGTAACAACCATAGCAGTATAAAAAGTGAAAAGAATTCCTGGAGGGCTTCATTAACCTTCTCGAAGTTAGAGGGCATTGACATTAGTGTCCTTCATTATCTCAAGAGAATCAAGACACTCATTTTGATCTAGTCTGAGTACAAGGATCCTTTTAGGACATTGAGCATGTTTGTAGTAGAGATATTATTTCTTGGGTATTGGGAATTCTGTTTGAGTACTGGTGAGTCTGTAGTTCCAGAGTAGGAATCCCTTTTATAGCCTAATTTTCTAGTCCATCCCGCATAAAATTAACTATATACAGGTTTTCATTTGTTCTCCTATTTCACAGACAGCAAGGTTTCTTAAACCTGTCTCTTGATCCATTCTTGCTACCCAATTGAAACCTAGTGGGATCCAACTTTAGGTGCTGCAGAAAGGTGTAATCTGCAGTTTACTTCAGAGCAAATGGTGAGTTGATCACATAATTAAGCTTGGAAACCTTCTTGCACTGGCACATACATGCAATCACAATGAATTGCACCTGTCCTCTATATTCTAGAAAGTAATCTGCTTAAAAACACGGTGCTGTTCAGATTGGACTGGGTTGAGCATGAAAATATTCTAAAGTTCCTGGTCTCTGATTTGGTCAAGATTAAAAGTTGTTGGGTCAGATTTTAAACTGGGA
The DNA here is from genome assembly GCF_055471065.1 of Atractosteus spatula. Classification (NCBI taxonomy): domain Eukaryota; kingdom Metazoa; phylum Chordata; class Actinopteri; order Semionotiformes; family Lepisosteidae; genus Atractosteus; species Atractosteus spatula. The sequence continues at coordinate 51,452,134 of NC_142710.1, forward strand.
ACTTCAAAAATAGACACATTTTTGCAGCAAATGGGAAGAGTTTAGTTAGACTGACTAGTCTGTATTTCTTAATCAGCAGGGACATTTAGATAAGAAAATTCCATCCCACTCTTACAGAATAGGGTTGATATGAAAGTATTCTGGCTTAAGCCATCTTTGTTATGTGATACATACAAAGTCATTGAATTGCTCATACAGTTACCTGTGCAATGATTTAATTGCGCACATCCCCATGAACGCAGGGCCTCTTGGGCCTCTAAGTGATGTCTTTGGTCAGCTGCTGAGATCAGTGTAACCACACTTCTCCAGTGCTCAAATAACTTCATTCCATTAATATCCCATTAACTTTAATAGTTGTTCTTTCATACCTTAGGTAGGGAGAAACCTGAAACTTAAAATTCCAAATATTGGTCCTTAATCCTTTAGTAATTTGTTTATTTAAAACAAGATAATCCATAGATCTCACCACCACATGTGGAACTAACCGGATTGGCCAGTGCAAATGATTGTCCTATTAACTGAGTAAAACAGGAATATCTCCTCCACCAACTGAAAAAAGAGATTTTTGCACTGGAGAAAAACATTTTACTATGCTGTGAAAGCAGAATAATACATGGAGGACAGAAGGGATGCCTCATCAGGTGAAAGGGTTGTGTTTGCTTTTTTGGCCACCTGAAGGATAAGATGCCAATCAATAGAGCAAATAAGTTAAGAGATTAATCCAAAATGGCTTTCACTGTTCGTCAAAGCCATCATAAATCCTAGGTATCCTCATGAATTGAATTGGCCTGGTGGTAGCCATTGACTTACTTTTTGCAGAATGTTTTGCCAGAAATGTATAGGATCATCTCCTTCAATACCTTCCAGCAAGCCAGCAATACCCAAGCTACTGTAGATACAGTAGCTGGCTTCTATCCTCACATTCACCCCAATGGCATTAAAACAGGGTTCTCACTTTGTCTGACTTCTTGAAACACTTTTGGTTTTGCTGCTGCACGTCCTAAAGAAAACTGACCCACTTACTTTATTTGTCAACAGAAAACAGAGCAACCCTTGTCTTTGGAAGGAACCTGTTGAACTCCAACCTCTGGAGGCAAGCTTGATGGTCAGAGATCACTTTTCTGAGACAACCCACAAAACCTACAATAATTAGTTTCATTGAGAAAGCCTGGTAGTTCCCTTGGTGGCTCCCTATAGGAAAGAGCAGTGTCTGTATGTGTTTTTATATGAGTGTGCTCTGCGATGAACTGGCATCCCATTCAGGGTGTATTCCACAGTGCACTTGTTACTGCTGGATAAAGCTCCTCCATGACACTGTATTGGATAATGCAGATTAGAAATTGGGTGGAGGGATGGGTGCTTGGTATGAAAGCATCCTATCTCTGCTGCCATCCTAGCCAGGAGTCACTGCAGAATTCCTGGAAAGCTCGAATGAAGAGAGAAAAAATAAAATAAATATTTAATGAGCTCCATGTCTTATAAAATTTAGCATATTATCAGACATTATATACTGATCATCAAAAGAAACTTATGACTTTGATACATGTTTATCTGTTTCCACCATTATGTTCAATACAAAAAGTACTGTTTTTGGAGAGAAACAGAGAGTGACAAATCTTTTGTTTGCTAAACAAGGTTTCAAATGATTAAAAATAATTACAGAATGTTTTATAGACAAATGTTCTTCATTTTCATCTTCAAACCTCTTTAACAAATTATTTTTTAATCACGTAAGTCCTTTTTTACTTTTTTTAGTCAGTAATTAAAAATGCCCTATTATACAGATCACAGTTACAGAACAGAATTAAGTGTGAAGTAGCAATTCACTTAGTTTTTGATAACTTTTGGAAAATTTGAAAATGGGGTAATATCTGAAACACTTCTATGTCCTGATTGGCAAGCATCTCTAACACCTAAAAACAGGTTTGCAAAACGGAAATCTTTGCATATTAAGGGAGGCAGTCTTTATACCTCACTTTAATGTAATCTCTTAATTGACAGATGTGTAAGCAATGTGTTGCAGTTTTACCAAACATTATACTAACCTTTTTCTAACCTAAAGAAAGAAAAAACTGTGAATTAAACTACTAGTGAAAGCCATGCTGTAGCCTTAACACAAATAATTCTTAACCCTAAGCAAAAGTGAACTTAAAGATGTTTGTTGCGATTAGGACAGAATCTTTTACCATTTCACATCCTGTGCTCTGCTCCATGGGATTATTTTTATCTTCAAGACTGCTGCTGATATCATTTTTCAAAGTGAGAATCTGCTAACACAGCACGAGTAATCCATCTTGGTTCTTCAGACAATGTCTCTTGAACACGTGTCTGCTCTTTATTCCTTGAAGGATACCTCAGAGCAAGAGTTTAAGATGTATATCAGCTGAAAGGAATAAACTGAGAGTGCAATTTGTGATTAAAGAAAGCCCATACTGATACATCTATAAGCCTTTTGTGTTCAGTGCTGATAAACATTTCTGTCCCATGTTTAATTATGAACACAATCTATGCTGACATGCAGCAGGGAATTTGCTATGACAGATAAATGCAGAATGGTGGTGGATTTACTTAAAAAATGTACTTAATCAGCAGTTATTATATAGTATCATGCAATTGAGGAGTATTTACTCAAAAGGAACTAACAAGCTCTTCATTCATGAACTTAATTTTTTTAAACCTTTTCCATAGTTTCAGTAACAATTCATATTGAAATGATTATGCACATCAACTTCTACCATGTGGTAGTAGCTTATATTTTATGTTTTTTGTTTCATTATTGACATATCTTTTGGGTTACTGTCTTGATTTTCCTAATTTAGTATTTACTTGTTGAGTATACTTACCGTTAGAATATAGACAGCTTCTGGGGAAAAAAAAACTTCCAACCTTAGGAGATGTCAAGGGCAAGCATATTAACATTACATCAGAATACTTTCTTGTGGGGAAAAATATATGCTAATCCACAGTCCAAATAATGTAACAAAGAGAAACAGTGAATTAATAAGAAAATAAAATGCAATTACAGTTATGTATAATCTTTAAAATTCCAAAATATGATCATGAAGGTGCAGCATGTAAGTAAATGTTGTCAACAAAAAGTCTTTAATGTGCATTTTCAAGGGATAGAGGCAATTTAATTCTCCACTTTACACCACAAGTAAGCTGCTGTGGAAATTTGGCACATGCTTGTATTGCATTTATTGTACAATGCAAAGATTAATAACCATCTTATAGGGGTAAATACTTTACCACTGGCACTGGTTTTATGAGCCTACAGATTGCCATAGCAACCTTAGAGCTATCATGCTCCCTAGAGACAAGAACAAGTCCAGTAAAGTTGTGAGAAGAAATGTCATTTCAGTTATAGCCTATGACTCAATCTTTTATCTCCTATTCTAAAATATCATAAAATGCCAGAATACAGCACAGTACTAGCAGGACACAGGTCCATATATACAGTACAGGATACATTCTCTGCTAATGTTACTGACATTTATCATCCATCATTCTTTATCACATCTCATTATTTCTCCATCCATCTTTTCAGCTGTTCTGCATCATTGTACCTTAAACATGATACAGTATTTTATTAAGCCAGATAACAGATGGTCTGATTGACAGCCTGAAAATAAGTAAAAGCATATATAATCTCTTGTTTGCTTTTTGAGGGCAAGAAACATGTTTTTTTTCTTTTTCAATGTTATGTTTATATACAATAAAACCATATTGCTAAAATGTAAGTACATCCTTGTGGGCCAAAGATCATTATTGACTATGTTCTAATTTCACTTCTTTTTCTGTCATTCATTTTTCCTATTATAGTCTTTTATATTAGACATTTTTCTTCAGAGACAAGTTTTGCAAAGAATATGGAATCAAAATAATTCACATTTCAGAACCATGGGTACTAATAAGACAACAGTTTGATCACAATTTGCAGTAAGTAAAAACTGCTTCAACAGATTTAACTATTTTCATTAAAAGATATTTAAGTAAAGTTGAAAACTGCAAGACGTTATTAACATTACTAAGGAAGTCCCAAGTGTAAATACCATAGTAAAGGAATGTAGCAATAACAAGTTTTAAACATTACCAGTTTAAAGTACAGGCCACGTTTCAACAACAGGCCAAAAAGGCAGTCAGTTGGCCAACTTGGTTTATGGAGAAACCACATTTCACAGTACTGTAGTACTGTAATAATACCAAGTTTGGAGTTAAGATGATGGACACGTTTTCTGGCTGTTAACATGAAGCTGTTGCTACAGTATACATTTAACCAAGACCCAAGGTGGCCACAAAAACAGATACCACATCAACCTGCAAGGTGCAAATCTGAAGCAGATTTATGTGTTAAAAACCTGCTAAGTTTCAGTTCAGTCAACACTGTTCCCACAACAGAAGCAGTCTGAAGCAGTCTGGAAAAAATGGCAGCTGTCCTGGCTTAAGCAGGAACCATATTTCTGTTAATTGCATTGTTACTAGTCTGGCACTTATCAAGTGCGGTATTAAATGACAAAGTGGTTTTTACTCAGAAACAATTTTCCATATGGGATGCATATCAACAAGACAACACAATGGAGACCAAGCTAATCCTCAAGCAGTACATGCCTCATTTAATCCTGCAGTTGCATTGTCATTAGAACCATATCTACCATGTTTGGAGTTAAAGTTTTTAAACACGAGGTGTTAGTGTTATGGGCCACTTATTAAACAGGCCAACTTGGTTTACCACCGTATTTGAAGTATTTTGAGTATTGTGGCCTAACAGATTTTGAACAGCAGCAGTTTGCATAATGGACCATGCTTTTCAGAATGGTTTACGGCCTGTTGCTAAGGTAAAAATGACAGTAGCAATGTTTCAGATGCAAATTTGAATTAAAAAACTCTGACTGTTGATAAAATCTGCCGTGTTTCAATTCAATCAATGCAGCAAATCATGTTGCTGATGCTATGAAAAGTTTCTCAAATGAACAGGTCAGGCCTCATCTGGGATGAGCCAAAAACAAGTTTTGTTTTTTGGTTATTATTATGTTCTTATGTTCTGTCCCAGTATGACTGCCTAGTGCATGATATGTAAAAAGTTTATAAACCTGCAAGTGCCCTTACCTTAAATATGTGATTTAAACAAAAACTATATTTTTGTTCAACAGAAAATCCTTGTTAATCTATGATTTATTTTAATTGTTTTTTATTATAAAGTCCCATTGTCAAACCCAAATTGATCAAAGGATGTAGCAGAGTGCTCCTCAATGTTATAGTCAATGAATGTATGATTTATATTATCACATTAACTTAGTGGTTAAAACTAAGAAGCTACTCCTAAGGAAAAAAAATGGCCACAATCTCCTGTGTGGTGAAGTGAGACAAAATGGTTTTTAGATCAATTTTGCACTTTTCATTGGCATACCTGTGTTTATTTGATGATCATATAGCGAGTGCTTTACTTGTACACATCTGTTAAATAAACATGGGTATCTTTTAACTAAGAAAATTTAGTGTAGTGATTAATTGATTGCAAACTGCACATGGTGAACTCAGATAACGTAGGTCAATCGCCAAGAACATAATAGTATGCACTGTTTAATGTGTTGGGTTTTTTTTTCTGGTAGATGTAAAAGCAATGTGAGCAAAGGCATTGGTGCATTTCATGGGTAACCTGAAGACAAATGTTCCTGTTGTTAAGCTTAATTTAAAAAACCTTTACACTTTTGCTTCCTAGGTCAGAGTTCTGTTGTTCAATTCAATTTATGGGACTGGCAGGGTGACCCCTTTCAAACAGTAAGATGTGCAGGATACGATCTTAAAAACAGAGATTCAATTTATCTTGAAACTCCAGACATTTTCGCTTCCTTCACTGCAGGGTTTTTAAACTTCCATTTGACAGCATAGATCAACATCCAGTGTTTGTTCCAGCCACTCTCCACTTTTGAGGATAAGGCGACCTTCTCTCACTTCCTAGAGATAAAGTATCTGAGCCTCTTCATATTTTTTCACTGTGGGTCTTGTACTATCCTCAGACATGAAGATACAATCATGATTAAAAGACCGCCCACAGGTAGGTCAGTGGTGATCACCTTTACCAGAGGAACTGAGGTACACTCACATTTAGATTCTCAGAAGACACTAACCACTGAATGTAATCATAAGGGTCTAATTCCTAAATTAAATATTTATCAGATTACAATTTAAAATGTGAATTGTCATCTTGAATGGAGTCTATATGCTCATTAAAACTCACTTAATTCAAGTGGGTGTGGGAATATCTAAAATACAGTACAAATAGAATTATTCCTTCTCCCTAGCCCTAAACCTACTGTAGCCCATTGTATACATGTTTTCCACTAGACCATATAACTGAGATAACTGAGAGAAGTTGTTTTCAAACCTGAAAATGAATTATGCTTGATTATACAAATGACAATTAACGTGGTACAGAAAAAGTCTGTTACTTATTTAGAAATCCATTTGTGTGTTTTTCGGTGCCTCTAAGTGCTTCATCCCCTGTGTATTTGTGTCAATTGAAAATCCAATAATGCCAGTTATTATTTATTTGAACTGAGAAAGTGAAAAACAAATAATTTCTTTTGTATACACACAAGGATAGATGTTTTCTGTTTTAGCGTTTTGAATAAAGCATAATAATATTCATGAGTTTTACTTCTTGTGAAATCAATGCACTGATTGGATCAATGCAATAAAACAAGCTAACAAGGTGGAAATTTTCAAAACTAGTTCTGTCTCCTCTTGTTCTGTATTAAGTGTTCATCTTTCACATTTTTTGGATATATGGTAGCAAAAGCAATAGAAAAGAAAGGGAGTGCAACAGATGCTTGTCTCACGATCTCCTTAATGGAAAGTGAAGTAAGAGGAGTGGTCAATAAAAGGGAAGAAGACTTGGGGGGATTATGGATAAAGGAGAGGCTCACAACAATTTTTGATCTGAATGTCGCCTTCTGTTTGTTCTTTCTGAATACATGAGATTATTGTCTCAATATAGTGAACTTAATTAGGCCACATCTTCCTCATGAACCAGGTGCATCACGCCTCTGAAAGAAACCCTTGGCTTCTCTTCAGAGAAAGTGCACCTTGTTTCAGAGTATATTAGAGCACAGCATCTGCCTAATAATGTAGTACATGTCGCACAGAGCACCAAGGCAGCAATACGAAAAAGAAAGATATTGTCTGAAGAGCTACATCAAATTATAATGGAGTATCAAATCCGATATGCAATTGAAATTTTCTCTATTAGCACATTTCACTAGGAGTGTTGGTTTCTTTTAAAAAGTGAGAAAAACTAACAAGGAAGAGGACTCTATCTGAGTCCATGTAATATTTGCAATTTGCACTTCAGAGTGGAAGTGATGGATGATTGGTCCTGTGGTTATGGTTGGCTTTGATCTAGCTGAAAAAAAGAACGCCTTTTCTATTACACACCATTCATTTCTGTGGCTTGATTTCTGTGTCTCTTTTGTACACTTCTGTGGTTTCACACAGATGTGTTTTGGAATCCCCATATGTTAAAAATAAAATAAAAGCCTTGTTTTTGGTTTATTGCTTTTTTATCCTTATCTTGTGTGGCTCAGCATTGAAGAGTGCCATTCTTCTCTGCACTCTCTTTCATCTCTGCTTTAAATTATTTATACTTCTTCCCCTGTGCCCTGTGATTGAATGACCAAGGAGGATAACTTCAAATGGGTGAATGAACATGCCCATCAAATGAATTTGTGTCGGAATCTTGTGTGACCCTGTTACACTTCATCGCCTTTTCTGTTGTACCTTGCTATATACTGTAATTCTACTATCTGCATTACTGTAATGGGTAGTCCTGCTAACCATTGAAGTATTATATCACTTTTCTGTATTTCATTTATGTCTTGGTCTGCAATGGAAAGACTGTAATGTTTAATTGGATTTAAATATAAAACTCTTGTCAGACCGGATTAGAAAAAATAGATAAACCATATGTTTCATTTTTATTAAGTGCAGCAAGTCTGAGCTACTAATGTCTTTTTGTTTAGACATCTGATTTTGGTACAGTACATGACAATATGGTACATGACAAATTTGGTTAATTTTGCATTAAAAACATAGGATATATTTCTTTGTTGTCAAATGTAACGGTAAATAGCCACAGTATAATAGCCAGTAGTTCATGATTGTTACTGTATATTACTTTGGAAGTTCCATAAACGTTACTGTATATAATGCTTTGCAGTTCCTTCCTATTCATTAATGTATTTCCTGTGCTTTACAACACCTATCTCTGCTTTTACCATGGTACTTGACCGTAAACTTTTTCAAGTTTATGAACATGTTATTGGAAACATTGTACAGTACTTGAAATACCATGTGAATATATCAGATATATTAAATCAAGTCTTTAAGAGTCCGGTGTGGAATGAAAACCAGAAGATGCATTAGCACTCCAGGAGCAGAGTGCATATCGGTAATATACAGTAACTTATAATTGGGACAGTGCTTTCCATACTGAATGGTCCAGTTTCCATCCATCCATTTTCTAACTGCTTCATTACCTATGGAATGGGAACAAGGCAGGGTACACCCTGGAAGGGGCACTAGTTCATCGCAAAGCACACACAGACACACACTCACACACTCACACAACATCCAGTTTTCCATAGAAGCCAAATAAACCTAACAGTATGTCTTTGGGCTGTGGGAGGAAACCGGAGTACCCAGAAGAAAGCCCCGTTAACATGGGGAGAACATACAGACTCCATGTAGATAACACCTCGGGTCCAGATTGGAACACAGACCTCCAGCACTGTGAGGCAGCAATGCTAACCATTGTACTGCACCACCATGGTCCAGTTTTCAAACTTAATCTCCTTAAACTTTTCAAGACATGCTTTAGCTTGTTGCGTTTGAATAATTGAATTTAGAAAGAATTAAATAACCAATTGTATGACAGTATATACTGTAATAGATTCAATCAAGTGCTTTTAATGAATTTAGAATCCTAGATTACTTTATATAACCACTCTATTTAGAATGAACAGAATTGATTTGAAACGCGCAACCCTGCTCCGGATACAGGGTTTTTTCAGATAGATGAGATTAATGCAAACTGATATGTAATGTCACCTAGCATAAAGCAAAGTGACTAGGACCACACCAATAAAAACCCATTCCATGTTATCCAAGCAACACTGTTTAGCTATATTCAAATATAGGCCGCAGGCCAATTCTACCACCCTGAAATTTGTAGAAAAATAATTGCGACTTATATTTGGGTAAATATGGTATGCCATGAAAAAAAAGGGTGTATGCAACAAATTAGCTTCTTTGCCAGCGCACTAGTATCAACAGCATTACATTTTCAGTTGACAGGAAGCTAGTAGTTATAGCTTCCATCTGCATATTTTCAGGTTTTTCCCCTTGTTAATGAAAAAGACACTTGATATTCATGGAGCCACAAGTAGTAATTTGCCTGGGATTTTCTGATGTTCTCATAGATTTTATTCTTCCTGTGCCTGTCTGTTAACCTTTCTCCCTTTTTACCTCTTCTTGTTGGGAAATGCCATTTAATTATATGAAGAAGTCTGTCAGAGCGGTCATTTTCTATGAATTATTAATACAAAATAGACCCTCAGTTTGTGGTAACATTTTCAAATTTGCAATTTTTGAAATCAGAATCAGAAGTAGGACAAAAATGTTGAAATCTGTATGACCTGTTTACATCAAGAGAAACTAACATATTTGTTCTCTGCAAACTGAAGAAAAATTAACATATTAGTTTAAGAAGAAATTCTGTGCTACTGTACTTACTACACAATTTGTAGCTGTTGTATTTTGAATGCTAGGTGTCAGTAATGAACAGCAATTCATTGTCATTCCAAATGAAGTATATTGTAATTGTAAGCGTAAAATATTTCATTACATGTCTATCAAAGATGAGCTTTGTAAAAGAGTGTATTCTAATTGCATATCTCTAACTTCCATGAGTAAAAGTGTTATTTTTATATTTGCATTTTGAAATTATAAAATCCATAATAATATTAGACTTGTAAATTCATTAAATTGCTAAGTATCGATTGTTTTAACAAGAATATGTAATCCCTTTTAAACCACACCATATTTTCAATGTTTTCATGTCCTTCTCATTAATCTGAAAGAAGAATTTTTCAGTTAAGGGTCATTGACCTTTTGCTGTTCCATTGGCAATTCACTAAACAGCTGCATATCTGATTGCTGTTTTGCCATTTAGGTTATGAACATTAAGTTGCATGCTTAGTGTCGTGCGAGATGTGTTCTACAGAGATTTAAAATCCAGCCCTTAAAACAGCACCATCAAATATGCTGTTTATCCAAAAATATAAATCTATACCATTGTGAAAACTCCAGGGAAGTATACATGGCAGCTGCCATATACAATTTGTCCTTAATATATACAGTACCTCATAAATAACAACCTGAAGAAGTGGAAGGTTTCTTAAAGTCATATTTCTCAGCTGTCTTTCAGTTTGACTTTCAAAAATTTTTTACCCTGATAATCCTGTGAATATTCTTTACAATAGATTTTATATCATAATGTTGATACTTGCTGTACTTGTGCTAACAAGAGGTGAGAAAAAAATACTTGTGGCTTCAATAACACAGCTGTTGGCAATTTGAGTCTTTCCTCTAACACTTCATACAACTTTCACAAAGAATGTCAATCATTTCTGTGGTCCAGATGGGAAAGGACTGTACATTAACCCACTATCACCCATAAGAACTCATACATTATGTTCTTAGTTTCTGTTCTGAGCCTATATCCAATATAATGACTGTTAAAGTGGCTGTCCTGTGGCGATACATAACTTGATGGATTTTTTAAAACTTTTTTTTCAAGAATAGAAAACTCAGACACAATTTGGCAATATTTGATGTTGCATGATTGAGATAATAATACAAGTTTGTATCTTTTCTTTTTGCTCTTTGTGATTACCCTACCCTAAAACCAGTTAACAAACTAATCAAGAATCAGTTTCTTAAATCATTCCATAGCCAAAGTAATTCAATTGTAATTTCTTACATTTAGCTTACCATTGTGACTATTTTTAATGCAGTGGAAAAGGTCAGTTGTAACAGTTATGCAATATAATATCAATGTCATGGCTTTTGAAATTCATCACGTACTTCTATGAGAAAAAGGTTTTGTTTCCTGAGATACATTTTCAGAAAATAGTCTTTATGTGTTTGCCTTACAGAATTTCTGTTTTGGAAGATGGAAGTCTTTGGATATCAAATGTGACAAAATCAGACAGTGGCAGCTACACATGTATCGCAAGAAACAGATTTGGGGAAGCAGGCAGTACTGGAAGCCTTTTCGTAAAAGGTAAGTACTTGAGTACTTTAAGTATTTATTCTGGACAAATTACCCTGGGGAGCAGCACATACTTTGGTTTATGCATTAGAAGTTCAATTATCTATACTAGGTAGAGGGAACACAACATGGAAAATTGATTGCATTAATGAGGAAATGGTATAACCTCAAATAGATTAAATTTGCTTCTAATAACAAATTTGACCAAATACAAACTTTGATAAATTGTGTAAACTGTGACAATTCGTGTGGCAATGTTAATAGAGAGGGTAGATTGAGAGGCTCTGTGCCGGAATTGGGTGAACATGGTCCTGGAGTCTGCAGGTTTTCATTCTACATTGTGCCCTTCACAACCTGAATCAGCTCATTGTCGGTTAACAACTTCCTCCAGCTGTTCAGGTGCCTTGAAGAGACCTAGAAAACCTGCAGATACATTGGACCTCCGGGACCAGGGCTGCCCACCCCTCCTCTGCCCCCCTGGAACAGCACAGTGCTGCTTTGACTGTTATAAATGAACACCACACTCTTGCCGTTGACAGTTTGCCTGTGTGTATAAACAGGGGATGGTAAACAGCACCTTTTGTCTATCAGCAATCTAAGAGACCAAGCTCTCTCTGAGTGAGAGGAAGCGAAGGCAAACCCTTGAGGCAGTGAACCTGGGGAGATTAAAAGACAAGTGAAAACTTGAAAGGTCTTGTGTTGTGAAGACTGTTTTAAAAATGATGAAGGGGTTTATTTGTTTTATGGCTTGGGGTTGGAGTAGTCATCCAGCCCTGTAGTTACAGCCAAAGAAAGAGTTCAGTAAAAACTCCAAAAAGGAAATACTGTAGGCCTTGTTTTTCATCCTCTGGAGTAATTGTTCATTTCTAATATTTTGAATTGTTTAATCACTGTTGATGGACTTAATATGTAAAACAGTTTGTGACTGCGGAGATATGTAATAGAAGTGTTATTACTAAATAGTAATAAACAAAAGCTAAGCGCATGCAATACTGGGTTGGTCCATTGTAAATGGGAGTAACTGTAACAAAGTACCTGTTTTGAATCCAGTGTAAGTTACAGTTAATTGTTAACTATAGAAATACTACAGTAAGCATCTATAAAATGTAAGTGTTTTGTGTGATTTCTGATACTGCACTGTCTGTGATGCTGTGGGGTGCAAATATTTTTTAGGAGTGCCAAGAGCAGCAGGCATTTAGGGTTTTAATGCATTGTCATTGAGAGTATATTTTATGGACTGGCACTCTACAGCCTGTAGTTACAAGTACAATGTATTAATATATTGCATCACATAATGGCTGGATCTTGTGAGCATTGTTAATCCAGTGTTATTTTGCCATTGAAACTATAAAATGTTGAAGAATTACAAAATACTGAAGTGGATAACGGTGTTAGACATTCAAAATTTTCTACAATTTATATCAAAGTAGTAGAAAAAACGACACGACAGGGAAAATAAAATTAATATTTAAATACCAAGTACACGTGAAGGGGCTAGAGTTTGACCTGACAAAAACAATCTTTCTTCTTCCTTCAGGGCTGAAATCCATGTACATCTAGCATTTTGGATTTAGTCTTTATATTAGATGATATGAAATGAAAAAGTCCTATGTTAAAAAAACAAAATGTATTTTAAATTGGTTGAAATATAGCTTTAGTGTCAAACTCTCTGTGTGTGACAACCACTGAGACACTGCATCACCTTTCTAGCCTGTCACTTTTGTCGTGACTTATTATACTTTATTAAAAATGTATGGAGACTTTATAAGATGCACTGTTTCGGCTTGCTTTGTTCTGCACGTGGTGCTCTCTCTGGTTTCCTCGTAGCAGCAAGACACACTGGTTGTTATTTTTTTTCATCTTTTTGATCTCAGCATATAACATTGATTAAAAATTGAAGGTCACAGATCAGAAGGTGTCAATTGTAACCTTTTTTTTTCAGCAAAGTCATTCTCAGCAGCCCAATATACTCTCACTAAATGTTACAAAAAAGAGCCCCTGTGTGTCAGAAATAAGGTCAACCTGCTTGAGAAAATCAAATAAAATAAGGTTAATAGTAAAAACGAACCATGGAAATGTGGGTTACCCACTTGTTGCTGTTACAGTAAGTCCCTTGAGATAATTAGAAATATTTTTTGGTGCTACACTATTTTTCCCTGCTGTTGTCTTTCAGAATCTGATGTTCATATCTCTCAGTTTCAGCGCTTGCTGTCTAGCAGCATTCATTTAAGCTGTGCTCCACTGTATAATTCCTTACATCAGAGTACTAACCCTTATACATTATATACACCAGCTTTGAAATGAATATTAATGGAATTTCACAGTCTTGGTCAACGGGCACCTTATCATCTATAATTTAGTTACTGGTGTTAGGTGAATCTATTTCTGTTGTGAACATGGAACAGAAACTTAATAAACCCACTATTAAGCTATTAGTTAATTCAGCAGTACCACAATGATTTGTTGCCAAGATTAACTATATTGACATGAAATTCAGCATCTGTAAATCTCATCATAATTACAATTTATTTGCAGCCTGTGTGTGGTTTGTTTTTAGCTTTGCTTAATATACTAGAGTATATACTGAATATCCATCTCTGCCACACCAGTCTTAATGATGGAGTGGCTTTTTGACTGTTTTCATTGATTTAATTGTGGTTTCTGCCACTGCTGTATTACTGTTGCTTCAGGTCTAGAATCTTTGAGCATCATTGTCGCTCACTCTAAGAACCTGTTAATACAGAACTTAAACAATACAGTGTGTACATTATTTAATGCATATGTACTGTATTTAGCATTTGTTATCACAGCTGTAGCTTCCTACAAGGAAATCTGTGATACACTTTCCTTGTTGTATTGGCTCTAGCAAAATTACTGCGAATCACCACAGCATACACAAATTCATGAAAGCACTCTTTGCAGTATATGTAAAGCAAGCTGGTAACATAATTATGCACAGATCATGCACAGGCAAATAAGAGCGTAGTTTCTGGACCTTGACTGCAAAGATTGAGGTACCTTGTCATGTTGAAAGATTATGCTCGTTTTGTTCTGAAAAATATCTATACAGTAGACAATGAACAATAATAGATCACTCTTGGCCTATGAAATTGTTGAAGACAAGTGAGATTGAAATACATCAGAATACATTGTGGTATCAAAAACAAAGCCAAGGAACTAAGGTTTTACATCAGAGTTTCAACATGGTATTAGTGGTATTGTCTATCTCTACCACTGAATACATTGTTTCACAAAAAAAGAGTAATCTGTTTTTTAAGAGGACTGTGCCGCCTTGTTTATTTAAGAGTTCAATAAATTAAACTGCTTTCACCGCAAGTCAGTGATTTTTTAAGCACGTTAAAAAGCCAAGTCAACAATACTCTATTAAAATGCATTTTGGCATTTCCACTCATTTTGGAATTGCAAATCGGTTGCTATAGAAACTCTTCTTCGTTTGCTTTTTCAGGGTGGCATTCAGCATACCCTTCTATAATGGAAGGATTTTTAATGTTTTTTTTAAGATATCATAGCAATGAAAAAAAATGGCTTGTCCCTTCAGCAATGAATTTAGCCAATCCATTTATAAGAAAGGGTTCTTTAAGGCTTTTTTTTAAATAAGTAGTGTGTAGTTCACAGAAAATCGGGAAGGCACAATACTAACATGTTTTATTTTTCGAGTGCTGATTGCTGAAGTTGAATTTTGCACAAAGAATGTTCTTCCAGAAATCAGTCTGCAGTGGCATTTGTTCTGATTAATAAAAAGAAAGCTTGTTTCATTTTTTATGAATGCACTTAGGTCAGCAGTCAAGGTCATGGAGGTGATTTGAATGAATCTTGATCCAGTTTTATGCACTGATGCTGTGCGCAAAGGTGGGGGTTTTGGCTCAGGTTTAATTTGTTTTTGACTCATTTCTGAAATTGTGTAGAACTGAGATATGAACCAGTTTTTAATTACCTGGAATAAATAAGATTCTGCATTGAACTGCTGGAAGTTAAATTGCTGGATAATGTCAAGAACAGAAGCAAATATTCAGCTACATGAGTCTGAGTAGATTTAGCACAATCGAATGGCATTAGTTTGTCTGTTCTGGAAATAAGTCCAACAACCATTGTTACTACAACACAATATGACAACACCTCATTAGCATTCAAACCTTATCAGTACCGAAGACAATATATTGACCATATATAAGACATGTACCTGTACATATACCATATATTGAGGTGGATTATACATAATGAAGAAATTATGCTGTATACTGTATAAAATAAAACTTTAAATGGTGTTAGTAAAGTTTATATTCCTAACATTATCTTTGCTCTGGACCTTCTTTGGGAGTAGTTGCTAGTAGAAAGCCATAAATTACAAAGGGTCTGCGCAATGTCTGGCATTCAAATAAGATTGCATTTTTCTTTGAATATTGCTAATTAATATATATTTTCAAGTGTATCTCAATACAACAAAAACCACTGTTAGGAACTGGAATGTTTGAGTGAGGACAATCATTCAATTAGGTGTTAACATCTGTTTTGGTAATGCTCTGCACTGTCTGGGATGTATTAAATTAATAACGGAATGCAATTGAGAAACAAGTGACAATATATTTAGGCTTGTGTCCCTTGCGGTTCTAAGCCCAATTTAATATTGTCTAGTTTGATTAGGATTGTATGGGAATTTTGACAACATATTTAAAAACCTCCCAAGATTGGTGCTTAAATATGATCCCATAAACTACACAACATGTTTGAATCAAAACTCAAATACCCAGTAATATACTCTAGAAAAGTGATCAAACGTCCAAAATGTTTTCTTACCGGTGGAAGTCATTTCTTTTTTTATTGGCGCAAGTTGTGCTTCATACTGTAGGTACTCAACAAAACATAACAGAATAAACTAGTTGCTGTAGGGCAGACGAGAAGGCATTTTAGCATTGTTTCCAGTTTTAAGCAGACAAAAGTAAAAAGAATGTGATGTGCTCAAAAGTGAAATAGATTTCTCAGAATAGTTGTTTGATGTGTCCTAAAGAAAAATATGTATATTTCAAAATGTGAAGGATTTTACTGAAAATGTGGTGGGTGAAATTTGTTACATGATACTGTAAGTTTACAGCAGGTCAACTCATTAGTAACCAGTAGGTGGCTAAAAAATACATTATTTACAGCAATGGTATTTCATACATGGAGAGCAAATGAAGTACTCTACTCTAAAAAAATTGCTTGGGCTTTGTTGGACTAAACCCACAGAGCAATCAATAATGGATGGGAATTCACCTTAACGAATTCTTTATTGAATTTACGCAAGTAAAAGGTTGCTATAGTTCTTATTATTATGTTCACACTAGGTTGTCAATAAATGCATCTTTTACATTTTAATACATACAGTATGCCATGTTCATGATTTCAGGAGTCTTTTGCACTGCTGATTTTGATGGGCTGTGGCCTTTTGCATGAATATGTGGAAACAGCAGTTTCTTCAATAACTGCACAGACTGAGGGATTATAGGTATCAACATGATCCTTGTTTATTATTTTTAAGATACATAGTACAGCCCACCTCTCTGATGGAAGATAATTGTTTAAAATATTATGAATGAGAACATATACGTTGTGATGACAACTTTAAAATAAATGTTAAGGCACTGTGTATAGCAAACATAACACATAAAGTTAAAAGTACTGGAAAAGCATAGGGCTTAGGCAGGCAGCTGAATCTATGTGATTGCTTATAACATTGTGAGCTTCATTTTTATGTTCTATACTCGCAAAATAGCTTAAAGTGTATTAATTCTGTTGAAAGGTCTGTTAAATGAAGGTAAGCATATCTAAATGCTGTTGTGTATCTCAGTCTAGGATTACTCTTTCGTTATTGCTCTCTCGAAAATCATTTAATACAGGTATCTCTATTTAGCTGATCCTGCTAACTTCCACTGTGCTTGAGTAACATATTCACCAGGGACTAAATGGGAAACACCAAATTTGTTTTTGCTCTGACCAGAGCTGGGTATTATCCCTGAACAACAGAATTCAAAGACCTAGTGCATTATTCAAGTCCATGTACTTATACACAATACACAAGAATGGATTATGCAGTGTATGAGTTGCATGAACTTGAAACAGTGATTAAGTGGGTGTAGTTTACTTTCTTGGTGGGTTTTGTTCTTTGAACAACCAGAATGAGTTTCAGCCACCTATTTATTATTTAATGAAATTCTCTGAGACGGGAAAAGATGTTCTGAATTAAAACGAAAGGATGTGGAAACATTCATCATTGTGTATACAAAAGAATGGTCTCTTCTTTAAACAGTCTTGATAAGATGTGATTACTTTGCTGTTTTAACTGACTGATTTCTGCTGAATAAATTCAGTATCATTCCTGGAGAGCTTTGCAATTTATCTGAGAGTGAGCATGGTCTCTTTCATGTATGTAATTGACCTACTGAGTGAGAGGGTCATCAGTTTTTTTATAATGACAGTAGGTAACAAGATATTTGACAAGATGGATATCAGTCACTTTTGCTCAAGAGCTTTGAACGGGCAGCATCTTGAACTAACTAGGGTTATCCATATAGTGTGACACAAATGATGATAGAGTGTAGTAACAAGAATAATTTTCACTGGCCCATTATTAGACTGCATGGGTCATCTGCAGGAAATATGTACTAGTGCTCTTTTAAGAACAGTGATCTGTTTACTGCCATCGAATCACAGATAAAAGAAAGGTGGGCAGAGATTTTGTTTGATATTTCACATTTGAACAGCATCAGAAAATGCAGGATTATGCTTACAGCATGTTCATACTGTATGAACTGGTACATAGAACATGCAAAGCACATAACGACTGGAGTTGAGGAAGGAGTTATGCTATGATCTGTTATCATGAGATGCTTTTGGTTAGTCAGATCAATTTTTATTTATTATACATGGAGGCATTGTAAAACTTTATATCAGATTCAATTTTTCAAGAAAGGCAAACATTTCTGCATTCCATTTTAAACTCTATCTCTGATATACAGTATATTCACTCACAATTTGGTTTGTATACTTTTTGAACACTTGCTGTGCATGATCTAAGGCAAGAGAGTCCTTTATGTACTTTCTGTGCTGGTGTGTCCGTGGGTTTTCATTCCAACACAGAGCCTGTGAGCTAAACCACCTGCTTAATAGCTTAACTAAACCAATTTAACAGTTTCTCCCAGCTCTTCAGGTGCTGCCTGCCTTAAAGAGACATAGAGACTCTCCAGAAAGAGGATTGGACACCCCTGATCTAATTTTATTTACTGCCCACCTTGAAGTAAATAATTATCATAAATAATTGGTTAAATTATTCTAAGGTGGCACAGTGGTGCAGTAGTTTGGGTAACTGGCTCTCAGCACTGGGGTCCGGGGTTTAATCCTGCATGGAGTTTGTATTTTCGCATGGATGTTCGCCTGGTGCTCCGGTTTCCTCCCATAATCCAAAGACATACTGGTTGGTTAATTGGCTTCTGGGAAAACTGACCCTGGTGTGAGGTTGTGTGTCTGTGTGTGCCCTGCGATGGACTGGCATCCCATCCAGGGTGTATCCTGCCTTGTGTCCGTCACTTGCCAGGATAGGTAACCCTGAATTGGAAGAAGCCATTAAAAATGAATGGATGGATTATGAGTCTAAAAATATTAGAATAATTAACCATGTTTATCACGGAATAAGCAAGGGAAACCATTTTCTAAACCTTTGTAATGCTAACATTTCACTGCAGAGGGCCTCATTTTAATTACGTGAGTGGAAAGGCAAGTCAAAGGAATCACCTTATTGTTTAAAGGAAAGGTTTGTTTAACAGAAAGTGAACATAGTAATGGTCATTTCAAAGGAAACATGGTGCAACAGTTTTGGACTGAACCAATTGCTCTGGAGTGGGAGGTGAAATTTGTTGGCCAGCCTTGAATGTTCAGCAAAGAAGGAACAAAAATCCTAAAGTAATAGTAAAGAAATACTTATACCCACTAAATGTGGTGGTGTTGTTTTTTGTTTTGTTTAAAATAATTACACAATACACAATATTATATAATTTGTATGTAAAATTAATTCTATAGTACGTGAATCCATAGTTATTTTAATACTTTTTTTATAAATAATTACACTCATCCCTCGCAGTACATGCACAATTGGTTCCAAAATTTCTGTTAATAGTTGATAACTCATAAAAGTGATACTAAAGTCCCATTAAAATGCATGTGAAAGTCTACTCCATGAGATTTTTTCCTGCTCTCAATAACTTTCGTTTAGGAGTCTGGGGGTCTGAAACCCTGGTGAACTTTAACCTCGAGCCTTACACTACTAATTAAACATCTCACCATGTAACTGAGTTTCCCCCTTAAACTTCGACCACGTGTCCCACACTCAAATCTGAGCTGACACTTTGCTAAACCAGCCCTGTTCTCTCTCATCCTTAGACTGTCTATAGTATTTCCCAGTCCCTTACGGAACTGCTGCTTGAACCAGCCCCTTCTGCCATTTTGATCTTTCAGCATTTTACCACAAGACCTGGCTTCTCACTGCCACACCTGTCAGTGAGGATCTTATCCATACATTAGGTCTCACTGTGAGACTCTGCTCTGTCACTGTCCATGATAGCGAAGGCCTACGTTCTCCTCTGAGTAGACAAGGACCACCTACTACCTGAACCTTTAAATAGAGAAGACTGGCTTCACACAGGTGACACTATTTCCTTAATATCCTTGTTCAAATGCAGTTTTTTCCTGTATCTGCAATGTCTTTATGCTGCCCCCTTATGGCCTAACCCAGTTTTGACATTACAGCTCCAACTGCTGTTATTGTTGGGCAGTCAAAGAATAAAACTCATAACTATTGAAGCATTAATCTGTCTGGTGATATTGTTACTGTGCATTCATAGTGCACATAATCAAAATAAAACATTTATTTGTATAAAATGTTAAAATGGGTTCAAATATTTTTTTGCTAATTATTATTAGTAAATATAAAAATTTTGCATTCAAAATATTATACACCACAAGTGGTATAATAAACTGATAATTTCTGTTTTGATAGTTAATAAAATAAAAGTCAAGAGCAGTGAAAAATAAACATGGAAGAATAAGCTACACTTGGAACTTGCACCAGTGGGGGATGTTAAAAACAAAAATAGACATGTACTGTATATTGCTGTATATTGAGTGCTTTTCAATCTGGATGTCCTGCTATGAGCAGTATCTCAGTCTTGTTATTTTCATTACAAAACATTCATTGATCATGATGTAAAAATATAATTTATTGTCTTGTCTACGTTTGGCTTTTACTTATTTAAAGTAACATTGTTTTTCTAGCAGTAGGCACATTTGCAGAATGCATGCTTTGCCAATTTAATGCAATATTACATGATCTTCCTGATCTACTTCTGTATCTGTCTGCGATAACTAGCTGATATTGTCCACACTTACTTTGTTAAGTCATAGGTGACATATATTCACCTATATGAATAAGCTTGGAAACCTTAAATACAATACTAGCTTTCAATGCATCCACATCTTCTTTTTTAAGGATCCCATTGAACTGCCTGTAATATCTAAACTATGTATAATGTGTACAGTGCCTGTTCAGCAGTAAGTAGACATTCACCATGATAACTGTGTGCACATTTATTTCTGATCAGGAACTGTATATACAAATACAAATTGCTTGACTGTAAAGCACAAATAACACTTTTGTCATTGCTTTCCAAGTACTGTTCAAGAGGATTGTATATTCATGTACTGTACATTTATATTAATCTATATACACAATCCACACATAACATTTTGTCTGTACTCTCCAGTTGTTATGTTTAGTTAGATTTGGAACCATTTAGTTGCTGCTATTTTTGGTTTATAGAATTTGTTGACCTAATGATTATGCTAAGAGAATGTTCCATGAAATGGCTCTTTTAAAAAAACAAACCTAATGTGCTTTGCACCATCATCAAAATCATTTCACAAGGAATGGTTAATGAGCTGGTGACTCATTTGTACTGACCACAGTTGCTACTGTTCCTGCCCTGCACAAAGCATATTTATAGCATCAACATTGCAGTGCTAATGCTTTGCCCAAAATTTCATCGTGATAATCAGGTGTTGACAAATTTGCCCTAGTATTAGTGCTTTCCACTGCAAATACAATCTAAGTAAATTCTAAAGTTAACATATTCAGCAACACAACACTGCGGTCACAGGCACCATAGAAGTTTTAATTCTGGTAATGAACCAGATACTAGTGCAGTGATGCCAGTGTAGACCTTATACAGTAATGTATGTGCTCTTCTACTTAGAACCTAGCAGCTGTGTTCTGTACAAGAACACAGCTGTTCTGTTGTTCTGTTACGACAAGGTGTAGGATGTAAGATTAGCATATAAAGATTAATGTCCTAAAGACTTGTACTGGAATTATTACCCATTAAGCAATGCTTGGGTCAGTAGCAGTGTTGCTCTCCACCAAAGATCTTTCAAGATCTGATGGTTGCTCTCCATGAGAAATTGCTAGAAAGAAAGAGTTACAATATTTCATTAGCTGCATGAGACACCAGGCACTGGAAAATTCTATTATTGATCCCAAGTCATGACTCATAACACCATGTGAACTCTTTGAACATGTAAATACCACTAATTGTCATATTGCTGGATGTTTTAATGTTTCAAAATTGTATCTGCGATACCTTCCTAAAAACCACTGATATGGTTTAAAAAATTTTCGTAGCATTGTAGCAGGCTAGGTTAAAGCTAGATAATCTGAATTAGGATTAGAATCAGAATCACATTTATTCGCCAAGTACATTTCATGTATAGTACAAGGAATTTACTCTGGTGTACTTGGTGCAATAAAAACATTCTACATATACAGTATCATACACAAACAAGACAAAAGACTGATTCTGCTTTTAATGGACTGATGTTATCTTCCTGAGGGAAGTTTATGGAATACAGTAGGTGGTAACCTCAGTGGCAGATGACAGCCAATGAGTCAGAGAAACAAAACCTTTATAAACAATATGGATGTGGTTTAGGTCCAGGTGTGGGTCCAAGTATTCATATAGATTTAATGGAATCTTTTAGTTTTTTGATGTATTTATTATATACTGTATATAGTATTCATGACATTAGGCTGATCTGGGGCCCTGTGTTCAATTCCGGACCTAGTTTACTGTCTGCATGGAGTTTTTTATGTTCTCCCCGAATTGTGCTTTCTTTCCATAATACAAATACACACTACTGGGTTAATTGTTTCCTGAGAAAATTGGCTGTAGTGTGAGTATGGGTGTGTTTGTGTCTATGTGTCTGCGATGGACTGACATCCCATTCAGGATGTATCCTGCCTTGTGCCCATTGCTTGCCTTGCGACCCTGTATCGGATAAAGCAGTTATAAAATGGGTCAACGGATGGACATTATCAGCATTAGCCTATCTACTGCATTTCTAAGCACTTAATTAAAAGTGTGCATTTGTGTGCATCCTGCAATTTTAAATTGCTTAATTCTCTTCATTAAAACAAATTGGCAAACATTTTTTTCTATTTATTTAAACTTTAATAGAACCTCTAAAGGTATGACCTTTTCCTAACACTTCTCTCATTGGTACTGTATATTGCAAAGATTGAACCTAAAGACATTTAAAGGGTCAGGTCACGAAAAGTCTTCATTCAGCATTTCCAAAAGATGTCTGAATAACGGTTTTTCCATAGATTAGACTTTTTATACTTACTTTTTGCTCAGTCACATTCAATTATATAGTCTAAACCTGAAGCACCAACCATTTTCATAATATACTAATCTTTCAGGCTAGGGTTAGGGTTAGAGAATCAGTGAAACTAGACCTTAATGAACAATACAGATGTGGTTTGAGTCCTAGTACCATTACAGATTTAGTGGAATAGGTTAAGGTTAGGTTGTTAGGTTTACTATTAGTGACATTTCAAATTTGAAGTTTCCATTTGTGTCTATTCTGCAATGCTAGATCTTAGGGCATTCATCCTAATGTTTGACTCTGTGACTGGTTTGTGATATTCAGCTGGATATTAGAGAATGCATTTGGCAGGTGCTTAAAGATATTCCCATACCATGAATGCAATTTTACATTCTGTGATTAAATATGTGTTCTGTGTTTGTCTTGGCATTTATGATAACACATTAGGTTAGCCAGGTTGTAATTGGATAGCAAAAGGCCCTCGATAATGATTTAAAGCATGGTTTTGCAGTGCTATCCATAAGGGCTTGTCTGTTAAATAAACTCATTGAACTGTGCTGTGACTTCTCACATCTCTGTGCAATCCATTTTTGTTTTGTTTGTTTTTTTAGGTTGTCATATTGTTTTGATAATTAGATGCAGAATTTGTGGATGCCAGAAATGTTTTTTTTAAATAAAGAGTAGAAATGTACGCTCTCATACCATGTGGAGTTACCCTGAAATAGGTGAACTGAGGAGACAAACGTCAAGAGAAATCGATGAACGTCACCAGTCTACAGAAAACACATATTGTTGCCATAATGGCAGAGGGGAAATACAGTAGGAAAACATAGGCAGATTATAGCTATTCATGGCATGAACTGTCTGAGTCTGCAGGATTTAACTGATATTGGCAAACAAAGTCATTGCCCCACCTTTTAGAGCTCACTTGGGTTTCTCATTTTCACTCAGAGGGCTGGGAAGTTGCCACCTTTAGTGTTGATCATCATTATGAGTTGGACATGTCAGGAACTACTTTGGGGATGGTAGTTTTTTTTTATCTGTGTGTCAAAGATTACAGCTTGCCATGTGACCATTTTCTTATGTTTAAACAGACAGCAATTTTCTCTACTTACAACAAAGGAACAATAAAATTAAAATTACATGTCAGCTAAACATGTTGAACATGGGGTGAGGGAAAAACACAGCTAAACATTTTAATTTGAGGCATTTTCCCATTAATTTTTTGAAAAAAAACTGTAAATGTTCAGTTTCCCAGTTCACCGGAGCTATGTTCTGTTGGTGTTTATGTGTTAAATTACCAGAATAAATATTACCTATGAACATTCGTTGTTTAGCCTAAAAAGTGATTAAATTGTTGTCTGTTTTCAGAATGTTTATAGCATGTGTCCCGCAGCTCCACCAAAAGGGAAGAAATGCATCCTGCTTTATAAGAGCAGAGACACTTTTATGGTGCAGACTACAGTTACCCAAAGTAAGGCTGAAAACAAAAGAACATTAAGATTGTCATTCCGCCAATGAAAAATCAACCAAATATTCTTACTTTAAACTTTAAAAAATCCTTTAACAGGGTTGTAGATGTTTTCCCTAAATCAAAGAGACAATACATTTTAATATTAAATAAAGGCTTAAATGTGTGGTAACAGTGACACCTACAGTTATCATGTTCTTTCTGTGCATAGAATAGATGTACAGTGCATACATTTTTTTACCTCCATTCCAACATTTTCTAGTAAAACCCTTTGTGTAAGTGGAGCAAGTTTAATTTATTTTTTCCTTAAATATGTTATTTCCTTTATTTCAGGGAGGCAACATGTCTTTGTGTACCTGGGTTAGTTTTGTAAATAATGCAGACACCAACACCAGTAAACCTTCGACACATACTGTAACTGGATTTTAGAATAAACTAAATTTTACTTCTGACTTTTCTCGCCCTAAACTACCATGTGAAAGATTTGCATTTAGATTGCTGTTATTAGTCTGTGATTTTGATTGAAATACACATGCTAACTTGTTTCCTTTGTTTTTCAGATCCAACTGTTATTACTGTACCTCCTTCTAGTATGGATGTGACAGTTGGAGAAAGCATAGTTCTTCAGTGCCAGGTGTTGCATGATCCATCTCTTGATATTAAATTCACATGGTTCTTCAATGGGCAGCCCATTAATTTTGGAAGCCATAAAGGTTACTTTGAAAAAGTTGGTGGTGTAAGTATATGCAGCCTTCTGTTGTTTTTGCTTGCTATTCTGGTTAGCCATTTTCCTCATACAGTTTTGATAGTCTTGCCAGGTAAATGTAATAGACTTCATCCAATGTCTGTGATATTACCTTGTGGTTGTCAAAGCACAGCACATACTGTATGGTAACAGAAACAGTGTGATGCATAATGAATATACAGAGTGGAACGAATTTTGCCATGTAGTAAATTACTACTATTTTATTTATGACTCTGAAGTTAGAGGAAAGCTTATCAGGAAAACAGTCACATTGTAATTGGAAAATAGAAGAAAATAAAAAGCAGATGTATTTGTACTAGATAAGTACTTCTTTCACATCTACTGTACCTTCCCTTCTGTAATAATCATATATATTGTTGTAGGGATTAGAAAAGGGTCATATATATAATATGTATGTGTGTGTACTGGAATAAAACAAAGCATTTAAATTGTGTTTTTTCTTTACTGTGGTGTGGAAGGTTATCATCATTAATTCACTGCAGAAATTACAATGGTTTGGGGATTTGCAACTGAAACCCTTAGTTGGGTTTTTCATTTTATTTGTATTGGAGAACTTAAGAATTTCAAGCATTTTAATCATAATTAGGTTTTCCATTGCCATAATAAATTATCCCCCTTTCCCATTAAATTCCTTTTATGCAATTCTTAATTGAAACCTCGTGAATCCTGTTAATCGTACTGCCTTGGCCAGGTTTAGTTTATTATTGCATTTGACACTCTTATGCTTTGCCCTGATTAAGAGAGGAGACAGATTGGTAACCAATATTAGAAATACAAAAGGGCAAATAAATGTTCTTTGAAAATATAAGTGTTGATACCACAGGACTCAAACTTTCTTTTACAATTTAATAATATAACTTAAGAACAGTCATCTTTCTGAGATCATTTGTGTACTGAACCTGTTAAAATGAATTAATCTACAGGTAATGCCAAGACACATACAGTACATTCCATATGCATACACTGTAGCAATTCAATTACTTGATGCAATGCAGTACAGAAATGCACATGTGAAATATGATTATTAAATAACTAATTATGGTTAACTTCAATATCTCTAAACTTAATGCATTACACTGCAAAGAATTAAGGACAAGCACATAATATTTATGGACAAATATATAAACAGCAACTGAGAATAAGCAATTTTGAATTGTTCTGAAAGCTACCATTATGTTATATCAAAAGCTTTGGTTTTCTGGTTTGTACAGTATGTAGTTTTTAAAGTTCTCTTTGTCCGTGGTGAAAAAAAAAGGGTTATGTGAAATAAACTACAAATACAAAATAATTCCATTTACATTTTCTCTTCGTTTCTGTTGTTAGCAGCACTCTGCAGGAGATATTATGATTCGAAATGTACAGCTGAGGGATTCTGGGAAATATACCTGCGTGGTGCAGACAAATGTTGACAGCATTTCTGCTGGGGCTGATCTTATTGTCAGAGGTAATGTATACATTTTATTTATATGTGTTTTTTGTGCCTGCTATTGTTTTTTGTACTTACAGAGAAGTACTGCTGAGACCACATACAAATCCTTTGCTGGCTTAGAAATGGACCACATACAGTATACTAGCTTTCAGTTTTGGGAAGTGGAAGAACAATTATTAAATATATTTCCAAAATTAATTAAATATATAGATTCAATATGTTGTCCATATGCCCTTTTTCATTCATCTTTAAGTTGTTTTATAAGGTCAGCAAGAATTATTGATCGTGTTGAATGGTCATTTTTTAATCCACAAAGTTACATATTCTGATTCTGTGATATAAATAGATCACTTAAAGAACATTATTAATTGTAATTGTTATTAATTGTTAGAAGTTTGAGGAATTTGTCAAAAACTGGTAGACAGTTATATCTCCCATATAATTTCGTTAAATGAATGAGAAATAGACTACTATAAATGCCAAATACAGTATATAACAGTCTTACCACCTTGAATTCTGTTATCATCCATACATTAAGCAAAGCTGGATCTTATCAATACTGACGTAGGGAACTTGTAAGGAAAACAAGATTGCTATGTAAGTGGTAGAACTGTATGTTGGTTCACCGGTTGGTGGTTCTCTTTGATCTGTAAATCCAAGTCAGTGCCCCAGTATGGTGATGAAGACATGGTGCTGTAGGAGGTTTTGTCCTATGGATTAGAGCTTAAACCAAGATTCCAACAATTTGTCAACAAAGATCTTTTGTCATTATTCATAAGAGTAAGGGTTTTATCCCCTTAATTTCTCGCTTCTTAACCTGATGTGCTCTGCGGTAAGCCTGTCGCTGCATAATGCCTGCTATGATTCACTTCGGTGGGGGCTACACTTGTTTAAAATGGGTCCCCACCTATAAAACACGATGCGATACTTTGAATTGTAAAGTCATAAAGATGTACACAATTATTTTTATTAATTATTATTATAGACAAACATGTAACACTTACCATCAGTTCTTTGTGAAACCTGCCAAAAGTGCTTTTACATTTACAAAGAAATATGAGCTGTAAATGGTTATGATTAATAATGTAATAAAACATATTTTACCAGCTGTATACATGGGCTGGAGGCATCAATTAATAATGAGAGCACTCTTCCGTATTTTTACAACTATTGTTAGCTTCACTGTTCTCTGTGTTTTAGGTCCACCGGGTCCACCAGAAAGCATAAGAGTAGAAGAAATCACTGATACGACAGCTGTGCTTTCCTGGAGGCCAGGCCCTGATAATCACAGTCCAATTACCATTTATACCATCCAGGCAAGAACTCCATTCTCTGTGGGCTGGCAGGCTGTCACAACAGGTAGGCACTAAATTTAGAAGGGCCTGAAACCAGCATTCACTAGATGTGACAAAGAAATTAGGTTCCTTCTTCCTTAAGGATGCTTTTTTTCATCCAAACTATACGCAACTAAATATAATAGAATAATTAAAATGATTGTACTCTGTTACCCTTTAAAATGTACATATAGTTTATAGTTGATATTCAGCCTGTTGTCAGAAATACCTTTATATTCCTGTTTAGTGTTTTGGGAACCTATCCAGCATACAAAGCACATGGACACTGTTACAGGGCAAACACACAATTTAGAGACACCAGTTAACCTAACAAGCATGTCTTTGGAAGGTGGCAGGAAACCAGGGCAGCTGGCAAAAGTCCACATAAACCCGAGAAAAATATGCAAACTGCACACAGAAGTACATCTTAATGGAAATCTTCTACTAAAATGTTTAGAAGTATACAAAGTATCATATATGCCATTATTTATTTTATTGTATCATAATTACAGCAATAATTTACATAATACAGTACTTGAATTGGAGGCTAACCTCACATAACAGGAATCCCTTTCTGTAACAGCAAGCATTTAGAATGACTGCTCCTGCCTAAGTCATCATGAGGCAAACTTTCAACTGCCTTGTAGTTTCTCTGCAACTAATGCATCTGTGTATTCTGTCCAGTTATATGTCTATATAAGTGCATATCGTGGCATTTTTTTAACGCTGAAGCACCTTCCTGCTTATCTTTTTCTTACATCGGTATTTCAATCAGAGTAGGGCCAGCCAGTAAGTGCATCTCTTGTGGTTTTTCCTCAGTTCCTGAAGTCATAGGAGGCAGACAATTGAGGGCCACAGTGGTAGACCTAAACCCATGGGTTGAGTATGAGTTCCGGGTGGTAGCCAGCAATGCTGTTGGGATTGGGGAACCAAGTAAACCTTCAAGAAAAGCAAGGAGTAAAGAGACCCGTGAGTTTTTTTTTCATTCACTAACTGATTTTGCTAGCTTGTTTGGGCTAAACAGTATTCAAAACATGTTGTTCCAGAGCCAGGATTGTTTTAATCATGAAGCAAAGCACCACAAATGAGTGTGTGCACATTTGTTTTATACTTTGCCTTGCTATTTTCAATGCAAATACCAAACCCTGTAGTTTTCAACATAACCATTTTCCCTAGTTCACTTATTTTGCATGGCTGCATAATCTGTGGGAAAGAAAACTGTTCATGAGTGCCCAGATAAATACTCTTCTGCAGCTGTACAGTACTTTCCTGCCTGACTTCTTCTGTTACACAGGAAGGTTATTCTCTATTTAAACCTGGGCCACTTCTGCATACACCAGTTGGTTTAAGTGTAGGCTGATTTGCCGTTATTCATACTGCACTTTAAACCTACTGTAAATTGATTATCTTTTTGAAGTGAGAATGAATAAAACAAAACTCAGCAGAGTTTAACAGAGGATTAAAAATAGGCTTCTCTTCTCCCAGTTCCGAAGGTCACCCCGTCTAATGTAAGTGGAGGTGGCGGCAGTCGCTCTGAATTAGTGATCACTTGGGAGGTAAGAAGACCACTGTATTATACTTTTACCCTTTGAATTAAAGCTAGACCCCATTATTCTCTGTAGATCTTGGCTTTTGTAGGATTAATAACTACAGTCAGACTTAATATATGGAGTTTCATTTTAAGGAAGGAGAAGCAATAAATGGTATTATCGCCCAAGGGGAGAGGAAAATGCCTCTGAGGTTTAATAATCTAATTAGACTGAATGGTTCTTCCAAAGTTACAAGCAACTTTCCAAAGGCCTTTTAGGCCTTTTTTTTCCTTTCAGTTTCCTTTTTTTTCAGCAGCCTCAATCATTTATCATGGATGGCAACTGAAAAGGGGGTTGCCGAAATTATTAATTCACAGCTGGTAGAAAAAATACCTCATTTTGAATAGGCAGAATTTGATCATGTAATTGGTGTATCCCATTAAACTGTAATTCCTTAGAAACACAAAATACATGTTTGTTGAGCCCACTATTTATACATAATTCATTTTAAACCGTTTTAACACACAGTGACTACTAAGGTAACAACAGAAACTCTTCTGTCAGCAGATGTTAGTGTGTGTGTTTGCATATGCTTTAAGCTTTTTTTCCCCCTCACCTACCAACACTTGAACTCCGTTGGGCCATTTAAGTCACATCAAATCAAGGATTCT
This sequence comes from Atractosteus spatula, assembly GCF_055471065.1. Classification (NCBI taxonomy): domain Eukaryota; kingdom Metazoa; phylum Chordata; class Actinopteri; order Semionotiformes; family Lepisosteidae; genus Atractosteus; species Atractosteus spatula. The sequence goes on from NC_142710.1 coordinate 51,482,369, forward strand.
GACAGTCTAGCAGGTCTGGGCAGTTAGCTGCCTTGAGAAGGATGGCCATGTTCGTTAAGAGTTTGTCACATTGGCAGCAAAATGCTAACTGGTGTCAACACTTGTTTTTCATCTATGCAATAGGATATAATGTACCCTTTCCATGTGGCAGTCCCTCTATTTAGCAATTAGAGGTTATACTAAGTGTAGGGAAGACTCCAACCTTTTGCAGGAGTTTTGGGAGCAAAATTCACTTCACCATTTAGTCATTTTAGATTTTATTATAAAAAGGACTTGTTACTGCACTTCACCTTCTGTTGCTCATAAGGAATATCTTTGTTGGATGTCCTAGGCAGGTGATTAAATACAAAAATAATTAATAAGAAAGGAAATGTTAAAATACGTAGGTCAATTTAAAAACAAAAGTATAGCTAGGTGTCCACAGGATTTAATGAGAGACCTTTCTGAGAAGCTGCCTGATGTTCCCTCAAATTGTGTAAAGATAAAACTGTCAAAAATAGTTGTATTGAATAGTTCAGATTTTCTGGATTAAAAGGGAATATGCAAATTAGTGGGAACCTTTTGGAGAATAAACCTGAAGTTAATGGCTGTTGTTTTTCACACAGCCTGTTCCTGAAGAGTTGCAGAATGGGAGAGAGTTCGGCTACGTTGTTGCCTTCAGACCACTAGGAGCTACAAGCTGGATGAAGGCAGTAGTGCCTTCTGCTGATGCCTCAAAATATGTTTTCAAAGATGAAAGCATGCCACCATTATCACCTTTTGAAGTTAAAGTGGGAGTTTACAATAGCAAAGGAGAAGGTCCCTTTGGATCCACAACCACCATATTCTCTGCAGAAGAAGGTACTGTAGCTGAACATCTTTTAAATAAAACTATCTGAAAGCACACAGTTTACAGCATGGGCAGTAAACTCTTGATCTACTTTCATATTACAGAAAGTTATTATGTACATACTGTAACATCTGCAAAAGTAGTAATTGAGTTTCTAATAGTTTTCCCTCTTTTGTGGCAACTTGTTCAGAAATTCAATTATCAGTATCATGTTACCTAATACCCTGTAAATCTATACAAGTACCTTGATATACATTAATCATTCACATTTAGTACTTACTGTATATTGTAATTAACCATAGAAACGGTGCAGTCATTGCTAAACCATTACAAGCATTTTCCATGTCTATATAAATTTATGATTTAACTGACTTTGCACATGCTGTTGTTTTCTTTGAAAATTAACACACATTATGTCAATGTATAATGTATTTATTAATGTTTCAAAACCAATTATCTCGCTGTAGTTGTGTTTTTTTTCCCATTTTAACAAGAACCCTATAGTGGCATAACTGCAGATTAATTTCTTGATCTTTAAAATTACATCCTTTTTCTCAATTAAATCATGTATTATAAACAGCAGTGATCTTGTTTTAAATTGATAGCTTTCTTCTTTTGTAAAAAAAAAATTGTACGTTTGTCCTTTCATGAATCTTTCCCTTATCATTTATTTTGGATCATCCAAACTAAAACTGATCCGTGATCAAACAGATGATCAGCTGTCTTGTAGGGTTGACTGAGCCCGACAGTGTTTTTTATTCATTATTGTTATTTTAACCTAGAACCCGGCAGAGCTCCAAACAAAGTGAGAGCGAAGAGCCTGTCTGCTTATGAAATTGAAGTTTCCTGGAAACCTATCCCCTGGAACACAAACAGAAGAAGAGTTTTGGGATATGAGGTAAGAACGAAGTGGTGCATAACAGCCATCTTCATGCAGTTAACTGCATTATCTAGTGAACGTCGCCATGTAGCTACATGTCTCTGTGTGAGAGAGATGTGCCATAAGGCTCTGCTAATAATGGAAACTAATAATTGAGTACCAGAGGAAACATTATGTCTTATTCTGTTTCATAATTTATGGGACTCAGTGGTTTCTTCTGTTTATACAGCAGGAATTTGAAGTACCAGCTGATTATGTATTTTCGAGCGTAGCATCTAATTGAGTAAAAATGTACAGTAGGTTGACTCTATTGGCATATTGGAGAGCGATACACTTCATCAAGAGACAAAATATTGAGTTCAGTCTCCAAAGACTGTTGGCTAAAAGTAGGGGAGGCTTTCTTTAATGTAATTGCTTTTTAATAGAGTACAGTACATCTAAATTGAAAGATTCAATCTGTGAGGCACTGTGGTAGTTATGTACAAAATAATAGTTATGTTGCTCAGTAATCAAATATATATTTTCTGTGGTTTATTAAACATAAGTGATTAGATATATCCAGGTAAATAGCCAATAAATTACAATCTTTCTTGTAAATATTTTTTCTTCATTGTATTGACGTCTTCATGCACAATGACACACAGTGATACACAAGGATATCATGACTGTCATGGGCATTGTAGAACTCTCATAATTCTGGCAACATATATGAACAACGTATATGACATGGGTCTAAACATTTGGTAATTATAGGAATTACTCTAATACAAATCTGTTAAAATACTACTTCTGCTAACTTTCTTTATAGCTGAGATGCTGGGCAAGCAAAGAAAAGGAGGAGACAGCGAGGGTTGTGAGGACGCAGGGAAACAGAACATCTGAGGTTATCCGTGGATTGAAAGGAAACACTCTGTATTACATTACTGTGCAAGCTTACAGCACAGCAGGAGTGGGACCAAGCAGCAATATTGTGAATGTGACCACCAGAAAACCACGTGAGTGTCTGCTTTGCGATTGTTTTTCACATCTCAATAATGAAAATGTGCTTTTTTCCCCAAGTGTGGGAACCACTGCTTCTTAACGGAAACAAAGATGGTGCCATTGACTCCATTTAATTTAGATTTTGTGACAAATCTAATTCCACAAACCAAACACAGCCGTACTTAAATCTTTTTCATTTTTTTTATAAAGTGGTCCCAGTGGACCTCTCTCTCCATTTTCTGTGTTGTATCTCAAAACTAATGAATTGCTCTTCATGCCCTTAACTTAGATTCCTGCTTTGAACATAGCACTAAATGATTTATAAATCGAAAAAATTAATCTTCTTACCAAATCAGAACTATTTGAATTAACTTAAGCAATGACATGTATCATAGTAACATGAATGCAGGTATGGGTTTGCAGAATTTCTGAATGTTACAGATAGAATTACTACACAATGCCAGTTGTGTTTTGAAAGACTAAAAAACATTTAAAATATAGATTGATTAAATAATTAAATGAAAACTCCAGCAGGTCTCTACCAGTTGCAGAAACAAGATTAACTTGCGTAGTTTATTTTTTTCGCTTGCTTCTATTATCATTTTGTAGAATATGCTATTAAAGTGGGGATATGAAAAGACATTCAGGTTTTTTTTAATGTTTATTAAATGCAGAAACTGGGAAAAGAATCTGTATTGCCAGGAATTGTCTGTATAGCTCCAGGACTCTATTAGCCAAGCTGAAGATGCCAGAAAACATGACTCTACCCCCAGAATTTTGTTGTTAGAGTAGTTGTCAAAGGGGTTCTGAATTCAGTGTAACCTTATAGTCATATGGATGTCATCAATTTAACTATGATTGTGGTGATGACATTGATTCAGTAACAACTTCTCAAAATATAACTCAATATGTTTTCCATTATTATTTTATTATGCATTTTCAGTAAAATAGGTTTTGCTGTTTTTCAGCACCTAGTCAACCACCTTTGAAAGTTATGTGGATTACGTTAAACTCCAAAGTCATATTAAACTGGGAACATGTTAAAGCTCTAGAGAATGAATCAGAAGTCACAGGATATAAGGTAAGCTGGTGCTATTATAGTTTTCTTTTATTACTTGCTTTTTTCATAAAATAGATTCCTCTCAAAGCCAGGTATATAGTTTATGTTGTTTCACATTGTACTCTGTACATCTCATATAATTCAGCTACAATTGGAGGGCGCATATCCTACAGATCAAAGATTAACACATCATTCATAACACACATCTGCATGTTAGGTTTGCTTGTTACAGTGCGTAATTTTATCTTCTCTGAATTGCTCAGTATTTCATTTTGTCTTGAACTTTTCAACAGTTAAAATTTGCTCCTTAACTTTTAGGTGCTATACAAATGCAACAAACAAAGCAGCACCAATGTTGTAGAAACTAATACAACATCCGTGGAACTTTCATTGCCTAGTGATGAAGAGTATATCATACAAATCAAGCCTTTTAGTGATGGAGGTGAAGGGAGGAGCAGCAAGCAGATAACTATTCCCAGAATATCAGGTAAATTGTTCTGATACCAGAATTAAGTTACTGTCCAGATCTTTACTCTTGAGCACCAGCGAATGCAGTCCAGTAGATCAGATCTTAGTTCCTGGTTCTGGTGTACTGCTGATTCTACACCACATTTTCATTCATGCTCAGGATTCAATTACGGACTCTAATTAAATGGGAACTGCAACACTATTTTTATATTTTAGGGTTAGAAAGAAGGAGCATTGATGAGTGCATTTCAAACCACAATTGACATCACAAAATAGACAACATTTCCAGGTATGCACAGCAATTCTGTGCAATTTAGAACGAGGCAACTGCACTTCCAGTAAGGTGAAGCGGCCCTATTACATTGTATACTAGCAAGTTTGTGAATGCATCCCTTTTAATCCAATAGAAATATCGCTCTCAACTTTGAGATGTTTTGTTCAACAAATACAACTCACTTGTTAACTCTGCATGCAAATCAAGTTAAAACATTTCTGGAGTGTACTTATTCACTCATCCAAGGCATTACATCAGTTATTACGGTGACTAGTGAACAGGAAGGGCCACTTCACCTTGCAGTTCTCATAAAATTTTGCTCTTGCCTGTGGTGAGACCAGGGGTTTGCGACAATTTGATGACTATGCAGTTGTTCCACAAAGTTCACAGAGTTTTTGTGCTTATTTCAGGAGTTTGTAAAATTTTGCGACACCGTCAATGAATTTATTTTGTTACTGAGATTTAATAACCGGTCTGTGAAATTGGGACTGCAGTTCTTCTTTAACCACTTCACTTGAACTCTTTGCTTGAATAGACTTTTGTCTTCACATTTTGGCATCCAATGTATCCAGCTATATGTCTGTTTTTATGAAGAAAGTTGCCACTGCCCAGTTTTCCCTCATATTGATTCAGAGAATAAATTTCAATACCTTATCAAACCACTCTTAATGGCTTAATAGTTAATGCTGTACACACATAGTTAAGCATATCACTTCATCACAAGTATCCAAAAAGATAATTTGGTAATTGTCAATTGTCGGCAAATGCTCCTATTTAAACTAAGTTAAAACACTGTAAAACATATGAGTATTGCTTTGTAGTGCTTTTTCCTATTTTTACTAGAAACACATTTGCCTGTTATATTTTCTCTAATGAATATAACTACTTTTTTATGAAAAAATGTCTTTTTTTATTCACCGTTCTTTCCTAACTTGTTGAAGTTAACTTCTCAAAATTTGCACATCAGTCTCAGTTAATAAGGTTTTATATTGTGGCTGTTTGTTCAACCTATCTTCACAAGTATAACCAAAATGGTCTCTTTTCTCTGCTTACAGGTCCAAAAGCCATTGGTTCAGCTTCCAAAGTCTCCACTTTATCAGCACTAAGTACAATAGCACTCTCCTTCACAGCGAGATCAACATTATGACAAAAATATACAGTGGACTTTGCATTTAATGAGGAGGTGGCATTATAAAGACTCATAAATGTACTTAAACTACCAACTAATCTTGCTGATCTACATAGGTCCTATGTTTAGACTTCAAACAAAGTACCACAAAACTGAAAAACCTTCAAATTTAATCTTGAGTTTCCATGCAGAACCTGAAATGCACTGAAACATCTTTAATATGTTCTTACCAAAGCAGCTTTCATAAAATGTTCTTATATGCATATTTTGTATGACTTATTTAGCTTTTTATAGATTTAATTAAATAAATTGAGAGGGAGGTTTCCTTTTTCACTCTCTTGGAGCAGCTGTTGTGTAAACAGCAAACAGCTGCCCAGTGTAAGTAAGGATAACTTTCTCTGTATAGTAAGTGCTTAGAAGTTTGATTGTTACTCATTGAATACCCAAAGCTGCCTGTCACTGTTTTGGAAATGCCATGATCCACCTATTACAGTGTTTTACAGTGTGCAAGAAAAGTACGTTAACTATTCCAGTGTCACCAACAGGTGACTAGATATAGTTGAAATTACCTTCCATAAAAAGCCCCATTGCAAAACTATGTAGGTATTATATTCAAGTGCAGATCAATGAGAATCTCTGCCTGCGCTGAAAGGATGCCTTGTCCTCAGATGCCTAAAACGCTTTAATAATTTCTAAAGACTTTAAAAATAGTCTTGCATTGTACTCTGAGTGTTTTCTACTGGGTAGATGAAAGTTGACTATGGTATATTGATAGCTACCATTATGTGTGGTAGCTGTGCATGTGAGTTGAGTATTTAATTTAAGTTTGACTATGTTTGCAAAATTAAAAGGAGCTAACACATTGCAATTATGGCATTTACTATAAGAAGCATGAACATTGACTAATTTAAGATTTCCCCACTTTATTTCATCTATCTATATACTGTATGAAGATGTCTTCAGAGGAGAAAAAATGTTTTTTTCTCAGTGTGCTATTTCTTCTGTACAAGTCAAAAGTGTTTACTGTACACAAGGGAAAAAATGTACTTCATCAGTTTAATTTATTTCAAGTTCCAAGACTCTACATCTTTAACCTGTTCTTGGGTAGCTCCTAAAAGAAAAATAGCTCTTTTACTGATCATTTGTAAAGCAAATGAAATGCATTCATTTTTCCTAATGGTGAAAGGAAAGAATACTTCACTCTTCTCTGCACTTCCATTTTCTTCAATTTCATTAAGCATTGCGATACATTTATCACAAACTGCCATGTTCACAGCCAAGCTGCCTGTTTGAATGTTTTCTTAATACAAGTGAAGTGGTGATCCCATTGTTTTTGCTTTTTTTTCTCTTGAAGCTGGTGGTATCTGTTTAAAACCAGGCCCTACATAGTGTTTAGGTTCTTTCTTTGCTTTTTGTATACTGAAACTGGTATCCTCAGGATCTTTTAGAGCCTTAACTTGCACAGAAAGAAAAATGCATCATTATTATTATTTTGTTTTTATGTTTTTGAAACTACAGCAAGTTAATGGACATGGGATGTCGCGACGTTGACTGGCATTATTTATTGGCACAGTACACTGTAGATGAACTGTACAGGTCAGCATTAACGTATTGTGTAGACTACTTACACCATACTTATAGAGCTGAGGTTCAGTGGTGAGTCATGTATACAGTAAGTATAAAACAACACCATATATTTTACATCTGATAACATTATGGGTTTTCTACCTGCAGAATTCAAAGATAATAAAATGCTGCTGGGTTTCTCTTTCTTTCCAATTTGTTGTATGATGAGGTATGAGACTGGTACAGTATGTACAGTAACTTGTTTTTTGGTGAAGTACAGGTAGTGTTTAGGACCCAAAGCAACACAATTTAGGGTATAATAACTGTTAGAAAACATATATAAATATAATATATATGTTGAGGTCTAGGAAAATGTGTAATGTACCTTTTGTATTCTTCAGATAATGAATATAGAAAGAACTTTATATTAAAAGGAAAACTTTCTTATAGTCTAATTTCCTGTGTTTATATGTAAAAATGCATTTCTTTTTTAAATGTTTCATACTGTAAGTAAATCTTATTCCGCATGAAAGTATCAGCTTTTCTTTCTTCCATTTTGTTGATCAATTGAAAGCTGAGGTTTCTACATTTGAATTCAGGTGGCAGGGTAGAATTGGGAAAATACTGTTAGATTCTGACTTTTTTGTCCTGCAGGCTAAGGCCAAAAATGCCTTCCACTCTTTATTAAGTATCTTGGAAAGTACCCTTGCTCTCTTCTAGTAGTGTATTGGAACTTTTACTATCAAAGGTCTAATTAATGTATTTTTTTTAATCTTCTAATAATTGAGTTACTGAATAAATATCAATCATTTTTAAACATGTTTTCCATTTGTTTTGCTCACTGTGTTTCTGAGTGGGGTTCCTGTGTGGTACATCTGGCACAAGAGGTCACAGGCTGAGCTGTACAGTCTAGTCCTCACCAGTGAGAATACAAGATATCATTAGACAACTGTGACCCGGATTTGCCAAGCAGCAGTGCAAAGCTGACCTAATTCTCCCCATAGGCACTGTGGTATTTGCAGCATGAAAAATGGCAAATGTGTCTGACAAGTGCATATTGTGCAGGAAATCATGCACAGTTCTCAACCAGTGGTTTCCTATATGAGATTGTGTTTCAAATTAAAACCATGCAGCATAAACTGTGTTTCTATGCTGGAAAATACACATTTTGGAAAAACACTGGGCTAAGGCACCAAATATATTAGTCTATAAATAGTCATATATGTGTGGTAACATGCTTTTACTTAGCTATACTTTTTTAAAGAATTTACCCAGAGTATGTAGTATTTATTTTTAAGAAAGTATAAATAAGTACCCTAGTGTAAATGGAAATTTTAAAGTATGGTCTTTATATACATTCATCCTGCATTGATAACATTCTCCATTTTTCAAAAAGTGATTCAGTAATAACTGGTGGACAATAATGAGAAATGGGAAGTGAAGTTAAGAAATTGTGAAATAGATCACTTGGTTAATTATAAAAGAAACAGAAATAGGACTACATTCACTATGCCTGTTCAACTAAAGATACAGTACCTTGGTTAGATTTTCAATATTTTCAAGATATCTGATGTTACAGATATAAAACTACAACTGGTACTTTTGGATCAGAATACATTGATACATTATGAGTGCAGTATATGTTTTTTGGAAGAGAAAATTAAACATAGTGACAAAACCAGCCTTTTAAAAAACAAGTTTATCACAATCTGTACCATATATATATAACCTATATGTATGCATATACAGTATGTGTGTCTATTATACATTTTAATGTGCACAGTAGATTAAATACTTCACTCAGTGATAATATATGAAAACATCAATTTATTAATAGAAACATATTGATCCCACACTCAGCTCCAAAGAGAGAGAGAGATTGCAGCCCTCTCTACCTGGAATTCTGAATATTCTGTTTAGTTTTATTATGTATTAGGTAAGGCAAGATCATTGATATGGATTTTTGGCTGGTTAAATGTTTTTGATGTCTGTTTTTTTTAGTGCTGAGGCCCTGGGTTCAATCAGAATTGACCCTGGTGTCAGGGAGTACGTGTTTGTGTCTCTGTGAGCCCTGTGATAGAATAGTGTCCAGTCCTGGGTGTATCCTGTCTTGCGCCAATTTTTTGCTGGGATAGGCTCCAGCTCCTCTTGCAACACTTTACAAGATAAGTGAATTGGAAAATGGATGATTATCCATGACTGACTATGCTACACTCAAGTGACTGTTGCATAAACACTATATAACATCATTAGTGAGCAAGTTAATTGGTTAATTGGTGATGAGGTGATTAAGCTACCAAAAACACTAGCCTTTGCTCCAGTGAGAGCTCTCTCATACCATGGAACTTCCAGCAAGTTGGTGAACAGTGGATGTTCAGAGGAGTGCATGCCCTTTTGGCTTATCTGCTAAAAAGATTTTCACACGAAGCTGAGCTTTTAAATACTAGAAAATACAACATTTCTGTCATTTACAACAATTTCTTTTGATATCTGTTTTTAACATACAATGTGTTACATAGCACGAATCCTTCCTATTTTTTTATACCTTCTTCAATTGGATATCCTTTCGTCTTTGGACTGGGGCTTCTAAAAACTTTGGACTAGAAACTGGAGGTGGCAGGCCTGCACCAAACTCCTTTAAGGTACGTGAGACTCAAACACTGTTTTAGTTTTTGAATCACAATTTATCACTTTAGTTAGACTTTACGATTTTGGTAAGTACCTGCTTTTTTGTCTAAAGTTGCAGTAAGAAACTATTGTAGTCTTTTTATAGTATTGTAGTTTTGATGATTCACAGTATTTCTTTTTTCTTTTTAATGGCGGTTGTAAATACTTAATGGTTCACAGACAGACAGCTTGGCATTTAAGGTTGTTTGGTGGCTTTGGGTGATGGCTGAATTATGAGAAAAAATTGCAAAACTACTGTCGCGGGTCTGGAGGGGAGAACAAATGTGTTCTTTACATCCCAGGTTATACAGATATTAAAGTCTTATTTTACTGAATTTGTTTTTGAGTCTTTATAACTTCTGTTACATTACACATTCCTGTCAAATCAGAAACAATATGCTCCTCTAAGAAATATTGCAGAAAAGGATAAGTTGTTGCTTTGTTAAGTTTTGCAGTATACAGTAAATAATACATGTACTAATGATATAATTGAAATACAGCAAAAACAAAACAAATGTAATAGTATGCAGGAAATGTTTGTTAATTTGCCTTATTGTTGACCTAAATGGTACAGTAGTGAGCTCAGAAACATAGCTTTTCATTTCAGATAATGGCCTTTTGTAGAAAGAAATCCACCCAAATCTTAGGTTAGCCAGGTAAATCTATAACAAAAAGCACATATTTAATATTGTAAAAATCAGTAGTACATGCTGCGTATGATGTAAAATAGATACAAGTTGATTTTCTTTGTATATATGTACTGTACTACAGGGAATACCTAGGGCTGTATTATAAGAACAACAGTATACTTCTAATTTATTGCAGTGAGTAAAATTTGTTTTTATTTAATAAACCTAGCAGTAAAACTCAGTATGTTATTATTTAGCAAGGGCAGTATCCCCATTTATTGTGCTTCTACCTGCTTGTATCTTTGTCTTCACAAAGTCCACATGAAATCAGAATACCACATAAGGAGTAGTTTCACAAACCTTTTTCAGCCATGGTAGTCCAGGGGTAGTGATAATTAAGATCAGGGAAACCACAATAAAATGTAGAAACTCAAAAGTTACATTTTAATTTACTGAACATAACTTGGTTACATTTAAGCAAACCTAAATGCCAAATAAAATAGGCAAAGCAGCTAAATGAAAGCAATCTTGTCAATAGAACCCACAGAGATAGTGCTACTAAATTATGAAAACTGCAAATTTTAAAGGCGACGGCTATTAATACACAAATGAGCAAGATAAGATTTTTTTATTATGCCACAGCGCCAATCTGTTGACCAAAATAGTACACAGTATTCTAAATGATGTCTTACTTGTGCAGTACAGTTTAAGCATAACATCACTAGATTGATTCAAATTTAATGCTTTTAACTTTATACTGTATGTTAACATTGTTTGCTTTATGTAATGTCCTAAGCAAAAGGCTTTAATAATTAAGTGTATAAATCAAAATGATCGTTCAAGCTTTATATTCAGATGATTTTTACTTTGAAAAATACATTTTAAAGTATGTTTCTGGTATTATTAAATAAATCCCAATGGTAATTTGTATATTCTACATTATACCGTAGTTATAAACTCTACTGATAATTCATTTCTGGAGTGCATGCTGTTGCTGAATGCAAGTGTTTTACAGTTTACAGAATATTTAATATATAACATTCATAAAAAAAACTTCATAAAGTTTATTATAAATTCCCTAAATGTAATAAATTCATGCAATTACTGTGGAAAACATTCCAGAGTTACAAACAGAGTTCATAGATATGTCCATAGTGGATTACCTTTAAGATTTTCCACTGTAAATTTATTTAGGTAATAATTAAAAATTTATTTGTGTTATGTAAGGCTTTTCATCCCAAAGGATCTCAAAGTACTCTATGCAAAATAATAATCTGCTTCATCAATCACAGAAGTGCTACACCCACCTGGTGACACGCAGCAGCCATACTGTGCCAGCAGTCCCACTAAACTTCAGGTAAAGAAATGAGAAAAATGCTTCACTAATTGAATTAAGGGGGGAATCTGGATTTGCTGTGTTGTACATGATGAGGTTAAAAACCCCTACTCATCTGAAGCACTGGAAGTCCTATATCGGAGTGTCTTTGGTATGTGTTTCAGTCTATCACTTCAAATTTTGGCAATCACATAATTTTACTGTGTGTGTGTCTGTTTGAAATCCCCTACATTTTATTTAAAAGTACTTTAAAATCCACTGTACTCTGCATTGCTTATCATCATTCTTATATTACCAGATTATTTATTTATAAGGAAGAGAAATCTGAACTAGATGGTTACATAGGCATACAAAAGAAAACTTACTGTTAATTCACAGCTGTATCCACTTGTGACATTGAACTGCTTTTGCACCCAAACTGTGTCTGAGACAAATAGTTGCAGTACTGGGAACAATTTGATGGCTCTTTCAAATTTCTGTATGATAAGTTTATACTCTATGGCGAAAGGCCAAATTTGAGTACAAGTCTCCTGGGGTTTGATTTTAACCTGTCACACAAGAGGAGCCTGGAGCTCCTTGTATTTGTGTGACATCTCAAAGTCAGCATGAACATCAGCTGGTTGATTTCATGCTGGCATTAAACCTACTGTATATGCTCACATTTTTTCTGGGATTCAGAAAAATCCCTTTTATCTTTCTCATTTCTAACACCTTCCTAGCAGTATCCCTTTTAATTAAAGATAAAAATACCTCAACATTTGGCTTTTAGAATTGCAATTATCTACACATAATTATGCATATGAGCATAAAATTAATGTATCCAATTCTCAATAATCCCTTATTAAGAGGCATTTTAAATATAACAATCTTTTCTAGTAATTTTACGACATCTTGTAATCAAAGATAAAGTTGACACAAAATGTACAGCATCGAACCTGGTTTCAAACCCAAGAATACTGCTTTTTGAAAGTGACTTACAGAGAAACTGTTAAAAACTGGAAAATACCAAAGCATTATTATTTGAAAAATGGTGTATAATAATAATAAACTTTTATTTATACAGTACCTTTACAAACCCCAGAACACTGAAGTGATTGCATTTGCTTGGACCATAACCCAACGGTAATGCTTTGACAGGTACATGGTACAGACACCTGTACCATATTACATCTTAATAGATGATTCTTATCTATCAATTAAACTATCATCTAGCTAAAGCTATCCATCCATCCATTTCCTAGCCACTTTATCCAATACAGGGCTGCAGGGGAGCAGGAGCACAAGGCAGGAAACACCCTGGATGGGACGCCAGTCCATCATGGGCAGACACTCACACCACAGGACCAATTTTCCCAGAACCCAATTAACCTACCAGTATGTCTTAGGATTGTGGAAGGAAACTGGAGAAAACATGGAAAAACAAATTTTATGCAGATAGCACCCCAGAATTTCAACCTAGGGCTCCAGTGATTTGAGGTACTGTCACAATGCTCGACGCTATCTCAAACCAATGCACATTCTTGTTAATTTCAATTAAATAACTTAGCAGAAACAGAACTACTGCCCAGTTACCTTTTGAAAACCAATGACAAATTAATGCTGCAATTCATGTTAATCAAAACAACAAGTGAGGACAAAGCACATTTTATTTCGTCACACAGTGTTTAATATGAACCTTTATCATTTAATCAAGAAATCTAATCATTTATGTGATCATTAGTGCAGCGGTCTTCAATTCTATGCTTTAAAAGAACAGGCAAGTACAATTTAAATGCAACAAATTATTTAGCTGATGTTTTATTATTTATTGATGTTTCTGAGTACATTCATGAAGCACACTTCAGGTTTATTTGATAAACTTTCAAGATTTATCTCTTCCAAATTAAAGTTCCTATTCGTTGTTAATATATTATGTTAAAAGGACACTGCAATTAAAAGAATGCTGCAGGTAACATGGTCCTTGTGTACAGCCATGAACCTGTATGTTAGTATATACACATCTCACTGTTACTACGAGTAACAAACCAATAACCAAAACCATATTCGGCTTATACTGAATTTAACAATTCTGCATGCCCTTGAGTATAGATAACAAGAAGCCCAACACTATAAATATTTTTTCTTTTAAAAATAGTTAACATCTGATATATTTAAATGCCTCCAAAACTATTTTCTCTAAAAAAAAAAATTACACCACAGAATCACCACTTTTATGAGCGGAAGACTGAAACAAGCAAAACCATAAGATTTGAAAGCCATAAAGAAACATTGTTAAAAATCAGAATTATCATAGGTGCAGGTTTTACTCTGGAAGCACAGGAGAAGATAAAAGAAGCTGTTCTTTAAACTTATAAATTTGTTAAGCATGAAGAGATAGAGGCGTAAATACGGAACACACAAATTCTTTTCAATCATAGCAGAGTACAATCATGACCACTTCCACTTCAAAACTAAGAGAAACTCATTCTAACCATATCTGTTCCAGAGTTCTAAGATTTTACTCATTTAAAAACTTCAATTTTTAACCTTCAATTAAAAATCTGTTAGTATGTGGTTTAGGTGTTTATTACATAGAAAAAAAATAAAGTTGTCAAATAATTTAACATTTAAGAAAATGCAGTAAAACAGACCACAGTAAAAAAATCATTTATTCCACAATCCACTATATCCTTAAGGTGTCAATTTGGAAACATATGCTTTGAACTGAAAAAAAGTAATATACATTTTTAGATTAATTTTAAAATGACAGACTTTAATGAAAAAATATGCCAGATTATAAGGTTCTTTATTAAAAAATAAAGATATTAAGAAGGGGTATATGAAAGGTGAAAGTGTTTAAATGCAAAGTGGGTCACCATTAGGCTTTACACTTCACTTTACCAGCTGTTTTTGTAAGTGTATATCACCAGGCCTTTTAAGCATAAACACATCACATCATATCCATTTTGACACTTGAGAAACAGTTGTTTCAAAATTATTTTTCTTCACTTCTGGTTTCATCAGCTTCTTCCTTATTCTCACTTGTATCTTCAGCATTTCCATAGCTCAGACCAGTACGTTTCAGGAGATAAACAGCAGCATGAAGCCCACCGACATTCACCCACACAGTGTGGGACTTCCGCCAAAGGTATCCCATCTTAGACACAGCCTAAAAAAAAAAAACATGCAATAAAAAGAATTAGATAGCATCTACCTCCTTTGTCTTAGTGCTGCGTTACAGTAATTCACAAGCACCTCTATTTGTCCTGTTGAATAACCTATTTCAAGATAACATCAACTTCCTTGGGTGGCATGGTGACACAGTGGTTAGCATTGCTGCCTCACAGTGCTGGGGTCCTTGGTTCAATTCTGGACCTGGGGTCCTATCTGCACAAAGTTTACATGCTCTCCCCAAGTTCACATGGTTTTCCTTCCACAGACCAAAGACCTACTGGTAGGTTATTTGGCTTCTGGGAAAAATTAACCCTGGTGTCAGTATGTACACTGTGTCTGTGTGTCTGCCCTGCAATGGACTGCTGTCCTGTGCAGGATATACCAAGCCTTGTGCCCATTACCGGCTGGAATAGGCTCCAGCTCCCCCATGACCCTGAATTAGAAATTAGTTTTAAAAAAAAAAAGTGATGGATGGGTGGATCAACATCCTTTCAAAGCATGGTTTCAATGCTGACAGTACTAGCTCAAGCAGAACAGAATTTCCTTTTTACTTATAGGCGCAGTAACAAAAAATCTAAATAGTAAAGGCTTTAAAAAATTGAAATCATAAAAAAGGTCACCACCTTAGCAAAGCATTTCTTGTCTTGAGTTAACAGCACAGCCTTCCCTGATCCTGGTCTGCAGACTCGTCCCATTTCTTTCAGGCAGGAAGGATATAAATCCCAGTTCTTCTTTTTAGAGCCCATTCTTCAGTAATCAAATACAATAATTAGTCAGATAATAGCACTGTAATTTCATAATATTACATGTATTTTCAAAGGGTTTAAAAAGTATTCCTTTAATAGGGGATTTTAAAAACATTTTATTCTAGGGAGGGCAAAATATACCCACTAAAAGTATTTTTGGGAAAATAATTAAAACAATAACCATATACTGTAGATACAGAACAACACAAGGAAATATTAAATAAAATTAGTGACAGACTTGTCTGTTAAATTAATTTTTAATATTATATTATATTTTAGCTCAGAACCCATTTATCATTTATGTATATGCCCTAGTGCTTAGGTGGAGCATAAAGTCTTAAATATTGTCTTGCTTAATGCCCAGTTACAATCTGGCACTCAATGCCAGCTGAAGGAAGGACAAAACACCAAAGTTCATAAGGCATAATTACACTATACTGATCAGCCCCTGTCGAAGTACAATTTGAAGTGCTGGGTACTGGACAAAAATAGCAGAAAACAAAATCTTCCTTTTAATTTTCTTATCACAGAGATTTATAAGTTCATCAGAAAAGTTGAGATAATGTCACTAGAAAACATTAAAGAAACCTAAGACATTGTGCTGTACATTTCATGTGTTGTTGTAAAGCTTTAATTGAGAAACAGAGCTATTGCCACCTGCTGGCACTCTCCTAAACCAACAGTTAATCATTTATAATTCTAACTTAACTGTGTGTGTGTGGCAACACTGTACGTGGAAATTCTAATACTGAATAATCTTGAAATGACTATTACCCTGGGAAATAAAGTAGATCTTAAAAAGCTGTGGATGTTTTTCATAAATATAACAAGTAAAATGCATTTTTTTACTGTTTTTGGGCAACTGCAGGTTAATCATGGTTTATTAAAAGGAGAGAGAATAAATGCAAATTCAAGTGAAAAACCTTTATTTGAAGCTCCTGCTTTAGACTAAGAACCTAGAGGTTTAAAGCTGTTCCATTTTTTTTTTTAAAGAAGCAGCAGTCAAGCACTTTACCTTTTCCCAAAAGGCATGTCCGTTATGATAATATCCACAGAGCCAGTCTTCATAGGAAGATTGCACAAGTCCCACTGTACAGTATCTATAGGTAGACCCCAGGCAGTACTGGATATAAAAGTACCAAATAACATTTCATACCAAATAATGCAGCAAAACACAATTTGTAGTATAGCTCGCCAAGTAGAGAGATAACCATGTAATGGCACATCATACATCATTTTGAATTGTTTTCCTCCATATTTATCACATAGCCACACAGCTTTTATTTCTTATTTTCAAAACTCCTTCAGATGCTCTAGAGTCAGGTATAGATGCGAACATCTTAAGCAAGTATTGTTGTGCACTCTGCATGCTCCTTTCTTCTGATTATTAGGCCTCCGTTTCAAAATACTACACAGATTTACATTAACAGGAACTTGGGTTTCAAGAAGCAACACATCCCAAGTGCTTCTGCTCATTCCAGCTAATCTCTAAGGGTAGAGCAACAAATTGTTTGTGTGGGCTAAATCTAATTACATTTTCGACCGTTCACTGACAATAAATGTGCTGCCCAAGTAAAAAAACAGAAACACAGAAATTAAAATCTACCTCAGAAATTAGGTAGATTTTATATCCATTTTAAAAACAGATTTACTAGTTTTAAACATTCAATATTTAAATAGTGTTCCCTTACCCTTCCTTGCTTTGTCTTTTCTTATGGATATGATTAATATTATTCCCAGTCCGGTTTACAGCCATTCCATTGTTGTCTCCAGCCATATAGAAAGAATGTGGCCATTCAAGTGCTCCCTGATCAAACAGCATATGTCATTCAATTAGCTGTCACTCTAGCATCACTTTTACTGCTGTAATTTTCAATAGTACTTCCTGAAATCATTTTCATCAATGGAATTTATGTTGTCTGAAACATTAAGCCAAGAATAAAATAATGTTTAAACTGATATATTCAAATTTAAAGCTATATTGGTCAAGTGCAGATTGTCGCACGAAGATGAGAACAGGCTGAAGCTAGAAGTGACACAGTAAGGCAAGTTTCTATAATGCACCCACACTCCTCTTTTTCCATTTGAATGTCTCTTGGTGGATTTGGAATTATTTCTGGGAACTAATGTTTGAAATGCGCTCAATGTACTTCATTGTATGCACCAAACAGAACTGTGCTGTACTTCTAGCAAATAAGGAAGGCAATCTGGATTGTAGTGTAAGAAGCACCTTCATCTAAAGCATTAAAATTGTGCAAAAGCAAAATGCAAAAACACAGGACAGCAAATATTGTAATTAATGAAAATATAACAAATGGCCTTGAAGGCATCTAGACAAAAAAACATACCTCTAAAGGTATTGCTCCACTTCCACACATTGGATCAACTATAACATCTGATATTTGGGGATTACAAAGCCTGTATTAAAGAAAATGAAATAACAATCAAAACCTGCACATTTCTCTGTGGTAAAAAAGAAGTTTAGTCAAACAAAATCCACAAAAACAGTTTCCACAATCAAAACTCAAACCCTACAGTTTTGTATTTTAAAATATGGTTTACTTGTAAATAACCTCAGCATTCCATAAGCCAGAGTGGATCGAAGGGTCGTCGGCCCAAAATGAGTTATGTTTCTTCTGTGAAGGCTCTCTTCAGTTAGGGCAATGCCAACCACCACCTCATTATTATGGATATTTAGCAGAACCTGAAGGAGATTGTTTTTAATTAGAAAAAGATCTACTGGTACTTGCA
Organism: Atractosteus spatula; assembly: GCF_055471065.1. Lineage (NCBI taxonomy): Eukaryota > Metazoa > Chordata > Actinopteri > Semionotiformes > Lepisosteidae > Atractosteus > Atractosteus spatula. The sequence goes on from NC_142710.1 coordinate 51,500,838, forward strand.
TTGTAACAAATGTTTGTGGGGAAACAAAAGCTTTCTTTTTTGCTTTTTAAACTACAAATCCGATACAAAAGACTTGTCTTCTAGAAAAATACAAATTACATGCTATCCTCCTCAGCTAAGAACATGACCTGTAAGTTTTAGTAATCTTGTATTTTCAAAAAGCACTGACAGTTTTTGGTTAGGAACACTGCACGTTTTTGGTGATTTGTATGTAATTAAATGGCATTGTAGAAGCTAAGGAATATTCTAGTTAAGTGAACAGGGACCACTGTAATTTATAAGCCTTCAACTTGTGTACCTTCATTTTACTGGAATGATGATAACAATACAAAAGCATGAGGATACCTCTATGTCAAACCTGGTCATATCTGGTTTCCACTGGAAAAGGTCTTGTACAGCTCCCCCAAAGTCTCTTGCAGCATCATTTGAAGTAAAATTGTGTTTGTCACCAGCCCTGTTACAAGTCACACGAAATTTAAGCAGCTTAGATGAGCCCTCTGCCTCTGGCCCTTCACAGTCTTTACCACCTTCAACCACATCACCATTCCCTGTGGCTGAAGCAGTTTCTGCAGATATCATTTTCTTCCCATCTTTTATATCTTGAACATCATCTTTTTTCTCATCAAGATCACTAGAGATTTCACTGGATTGTTTTGACTTCGTGTGGCTGCCTCCTGCTTCTGTATGCGAGTCCTCCCTCTTGACCTGGGTTTCAGAACAAGAATCTTCACTGCCGTTTTCTTCAACTGCAGCAACCGAGGCTTCTTTAGCAGATGCTGTCTGACTTATTTTCTGTCGAGATCGCTTTTTCTTTAAAGAATTATTTATTTTCCACACTTCCAAAGGCCATTTCCAAGGGAGTTTAGCAGCAAGCTTCTGGAAGTCTTCCAGAGTTTCCTCCTGTCATGAGGAAGAATAAAATGAATTGGGCATACCAGAATCTACTAGATCAAATGCTTTGTAACAAAACATAGTGAAGGGTGGGTCATGCATTTTTTCCACTCATAAAGGAATGTTCTTAGTAGGTACTACCCATCTAAATCACTGCAGAGTAGGGCAGTAAATAAAACAAATGACTGCAGTTTTCAGATTAAGCAATGCCTAATACTAAAATCCATCAAAGGGATTTTTTGATGGCATTTGGAAACTACAACATCAGACCAAACATACCTTTGTGTCTTTAAAACAATATTCTGAAAACTCCTCCACCACAACGAACAAATTGTCGACTGATCTCAGGCGATGAATCTAAAAACAAAACGAGATGAAAAGTGAGAAATCAATTACCTTCGTTATTTAAGTACCGGTGGAAGAAGTAATGTATTCAAGTCATAGTTCTTACCTGAGGCAAATTTCCGTGAATGGTTTTGAAGTATATCCTGCCACGGTCCTTACTTATTCGAACATCAGTGCCTATTTTTTCCTTGACTTCTTCTGCGGCCGAATGCTCAAATCCAGTAGGAACTGTAGCCCCAATCGTTACGGTTATTGGATCTTCTGGATCAGGGCCTTCACCAGCACATTCTCGCCCTTCTGCAGCCATTGTAACCGATTTACCACTTTCCTCCTTCAGTGACTACGATCGCTGAGTAACAAAGGAAGAAAATGCCAATCAAAGTGCACATGAGATATAGCATACATGTAAACAGAAGATCCAGCTACTGTTGCACTCCAAATGGATGTAGAATCAAAAACCCAGCATGAATAAAGGATGGCTCATCATTCCATACGTTTTGTTGTGGGAGCTGCTCTTTTCCCCGCTTCGTTTTGTTGTTTTATGAACTAAACTTTTAATTTATTTTCATACACATGCAAGATAACGTCACCAAACGTGAAACCTGGGTACATTCCTAACGTAAAGCACTAGTATTATTTAGGTACTCCCGGACTGCAAGTTTTGTAAATAAAGGTAAACAGGTGACCTAACAGAAAATAATATGTTGCAAAAAATAACACTTTTAGGTGACTCAAGTTTTTCCTTTGCTGGCTGGTTGCTTGCCGAGTCCTACCTTTCATTTTACGAGTGACAACAATTTAAAAAAAACGCTGCTATGTTAATTCGTAAAACCGGATGAATTAAATTCAATTAAGCCTGTTTACCGTTAACGAGGACAGAAAATAATTAAATATCCGCATTCCAAAATGCACAGTATTTTGAAAACGCAAAAGAAAAGGTAGTTAGGAAGATTGCTGTATAAAGTAAGTGATGTTTGCGGCGATATATTAATATTGTTTTCAAAGAAAGAAGCTTTTTAAAACTTGTTTAAAAACATGCTTTCATTTCATTGACTCACCTTCCTCCTCCTCCTCCGTCCATGTGCGCAATGAATGAAGTACTTCCGGTGTGAACAAAAATAACACGCATACCAAAGCGCACCTTTTTATTTGCATACACGCTTTCTTAATATAGTCAATTGATCACTAAATTGTTTCGTTTTTTTTGTTGTTGGTTTTATGTTTATTCAAGCAGGGTGTTTCTGTTTACTAAAAGTCAAACTTATAACATTATGAATCCAATGGCTACTGAAGATTAGCGCAGGCATCTCATGATCAACAGAAAATAGAAACTGTAAATCCAGTTGTATTTTTGCAGTCATAGTGATCACGTTTGTCTTGTCTTTTTTTAAAAATCCACTAACAGACCAATTCAACAGAGCTGAATACATCTGGCAAATGAGACGCGGTAACAGTAACAGACCGGTAGAGGGAACTGTTGCTCGTCAAATCGAAATCAATTGCGGTTGTTTACTACATGGTTCTTTGATTAACGATTAAATCTTTACCATGTTAAAAAGGTGATATTTTTAATGAAGTAACTTAGAGATCATTTGGAACCAAAAAAAAGAAAACCCTTCTGCCCCTAAGAACTAGAGTTGTTTAATTGAACAAATTGCTTGCTGAAATGATCAATAACTTGCAAGTGTTCCTGATCTTTAAAAACAGTCAAATGATAAATCAAAATGGATTGGGAATCTCCAGACCCAGGGCTGTCACTCTTACTTCCCATTTTTCATTTGAGAGGAAATCTTAAAAGACACCCAAGAATAAAAAGTTTGTACTTACACAATCAAAAATGTAAACTGACTTTTCTATTATTTTCTTTCCAAAAAAGCTAGTTCAGACACTACAGAATCTAGCTAATTGAAAATCTTGTAGAAATTCTGTTCATTTTCAGTCCTGTACTTAATGTTACTAATAGCCTCACTAGGACAAGTGGACTGAAAGGGAATGGGTGTAACCAATGTATTAAGTTTTTCAAACTCTTTAGGCTGAATATGCATAAGCACAATCTCTTTCTCTTTCTAGTTCATGGGGTTCCTTGGAACTATTAGCATATAAGAGTTCAGTAGGCTCTTTTAAAAACAATAAGTATTGATGGATTCCATACTAACAAGTCCTACTCCACTGTTGACTAATTTGTTCTAACGTTAAGCTTAAATCTTGTAATTAATTAAAAAGAGCAAAGCTATTTATTGGGGCTTTAAGTTAGGCAAACATTCAAGAGAAGAGAACAGGGGTATTGATCATTATTTTTCACTAAAATGCTAATGCATTATGCATAATGTTCCCAGTTAGCCTCTGAAACAACCTTTAAAGCACATTTTTATGCTGTTTGACCACATTCAAAGCCATAACGTTAGCAAGCTCAAGTTCAAGTTCAAGTTTATTGTCATTATACTCATATACAGGTATATGGTATAACGAAATGCTATTTAGCTAGCTATTAGACGATAAGTAGTACAAAAAAACAACAACAATACAATTGTATAATAAAAGAAAGACAGAGACAACAGGCAGTGTGCTAAAACAACAACAGGCAATGTGCAAAACAACAAAAAGGTAACAGGTAATGTGCAAAAATATGCATCAACAGAATGAAATAAAAGGATAGAAATTATGGGGTGTGAGCTTTTTGACATGTAAGGTAGAAGTAGATTTCAATGTGTTTGAGTTTTTGGTAAGAAAGAAGGCACTGTGAGGTTCAGATCATAGGTGAGAGGTGAGGTGAGAGTGAGAGAGGCTGGGAGTTTAATAGTTTGATAGTGCGGGGTAGCTTGAACTCCTATTTCAATTTAGTTCAAGCTTTATTATCCACTGGGGAGAAATTTGTTTTACAGCACAATCCAGTACAACAATACAACAAGGACAGAACAAATGTTACCAACAGAGAACATGGTACAATGGTGTTACAGGAGATAAGAGAATTACTTTACATTGTTTGCAGCGGGGATTAAAGATTTTCTGAGTCTGTTACTTTTACTTCAAGGGAAACAGAGACATCACCAGATAGGAGGAGTGTAAATTCACAATGGAGGGAGTAAGACACATACTCCATAATGCTCTTGGCCTTCTTCACAGCCTCCTGTTTGTAGAGAATATTTAGGTTCATTTGATTTGCCTCAGTTATTTTTTCTACTTATCTTCACTAACATACTCATTTAGAAAACTGTGTATAATGTTATGACTCGATGAACAATTCCAGACCTGAAACATTTATTCTGTACGTACAGTACAGGGAGGAATTTAATACGATGCAATGAAGTTGTTTTATTTATGTTGATGTGCTTCAAATTAAGCTGCACTACCGTGCTTTAAAACATTAAAACAAAAGCTGGGGGTTTTAACATGAGTGTTTTTGACTGGAAGGAATCTCTGCAGCCAATTGCACTGCACAGCAGTTTAAGATACTTTGGCCACAAAGTTGATATATTGGAACCCCAAAACAAATGTGTGATCTTAGAGAACGGTTAGGAACATACGGGACAAATGACTCCTGAATGGCTTGATATATTACTGCATGTTTTTTAACACAGCTCTAAAAGGCATTTCAGCCTGCACAGTGCCTGAATACTGGAATAATATGTTGATTAACATGCATCAACAGGGAACTTCATTTGCAGGGCAGCCAGAAGATGGCACCAAAACAGCAAAAACAGTAGAGAGTATCAGCATTTTCTCTAGTTATGGCTATTACCTAAAAAGCAAAACAGGAGTTCAAGGGATTTTTTTTCCCATCTGAATATTTTATTTATTCTTCAATTCAACATTGATAACTGATGCCTTGCTTGTGACCTCATTATATTATGTGTACTGTAGGTACTGATATTTTGTGTCCTGTTAAATATCAATATAAATGGATAATGTAAAAAAACAGACCAATTGACTTATTAAAAAGGCTTTGTATGTTGCCAGCCTACCCTTCTCCTCAATTAAAAAAGTGAATTAATCCAGATAAACATGACTAATATTGTACATACAATAGTCATGTACACAATAGAAAGCTCATAAGATTACTTTTTATGTTTTTTTAAAATGTAGAATGTGTATTTGAGTAGATATGTAAAGACAAAGACTGATTTGCTCAATAGCAGAATGAAAGTACAGTTAGTACTTTCTTAGGGCTATGACTGAATATGAGGTTGATTAGTATGTCCATATTAAGTTTTGTAATTTGCAGATGTCACCTTGTAAACATTCCAGATTTCAGATTAGATCTCAGAGTTTACCTGTACATCACATTTGCAAAACATACTTTTACAGAGCACACTCAAGCTCAATACATGACTCGGTGGCGCACAGTGAAGCATAAAAAAGATTTTGAAAATGTACGATATACCACTCTAAAATCTGTGCCATGGGAAAAGTGGTTTGCTACTTGTATATGCCATACTATGGTTAAGAGTCAGAAATATTTAAAAAAGTTCTTGAATAAAACTACTAATCCTCTAAATCTGTTATCAGAAATAAATGCATAAGTCATGCAGAAATTGATTAAGCTATGACATTAATCATAAACTCATGCTTCAGCTACTTAATTTTTTAACAGATATTGTTCTCAGGGAACAAATATTGCATTTTCCAAATTTATAGTATAAATAAAATTAAAAATGCTCTGCACAAGTTCATCACTGGTGACAAAAGGCTGGCATGCATCATTAAATAAATATGTGTATATCTTCAAAGAAGTAAAAGCAGATTCATTTCTAGAGGAATACTAGATTGTTGTTGTGGTAATAACGTAGTATATTACTGTAGCTTCAGGGTAAAAAGTAAATTGGAGAATGGTGTCAGGGGTTATTGCGGTGTTCTATAATTGATGGTTTAAAGATTATGTAAATGGTACTACATGCAATGTAGTATATTGCAGTGAGAGAATAAAACAGTTCCTGCAAGCATGCTCTTCAGCCTCAATTCTCTTTTTAAATTATCTCTGAAGTAATTGAATGCAGTGCATAACACTCAATTTTCAGGCAAATGTGGCAAACCCATCTTTAGCAAATGTGACAAAGCATTTAAAACATTATGCTATTAGCATCTAAATAGGAAACAGCAATAACATTAGAAACACCACAACAACCTGATTATGAAAATCGCTATGGTTAGTTTTCTAACTCTTCAGCTTTAGACATTTACAACTTAATTCATAATAACAAAACTGCCAGAAGGGCAAATTATGAAGCAGAAAATTGCTGACTTTGATGTAATAGACAAGATATATTGTAACCAAATATTTTCAAATTGTAACCAGGTTTGCTGGTGGACATTCCTTTGATGTATTGGTCATGGCAACAGCAGACCTGGCTAATGTGCCTTTTCAGGCAGCCCATAGGATTTATACCCAGTTGTTGTCAAGAAAAACAATAAGCGCAAGTCAAGTAGGCAGAAAATACAGGGCTGTTACCCTGATACAGTAACCAATTGCTGTTGGTTAATTGATCCACTGTCCCCAAGGATGTCTCACTTAATCAATGCTGCAGCTTGTTTCAGCTGTAATCATTTCTGGAGGTGTACTAACTTGTTTTATTAATACCCTAATATTATGGTACAGTATATACAGTAAAATGTAGTATATGTGTGTAATTTACACTAATAAATGCCGTTCATGTTCATACAGTATTTTAACCACTTTTATACAGTACATATTAAAAACACTATTTCCTGAAAAGCTTGAAGTATTACCTTAGCAACCTTGTATTTATTTGTATTTATCCAGTTTTCCATGGGTTTTATGATAACAACTCTCTAGCCTGTTTGTAATATGTTAATAAACCTGTACTTCTTTGAGTTCATGACAGAAAAGGCAAAAACGAGTTTCAAACTGTGTGAAACTTATACAGCTGTTTAAACATATTGTAACACTTGTAAGAGCTGTGGGTCCTGTGGGATGATGCAGAATTTTTATTCAGAAAGAAGCTGAGAGTCACAATGCCCCCAAGGGGAAGTAATATCCCATTTATTGCCTTGTAGACATATACTGTACAGTATATTAAAAGTACTCATCTAATAACTGGGTCATAACCAAACAGGAAACCAAATATAACAGAAACAATACTGCACAAATACAAACACAAACAAACAACAAAGGCTGAAATAAATGTGTGAATCAAGCACTCAGCGTCGGACATGGATAGAAATTGCCTAATGCAGGCAATATTTCTAAAGCGAAAAAAGATTTTTCACATGGTGCTCAAAAGACAAGAGAAGAGAAGTCTGACTTGATTCCTATCTACAGCTAACACGTTAAAGAGGAAGCCGCCCACTAACACTGTGAAGCTCTCCAGCTTTTGCCTCTGACTTTTGCTGTCATTTGTCCTCATCAGAACATTAGCCCAAGTAGACCATTCTGTCCTGTCTGATGGTTCAATTATGTCGGCAAACATCAGACACCAACCTGACCTGTCTACATTCCCCATTTGTAGTCGCAAGATGGTGTCGAACAATCCTGATAGACTGATCATGTTCGAACAGTACACCAGAACAGTGAAGTTCAGGCATGTTAGTCCCAGTCTCAGCAACCTGTCCAGTCATACTTTCTCTATTCTGTCCATTAAAATAAACAACCAAGAAGCCTCCTGGCATAACAATATTTACACCTCTGTTGGTTGGGCTGTTTTTTAAGCACAGCACTATCATATTAAATCTAAGCGGTTTTATATAAGACAAACCATTAAGCTTTTAAATCAATTCTAACCTCTCAAAGACAGAAGCATTACTTACCTTAAAGTACTGTAGTTAATTTAAAAATGGATGTTTGGCAAAATTACTGCTTGATAGATCATGCTAGACATTTATAGGAAATCCTTACCACATCGCTGATTTGAAACTACTGCTTTGTGAATTCATGATAGAGTAAGAGCAGGGAAGGATTTTAAATATTAATTGGTTTCACTTTTTGGATCCAGTGAAGCAAATTATTAGAAACTTTCCAGGATGTTCCACACATTCTACTGTGGTTCTTAAAATATTTTTCTTTGGGATTAAAAAAAGTCAATTTTAACTACTGATAACATATGTTAACAGAGTTTTAAAAGCAGTTTTTGTTTTAAATATTCTAGTACATATACAATATGACAGACATGCTTACATATGTTTTAGAATAAATGAAAAACATAAAACTAATTCCAAATAAGTGTGTATATTTTCCATGCATGCTGTTTTTTGTAATGTAACTAACTCTGTTGTTTAAGCAGGGACATATACATATTACTTCTAGTATATATATTAATATATATTCTAAAAGAATATTGATTTATGGCTGTGATTTAGGTTATGAGAATAGCTGTTAAGATTTGGTAAAAATAGAAATAGTTCTATGTGCATTGCGTGATTTATCACACAGGTGAGTGCTCAGTTCAGCTACCTCCTAGAGCTATAAATACCTCAAGACAAAGCTGAAGAACACATTACAGGTTATTACAAGTTAAAGTATACAGATTTCCTCTGCAGATTGCAAGCATTGATTCATGAACTTCACAACTTGAATAAGTCCTCAGTAATTAATACCGTAACTTTAGGTTTGTTTAGCAATCCTTGAATGGCAAAACTTGCTTTTGTATCTCCTTTAAACCTAAATTAATTCACACCGAAAACAGAAAGGGCTCACCTTCACCTGGAAATTGGTCCCAGATGGCTATCTTCTTCCACAACATGAACACATACTGTACAACCCCTAGCATTTAACAAGCAATAACTTCATTAGTATTACTACTGTACAAACCTGAAATCATTATACCCTAAGTTACCAACAAAAAACAAGTTGGCTTTTGGTATGCAGAATGTTGCAAATGTGTTAATGATTTTAGGAGATACAGTATGCAACTTTTTAGGGCTTCATTTTTTTGGACACAGATACTCTACTTAACAGTCACAAACTCCAAAATTGCTAAATTACTGTATTTCTGTGGCAAACAGCTCTTGAGTGTGTTTGATAGATGTATAGAAACAAAATAAGTAAACACCTTCAGTATGCTTCATAGAGTAAGTACATTGATGAAGAGGATTCTGTTTAAATCCCTTACAGTACATCTGTAAAAGGCTTGACTTTCTTAACAAGTAGTCAGGACAGAAAATGACCAAGAAATGGTCAGTGACTCAAAAAGCTTTTGGCAAGGCTGAGGTGAAGACTGAAATGTAATTTCCATTTTAAATTGTGGCTGCTAGTCTGGTTTTCAAGGGTTGATGAATAGCTCTGAAAACTATTGTTTACCAACTTTAAATCACTTTTGTTAGTTAAGGTGACTGTGAGAGAACTCTGAAAAAAAAAACCCAGGGGAGAAAAAAATGTTTTTCTTGGTCATGTGACTTCTGTCTGTAGTCCAGATGGAAATGTTGGCTGGAACTAGGCCTTGAGCAGCCTGTAAGATCTGTAACACATGACTTTCACTCTGTTGTGTTTATTCTTAAATCCTGGCAGCCGTTCACGTTGCTTTATGCCAGACTCCCTACACGTGCTGAGACTCTTGACGCTCCCCCTCCCCCCACAAAAGACTTATCAAACCTACAGTATTTATTTGACATTATTCTCTCAGACATGCTTTTTGTGTTTAATGGCTTACTTTATGTTTATAATAAGGGAAACAGCTGAGGTTTGCTAGGGCAATCAGGTCTCCTTGGCAAGACTGTGAGCTCTGTATTTCCACAAGATCTTACTTTTAGCTGAAGTAACCACTGTTTTGTTTTAAAGGACGAGGGTATAGTTTTTCAACATATTCATACAAACATGCCCCAAATAATTTGGAAAGCTAAAAAAACATTATACATTTTCCTCAACCAGTACAAAGTCTTATTATTTAATCCCACAAGGCTTGTCATTTTCAAAAACAGGGAACATAGCATACTACAGTATAGGCACATTTATCAGAATAATAGTGGTAAATGAATTTAACTACGAAGACATGAGTAAAAAGTATTTTTTCAATAATATAAAGTTTGCCGTGGTACCGCAGTGGCATTTTGATTAATTGTTGATTCTGTTAAAAACTTGATAAGGAAAAAGCAGTGAAGCTTGGCAGCATTCAGGGAAATGGTGAAATATTTCAAATAGTGTTCAATTTACAGTATTTTTAAACATCCATCGCCCAAAGTGAAAAATCATAAATGTACCATTTTTTTTCAAAGCGCTGTTTACTGAAAACAGTGATTCAAGTAATACCCCCCTAGCTTCCAAAGTGAAATGTGGTGTGTGGCAGCAGTGTGGAATAATGGTTATAGCCCTGGACTCATAACTGGGACATTGTGGGTCACTGTTGTTGTACCCTTGAGCAAGGCCTGTCACTCAGACGGCTTCAGTAACATTCTCAGCTGTATAAATGGGTACAAGTATAAGATACATTGGATAAAAGCTCCAATCAAATAACTTAATAATATATTAACTTCTTGTATGCACATCAATTTGGTGTGCAATCCTATGACACATTACTCTGCTTATTAAGGATTTCTTTTTCTGAAATAATGCTTGTCCTTGGAATCTGTGGCACCACTAATTCTAAATTCATTTGGCAAATGCCCCCACAACATAGCAGATTGCAGTATTTATGGTGTTAAAGTAAACAATGCTGTAATCTAAATAATGAAGACCAAGATAGCGTAATATTGTAGTTGTGCATTTGTGAAACAGTTGCAAACTGTCAGGAACATTAATTAATCAGATCTTTAATGCTTTCAGACTGTTAGACCTAGAAAGTATGGATTTGTTTTGGTGCCAGGGACAGTATTTTCTAGAGTTGCAGGTGGTATCTGTTTCAGATTTTCTGTGTTAAAATTAATGCTCTTTGGGCTTCCATAAGGTTCTCAAAGACATTCTTTCCCTTGATATTAAAAGCTTTGGCAAAAGAGCAAACGATACCTGGCAGGCTTCAATAGATTGTTTCTTGGTTGGACTACTCTTTCGATTTTATTTTTTAAAATATTTTTAATAAAAGGAACTGTAACTGGGAAAATACTAACTGTCACATGGGGTGTGATGGAACAAATGTTCAAAACAATTAGCAACTATAATGGGACAAGGAACTTAAATTTTGAGATACTATACAGTATGTGTTTCCTTTAATGCCTAATTTTTTAGGTTATTGACATGTTTATATATTATATATTAGCACATTTTCAACAGCAATCTCCTGGAATCTGCCTGGTGTTTTCTGACAGAAAAAAGATATGTCTGTTTATGTGGAAATAAATGTCACATTGTACTTTTGCCTTTAGGGCTGAGATATTAGTACAGATATACTGTAAGTACTGTTTACAAAACCCTAATACTGTACTGTAGCTATGTAAAACTTAAAAGACATTTCTCACTATTGTCTCTCAGTTAAAGACCAGGTAAAGGACATTTTTAGAAGAGACTATGACTCTGTTATTCTGTTGACTGATTCATCCAAGAGGAGGCCCATTTGTCCAATCCCAGTTTAAAAAATGTTTTCCATTCTTCCCACTTCCACTGAAAATCTGAGTGAGAGGAGTTCAGCACAGAACATTTTGCTTTTGTTCTTCTTTGCCTTTCCTGTCAGGAAATGTGACATTTTCAGTTTTAACATGACTGCAGCAACTGACAAATTACTGGTGTTTGAAATACAAAGCAGATTCATGGCTGTTGTTCAAAGAGGTGACTGGCTGCTTCTCTGAAGGTTTTGAACTCATGTTCTTTAAATGTAAAACAACCATCAACCATGTGGTATAATGGTAGGGTTCCCCTTGGATTGTTTCACTGAAGTTTCCACCTGGAGGACATGACAAGCCCTATAGCCTGGAGATTATATGTTCTTTAAAAATGTTACCTATACTTTTATATCAGGATTAAGGATTTTGCACTCTGATTGCAATTCTGATTTCCTGACTCCAATAAAACCTCAATAATAACTCATTTACAATAAATTTTAACTAATTTACAATAATACTTAATGTAGCAATACTTAATGTATTAAGTTAAGGAATGTAATTCCTGCTTTTCTCTTGTTAGTTTGTTACATTTGACTCGTTGAAATGCCTTTAATGCACCTCTGGTTTGAGACATTAATTGTCAAATTTTGATTTGCATTATCCGAGCTGTTTGAAAATAAGGCCATTGTTGTACTTTGTACTTACTGTATGTTCTGTACCTATAGGTATTTAAAGTCAAAGGTGGTATCTGGTTTTGAAGTTCATTTCTGTCACGTAAAATAGTTAAATAACAGTATCTGTGCTGTCTGGTTGGAATTCAGCTGTGGCCTAACATTAGTAACCTGAGTCACAAAGTCCCTGTGACCTAGTTGGAAAAATTATATCAATGAGTCATAACCTGAAATCACTGAACAGCAACAGGGCATTCTCCTTTCACTGCAGGCTGCAGCTGAAATCCAGATGTGTACTGTAAAAAAAATATGAAGGCTACAATAACAATACAGGAAATATTTAAGACGGGTGAATGAACTCATAGATTTGATCATATCTTTTGTGCTGCTTACAGTTCATATTTTGTTTGTTCCAAGCAGTGAATATAAACTGTTGACAATTATCTTTTAATAGCTATGAAATAATGAAAACCAAAAACAACACTTTTGATAAACAGACAATTATTTTCCCTCTAAAAACATACACAATTAAGAACTCAGTTTTTGATGAAAAGAACTGAGGTTATTCACAAAAGACATTTGTCTTGTTTCCTTTTCTAGAGTCAGGAAAATTATTTGTTAACAAGTCTGTAAAAAGACATTTTTCTTTCATGCATACTCGGGTGCAGTTCACTCTGGTGGTAAATACCAGTAGGTCACTGTGCAACATATAAGTTGAATAATTGAGATGATTGAAATGTCTTGAATTGGAAGCGTAGGTTATATACCAAGGTTAGTATCACTACCCTTACAAAAAGTGCTATTTCTATGTTATGCATACCAGTATATGACCAAGTCTTTTTACTACATAATTCTTTTGCCACTCAAACTGTTGCCCAAAAATAACAAGCAGGTCTGTGTCATCATCATTTGTCACTCTTTGCTATTTTACTAAATAATGATCCCTGGAGTTTTACTTTAGATATTTCACAATCTGTTTCTCATCATCTCAAATTTGAGATCGTATAGGTGGAGCTGGAATGTACCCCATAACTCATCTAACAGGGTGGCATTTTTAAAATGTCAGCACAGCCTGGGATAAACATCTGTTCTTGCATTAAGGAAACTGTCAAATGCTGAGTTTCCAGAGCTAAGCACTAACTTAAAAAATGTAAAAAAAAGAAATGACTTTTCTTGACATTTATTGCAGATTGGGAACTTGTTTTTCAGAGCTAAGCAATGTACTTTTATAAAACTTGTACACATGGCACAAACATTTAAGCTTTGAAATAGTGTTTTTAGGGTATCTATGTTGTTTCTCAAATTATACAGTATACTGTAGCTTGAAAGGTTATTTTTATAATAACTCATGAATTGGTAAGATTAATTTATTGACGAGCTCTATAATTGACATCCTGTTGTTGTGGATGGCGTGGGATTTGATTGTTTAAGACTATTGGTTACTGGCTGTAAAGCTTTTTTTCTTTCCAATATGCTTGTCTTTATCTTACATCTGTTTCTTTTAATTTCTGACATGCCTCGATTGCAGCCAAAACGGAATGCGTTTTGGAAGCAGGCTGCATCTTTGTGGATGTGATGTGACTTTTTGGGGTTATCATGCACTCTAAGGAGAGAAAATAGTTGTCCCAGTTTCTTCATGATGAACCTGGTGATTTAACATAATGTTTAAAAAATTAAATCTGAACAGCATATACAGTAGGAAGGTGGATTAATGCAACAGTGGCTTTTGAGTGGTGTCCTTGTCACATGCTAAGGAGCTTTGCAGTCACTTGATTGATGGCTTGGACTTGTGTGGATGACAATATACAGAATTCCAAACCATAGCCTAGGACTAAGACCTGCCAGACAGGTTCTTCTTTCTAAAATCATCCACGATCATGAAATTTTGCAAGAGTTGTTCCTTGCAGCTATATGATTCTTTTCAGATAAGCTTTCCACCTTTCAGATTTGATGTTGTTGTCAGAGATGAGTCATTGGATGTGTGCTGTTATAATTTGAGGTCAGCATTTCTTTGGTGGGTGGCAGACAGGTGATGCAATTCTAAGGTAAGTTACAGAATTCTAATGTACAGTAACTTATACCAGGATTCTATGGTGATACTATATAAATATGTATAAACTGTGAGTCATTTAAGCATCTGGGAGGGCATCATAAATATTCTCTGCATTTTTCTGGCTAATTTCTCATGAGGCGACATTAATTTCTTTAACCAGAAATGTGGAAGGCTGACAAGCTGATTCAACACTTTCCCCGGTTGCATATTGCATGAGAGCTTTCTTCAGGTCAGATGTTGTGAACTCATGTCACGAGAAACTATTTGCTTTTCTTTCTGTTTGGGAAGCCAGTTGTTTGGTATCTACGGTGTACTCCATGATGCCTAGCCTCCACTTTCAAAAAACAAGTTGTCGTGTCATGACATTTTTAGTGTGCTTACGCTTCATTTTGATCTTTCAAGACATTTTCTTCCCTGATCTTCTATAGGCTGCTGAGGTCACTCTGCATCGATTCAGTGTGAAAGATGCTTGTTCTATGATGGAGTCAAGTATGCACATTTATGATTTATGAGTTGTCTTTTTTGATGGTTGTCATTCGTAGATAATAATAGGACTCTATTAGTTATCTCTCTAGTAATTTAACAGACTCCTGGCAATTTACATACTGTAATATCTGTGCAAACAAACTGAATATATTTCTTTTGTACTTATAATTTTTTTCATAGCTCACCATGCTGAGGCTTGGGTTCTGAGAATATCAGACAAATACAGCAGGTGCTACTCTCTAAATGCAGAGTTGCACTCTTTATTGAACAGATAAAAAAAGAAACTGGTTGAACAGGAACATGAACAGGCAGGTTACAGAGACAGCAAGCACTACAGACGGTTATCTCATAGACGCCCCAGTGCTGTGAAAGGCATTTCTATTTATGCCCCCCGGGTTGGGTGTTGTAATTGTGATGTGTGTGCTCTTATGCTGGCAGACGTTTGCAAGGTAACACTCAAAAGACATGTCCTGGGGTCCTTTATTTCCCTGAAGAAGCTATCCTTTTTAGTAAGTAGTCATTATATAAATCTCCCAACCCTGGGGTTTTTGTATCCCACATATAACACAGGATCACAAAGGAAAGAAGGCCATTCCATCCTTCTAGTTTGTTTGTAAGTAACTAATTCAGCACAGCCACATGGCTGAGTAGCTTGTTTCAGATTCCTACAACCCTTTGTAAAAAAGGTACTTCCTCTTCACAGTTATAAATGCACTTCCTCATAGGTTCCAGTGGGTTAACTCCATCAGTGCATTTAATTTGAACGCTACAATCAGAACCCCACCATGTCCTCTGCTCAAGACCAAACCAGTTAAGCTCCTCAGTTTTCTCTATGCAAGGCATGACTTCAGTTTAGTTTACGTAGATCTTCTCTGGATTCCATTTTTTTATAATGTGGTGACCACAATTCTGTACAGTATTCTGAATGAGGTCTTCTTAGAACACTGGAAAATTTTAACATAAAATCCATTGATATACATTTCATACGTTTAACTCGACATCCTATTATTGTTTTCATTTTGTATTGAAAAATGAAGTGTCGGCATAAATCTAAGACTTTTCCCTCAGAAACTCAAAAAGAGCTTTGTATTTCCCTTTTTATATTTGAAGCCTATTTTTGCTCTCTATTTTGCTATGCTGCCTGGTGTTTGCCCGGTCTTTAATTCTGTTTAAGATTTTTTATTAAACAATTTTATTAATATTTTTTAATTTACTTTGCAGCATTAACAGTGTCTGCTATTCCTCCTATCTTGGTATCATCGATGAACTTGACTGCTTTACTGGCTATACCAGAATTTATGTCATGGTCCATAACTTAATACTACTCATTTCCATGAAAGTTGAGAGAATACCATATAGATTCTTATCTATAAGCTTGTATTAGCTGTAATATTTCTGTCTTTTCCACGACAAACCATTTAATTTAGAACTTAATCAATTCTTCTTAGTAAACATACTGTATGAATAAAATATTTAACTAAATTATTTATTTTAGTACTTAACCTTTTTCCATTACATTTTCTAACTCTTAAGACACTTTTATTTGTTTTTCACCATCTATAGTCTTTCTAATGCTAGAGTATTTCCTGGTACTATATCACTAATTTTCTTACTTTGATTTTGTTACTCATAGTATATATGTGTAGTGTTTCAAGCAAAATATGTTTGAACTGTTGCCATTCATTCTGTAATGATTTCATATTCATCTTATTGTATTCAACTTCCCTTAAATACAGTATAATTTCTTCATAGTAGTCTGCTTGCCTAAATTTTTTTTTTTACAAACCAGTCTATACTGAAAATATACTTTCAAACATAGCATACAGGTACTGGACAAAAAGACATCATCAGCATTATCAGCACAGGGCAAATGTGGGTAAAACCGCAAACTCCAGGATTATGCTATGTGTATATTTGTCAAAGTGTAGGGCAAAACTGCAGATCAATTGACTGCAAATTTCAACCTGGAACTCCACAAAGTGGGATACCATAGTCGGGCTACAGTGCACAGAAAACTAAAGCCTGCTGTAACAAATAAACTGTATACTGCAGAAAGCAATGGGAGAGATTGTGTTGGTGCCATATACAATAATATACTCTGACATTAATGCTGACAATGTAGTGTGGGTGCATGAAAGGTTTTGCACTGGGAAAACTTAAAGTCTTTAAAATACGTGTGAAACATTTATTTCACAAACTTTATTATGTTTATTTAATATACTTAGAAATTAAAGTTTTTGTTGCCATTACTTACCATTGATTATGGATTGCCATTATTGTTGATGCATGCTATCTCATACAAATGATCTTCTGATTGAAACAACTGCACAATGGAAGAGCAAACTACAGCCAAAGCTATGTTAGAATAAAAGTGATGAACATGAGTAATAAAGTTGATAAGTGATGCTAAGACACATTTTGAAGTGTCACAAAAAGGCTTCTAATGTGTTATCTTCAGTCTTTAAAGATTTTAAAGTAGACACTGTCAAACACAAAACAATGGTATGAAATCAAGGTGTACTACTCAGAAAGACAGTATCCACACTCTTGTGAATATATGGTTGGTAACAGCATGTCATTAATTTAATTAATACTGACAATGTAGAGAAAAAAATCACAGGAAAATTATATATATTATGACTAAATAACCCACAAATATTTATTTCCCTAGATTCAATTGCCTGAAGCTATCTAGTACATATACTGTAGGTAACGTCTTTCAAAAATGAAGGGATATTAACATTGTAACTTGTGTGATATAAAAAATCTAGAACTATGCCCAAAAAACTATAAAAAGAACTACATGGCAATGGTATTGTTGATTGGATTAGAAGCACATATAAGCCACATTGTTTGTCATGGGTCAGAGTATGGATCAGAGGTCAAGCTGTGTTTTCAAACTCTCTTGCCCCTGTGGCTCCTAGCTCTGCTGTGTTGAAAGTTTCCCTTGCATTTTCTGTTTTCACAATGAAGCTGCAAGAAGTTTGGGGCTGTGCATTTATTATAGAGTCTTGGGTTATAAAAGTAAAGTACACACTTCATAACCTGAATACTGTTGTTGATCAAAGATAAAGATAATGCCATTACAACTTAGTGGAATTAAAAATAGAATAAAACTATCCTCTAAGCAAAAACAAAGATTTATATAAATGTGATTTTACGCTTCTGCTTGTTAAACTGTTGTACAGTGTGGATGTTGTTTGCAACAATTGTTCAAGATTTTCATCATGTGCAAATACTGTAGTATATAATACAATGCAAAAAATATTTTTTGCTTGTTTGTTCTCACTTACAGTATGTTGACTTTGTGCTAACATATTTTCCTGAAGTATTTTGACAAAACTCAACAGACATACTTTGTTATAAAACCCGACAGGAATACTTTATTAGTACATACAGACATACAAAGTATCAGATTTTGTTCAGATACCTCTGAACAAAGTTATCTGTGTGCTTATACAAATGATAAATAGAGTCAATTAAAATATTTTACCATTATAATCCAGCATATTTAATTTTATTTAAAGGAACTTTTAAGAAAAAATAAATCTCCTTTCACTAAACCTTTTTTGCACGAATAAAATATCATTATTCTTCTGTTTTGGTTGCCAGGCTGAAGCCCTAGGTCTGACATTGTTTTCCCTGAGTATCAATTTGGTGGAAGTTAGTAGTGCCTCACACTGAGGCCTTAAGAATGAATTACTGAGAAATCTGGACAATAGGGCTTTGTACCTCAAAAACAGTGAAGTCATAGTTTCCCAGGCTTTTTTCCCTGAGACGCCTAGCAATGAAGGGAGAAGGAGGTGGACTTCACTGACGTTTTGTTGCAAACAAAAGAGAAAAACCTTTCCGAGTGTCTCAAAGGGCATCGTGAGGCCTCCATTGAGCTTTTAGAGTTCACTACAGCTAGATTTTGTCACAGGTGAATTTAGGGTGATAATACCACATGTTATTAAGCACAAACTAAATGTAAGGTTACACAAGACTTTAGAGTTATGTGAATGTTCCAGATGACATAATGCTGAAGACAGACTTACTTTACATGCACATGGAAAGACAAATGCTTCCAGAATTCAGTAAGCTCAAAATCTTTTTTCAGACAAGACAGCTACAATGTGTTACCAGGGGTTTTGTCCTTTTATTATACAAATTCTCTTTCAGTGTCTGGACTAAAATTGCACATCTTTCCTGAACAGACATAACCACATCCAGTAATATTAATTTAATTAGAAAAAATGTTGGGAGGTAATAATTGGTTGGTAAAGTTTGCAAGTAGCACCTGTTTATTTTGAGTAATACAGTATACTGGACTGCCAAAATATGAGTCTGGTTAATGCTGTGTAATATTACCCTTCATTTTATGTGAGGCAGCAACATTCCTATTCGATGTGTAGATGAAATCAATAGGATTACAGCTCATTCACTGACCCAGGATCTGAATGAGTGAGCTTTAAGAGTTATTGCTTGAGGAAAGCCTGTCCTTTGTCAATAGTGTTCTGGTGCCCTTTCAACTTTTCTGAGAAGATTATTGACACAGTCAGATGTCCCTCACTCTAAACAAGCTTTTACTTTCTTCGATCTAAAATTAAAGAAAACAAAAGAAAACAAACATTAAAGAAAACAATCAAGGTCTCATAACTATGTTACTTGATGTTTATGAGTAAAGCATATTGAGAATCACCCTCCAATTCCTTCGTTTCTTAAACTATATTGGTTGGATTTTTTAAATCCAGAAACTTTGCTGTGAAGGGGTAAGAATAAGAAAGTGTGGGACAGATAAAAGAAGACGTAAATTAGAATGAGAACTTACAATAAGGTATTTTGGATATAATTTCTGACTCAGTGTAAGACATTTTTAGGTTAAATTAAAGATGATTAATAAAATAACTCATTTAAACCTAATCTTAATTCCCTCTCTTTCATATTAAACATTTATTTATTACATGACTTTAAACAAATCCATTCTCTTTGCTTTAAATGCAATCTCCAAAAAAGGATAGAAAGTGTTACCTTTGAAATGAGTGTAAATGACTCAATGACACATGTAAATTGGCAAAGATGACAAAACTAAGTAGTTCAGACAGTGCCAAGAGTCAGTATGATTTCTGGAGGGTGTCCTTTCCTCAATTCCATCATTTCCTCTCCTCAGGCAGAAGTTCATCATCCATAAAATATCTTGAGACAGCATTGTGTTCTAAAGGAGCTGTTAAGCCTATTTTTATATTCAGTGTTATTCAGTATCTCTGGGAAACTAGAAAGCATGAAGAAAGGCACTTCAGATTAATGTGAAAAAATATTAAAGAATCAAGGTTTAGAATCCAATGTACAGTACATCACTTATAGCACCACTTTCATTAAAATTTGATTCATTCTTTAATTTCAGTCTATGTACCATGCATACTCAAAACATAGTTTTACTTAAGAAAGGTCTGAAGTAATTGTTCAAAAGAATGGCTCCAAGCCAGAGAGGCTATGGGCATTGTAATTTAATGCATTAAAGTTACCCATCATTAGTTCATTTTCATCACATGAAAAGCAATGAATGCAGAATAACAGTAAAACAGAATTCAAGGCTATGCAATTACAGTACTGTATGTCAAAGACTGAAACAGAAAAAAGAAGCGCATTTATTTGAACTGATTTCCTAGTCTTAATTTACATCTGTTTTTACATCTATTAATCAAACTATGATAAAATATAACACGTGACGCACCCTTTTTCTTTTATCTAGTAAATGATGTGGTTTTGGGAGTGAATACACACCTTTCCTAAATCACAAAAGAATTACGTTAGTCATGTCATTGGGTCACTGATATAACCCAACTGATGGATAACTCTTCCTCTTTTCATTCCTGTTAGCCTTCTGTAGAGGGTGGAGTTGAAAGAAATTGAGAGCAAACACAGATTGAAAAAATTCTTCAATATGTTTCAGTGATTAAACTCATCTCCTTCTATTCCTCAACTGACAAAAGAAAAACCAACATGAAACATGGAGTACCTGTATAGCTCCCATAACATTGTAATTGAATATTTTGCTTTTACAGTACTTCCTTTATTCTTTTTGAAACAAACATTCTTTCATTTTTCCTCCTGCAATGCCTGGTATTTGCATGTACTATAGTCTACAACATAAAGAGAATCCATGAATCTGATTTGGACTTACAGCTTGAATATTATTTGTTTTAGATTTTTTTCAAAACTCTTCTTAAAGGGTTAAGAACCACCTTAATGTGAATTTAACACAGGCCTCAGACAATCATCCTGTTGCAGTAAATTTCACATTACACCACTTTGCACAATTTCACATTGTATTTATCATTCTGTTTGGCGTTAATTTTCCTAGACAGAGCTGTCCTAAACAAGAACAAGCCTTCACTGAGCAATTGAGTTTCACACCACCAACATGATTAAAGAATTGTACTCATTAGTATTATTACAAAAAGCATGTGTAAATGAAAATGCATTAGTAAAAATAACTCGAAGGGTGTGGTACATTTTTCAGTAGATAACTCACTGTGTACTGTATATCACAGATATAAGGATGGCTTGCTCATTTCTTAAGGCAGGAGAACATTTGAATTTCTGAAAACTAACATTTATATTTACAGGTTTTAGAGGATAACTCTCCAGATTTAAGAAAATCTAAAAAAACATCTTTTTATAACTTCAAACACTACACTGGACACATAGAGTGCATTTTCTCTACAATGTTGAATTTGGGCCCTATATACAGAATGAGGAGATAGCATTAAGAGCATTATCAATTCACTGCAAGAGTTTTCCACCTTTGTCAATACAGGTATGTTCCTTTTAGAAGGGGAGGGTACTTATCTTTAATATGCACTGACAATTTTTTTAATTGTTTTTTTACCTATAAACAGTATTGGGAAAAGTAGACAATTACAAGTCACATGTATAGATGATGATCGGTTTAAATTAATAAGACATTCAGGGATATGTTCAGGGAAATTTGTTTTAAAATGTATGTATTAATTTGCATGATAAAGCAATGCCTCCCTCAAGTAACTTCTAATTGTAATGCTTTATACTGTATGTATCTTGCCCAACACTATCTGTAAATAATTGTAGCTATCATAAATCTGTAAAGTGTATCTATCAGCAAGGATATCCTTTTTTCCCCCTTTAGTTTTTCTAACTACATTTGCTCAGACATGTTCCTTGTTGACATGGTCATGTTATGGCTAGCATCACTGCCAGAAACAACAATAAATAAAGGCACCCAGGATTCTTCTGAACATGAACAGTGATTCTGGGATTTCTTGTCAAGGTGTTTAGTTTTAATGTTTGTAATGGTTTCACGGTTCATATCTGCCTAGGACAATATGATATTTTTGCCTTAGAAATGTTCCTGCAAAAGAACAATGCCAACCCAATGACCTTTCTTGATTTTCTATATATTTAGCTTGGCTTTGTTAATGTTGCTTTTGCATCATTTCTTTTGTTCCAGCCATTCCAAATTAACATTCTTAGGCAGTCGAGCATTATAATAAGACTAAATGCATCCTTATAAATAATATAAATACTAAATGAATTGAGTCCGGACAAAACACTAATCTTAGAGTGAGTGGATTGGGTTTGGATTTTACAACTCTATGCTGGCAGTTGATTTAAAGTTTCAGTCTCTGCTGCACTTGGAAATCTGCTTGATGGACAATAGATACATTCATGCTGTGCACACAGACCTTAAAATTCACATCTGAGTTCCTGGAGGGCTGATCAGTCACAATGTGTGTACAATTACTTGGTCTCCAGACTTGTTAATGCAAATGTTCAGATGAGCACAGGCAGATGATTTTTTTTTCTTGCTTAGTTACTTTAAGCAAACATTACATCTGCTTCCAGGGATGCAGAGGGGGCCACTGTCATGGAAGTAATGTGTATTAGCATTACCGGAGTGGTTAGGTTGCTATGGTAACTATATGGAGAATGTATACTGTGCTCTTAAAGAGCATAATTCCACTGGAGAATTCTTATTGACCAATAGTTTTTAATGTATCTAGACTTAACTGAATAATATTGTTTACAGTTTAAAAAATCACAGTTTTTTCTCTATGTTTATACACTACACATTACAGTAGGTATTTACCGTATATCTGTATGATGAACTTACTGTACCTAGCACTTTTCAACAAATTCAATAAGCCCCAAAGTTACTACTGAGATTGCACTTGATATACTCTTAAAACAGACACATAATGGTTTGCTGAAGATAATCACTGTTGAGATTTAATTCCTTTAAATAATAATATAGTTACACATACTTTTAATAATTCCTTATTAATAATCAGGTCTAAACAATTAATAAAACTAATGAAAATCTAAAACTCCAAAAACATCATACCTTAAGATAGTAAATTAGATGACAAATAGAAAATTCATTTTTTTATTTTTTATTTAGTTCAACATCACTACAGCTAGTATATACACTTTAGAATGGCATAGACACCTTTCCGTGAAATTCTCTTTCCATCACTTAGATCTTTGGAGCTACACTACTTGGACAAAATATTAGGAGCTCTCATCCAGTTCGGAGCCTATGGAACATGCACCTTAATCCTGAAAAATGAAGGTAACCCTGCTAGATGGGATAAAATAGTGTGGCAAGCTTTTGTTGTTTGAAGAGGACCAAATGTTATTCCGTAATATTCCCTACGTTTTGGTTCTTAAGTGAACATTACACATGCTGGCAGGAGGAAGGTCAGAGTAGTTTGGATTCATCTATCATCTTTAATCCCTAGACAGACATTGGAAAGTGAGCTTCATTTGAGGAGCACTTTTTCAGGCCTATAAGTAAAGACCTGCAGGTGCAGCTTTTTCAAAAAATGTCTGTCTCAGCCAGGGTGCTGAAGCTGTAGTTTTGGATATTGCTCTCTGCTGACTTCTTGCAGTTTGCAGTTCAAGTTTTTTTTTTTTTACAAATACATGAAAAAAATAGTCTCTGCAGGGCAAAGGTGTGCTACAGAGAATTCTGGAATACAGTGATTGTGTCATCAAGCTCTGCATAGCAGACATTTTTTTTTTAGTATTTCTCCCCTTCGACAAAAGGTGTTTTTGGCTGAACAGCAATACACACAATACAAATCACATGTAACATTCTTCTGAACCATAATTATTAACAATGTGATACAGTACATGTGAAAATTAACACTCTAGTAATTTATAAGAATTAACCATATCTTTCACTACTACTATGTAGTGTACAGTGCCACCAACTGAATAATTGAAAACAAAATCTCTTTTATATGGATAGATGACTTGTTGTTTGCCAAAGGATGCAACTTACAGAACAGGATGAAACAATAGTCCCACCTCACTGGCTTGAAAAACAGGTCATGTAATGACTTTCTTAAGATGCCTCCATCTTGAATGTCACACAGTATCTCAGAGACATTTCATACTCCTGTTGACAGAGTTCTGGCATTAAAACCTCTTTCTTCCTGCCAGCCTTTTAAATAAAATTGCATTGTTCCAAGTCTTTTTTTAATATATAACCCCAATGAACTCTTGATGTGAAGATTGATGTACATACCTCATACTGTACACAAGCCCTTTTTATTACTTTTTGCTTGCAGGCTGGAATTAAGACTCAGCATCAATGTAATGCTTTTAGAGTCGTTCCAAACAGAATTACATGTGAACAAAGTGAGAAATGGAAGTCTGAAATAACTCAATGTAGCATTAAGCTCGCTGTGACTCTGATAATTTGATTTTTCTTTGGGTTCTAACCTGGAGCGCTCACAATAAAGTAAATTAATAGATACAAAAAATAAGAGTTACAGTTACTATGCTTTGATTATTAGTGACTAGTATGTTCTGTGCTTATGAATGAAAAATCTTAAGACACATCCCTGGAAAGCACGAAAGACACATCTTAATATTGTCAAATAAAATGTTATTGCCTCAACGGGCCATTAGATTTGAGCCTAGTAACCAGACCGCACTCAACCCAAAGTCTTGATGATTTCTGCATTAGTTACAAGAAGGTTTTTAGATAACACCAAGATAAATTCCTCAATACTTTTCATATATTAAAATAACAATACACGCACTAACCGCACTCATATACACGGCATCTCCTTAGGATTTTTTTTCTCATATATTCACGCTGAATAATGATTGAATGAAAAAAGGGCAGAACTGCTCCATCTATTAACTCTTCACAAAATGGAAGTTATTTATTCTTTGCTTTTCACCTTTCAACATTTTTCACTTGAATTATATATTTCAGAAACACTTTTTTTCTGTATTGCAGAGCATATTCTTAGTCCCCCTGAGACTACAATGACTCTGTGATCACAAAAATAAAAAATAGGGGAGAAAAAAAGATGGGAGGAGTCTGGTGACGTCTGCTTCAATTCACCCTGCAGCAAAAAATCTTCAGTGTGCACAGACTTATTCAAATGAAGCAAGGCGATTGTTTTGCGCACTTACACAGTTCGTTTGAGTCTGTACTTCAAGAAAATGAACCAATAATGGAAGGACATATAAAACTGGATGTTTCGCTAACCGACTCTGTTTTGGGTTGATATAATCCACACGGCTTTCTCCCGGTTTGCAGTTAAGGTTTTTGGATGTCACGTTTATCACAAGAAAGGAGGAGTCGTTGTTTTTTTCATTGTAGCGTAGTGGTGCTTTACGTTTGAGAATACAGACTGTTAAAATCTTCAACACAGGTGAGCAGTCGTGCACGTCTTTAAAGTTTTCACTTGAAGCACCCTGTTTTGCAAACAAGAGTCTGTCTTTCGAGGGGTGCAGAACACAGCAAGGTTTTGCGCTTCTCGGGGGTGTTAACTGAAAACAGGACAATCTCAATACTGTGAAGCTGAATTTTTCCAACTGAAATCGACCGAGCCAGGACATCGTAGGGCATCGTATACTTCATACTTCCAGAACCATGTCTTCTCAAAACAAATTCAAGAAGGACAAGGAGATCACAACGGAATACGAAACACAAGTGAAAGGTCGGTATTTTTCTAAAATATTATTTGACGGACATAGTAATTCTCATGTTGTATCTTTGCATTGCAACTTTCCCATTCACTGTTTGTTTATTATTTCAATACTAAAATTGGACTCTAGTGTCATTCCCTTTCTGGAAAGCCTAATAAAAAAAAACTTGCCGGTGGATATGAAACGCACATCTGCCGTTGGTGTGACTTTGCGCTGCATTGCAGCGGAGAGCGGTAAAACAAGGTTGGCTAGAGAGTCATTCCCATTGAGACACGTCCCTGTATCATTTTGACAGTTTCATGTTATCTTAAACGTTGAGTATTTTGGTCGATTGGCCTCCTTCGTGTATTCTGGGTCTTGATTTATGTTGACACTGTCATTGGGTTACAAGGTGAATATCGCTCGTGATCTTGTGTAATATTTTTAGGCGAACAGCTCCACTAACGCATTTGTTACTGTATATTCCAGGTTGTATTAGATAAACTCAGGCTTTAAATCACTTTTTGAATAACTATATTATCGTGCATGTCATATGATAGACTAAGCATTTCTCTTTGAGGTCGTTCTGGATGCACATCTAAAAGAATACCATCACGTTGACCATTATTAACAGTAGTAATAATCCTTAATAATATTAATAATAAACAGTCATACTAAAGTGGCAGACATGCCCCCTCAAGTAGTGTGACGCATGCATGAGTCAGTATGTGATTAAATTCATATTTCACAACTGGGTTTTAGGGTACTCTACGAAGTCATGGTAAATCTGGGAGTTATTTTTTCCCCTCGTATCTACTTCCGTGGAAGTGTGGTGAAGGTTCGTGTTTTTCTATCATCTCCGTGAATAGCATCTCGCGGCTTTGTTGCTGGGTAGAATGATGCTTGAAATGCCGGTCCATTTCTGCGCGAGGCTCCGAAAGCAGCCAGATGGGTGGAATTGGAGGGGGAGCTCCTTCAATTGTTAGCCTTTGTTTACGCTTTAAAGCCTTTGTAGTGGCTTTCGAGAAAGGCGGAATGAAATAGAAACTAAATACCCCCCCACCCACCCTTACACACACACACGAGTGTTAGACTAGTGGAAACGTCTTTGCACACACATAAACTCCATTGTGAAAACAACAGCATGAACAATCTTGGAACATTGACTGAAATGTACAGTAACATCTGGGATACTAGTGGTATATTGAACCCCTTGGCTGATGCGCAGGGCAAAGCCTTTCTAAGCATAAATGGAGAATTGCTTTTAAAATACAGATAAGGTTTAGGTTAAATATCTCGAAATTGATTCCCTGATAGTGAACAGTTCTGAAAGCTGTGTTCACTTGACAATAAAGACTGCAATAAGAACTGTGTTCCATTAAGTTTAAGGGGAGGACTAGAGAGGAGAGAGTGTGTGGGTAAGAACACTTTTGAACACTGATTTCAGTAGCTCATTCCAATAGTAACTCATTCCAATTACAGACTCGACTGGTATGGCATATTCAAAAGAAAGGAAAATATAATCCAGGCCGAGCTAGTGTAATCTGTAGTCTCCTATAGTCACTTATAAAACCCACAGGACAGCATTCTTCTCGAAAGCAGGTGTCTGTCAGGAAGTCACAGACAGCTATAGAAGCCTAGCACCAGCGAGGACATCTATCACCATTGAGATTGAGAACACCATTCACTCTTGCTTTACTGCTGTCAGTGGCAGTCGACTCATGAGAAATGACAACCATGCTTAATGGGCATTGTGCACCCTAAGGGTTATTGCACAGCTCGGCCTATCAACTACAGCAGTTGTCAGGTTTGGCCATGGATCTGTTATTGCGGTACCACGCAAAAGGAGCCTTAGAATGTTAATTAAAGTTGTGCATATAAAAAACAAAGGACTTTAGAAGACTTCATCAGTCCTTTAATAAACAGAAGTCCGGATATTTTATTTTTTCTGTATACTGTATCTTTGTTTTATGTTTCCCTTTGTGTGTCTGCTGTCTTATGTAGAGCTTGGATAAAGTACCAACTATATACAGTAAGTGAACATTTTAGCTTGCAACAATTTCATCAGCATGGGCACTTATTTCTCCCAAGTTGAAAAAATGAGGAACAATTTCAAAACATGGTGCGCAGATGGGCAGAAATCGGAAATTATAAACAGCTTTGGAAAGTGAGCTGTTTGAGTATGTTACCATACTTCATATGTAGCATACCTCATACAGCTTCATACTTCTGTTTTTTTAAGCAGTGATACTTGTGGTTAAAATGACTGTATTAAACATATTTCACTGTTTTTATATGTAAATAGTAGTATTTTGTCTCCCAGTTCACGTAAGGAATTAATGCAGCGATTGATTTTGAAGTGACCTTGAAAGATGCTTGTCACCGCTGTAACAAATGTTTTTTTTCCCATGTTCATTTTCAATTTGTTGTATTTCAGATTACTGCTAATATGCAACATATATGAAAGATAAAATAATAGGTTGTATAATTTGCCTTCATTATCTAATTATCATTGCAAGCCATCACCTACTGTATGTTCTTTAGTATCTGGCTACATGTTTTTATTTTATTGATGTATCATGCATGTTTAAAAACAATAGGCTAATCGTTTTCTCCAGGAGGACAATAAGCAGTTTATGCACCATAACAGCAGTGGGTCTTCCTATGTTTTATCAGCATTATCTGGAAGACCCATGTTGCTGTACATCTGTTTGAAGCAATAGCGTTTTTTATTGTAAGTGTCCCTAGGGACAGCTAACACAGAAATGGTCCCAAATCCTTTTAACCTGCTCAGCCATGAGATAGGTCCATACAGAAACTGTTTCAGAGCTCGGCAAGGTCCAGAAAACCAAAGTCTCAACTGTTTTGTTTGATTTATTAAAGTTTCATATTTTCTTCTGGGAAAAAAAAAGCCTGAAATAATCAGTAAAGGAAGGTAGAAAGAGAAGGAAAGACGTTATAGGTTTTTCTTTTCTGTGTGATAATGTTATCGTAAAATGACAATATTTTTTTAGTTTTTCACAAGCTGTGACAAACAATAACCTTTGGCTGTGCCCATGGATAGTTTTTAATGAAAATTATTTACAATTAACCAAAAGTGGTCAAATGTAGGAGAGTGTGTTGTATGTTTCGAAAATGTGGCTGTCTTTAATGAGGTAAATAAGGCTGCATTCATATTGTTTCCACTGAAGTATAGATAGGTTAAAGTCAATGACAGACGAGATCTTTTTGTAGTTATGTGGGTTGTAAGTGTTCAGTGTATGATTTCTGTGGTCCTTAGCTGGCAGAACGGGATCTGTGATCACTCAGTGCAAGAATTCCAGTTACCATCTGGGGAAAAGTTGAGGTAATAATTACCAAGTGTCCAAAAGACTTTCCATAAATGAGAAGAATATGAAAAGAATATGGCATCCTGGCAGACTGCAGAAGAATGAAGAACAATGCACTTGCATAGTACATGGATCTTGTCAGATCTCGGAGGCTCAGCCAAGGTGTTTCCGGTCATTATTGGGATTGGAGAGCTCTGAGGAATGCCAGGTGGCTGTTGTGCTTGTGGACCAGTAAGTGGTGCTTTTTCCTCTGGATCAGATTTTCAAAAGCGATGACCCAATATGGTGAACAGAGACACGGATAATGCCCAATGGATTTTTAACCAAGTTGTCTACTTCATGGCCTCTAAATATTCCGTGGAAATGTTTGTAAGAGGAGGGTTGTTAACTCCAGTGTCTTGACTAATTTCTGCCTTGAACTTCACAATGTCTCTTCTTAATTGAGTTGGTGAAGTAATTTCTCATTTCTCCATTTGCTCTGCTGTGTGGTGGGGTTTCTGGTGAAAAATAATTTTGTGCGATGTCACATAAGTGAATGTTATACGTCCGTGACAGATGAAGTGAGTTCCTTCCTAAACATTAGCACTTTTCATACCTAAGTGCCTTTATAAATGCAAGAAATTTAAATTCTTATTTATTGAAACATTATAATAATAATAATAATAATAATAATAATATACAACTGAAATGTTTTACTGCCTTTATTAAGTCCAATATAGTTTTATAAAAGAATACATGTTTAAATTAATTCTAGCAAAAAATTCTATGTGTAGTATTGTCAACTTTACCATCTTTGTTTTGTTTATTACTATTAAAATTGGGATTTAAAATATATTTGAAACAGTAAATGGAGGCAAAAGACAGTATTGGCATTAGGTTTGATTAGCTTCTGTAGGAAGTTCTCTAGCCCAGCATGTATTAAAAAAACACCTTTTTAATTTCCTGTGCTGTACTTGAGCCAGATTATTTGTTTTTTCAACTTATAACAATTTTTAAATTAACTTTTCAGTCAGGAAGTAGGTGCAGTTATCTGCAGGCTCTCCAATATCATTCTGAGTTACTGTGCTTATCACAGCATCACACCAGTTATAGTAAAGTAACTCTTGCTAGTCTTTTGTTAATACTGTATATCTTGCTATGCAGTATGTATTGCTATTGAGATTAAAGAATGCATTTGTTTTCAAAACCTGCAAAAAGCAAGCAAAATATATCCACCATCAGGTTATGCTGTGTGCTGTATTGTTTTGCTTTGAAGAACATTTTATTTTTTATAGGAGGTTGGAAAGTAAACAGACGTATTTATCCTTGACTTTAAAATGCCTTTTTAAGTGAGGAAATTAAACAGCATATTTGGTAAATATTTATCTTCCGAATAAAATAGTTTTTCTGACAGCTTGTGTTACCACTTGACTTCTTCCATGGCATGCTCAGATCTCTCGAAAAAGGAATTGATTTATTCATTGATCAAATTATATTTTCTTTTCTTTTAAATGCAGCACTGTCAGGATTTGAAAAGCATAGCGGCAAGGATTAATACAGTTTTTTTTCCAATGTGTTTCTTTAACTAGATTGAGCTTGAACTGTGGTATTGTAGATGGGGAGAGGCATTGGAGCTGACATTGTGGTGCAGCGCTTAGCATAGCTGCCTTGCAGCGCTGGGGTCCTGGGTTCAATACCTGAGGAGCTGTACATTCTCCCCTTTGCATGGGTTTCTCCCAGGTTTCCTCCCACAGTCCAAAGACTTGGCCATTTGGCTTCTGAGAGAACTTGAACTGTGATGGACTGGCATCCCATCCAGAGTGTGCCCTGTCTTGTGTCCTGTGCTTGCTTGGATAGGCTCCGGCTCCTCCGTGACCCTGAATTGGATAATTTGGTTTGAAGGTGGATGGAGAGGAATCGGAAAGTATGTCTCTGTGCAAAAGGGTGTCTGCAATGCTAACAATGTAATGTATTTTTTTTTCACATAGTAGTACCGAGTTCTTTGCTTTATATACTTTGCGATACAGAATTAGGAAACTGTATTCAGTTATTGAACTCTGCTAGATGTTTGCCCATCATTTCCAGATCCCAAATACTGTATGTTAAAGGAAAGTTTTGGGTTATTTCTAGAGTCTGAGTTGTTTCCAGTGATATAAGGCAGATGTGCTTAGAATCTGCAAGAGTTTTGCCAGAATGAAATGACGAGTCTAATGTAGAAGCATTCCAAGGTCATTTTCGGGATTGATGACAACTAATTCAAAAATAATCTTGTATGTTTAATTAAATAAAATTATTATCATTATTAAATAAAATTGTAAACTGAATATGAATAAAAGACCGGAGACGAGGGTAGTAACGTACAAATTGGAATAAATTGAAAAAAATATCAGCTCCAGATTCAAATGGCAATTTTTTGTTTTTTGTGTGATGATATATAGATGTGCTATAAAGTGCTATAGATGCATTACAAGTGATGTTTGTTATACAATGAAATACTGTTAAAAATAGCTTCATCTGTCTTCACAGCATGTCTATGAGGTGTGCTTTTAAACATGATTAATGGGATTACAGTGCATTTAAATATCATGTAGTTTAACAACAGGGGAAATGTTCATTCAAAGGTCATGGTACTTAGTATAGAAATCATTCTTGAATATTTTAGTTACCACTGTACCATTCATCACCAGCTGGTAGCCCCCAATTAAACACTGACAAGCTATTAAGGTGCAGGTTTTTTGCAGTTAAATGATCACAAAAATGCCTGTTGATACCTGCTTTCTGAATATAGCAGAGTGGCTAATA
Organism: Atractosteus spatula; assembly: GCF_055471065.1. Classification (NCBI taxonomy): domain Eukaryota; kingdom Metazoa; phylum Chordata; class Actinopteri; order Semionotiformes; family Lepisosteidae; genus Atractosteus; species Atractosteus spatula. Next base: position 51,532,763 of record NC_142710.1, read on the forward strand.
TCAAGGGTCAGCTTGTTTTAGCACACCGAGGAACATCTTTTCCTACTTAGAATTACAATTACACTTTGGAATTAATTTTGGAAAAGTGAAAACGGCAATGCCAAAAAATGGAAGTCATTACTTGTAGATTTATTTAATGTATCTACCCTTGTTCAGTGACTACGGTGCAGCATTACTGCAGAGGTACCAGTTGCTGTTTATGAGAAGCATTTAGTCTCTGACTCTTAAAACTGAGCATTAAGCTTATTACAATTACTTTGTGTAATAGTTAAAGCTTGTCTGCTTTAGTTTGCTACCACACTGTTTTGCTGACTAAAAGTCCTTTTGTGCATTCAAGCATCAATTATGCTGTTTGCATAAAGTGCAGCAATGGGTTCAGTGAAGTTATTTAATAAAACAGACCACTTTGTAATCAGTCTTGACCTTTACAGTAAGAATGAAAAAAGATTAATGTTTCTGTGAGAGGAACCTGTTTTTCTTGTAAGGCTTCTGCAAACAAAAAGCACAGTGTCTTTGAATTAACAGACACTGTCTGGTTTCATTAGCATTATAACAATGCATCATTTTGAAACCTGAAGTATGCCAATCAGTATGAATTTGCTATTTGATGTTAAAGCATCCCACGGGGATAAAAGAAAGTTAAAATGACTTATCTGTGCATATTCAAGGGGCCACATCAACACTAAGGCAGCATCCTTCTGAAGTGCTTTTTGCTATTTTACACACAAGCTTAGTGTGAATGAGGGCTCTCAAACTATTGGGGAATGAGGAAACATAATCAGGAGTATGTTTGAACGCGTCCAGAAATGACTGCTGTTTCATTTTTAACATCCTTCCGCTGTCTCTCTTGTTTTTGTTTTGTGGGAGGTGTTGTAAAACTGACAGGTTGGACAGGTAGGTCTCCATATAAGCTGAATGGGATGGGTGCAAGAAAGCCTGGAATGTAAAAACAAGACAGTGTGAGGATTTATTCAACTGATTGTGAACTACAGCATATGTTTGTTTCTAGAAAATTGCACTTATTTTTCACCATTGTGTGAACATGAAGACGATAATGCACATGTCGATATACATTTCTGTGCATCATTGCTAAAATATGACTAAAAGCGTTAAATTGACTGAACTGTACTGGACTATGCAGGCAACCACTCACATGATAGATTGATTCTCAGTCAAATTTGAGCATAGCAGGGAGTCCCTGTGCTCATACAAACCTCTTCTGACATAGAACCCATGAACATGCAGATGCATAAAATCAATGTACTCTTCTGAAGCAGTAGTGATTTATTTTAATGATAGAATGGTGCATTGCCTCTGACTGAATATTTTTCACATTTTCATCAACTACTCTAAAGCAGTCCGCATAGGGTTACAGCGATAACAGTACAATATGTAAGTGAAAAACAGAAAAAAAGCATGTACAGAATAACTTGATATATATTTGTGCACTATTGTTTAAAATATTCTAAAACACATTTTGGATATTTTTAAAAAAGCAAAGCAACACTACTGTTCTAATCAAATTACCTCATCCTTTATTGATGCCTTTAATTCCTGAGAATTGGTTTTATAAAGAAAAACAAAAAAAAAGCCAGTAAGTTACAGAATTACTGGTTAGTATATAAACAGACCACTGCACATATAGGATCTTTCACATTAGCTGCCTTAAAGCCTCTGCCTTAAACACTGTTTCCAAATGAATGGATTTCATTTAAAGTCTCTGATTTCTCACAGGAGAACAAATCAGCTTCTTGGTTAATTCAACCAATTCAGCCATTTTCTTTTTCCCCCACTTCGTACACAGCAAATAAACAATTGCTCATCTCATTCATAAAATTTACTTCTGTGGGTTTGCCCATCAGTATTGATTTGGTGGTCTTGGGTGGTGTCAGTGAGAATGTGCTTTTTATTCACTAAAGGGCTTCTACAGAAAGCAAGCTCTAAACTGCCGAAGAAGACTGCGTAGATAGAGGTATTAACCAGGCCATGTCACCTGCTTTGAGTACTAGAGCATCGCATGAAATGATTGTTTTGTTTTCTATTGTAGAAAATAGAGGTAAATAAATAATATGATGTGACTCTAGTCTTTTAATTTAATTTATCCTTGTTTTTGTGACAGTGAAACATAGTTTTCTATTTTTAACTTTTTTTACAATAGTCTCCTTACATCAAAATGATAAAGCAAGTTTGAACAGAACAGGGGGAGGCACTTTTATGCTTTCATTATGTTATTAATAATAATAAGAGTTAGTGTTTACAATACAGTAAGCAGAATATGGTTCCTGGTGGTTAATTTAAATTGAACTTGTTCTGTTGTTGCTGATGCAAAGGATGGTGAAATTGTCTGAAGTTTTTAAGCAATCTTCTTAGGGTGGACAATATACAGTACTGTATCTCATGGGTTAATATTATGTAATAAGCTGCAATTCCCTTTTAGTATTTCACTAAGTCTTGGATAGGCACTAACATTGGCTGTAAGCCAATGTTATAAAGTAGACAGTACACTGAAGGACAGTTATATATAGGCAGAAAGTATGTCAATGGAAAATTGACAGTATATAAAGAAAGAGCACTATTAAAGGAAGGATCCATCCAAAATTCTAACTTTCAGTTGAAGTTTTTATTTGAAAAGGCTGTTCTCATAGTTAAGACACAATATGTGTACAACAAAGGGATTATATATAAAACAGATGGTAATTATCAAAAATAACGTATGTGAGCCAAAACATCACTGAGTTAAAAACATAGTGTTTTACTATTGAAGCAATTGCACAAAGAATCTTAGGAGACTGAAAATGTCAAAGGTCTCAACACAATCAAGAGTTGGGATACCCAAAGTAAAGGGAGATCAATAGTAACCAGAATATATATATAGTGTAAACATACAGGAGAGATTATAGTAAAACAATATGAGAAATGATTGTATTTTCAAAGATATTTCAACAAGACACAAAAATATTTTCCCTTGCAATATTACTAATATTAATTAATCACAATACATTATATGAAAGAGACTATCATAACTTTGCCCACACTTGCTTTATAGTACCTACTAAAATGTGAATTTGTTCAGAGCGACACCTACAATGTGATGTAATAGCATTCATTTAGATCTAATCTTTTCACAGCTATCTCACACATTCATGACATGTCTGGGTCTTGTAAAAATAATGTGCTGCTTAAATGTCATAATTTTATTGTTGCTAACTACTTCAGTTGAAGCAGGGTGTAAGAAAGACATACTTGTGAAAATATTTGCAATAATGTGTATGTTGAAATAATTTATATCTCCCAAAAGCCATTATATTTGGAGCTTTTTCTCCAGGTCTGAACAGTTAAAGTCAAGTCTGTTTGTTGCATTTTCATGGTGCCTGAGGACAATGACCATGGCATCCTTTTTTTCCATGAATATTGTACTAGTGATAGGACTCTAAAGCTAAGATTTTTTTTTTTTTGTAATCTGATGAATAACAAGAGAAAAAACAATTTCGTTACCGGTTACCTTCTTAAATAACTGCTTATTACCGAAAATGTGAGGTTTCATCCAAAGAGAGTGGAGATTTGCTTTGTCTCTTTTGCAGTGTGTTCATGCCAAAAATTCTGCTTAAATTCAATATTTGTAAATGATTTCTATAGCTTTAGATTTACTTAGTAAACCAGGTGCCTTGAACAAAAAATAGGTATGACAATCATAGCACAGCTATGAAGCACGCCCCTTGTGAAGTGTCACAGCATGGTTCATAAAAACAAATGGAATCACTTAAAAAAAAATGAGGCCCTCCATGACTTTGCGTCAGCTGTTCTTCTTGTGTTTTCAAACTGTTCTGCAGACGAAAGGCCTGATTTGCATTTAAATGGAGAAATGTTAAACAGAGTAAAACCCAGGAGCCTCAAAAGCACGAGTTTTAATTTGCACAATGAAGGCTCTAAATGAAACTTCTCACACGCAGTCTAAATTCAGCCTCACGGAAAATAAAAAAGAGCTGTGGGTAGCAGAGGGCTGAAAGGATCCGAGCCATGCTTTTAGCCAGTGTCTCCCTTTCTCTCTCCCCTTCATTCAGAAACCCCTCTGTGGATTTTGCTTAAGCTTTACCAAACTCCACTTCTGCAGATGCTTTAATCTAGTGAGCAAGAACAAAGTCGAGAGTAATTAGGAATCCCACATGGATAAGCAGCTCGTACGGTCATATACACACTAACGGGATGACAGCAGCACACATGGTCTTTCTCACGTGGACAATATAACTGCAGATTTCTGTTTCGACTCAGGCACAGGACTGTCTTTTAACAACCACCGGGGTAGACTGCATTGATGGCTTCAGCTTTCTAATCTGCGGTAGATTGGCTAGATAAAGCCTAAAAACATTTGGAATTTGCATGCCCTGTTTTTTTTTTATCTGTCTAAACCATTCAGTCGTGTATTGTGGCCATATGGTGGTGTGTGCATGGCGCGATTGTCTTTTGAATTGCTCATTTTATTAGATTTGTCTATTATTTATCTTCCGGCTGCTCTCAAAGTCTCTGTGCCCTGCTGGGCCTGGCATCGGGACAGCAGGTTGCTTGTCCTCTTGGCTGCCTTCCTCAACGTAGGCTTGTTAAAACAAGTTCTTGGGAGAAGGGCAGTGTGACGTTTCCCATTTTCCCTCCCTGTTTATGCTAGACCACTTCCCTAATGAGTATCCTGGTAATTGCACAATGGATGTGTTTTTAAACTCTGGCTTTTATTAAATAGCTTGCAAATAAATGACAAATACACAAAGTACGACTTATGCTTTAACAATCTTAGTAATTACCATTTTAGCTTTTAGCTTCTGAAAGCTTGTCAGTAATTTACATTTAGAAAAATGAGATTGTCTTGTAACAGTTACACTTTGAAGAAACCTGTAAAGTTACAGATATTGAAAGCAATACAAAATTTTGATTAAAGTAACTGTATTGTGGTACGTTGCAAGATTTAATTAAGATAAATTGCAATTGCCAGCACTCCTGGCATTTCCCCTTTGATCTTTTCATCTCTGTCATTTCTTGAACTAGAACATCTTCCTTTCATTAAGCTTTTGTGTTTTCTGAAAGGAAGTCTGACTCTTCAGAGTCATCTGTTGCCAATGAAGAAACATACCAACGTGGTAATTCAGAACAGCCAGTTATAAAAAATGTGTTAGAGATTCACTGTGCAGGCACATCTTCATTTTTAATAACTTAGATTAGAACCAAACTGTTCAGGATCAGGGTTTGCCCATTTCATTTATGACAGTGAGATGCCATTTTCAGAGATGTCAAAATTCAAAATAAAGTAAAAGGTTGACATGAGAGTTTAAAAAGAAAGAAAAGTTACATTTGCTTAGAAACTCTGTGTTTTAACTTCAGTTGCATACTGCCTTTACAGTACATGTTAACAGTGGGTTAAAACCATGTCCAGTTTGATTTACTGTAAATAGGTGTGGACAAAATAATCAGAGCCCAAACATGTACTACTAAAATGCTTTCATCTTATACTGTATACTACATCTTTTAATGTTATCATGTCTTTTCTCTTCTGCAACTGACTGACAGTCCACTGTCCAAGTAGCAGAACACCTTAAAATATCTTTCTATACAGATTCGGGACTATCAATCTTTTCTGAACAAGTGGCTGAATCATTTTTACCACATTTGGCACAAAGCTGGAGTTTGTGCCTACATATGGTATATACAACATCTTGATTTTTCATTTTTTTTGTGAATTCCCGAGACCTGTATTTTCTGAGGTGGGATCAGTTTTCATTTGGATTCAAATTCCTTTACCTTTAAATGACTAGGAGCAAAAAAACAAAACAAATTAAAGTAAAATGGATCATGTGGAAAAAAAAGGAACTGGACAGGTTAGTGACAAATTAATACATGCTTTTAAATCTAAAGGCCTGTTCTGTCCTGTATGAAATACAATCTTTATCTTTCTTTTATCCAGGTTATGAGATGAAAATAAAAAACCTAAAGGGCCAGTAGCTTGCAGGAGGCAAAAAAAAATCCCTGCAAAATGAAACTAGATATCCAATGATGCATTTAAGATTCATTCAAAAGGAAAAGGCACAACTTGTCCTTACAAAACACTAAAATGGGGGGGGGGGATTTTGGGGACAGCAGCAGCTAGAAACTCTTCCTCCTCCTCAACACAAAGCTTTCGTTTTCAAGGGGCTCTCTCCACCACCCGATAAAAGAAAACTGAACACAAGCCTGGCACACATCCAGGCACAAGTTTTCATCAAAGAGGAGAGCCTTTTCTTTCATGCTAATGCCTCCTGAGAATATAACCAGCATGTTATGGATTATTATTTTAAAGCTGAACACTGCTGGTTTGAAGTTCATATAACACATAAGAGGCTGCATATTAAGACTGAGCCTAACACTCATCTTTACACGTTTTTTAAGAGGTTTAAAAATTAGGTTCCCAAATTGTAGGCCTTAGATTGATAAAACAGTTGGTTTTTTTTTCAAACCAGACAATATTTCTCTCCAGCATGTTTATGTGCATAAGAATTATTTACAGGCCCTTTGTTTCCCCTTGTGTTACAAACCAAGGATATAATAATAAATATTTTATGTGTCAGGATCCCCAAAAGATTTCAGATGATTCAATTGGTTCCAAAACCTGAAAAACAGTCTGCAGGGTTAACTGAATGATTTATAAATGTCAACACGTAACCTGCATTTTGGAGGTTGAATCACACCTGCACTTGCTAAAATGACCATACCACATCACAGAACAAGGCCTTTCTTTCAGTGGCTAACAGTTTGACCACTGACCACTGAGTTGTCACTGAGTCACTGAGTTGACCATTTGCCCAGCAAGTCTTTGGACTATGGAAGGAACTGGAGCACCTGGAAGACGCCCACATGAACATGGGGAGATCATACAAACTCCACGCAGACAGAATCCCAGGAACTGAACTCAGAGCTCCAGCACTGAAAGGCAGCTATGCTAACCCCTGCGCCACAGCCCCACCCAGGGCATGGCATCAAATCTAAACAGCACATATTACTATACTCAGCCTCTTGGAACTGAAACCACACTGAAAGAAGGAGATGTCTTTGCATATATGTAAAAATGACTTTTATCGGACATTTCATTTGATTATAGGAAGCACCACTATCCCTCACATTTGATGGTAAGATCTGACAGTATAGAACAGCCTTTCACAAATAATATCCAGTTACATTTACTGTGTTCTCACCACTGGGATTTACAAGTAAGACAGCAGAAAGCAGTTGGCTTATATTAAATACAATTTAAAAGATACAGAAAACTGAGAGAGAGAAGTGCTGAGACAATACACATGATGATAAAGCCCTTCTAAAAATTTTAAAATAAACTGATTACAATGTTTTTTTTTTATTCTGTGTGATTCCCTTAAAAACCCACTACATACTCCTCAGTATTGATCTATCAGGAAATAGGGTGGCTACTAATCTGTGTATATTTGATTAACCAAAAACCCTTGTCAGGATTTTCCCTGATACAAGCAGCACATTTAACATGCACATGTATGAATAGTTATTTGTCTGGTTATTTTTTTAATAGTTTAAAAGCAAGGTAAATGAGGATATAACTTTTTTAGAAGGGAGCTTTGTTTACTTGAAGGAATGACTGTAAATAACTGGTTTTGCACACAATTACAGTGTATAGAAAACTAAGCCTTTTTCCTCTCCATCATCTAACAAATTCAGCCAAAGAATTACAGTAGTTTGGCTTTGATCATGAAACCACTGTTTCCATCATGAATATTCTTCATTTTAAGTATGTCATCTGCATGTAACAGGAGGTGCATAACTACAGCCTGCCAATATACACTGTTTTTATTGCAAATTTATAGTTTAGAAATTAGCACAATTTTGAATTTTGACAATTACATAGAATGGAACAGTGATAGATGCGTTGGTTTTGTACAGTTATTGTTCCTTGTGAAGCACTTTAATCTACTCGGTAAAATTAATTTTTTAGTGGATGTTTTGCCAGAGTGATAAAAACTGCATGAAACCTTACTGTCTGAAATTATTTTGTTTTAGAGAAGATATTTTTGCACAGTATGAAGAGTTTATAAGGCTTACCGTAATGAAAATGTTTTAAGGTAATGAAGGTAATGAAATTTTAATTAATATGCCCTAATTTTGAATCACAAGGAGATTAAGTGAACTCTCAGAGCATCTTAGAATCATGATAATACCAGAGTTGTTTTGTGAAAACTAAATGCAAAGACTACCTATTTTCAAGGATGTTTAAATAAGTAAAAAATAAAGCTCAGATTTCAAATTCACAGTATTATACCTATTTTTTTTACCATATTCACTCTTTATTGGTCCCATTTTGCACTGGGATTTTGTATTCCTGCAGCAAAGAATTCTTTAGGTTAATGTTACTGCGGTAGTATGGATTGAGGAGGTTATGAATGATGAAATGGTCTTTTCTAGCATTGGCACTGCTTAGTCTTTGTGTTACATATCAACACTCCTGTTATCCAGCACCAGCTCCAGTTGCACCATGTAGACTGGTGTGGTGACATCATATGATCTTGCAGGGCACTGTTTATCACCATATTTTTACATCCGCTTCTCAGACATTCTGCCATTTTGTATATTTTTCTTTTGGGTCTGCAGTTACTGTATGTCCGTGCAGCACAGAGATGTTCTGTATGTTTTACTAGATTGCAGTCCTTCTGTTCAACAATTCAAAACAAAATGCTGTGTGCTGTTCTACTAGTTTAGTTTTCTAGAGGAGCCACCAAATTTGCCCATTAACTACGGTCTAACTAATCTGTGGGATTCCTGTTAATTTCTTTAGGAATACGTTGCCCAGGTAACAATCTCATGTTAAATTAATCTTTACAAAGAGAGTTAATAAAGTACATTCAGTATCTTATTGAAATAACTGTATATCGTTTTATATAATACAAAAAATGTTTGTAAAATGTCAGTCACCCTTACAGATTATTTGTGTACCTTTGAATAGCCTGTCTTTCAATTTCTGAATTCATTAAGATCTTGTTTTTGTTTTAATTACTACAGGATTGTAAAAGACTGGCATTTTATTCAAAGCAGAATTTAAGTAGCTTTGACCTATATATTAAGAGAGATCTAAACAAATTACTATGCCCAAAGTTTTTTCCTGTACATTGTTGTCTTACACGGGCTCTGTCCTTGAAATTCATTCCTCATTTTTTCCCGAGAATGGGTAGAGTAAACAGAATCATAATGAGACACACATCACATTAAAAGAGTAGAAACGAACATTTCTTGAGTGTGTTTATTTAATTTGCAATGAATTTCACCTAGAAAAGAAGAAAATCAATGAGGTTAACCATCCATACAGACATCATAGATAAAGAACCATAGCATAATGAAACTACAGTATTCTATCACCTACTTTTTTTCATAGAATGAGATGGTGTTTTTCATGTTGTACACCAGGAAGGCTTTAAAATGGCTCAGGCTGGAGAAAGTGATCAAACTAAACATTTGATATAAGGTCTTTAGTATAAATGTGTTTGTAATAAAGTATTTTGATTTGAATTTATTGCTTTATAGTTAAGTCCTTACCCTTAATATTGCTTTTCTGGGTATTCCACAGAAAGTGCTTTACAGGTAGCAGGGACTCCCTTCCATGTAGATGATGCGATGGCAGCCATAGTGTGCCAGTATGCTCACCACACATCATCTGTCAGTGGGGATTTGAACATAGTGATGAAAACGATATCATAGATGGGATTATTAGGAGGCCATGATTGGTAAAGACTGGGGGGGAAATTAGACCAGGACATCAGGGTTGATACTATTACCCTTTCAGGAAACGCTGTGGGGTTTTTATGTACCATGGTGAGTCAGGACCTTGGTTTTACATCTTATCCAAAGGATGGCGTCTTTTTACAGTATAATGTTCCTATTACTGTACTGGGGCATTAGGACCTACACAGACCACAGGGTGAGCACTCTCTACTAGTCCCACTAATGCGTCCTCCAGCAGCAACTTTAGGTTTCCCAGGAAGTCTCCCTTCCATGTATAGACTAGGCTCACACCTGCGTAGCTTCAGGTTGCAAGTTATGAGTTCCGGGTTAATATAACTGCTGTCTTAACAGTGTCTTGGAAAGGATAATCCTTTTTTAAAACTCAGGAGAATAAGCCATATTAAAGATCTAGTATTAATTTGATGAGAAATAGGGCCCAACCTACCTATATAACTACCTGTAATGTATATAATGTAATTTGCTGTTTAGAAAGTAAGTTGTGATAGGGAATCCAGTTGCTTTGATTGTAAATGACAAATGGAGCAATGAATTTAAAAATATTTAAAAAGTTTTGTATGCCAACAGCTGAAAAATGCACATACAATTAATTAAAACTGTAGAAGAATATCGGGCTACTAATTTAGATGTTGAGCTATATGCTATATCAGGGGTGTCAAAGTCATTTGTAAGGGGGCCAAACTAAAAATATTTAATCATGTTGCGGGCCACACATGCAGAGATAAATACTGATTACAGTTTTATTATAAATTTGTCCACATATGCAAGTGAATGTAGGTTATACAAACAAAATATTGCTTCAGTATTCCTCTATTTAAGAATATGGTTGAGCATTTCATTAAAGAAAATGTATTCAAGATAAAAAAAAAGATCAAACATTTTAGGTAGTTTTTTTAGAGTCTGTATGGTTGATGCAGGTCTAATATTGTTGTGCTTTCACAATACACGTTGTTAACATAAACCATATAATGCAGTATATATTCAGTTTGGAATAAATTATAGCAGTTTGCATGGAGACCTGAAGTATAAATATATGTTTAAAATTTGGAGAATTGAAAGTCTGTTCTGTGAGACATTATGCATTATGCTTTTGTAGTTTTTCAGTCCATTAAAAGCACCATGGTGTGTGCGGTGACTATTTCTAATTTAACTTGCATTTAATCTGTCCTTAAGTGATGTTTACTACCCATGGAAGACAGCCTACAGCCTTCATTCACAGACACAATCCAACTTGTATCTGTAGAAAGTGGATGGAGGCAAAGGCTTTACTTGTTGCAAGGCCGGGCGTTACATTGTTGTATTACAGTGTTTTTAGACAGGAAACATTTTCCACTTCTATAGTGTGATTTTTGTCATGGTATCGTAGTGTCTCTATTAAAAATTAAAATGTTATGTTATCGTAGAATGGGAGTGCACGGTGTCTTGCAAATGTATTCTGATCCTTCCTGTGGTGTCCCACTTTGAGAAATTACAAAATGATGTGTACACATTTTTAAAGTTAATTTTATTCAAAACCTGAAAGCTCAAACTGAAGACTTGTTAAGGTAACAAGTTACAGTACATGTCAGCAAAATCTAAAGAGAAAAAACTGAAATATGTTGGTAGTATGCGTATTCAGACCTGATGGTGATGTTGCCACTACCATGCTTAACTGTAGGGATGGTATTGACTAATACCTCACACTTGGCATTTAGACCAACATGTTGCACATTTGTCTTATCTGACCACAATACTTTTTGCCACATTTTTGCAGGATCACTTGGATGTTTTGTTGCAGACTTCATGCAGGATATAAGATGAGTTTTCCATTCTACCATATAGGCCAACTTTATGGAGTATGCTGGATATTGATGACTTACTTTTTACATCTCAGCCATTGAACTCTGTAGCTCTTTCAGAGTTGTTGATGGCTTCACTGTGGCATCCTTCATTTTCTTTTTGCCTGGCTGCTTAATTTGGAAGGACAGTCTGATCTTGGCCGTGCATCAAAGCATCTTCCATTTCCTGATGATTGAGTAGACAACTCTCATGAATATTGGGAGATTTTTTCTATACCCTTCTCCTGATTTGTGACTTTCAATGAAATAGTCCTTTGAAATGATATAATGGTAATAATAATTTCAGTGATCATTGCCAATATATATTATTTTCAGATAATCCTTTGAAATCCTTCTTCATGGTTGAGTCTTTGCTTGAAATTCACAATTTGACCAAGTTACTTCACAAAGACAGGTCATGTGAACCACTATTATTTCACAACTAATTACAATTTGTGGCTTCTTAAGGTAATTTTGTGCACTTAAATTAATTTAGATTTGCTCCAGCAAAGGGGTTGAATACCTCTGCATCTGTGGCTTTTCCATTTTTCTTTCATGTAATGTATTAATCTCCTCTCTCCCATCACAATATGTGAAAACCCTGCAAGGGTCTAAAAGCATTTGCAAGGAACTGTGTGCATTCATGATGCATGTTCATACACCTTTTACTTAACAAACATTTCAGGCCCCTTTAAAGCAACAATCCACTGTGACTCAAAGCAAAGATTTTTAATTAAGGTAATAAAAAAGCTGATAAATGAGCACACTGGAAACCCTTTAACCAAAACCTGTTCCAATTAGAAAATCTGACACAGTTGGAAAGCCATACAAAAAATGATGTTATGTTCTTTTTGCCACATTAGTCAGCTAGCTGAGGAGTTTCCATAGGCAACCAAAAAGGTTGCTCAGTTTCCAAATTTATTAAACTTATGGTAATCACAAAATGGTGGGCAGTCTGTCGGCTGTGAGGAACAACTGAAAACTATGATTACGTTCGTACAAGATGGTAACATTTCAGTGTCATTGTGTGTTTTCTGGACTAGCCTGACTAGTACATTTCTGCAGAATAAATAACTAAAGAAAAGCAAAAGGAAACTCTTTCATTAATCACCAGTGTAATTAAATGTAGTGTTCTTCTTTATCTAACACAAGTTCAAATGGATGACTGCAATTAAGTTAAAGACCTAGCTGTTCAGACAGTGATTAGCTCTAAGAGTTGAAAAAAAGAAGTGTATTCTGAGTCCCCTTTTCCAAAACCTCAAAGGATGGTGCAAGGAAAAACCATATACTGTACTCCATTTCAGACAGAGATGTTACTGGATAGGAAAACATAAACGCATAAAAGGACAGAATGTGGAAAAAAATTGAGACAAATGCATGTACAGCATCACTGAACCCCTTTCGTTTGCAAATAATTTCTTTATGGCTTATAAAACACATGTTCCCCTTTGAATGCTTGTAGTTTATTCAGTTACATTAAGCAGTAGTCTCAGGTTCCCATTAGCACTAATTACAGACTGCCCTGCTTAAGATTGATTTAGATGATCGAGTCCACGTCTAGTGCTAATTGGGGTGTATGGATGCAGTACAAAGTGTTAATGAACAATTTAAGTCCCATGGAGCCTTTACTTCAGCCCCCTTTAGTCAGAGTTACATTTGGTCTTTTCTTGTGTGGTTCACTGATGCACTTTAGCTATACTGATCTGTCAAAACCATCAGAAAGAGACAGCAATTGATTCCTATTTTAATTTATCAATAGCTCTTGTGCTTGGTTTGTGTTAAACCACTGTCGTGTTGCACACTGTTGTTGTTAAGTGGTTCTTGCTCATCAAAGTAACAGTATGGTACACTTTTCTCTACTGGTAGCTATTGGCTTTACAACGAAAAAAAAGAGTTCTAAAACAAAAACTCCAAACAGAATTTAAAAAAATCATATTTTTAATTCCTTAAAATAAAAAAGAGCACTAGAATACTTAAGCTGATTTAGGCAACGTCATAAACATCTACTGATTCTTTTGCCAGGCACACAAAATTAGCTTGTTCAGTGAATATCATCTAATATCATTCCTCCCTCTGGATATTACACATTCAATTGTTTTGTATATTTGTAATGATAATGCTTGTAATCTCTCAGAGATAATTCATTCCATACAGTAATTCTTCACCCATACAAGCTGCTCTCCTGCTGAAGTTTAGTGAATAAGTTACAAGCTTTGTAAAAATACATGAAAATACAGCATTAGCTTTTAAAGAAGCAGGAAAGTGATCAGTGTATTCTTTCAAGTTTATAATTTTCTCAAATTTACAAGTTAATATTGTTTACAGGGTGTTAAGATTGTATTAGCTGTCAGAATAAACAAGAAGTGATAAAACAGTTTTTTTCAAAGTTTGTCCCGCTTATGTGAAAAGATATCCAAATGAGGAAACTGAAAGTGGGTTAAAATAAGAAATGTTTCACAGAATAGTGTGAACATTTTACCACACTCAACTTAATACTTATAAATATATTAATATATCAGTGGCAGATCTTTACAGTTATAACTACTGATGAAATGTATTCATTTATGGTGGTAATCATAAGTTATATTATATATCAGTCTGTTTTGTAACTGCTTCATCCAATACAGGGTCACAAGGGAGTAGGCGCAAGGTGGGATAAACCCTGGATAAGATGCCGGTCCTTCTCAGGGCACCCACAGACACAAACACGCACACTCTCACCAGGGCCAATCTTCCCAGAAGCCAATTAACCTACCAGTATGTCTTTGGACTGCAGAGGAAATTGGAGCACCTGAAGGAAACCCACATGAACTCAGTGAGAACGTACAATATAGTATACATAATCTAATATTATTAAAGGTTTTCCACGGGAAATTAACAGTGGTCCTTAAAATAACCTTCATACAGTGGCAGTAATTAGTAGTGTGGTGGCTACGGTATCCCTGCTCTGTTTTACAGTCATACAATGCAACAGAAAAGACCCCACAACATATGTTACAAATCAACCAGTCAATCCAGATTCGGGCAGAACTGGTCTCCCTCACTAATATGCATAGACGAGACTCAGATGTGATGATACGTTCCTGGAAATTAACATCTGGTCAGAGTTTAGTTGAGTTAGTGAATGCAAACATATTGTAGCGATTCTCATCAAGCTCTCTATTACCTATTTCCTTAGTCTCAACAGTATATTAATAATAAATGATGCTAATGAAACTTTTTTTTATTTATAAATTAAAAAAAAGGTTTATTTTATGTGGTGCAGTTATAAAATAATCTGCATATAATGTAACTTTAATTAGGTAATTATTTCTTTCTATGGAAATATACTGTTCAATACAAATTACTCAAGTGTCATGACGGAGTTGCTAATTTTGTGTACTTTATAATAAAGCAGGTTTAGTCGAAGTAATAAACGATTGGTTTGAGTGCATGTTAAAATGTTGGGGAAAAAAAATCAAATATGTGTGCTTTAAATTAGCGTGTAATTTTTGGAATCAATAGCCTTTCCATTTTTTATCTGAAAATAATTTGTCATTTCCAATGGTGTAGGCAACTGTAAATAAAATGCCTTGATATAGCTCATATGATCATGTGACACAAGGTAGGACAGTGGCCAGATAGTTGAATCTTCAGAGCTCCTGGGTTCAGTTCTGGCCTCAAGTATCACTCTGTGTGGCGTTTGCATGTTCTCTCTGTGTTTATATTGGTCCCTCCCACTTCACCATGTGATACTGTCTGGATTTTGCTCGGTATTCTAAAGTGTTCCTTTTTCTGTGTACCTGTAATTCACTGGCATCCTATCCAGAGGGAGAGCAGTCTTGCATTCTCTATCCCATTTTGCACCCTGTGTTTTTGATACAGTATATGCTTCAGCTTGCTGTAACTCTTCAGGCTAATAGGTTTTCTGATAAGGAAATAGAAGGACTCATGATAAACAGTGGATGGATGTAATGCTTTGGTAAGCTACTAACAAAACAAAATAAACCACTGCTCTATATGTCAGCTTAGCCTTGTGTATCATGCATGGCTAACTAATGTTGCTTATGTGAAGGGTTTGCCTAGTATTTTAATTTACCTGTTTATGAGAAAAATGTTCTCCTGGGGTGTGATCTTAAGGCTGTTGCTGTTTTTCACATTTTAGCTAAGCCTGTATCACTCTGTGCCATGTCAAATGACTGCAAATGAGGCTTTGTTATAGTCATTAACAAAAGAATAGCAGTTCACGAGGAAAGCTGGCAAAGCTGGTCTAAGATCATATTCACACATTACTTTGCTGTTGCTCCTTACTCTGATCAAAAACAGCTCCTTATTCAAAGAATAGAGAAAAAGGAATGTTTCTTTCCATATATTGACTCTAATATACTGCATGTACTGTACATGGATGCATTTTTCTGGCTGCACCACATCTTTTTATATGTAAAGGCAACATACTCCTTTTTTAAAACAGGCACAAAATGCATATAGTTTCAGTTTTCTGTATCTACTGTAGTTAATGTTTCAAGTACAAATTACATGCAGTCATTTTAAGAAAAATATATTGCTTCTCCTCAGGAAAAATACTGTACATCCTGTTTAAACGGCTGTTGCATTAACTTTTATTGGTGAGCAGTCTGGTACTACCCCTCTGACGATCTGGCCTTTGAATTTCATGTAGGGAGGCTATAAATGAAGTCTTAAGGGTGGATTAGCTGGGATTTTGAAGAGCATTACACCTGTGATGTTTGTTGATGGGAAAGACATACAGTCATACAACAGTCATATTCTCTTAATATTTAGCAGCAAGTCCAATAGTTCCAGCGGAAACATTTCTGCATTTACCGATCTTCCTATTTGTTAGAAAACTGTTGGGCTTATAGCTCTTTGTTTTAAAACCTTCTCATTTTTGCATTCTGTAATGCACATTGACAAGTTGGCAAGCCAACAGAGTGGTATGAAGCATACTGCGAGTTTTAACAGATGGTATTCTAATTCTTTAAAGGTTTCAAATGCAGTCTCCTTGCTCTTGCTTTCAGTGAATCGCTTGTCTTTTCCTTGGACAGTATAGATCACAATCGTATTACTTCCAGACTGAGAAGAGGTCCCTGCTGAGGTATTTGGTTACTGTTGCAGGTGATCCTGCCCTTTTTTTAAAAACAGAAATGAATAGTGCCGATATATATTATTTTCATTGAATAGTGCCACCATGGAATACAAGGTGATTTTTTCGGAGGGTGTGATGGTTAAAACACTTTCTCTGGCAAAAATTGTGCATGCAGCATTTTACTGAAATAGAATATTTTGCATGTGGAGAAAGTTATTCAGACATGCCATGATTACAGTAGAAGGAAAATAATTCTATACAGGAATGTAGTATACTGATTTGTATAGTTTGCTGACTGCATTTGAATAATTGTTGCAGAAGATATCTTGTCTTCTCTTTGACAGTGTTCTGCTTTTTGAAACTGTGCTTATGTATATATATATATGTAAATACAAATGTGATAATGAACAGCAATTGCCCCACCTATCACCTTTTTTGTTCTAGATGATGTTTTTGTATTTAGCTAGGTTTGCTTAACAAGCAGAAAGCCTCTTTATTTATAGTATGAACAGAGACAACGGATTAGAATCTCACACAATAGCAAACCATAATGTTGCCTTATAATAACATTGTCTGAGAACAACATGCCACAAACTATTTAAACAGACAAAGGAAGTAAATAAATAGAAATGTTTCGGTATGAAATGTACATGCTGCAATATGACAGACATTATAGAAATACATTACATTCTGTTTATACTCATTAAACTGTTCTGATCAAAGCCGCAACATTGAAACAAGAAGCACTGGAAATTCTGTAAAACATGTCTGAGTTGAGCACATTTCATTAGTATATTTGTTATGTGTGCTGTAATGATAGCTTATTCTGCTATTTAAGGTGAAAACCTGACATTTGTGAGCATTTTGAAGCTCTTCTTATGATTTCACAGCGCAATAGCCTGTGTTTGTATATCAAAGTAAGAGTGGACCCAAAGATAAAGCTTTGATATAATAAACTTTGATAAAGATTAAATATTTTATTAGCCTATATTTTCTTTATGGGTCACTGTTAGAGATGTGACTCTGGTTTCTTGTGAAGAGAGCAAGATGCAGAGGCTAGACCTCACCGATCATTCAATTTTAAGTGTGGTGAGAATGTTAGGTACTGTACAGTAATTCATGAGTCCTTTCTGTGTTAATATTATTATTATTATTAAAGGGATTATTCTATAGCAAGTGATAGCTGTTGTTCACCTGCTCTTATAATGTCAAGCGATATGGCATTAAAGACTTGAGTTCCTTGAAACATTCTCAAAACAATTTCTAAATTTGTTGCTTAGTAGGGATTCTACTTTAATAGGCCAGAGCTCCTGCAGCCTAGTTGTTTATCATGTCACTAGAAATTGTTGACTAATTGTTTTAAAAGCATACATCTAGCATGTCTGTGCATTAGGTTCCCTGAAGCATTAGGCTCATATAACATGCATCAGCCGTAATAATTGTATAAGAAAATCAATTCTGTGGTCAGGAAATATGGAGTAATTCATTGAACTGCATGAACCCGATCTATCTGATACTCAAATTATAACGTTGTATTGAAATACAAAAGCTTAAATCCTATCTTCAAGGATGTTTCCTTTTGCTTTTTACAAATTAGATAAATTACATTGTTCATCTTCCTTTTTTCAGAGTTGGGGAAAAAAACAACTTTAGCTTTATGGCATAGAATGTTTGAAGTGAACAGCTATTTACTGTATATGCTACAACTAGAGATAATCCCTGAAAAACTCTGTGTGTCATCATAAGTATAGAATACAGAATACAATATATTGCCAGAATTTAAAAATGTAATTGTTATAATTTCAAATAATTGTTTTCTGACACTGTTTATTAAACAATTTACTGTTTTCAAGAAAAATATAGTTAGTTGAATGGAAAAATAAAGTAATGAGAAATCAATTAATATATTGATTAACCACAATTTTATGGTATTGTTTTTCTCTTATTCCAGTTTAGGCTTCATGGTGGTGACCTTTGATTATTACCTTGTTTTAGACGACATGAAACAGTTTTTGTTTTCCTCTTTCAGTATAGTGTAAATTGTTTGGGCATATTTCTACCTCCATGAAAAGACAGAAATCATTACAGCCTGGAACTGGTTGCTTACAACATTACAGAAGACTGTAGTGTGGAGTACTGCAGTTTTAATTGATTTAATCTATCCATGAGTGCAGGTAATTGTTTTGTAGAAATACCATATGACATTTTCCTCTTAAATTGAATTTTAACATTTTTTGGATTGTCTTCTCCATATTAGCTGAACAAGTTT
This sequence comes from Atractosteus spatula, assembly GCF_055471065.1. Lineage (NCBI taxonomy): Eukaryota > Metazoa > Chordata > Actinopteri > Semionotiformes > Lepisosteidae > Atractosteus > Atractosteus spatula. The sequence continues at coordinate 51,551,706 of NC_142710.1, forward strand.
TAATTCACAGATGTGCTTACCAAATAATACATTATGAAAGACTAACTGAAAGAGAGCATGAAAATACACTTTTCAGGAGACTTTCAAGAGAATGTATTTCAAATTTCTATCGTATAAGGATATATATCCCACAAACAAAATGCCTATTTTCTTTCAGGAGCATTTAGTTTTAATTGTCACTTGGTATGCATACAGTATTATGTAGGAATTGATTTTAATAGCAGTTATTCACAGAGGGTTGGTAATTGTGCAGATTTCATCTAGCAATTAAATACCAAGGATTGAAAATAGGGTAATTGCTATCCAATTTAAATTACACTTCAAGAAGAATTTCAGCCTTGATCACTTGTTTTTGTATAATGACTTTGAAGTGGAACCTTGGTAAGGGTGTTCAGACACAAGAATCTTCAATAAAAATATCCAAGAAGGGTCTTCCACATTTAAGCATTTTTTACTTAAATTTTACTTTGAATGCCACAATCAAACAATCAATGAGCTTGTCTTTTTCAGGTTCCCAGCAGCCAATGTTTTATTGCTGAAAAGAACTGTTTATTGGCATATCAGACTGGAAAATGATCATGTTTTTCCAAAGCAATAACTAACTGGCACACACTGACGTAGCAGAGGCCAAACCTTGGTAGAGAAAATCCACAAGGAAGGAAAAGCAGCACTAAGAATGAAAGCAAATGGGCTTGGATGGGGAAACACCTTGTCTTGTCTTTGACAAACCAGGGGAATCCATTTATACAAGAAAACTTGATTAATCTTTCAATCAGCGTGAACACAGATGATTTCTCTGAGTGTCCTTTTAGTTTCACTGATTTCCAGTCATTAATAGGTTGTGTTCTGTTTATGGATCAGTGATCTCCAGTCACAATCATTGAAAACATTATAGTAATGACAAAGGTTTTTGTATGTGGTTTTCAAAAAACTTTAAGCACTGTACAAAGAAACGCATAATACTTTAAAGTTCAAAACATTCGAAATGACCAAATAAAATTCAGTATTTAATGCTATATTAATACTACTTATAGACTATGCAAACCTTCCTAAAACTCTTTACTATTGGATTTGCATATTGAGTTCCATAATTCTGAATCTGTTTCACAGATGCCATACCTTTTCTTATCGAACTACAAACAATCACGCTCGACTTGCCACTAACAACACCAATTCTGTCATTCAATCTGTCGCCGCAACAACTTGCTATGGAAGGCAATCAGTGCCACCTGTCAGATTCTGTTCTCATCCGGTATTTAATATGCGCCTTTGCAATCTCCAGTGCTTAGTCTTAGTCATTAGGTACTAGTCTTATCATTATCCAGTCTCTTATCTTCTGTGTTTCAACTGTGCTTGCTTTCTCTATGTGCTGGATTGCCCTTGTTCTGTGCTCTGTGATTCATCTTAATTTTGACTCTGGCTTGCTGTTTCTACTTTGCTTCCCTGTTTCCCTGTGGTACTTCACTCTGAGATTTCCTGGTTTTGACTTCTTACTGATCCTGGCTTGATTTGGATCACATTTTTGTTTTGCTTGTGTTCTGAACCTACATCTGAATCTAGTCCCCAGCCTCAGACCGCTTCACTGTTACTGTGAGTACCGCTGTATTACAGCAAAAAGGCTTTATCACCCGTTATGTGGAACCTGGTTTGAGGTAGAATAAGAAGATTTGAATCAGCAAGGCTTGAATCTCAGATTAATTGTTGGGTTGTACTTGTGCAGTTAGTCCCTAAAGTAACCTGCAAAATTTCAAAAATTCATTGCCTTATATGGAAACTGGAGAACTGTAAAAACCACTATGATGCAATATTTTTAAAAAATGGGAATACTGAGGATGCATCCTCAGGCAATGGAAAGCTACATTGTGCTTTTTGAGGTCAAAATATCTTTTGGGAGATTAAATAAATTGAAGGCAGTGTGTTGTTCTGTAGTTATGACTTGTTGGTATTATCCCACTCTAGCAAGCCAGACTTTTTTTTCTAAGCAGTTGCTCAAAAGCAAAGAAATCTGCAATACAGAAGTTTTCCTTTAGACATTCTTCAATGTTTTTCACTTCGTTTTTCACTTCGTATACAGTATATGTATATATTATTTTCTGAATTCAGATTTCTTAATGGAATCGAAATAGAAAAAAAGAACTTAAGTAATTTGTACAAAGGTCTGCATTTTATATCTTGTGATTTTGAGACAGCGTTCTAAATATGGTTCATGTTATGTACAGGATTGTGTTATTCTTAGCTTTTTCTGAACAAACTGATCAGGTGGTAAAGATTAAAGGACACCACTGAGTTTTAAGCCTACGTAGAATTTAATTTCACCTTGTTTTATTATTTGTGAAATTTCCCCATTATTGTGGGTAAATGAGATATTTCTGATTTTACAAAGTTTTCTTTTAGCAGATTTTGTCTGTTAAATCCTTTAAACTGAAGGTATACTCTATTGACAAAATTAAATACCCTGTGTATAACATTTCCCTGTCCTTGTAATATTGACATATTCCAGTTAGTAGTGTTCTTTTGATATGTAAATATGTATACTCAATGTAAAGTGTTACTTTGTTTTGTATTATGCATTGCATAGCTGGAACCTATAACTTGTGAACTATTAATTTGTCTTCATCTAATGACAGAGAAAGCATTGTTTTACCTAAAGTGAATTTGTTTCTTAGAAAAGTAGAGCGTTGTGCTAATTAATTAACTTTTTTCATCTTAAATATTGAGAACTTCAGGATTTCAGCTATGTGCTTTTTTATCTGTGATATTAACCACTTTAAGAGCACTTTTAAAAGTTACAAGAGCCCTTCCCTTCACATACTGTAGAAGGATTTAACAACAAAACCTAAAATTCTGTGTGCAGAATAGTATCTTTTTGAAATAGTACTGTAAATTAAATACATTAAAACTGTAGCAAATGTAGAGGCTGAATTAACAGTCTTCATCAGAACACGAAAGAAGATTTACTGTTTTTCATCATTAGTCACAAACAGAATACCATACTGTATGTATTGTAATTTTAGATACAGCTTACCAGTACTTACTGGTATTTGAGGCAAATTGGATCTTAATTTAAATCTCTATTGTTTTGTCAGTTTGCCAAATCATGGTTTTAAGACTTAGGTTATCCATCTTTTCAGACATGGAAATGCATATAAATCTTCCTTAACTCTGTGCTTTCCTGTGGTATAAGTTTTTTAATATTTTTAACAAGATCAGATCTGTAATGCATAACACAGTAAAAGGCTGTGATGAACTATAATGCATAATTACCAAACCTTCTAAAAATGCACTTTAGAGACTGATACACAGCAGTACTCTACCAAGGATCAGTTGAACAGAGTGGTGAGTTTTACAGTATTAAATTGTAAATTGCTGTATATAAAAATGTATTGTAGCGTGAATAGAGACAGAGAGAGCTCATTAAAATCTTGGTAAAAAATGTAAAGTTGTAGTTCCTATTTGCAAGGCTGATCCTGGCCAAATTTCAAGCATAAATGCCGTTCACCACAGATCATATTAGAAAGATCTTGTACATGTGGATGTCTAAATTGCATTTTCGCAAATCAGAGGTCACAGACATGAGGGGAACTCAAATGGCACTGTCATTTGGGGGGAAAAAGCTGTTGAGAAGAGGCCTCTTGTACTGAATGCAGTAATAAAGAGCCACTTGACAGATGGTATGTGGATTTACTGTCACAGCCAAAAAAGACCTTTGATTTAAGGTTCAGCACACTAGCCATTTATTCAAGTCAAGAATTCATAGTAAAATTATGCACGTAGCATAAATACATGTACCTTTTTTGCATGTAAAGGTTAATTCCTTTTCATTACAATTTGAAGCCAAAATATTGAAGTCCTATTGAGTGAGATTGTTATTTCATTATGAATAATACTTACGGTTTTAATGGAGACTTTTACTGTGTTTTACAGTTTTTGATATTGGTTTATTTTTCTATCTCCTGTAAAGCAAAAGAGGATAGAAGTTCTGGATTACTAAATTATGTTAGTAGTAAGAAATTAAATGTCATTCAGATCTGCATTTTCAGTTATCTTTTTTGCAACCAGTAAAAAATGCCGTTTCAAGGAAAGGAAGTTGTTGTCTTCAAAAAGCAAAAAATATATTTTTTCTTTTGTTTCTGCTTGTGACATGAATCTAATGTGGAGTAGTTATTAAAACTGTCTTGTAATTATAAAATGTTACCTTGTTGTATATGAGCTGTAATAAACACATTTTACTGTCACGATTAATCCATACAATTTAGTTAGACATCAAACCAGCTTTTATTGACGAATGTAGCCTACCTTTGTATTTGGTAATCCAAGAAGAAACATCCGTTGTTTTGATAGTCTTATACATAGAAATATCTGTTTTCAAGTACAAGTAGAAACATATTGTATATACAGTAGTTCATAATTTGTGTCCATTCATGTTTCTATTTTTTCATTGAAACATATTTTAATGGAAGCCTCCAAACATGTCCTGCAAAGAATTCAAAAGCATTTGAGCTGCTTCTCAGCACTGGCAGTGATAAGACATGTAGAAACTGCTCAGTAATTCTGGAAAGGAAATGTAAAACAAATGTTTTTTAAGAGTGTGCTTGAAAACCAAGATTGTTAAGGGTGGAAATAGGCTTCAGTAATGTGCAGCCTTTTATGACTGGACTGCATATTTCATATTACAGCTGTATACCATTTTCACTGAAAACTCAGGAAACCACAGAGGAAGATAAAGAACATCTTCGATTATATGAGATTTATTACTTGAGGGAACAACATTTAAAGCCCTGGATTAGTTCCTGAAAACCTGGGATTTGCAGTGTATATTAATATTGTCACCCTACTTCTATTGCAGTGTTCCTGCATAGTGAACTATAGTAACATCCAGCAGCTGCTGTGAGGGTTAAGGTCAGAGGCCTTATGGATCTCATATATCCTGCTATTGTTTTCAGCAATGTTACATGTCTTTGAGAGGTGAAGCCATTCACAGCAGTTTTTTTTTTGACGGACATAAAAGCAAATTGTGTTATGATGAAATTATTAAAGGCATTTATATAAGGTGACCTATAAAACCAGTTTCTGAACTATCAAAAATAGCGCAAAAGTTTCACAATAGTGTAACAAAAAAATAGATTTCAACCTAATGGAATTAATTTTACAATACATTAATGATTAAAATTAGTTGATTACAATAATAATTACTATAGTTGAAAGATTATAGTACATTAAACTTAAGAAACAAACATGTTTTGGAAACAAAAGAACAGGCCATCCAGATTTAATCATATATTTGACATTTAAAATGTTACATCTGATAGATGTGATCTTTTATATTGTTAAGTATTGAAGACTATAATGGTGAGGACCATTGAAGAATTGTAGGTTGAATAGGTGGTATTGAAGAGGCATTGGGAGTTGATCAGAAATGATGCAGTGCCTAGAAATCTGATTCCACCACAGGGGTTTTGGGGAGGTGAATGAACAGTGCATTATAGTGAAGAAAATGAGCATTCGAGTGACCAGCATCATCAGAAGATGAACAGAAAGGCAAGAAATTGTAAATTGGAGCAGACAGAGCACTTCTGCAAACCGTTGAAAAATACTGATTTCCTATCAGACAGATTTTATACATATATCAATACTGAAACAGTTACATGAGCCCTAAGCCTATTATGTGCCAAGCAAATAGTATTTGAAAGGACAATTTCATCTCTTTGAGAAGACGATTCACTCTCTCGTTTAGCATCCTGTTTTGTAGATATTGATTGGACAAATGCATCATAAGCATGTCGAGTCATTGGTTTCTTTTGTGCAAGGCAGAAGAAAAATGTAACTAACTATAGCAATTACTGTCTTTTGGGTACTTTGTTGACAGCTTTTTCTACAGAACCTTATTTTCAGGCTATTCAGAGAATACAGCTGCTTGAAGAAGACAATTAAGCTAATGCACACTGAATGTGGTCTCTTTCAGCGCTTGGAGTATGGAACTCGTAGAGCATGCTAAAGATGTGAAACTTGCTTTCCTCACAGCCACAGGATTACACATGCTCTACGAAAAATAAACCACCCAGCACTGGAAGCAGGGTGGTACGCAAGCCAGAACCATTTTCTTTAATAATGTATTATTCGTCAATACAGAAAGGCCATTCAGCATCGAACAAGTGCATTCTTTTGTGCGAGTGAACTTTTGCCGATGGCTACTTTATACAAAGGGTTGTCTATGCTCATAATGGGTAAAAGCCAGAAACTCCACAAGCTTTTCAGAATGCCTTCCAAATAAGTTGGTAACTGCAGTTACTTTAAAAAGTTATAGTATGACTAATTATTAAGAGAATGTGGCATCTGCATTCCAAAAAAAGATGCCAGTCTCCGGGAAAACAAGCAATTCCAGTGGAAATATATTTGATTAAATTCTGTTTTGTCTATGATGGGAAATGGACTCCTAGAAATCAGATGTACTATATTCAAATTCTGTGAAAAGCATTAACAGAGAATTTTTTTTCTGTAAATTGAACACCTGCATCCAAATCAATATCATGACAAAATACAGAAGCACATACTGTACTGTCAGGAAGAAATGAGGTCGGCACTGTCATGAGATGCCCACTCCGGATGAGCTCATGCTGTATTTAGGAGGGACATATGATTGCTTTTGTCAGCAGTTGGATAGTAGGGTGGTAAATATAAGGCTTAAAGTGTTGCAAATGCCCACTGTGCAGTTGGGTAGGAAGTGGTGCCTTAGTGCTTTCCATCCTGGCCTTTTGCCTTTTGCTGGCACTGTTGAACTGAAAGAGTGTCATATTTGCAGAGCTATCCAAGCTGGCAGAACCCCAGGCAAAGTTGGGCGGCAGAAACTTAATTGTAGAAATTGGCTTCACCAGCCTAAGGGATCCGACCACATTTCCACCATCAATATTGTCTCAAACAAATATCATATGCCAAGAGCTACATCATCACTAAATTGGTAATAAAAGGATAAAGTGGGAAGTGTGGGAGTAAACAACAGTTGTCAGAGAGAAGGTGCTTTTTTTTAAGAATTAAAAAAATATATAAACAAGGCTTACCCAAAATTGCAGGTTGTACAAAACATCTAATTAGGTGAACTGTTGTAATTTGGGCATTTAAATTGCAGCTGTTTTCTCTTCCCCGCTGAGACTTCCTATTGCTTAGCCTTTAAGTACGCACAAGGCATTGAGCAAATACACTAAATACACTACTTAAAATGATGATTTCCATTACAGAGTAGAGCACCGGATTGATAAACCAATCTTATTCATGCATGTAATTGTAACATGTAATTGTAATTGTAATGGCAAGTCTATCAAGACAAATAGAGGAAGAAATTAATTGTTCTAGAAGTTGTCCCTGTGTTGTGTTCTTATGTGTTTTACTATAGTATTTTACAATAGCAAAACGGATAATTGTGAGACAGGGAATAAATTGTTCCTGTTAGGAGGGGGTTGTAAAGCAAAATGTCCAGGCACTTTCCTCACAAAATAAATATTGATTCGCTAGGCTTAAAGGAGCTAAATCTTTTCTATTGCATACTGGATCGAACAACGTCGAGGTTTCATAAAGGCAAACTGACATTTGCTGATTTTTCTGGTTCCTCAGAGGACAAAACCAATCACCAAGGTTTTAAAACCTTCAAGTAAACCACAGAGGAATTGAATTCAAGGAATCATAATTACTTCTGAATTGTTTACTTTAATTGTGTAACATTTCTGGAATCTTCCCCTGAGAAAAATGTCATTAAACCAGCTCTCTGGCAAAATACTGAGATAAACCTCCTCTTTTTTGCAACCTTACCATATGTGCCCTAAAAGAAACTGCATGGAATGAAAATCAATAACACAATAAAAATTCTTAATACAGAACATAGTTTAGCTCAGTCATTCAAGCCTTCATGAGAAATGATGCGTCTTGGTTCAGATATCATCACAAGGAGAGTTGGTATTTGGCATGGTCCATCATTGCACATGAACATCCTGAACGTATTGCCATGTCTCATAAATACACTAATGGTGCTTGTGACATCTGAAACTTGCTGTGATGTTCCAGCTTAAAGGATTGCATGGTACTGGATTATCATCATTAGATAATCTTGGCATCACTTTGAATGGGCTAGAAACTCTCTTGTTACAGAGTTACAGGTGCATAGTACATCTGCCTAAATCCTGCACTTTGTAACCACAATGCAAGGAATTCATTGCCATACTTACTGAGGCACTGTTCTTCTGAAAAATGCGTATGCTTTCGGTACATATAGTATGTGAATCACCAGATGATCTATATGGAAATGTGCATTATTTGTTAGGCATGTTTTCTTTTTGTATGCATACAGTATGTTTGGCTGACCAGTTAGCTCTCCAGCTGGCCTTTTCTGTTTTGTCAAAATACATAATTTCTAAGAAAGCTCTCAATTAAAAATACCATGACATCTCACCAGTGCAGGGCACAGTGGAATGTTTGTGGATGTTGTTAGGATCAGGTAAGATGTGCTGGCTGTCTTATGTTTTAAGACCACAGATACAGGGTATGAAATGGTGGCTAGGTCATAAGAAAGGGCTGGGACATTGTGGTTACCCACAGAATGCTGCATTTTGCTAGAGCAATAATGTGACATGTCATGGAAAAAAAAGAAAAGGCTTTAATTTCCAAAGAAATTGGTTGAGTTGTTAAACCATAATTGGCAGTTTCTTTCAGAAAGTCTCCATGCTAAGGAGCCACTTTTATCCCTGTTCCGTGCTATATTTGTTAAAAAAGCATATCCTTGACATTTTATTTTATATTTGCCACGTTAGTGCTTTTCAATTAGCATGTGAAATTTGGTGAAGTTCCCAAGCAAGACGAGCTGTGGCTATGCATATCCCTTCCCTATATTAGGTATATAAAAATGAAACTCTTTGTGCTTCATTCTGATCAGTGTTTTTGACATACTGTATACTGCATGTGTTTAAGGAACCTTACTAGAAGTTTGAGAAATGAGACCTGTAAAGACAGACTTTTTAGTCTGACCCTTAAACAAGACAGGAGAGGCTTGCAGTTTGCAATATATCACTGGTGGATTAATTTTTTGTTTTACTTTCAGTTTTGATTTTCAAACTGTTCTAACTAGCAGGTTTATAGCTTATTTGGCAAGGTACTGATAATCATTAGGCATAAATTGCATATACGTCCAAAATCTGTACGCTGTTAAATTTGACATAGCAGAGCATCACATGAAACTGTTCACACACTTCTGTTTAGAGCTAGAACAGCACTCAAGCTTTTTTATGATACAGATAATGTCTAATATCCAAAGATTAATTTAATTGCATTTTTCTTTTAAGTGTACATGTAGATGTGCATTACACTTAAAACAACTCTCATCTGTACTGCAGTTGCTTTTCTCTTTTTTTATGATAATGACTGATTTCATTTTGAGGGCCCTATGCAATTTAATAAAAGCAAAATTTATGTTCTGTTCCTTTAAAGGGGACAGGTTTTGTACAGACATGCTGCAAGCAGCAAATTATGGTACCTATTCATTGACATTTGAGCTTATGATTATATGTCTAGTATTTCAGTAAGCTGTCTGTGTACATGCCCTGGAACTGTACTTCAGCATGGCAAGTTGTGAAGGAAACTTAGTAATGCCCAGTTTGCAAGCCTTCTCTTTTGCTGTTCTTTAAAAAGAGTCAAATTTGAAGTTATTATTTCTTAGAAACAGAAGCTCAGGAATGAAGGAAATGCGTTATAAGCCTTTTGGAGCAGGTATGTGTTTTGTCTAAGCTCTGTTCAGCTCACTACACAAGTGAGAAAGTATTCTACATAAACGTCATATATAAAATTATGTAAATTTAATAAGAATTATGTCAGCTATATGACTGGCAATTTTATTTGTGTTGGTTTTCTGTCTATTCAATATTAAATTTAGCTGTAGGTGCTGTAACTTTGAAATGCCTTTGTTGTGTTTTGATTAAAATGAAGGAAATATAATAGTTTTGATTTGTTATATAAGGACTCTTCTTGGCTCACAAATGCTTATTGGATTATGTAAAGCGTTTGTTTAACTTGTTCTTTTTCTCAGAAGATTTGCTGGCAATTATTATAGCAAACATTGGAAGCAGTATTGCAGTGCATGCCTATCACTCACAGTTGTTTTCAGGGCACAGAGAGGCAGTGCCACAGTGAGCTTCCTTTTTCCATGACAAACTTATAGTTTAACACTGTATTTCATCTTACTTTAAACCTACAATACATGATGTGTCAAAATCAAATAATTAAAATATATGGGTGGAGATATAGGTCACACTGCGCCTAATAATGTGAAATGTTTGTAAAATACGTAGGTAAATTTGTAGCATCTCAGATGAAACCTTGCAAATGTGGGAAAATTGTGCTACTTTTTTAGTAACCGGTCCTGAAACTTTATTTAATTTGAAAAATAAAGTAAAGCTACAGTATACAAGTAGATGAAAGTGAATTTAATCAATCCATTGTTTTTGTCTCTTTGCAAAACAGAGATTCGTAACCAATTACTGGAACAATTCAAATGCCTGGAACAACAGTCAGAGGCTCGTATACAGTTGCTACAGGACCTACAGGAGTTCTTCCGAAGAAAATCTGAGATTGAACTAGAGTATTCCAAGAGCCTGGAGAAACTCGCTGAACGATTCTCCTCCAAAATCCGCAGCTCCAGAGAACATCACCAGTTCAAGTAAGTCAAATTAAAGAGACTGGATCATGAGCCACACTGCCTGGCTCAAATAGGTAAACCATATCTTAAAATGTGTACTCAGGATAATTCCAGAATTTTTCAGTTCTGCTCCTTCTCTTGTTTGTCTGTTTGCACAGTCAGATTCTAATGCTTTTGAAAGCTATTTTTGTTCTTTTCTCTTAATATTGTTAATCTTTTGATATGTGACTATGTTAATTAATATAAAGGTATTAGATTTTAGAAACAGAAAGGCCCATTCACTCCAATGTTTCAGAAAAAGTGAAAGAAAAATCTGTAAATTGCAATATACTGTACTGTAGTACTTCTTACAATCTTGTTTAGACTGAAGACTCAGACCATGCAAAAGATTATCCTTTGAGGCAGGGCAGTACAATAATGAGACCCACATAATAAATTAGTTTAACTTGAATCACATAGATGACTAATTCACTGTTCTGCGATTATGCCAGAAATATTTTTTTTTCACAGTATACTGTATCTCATGTGCTTTAGTAAATGAGCTTAGTGCCATGCTAAAGTATTCAGCAGTTTACAGAGTCTGTTGTGCCAAAAACAGATTTTAACCTTAGTATTTTAAATGAAAACAGGTTTTATTTTCCAGTGAACAAAGACCAAAAGTCTAGCATAAATTTAGAAACTATGTTGCATCTCCAAGTGTATTGCACAAAAACAAACAATTTAAATGGCTTTTGGTTGTCCAGAGTGTTAAAGCTGTTCTTAAAGCAGTGGGGATTTACATGTATAATTGAGCACAGCTGTTTGAATACATGCAGTCTATGTTAGGATCCTGCAGCCAAGCATACTGTAGGAAGCTGCAGAAGACATAGCTGTGTGCCAAATCTCTTTCAGAAAATTGCCACTGAGTTCCCCAGTCCAACTCTGCTGCATTGAAAAAAATAACAGTACTCCTGAGAAGTACATTATCAGAAACAAATAGTTGTTTATGGCACAGAGATGCACAGGACTTTGACTAATGCTGTTGGTAAATTCTTCATTTTTGATTCCATGACAAAACGTAAGATGGAAGTTTGAACTGTTGCGAGCAGTGTTTGTGCTGTGTTTGTTCTGCTATGTTCACAACAGAAGGAAATGAATAAACCTACGTCTGAGAAAGTATAAGAGAATTCCAGATAGGATCATGTATTAGTATGATAATGGTAGAATACTGAAAGGTGTCGATTGAGTGCTGGTGGTTGGAAAGGATTGACAGTGAAACTTACTATATATTCTTCTTTCTAAAGCCTAGACTTTCTAGAATTGTTGTCTTCTAAACATTAAAAATGAACTGTACTAAAAAGGTAATACAAAATATGTTTCAGATTTTCTAATGTGCGCTTAAGATGACCTGTATTTATCAATAACTGCTGTATTATCTATGTGATATGTGAATATTGTAGCGCATTCGCCCCGGACAGCGGCCGAAGAGCACCCGGCTGGGCTACGCGGTGAGGGGCAGGACAGGAGTGGAAGTGGTCAGGTCAGGGTTTAGGAAGGCCGCTGACCAGTGCAGCTGTTCCACAGTGAAACGGGGGTACAGTCTGGGGAGATCGCCTGTTTTCCGTGTAAATAGTTTCCTGGTTCCGCACCCCTGGGTGTTACCTTCTTTCTTTTCTCTCGCTCACTCGCTCTCTCTGTCGGGCTGTCTTGTGTGTTCCTCTTGGCTAGGCACGGGTGAGCTCGCTGGCAGGTGGTGACGGAGAAAGAAATAAAGCGCCGTTTTTAACTCCACAAGTCTGAGTCTCTGTGTTCGTCCTCACCGAACCCGTATTCATACATTGGTGTCAGCAGTGGGATGGGATAGCCCTTTGCCGTGGACGGCGAATTAAGCGGGGGAGAGTGTAACGCATACGGCCACCGTTGCAGATTGTTCGAGCCGGCTTACCAGCGCGGTGACGTCACCGCCCTTCCCTGTGAATAGCAGGGACTGCAGCTATCGGGCTGACGGGAGATTTCCCTTTAGCGCAAGTGTCTGGGTCCCTGTTGAGTGACGCCGGAGGCCCGGGTTCGAGTCCCTGACAGTGGGGGGCCGACCTGAGGTGGCAGCGGTGAGGGCGCAGACCCATGTGAACCCCGGAGCATTACAATATTATATATGTTACAATATATGTTTATCATATTCTTTATATTTGTTGTAATTCTCAAATTTGTTGTTCGAAGTTGTAATATCAAACAAAAAATATTTTATGTGTTAGTGTTTGTAAAAAAGTATTTTTTGATTGTCTGATTGTTGTTTTTATTATTTGCTTAGCAGACACCCTTATCCTTAATAACTTTCAAAATGTACAAGTACAGTGCAGAGAGGCCTCAGTGCCCCTCTAGTTAGGATTCTTTGTTGTCTGCATTAAATAGAAGTTGGTGCCTGAGTAATAAGCTGGTTGTACAGATTCGAGAGGATTTTAGCAGCCTTGTAGAATTAGGCATTTAGCATGAATTTTAAAAAGACCATGGGTATTTCTCGCACTGTACATACTGTTCTTTACTTCTGTTTCTCAGTTGTGCATGCGAATGCATGTCGATAATAATACAGTATATAGTATTTAATAATATAGCATGTAAAAATATATTTTAATAATAATATTTTATTTATTTTACTTCCATTGCTGCTATATCCTCCCAGTTTATTTGAACACACTACAGGCAATAATCTGTGATTTTGTTTATGCATCTCATTCATTAGCTGGACTAACCAGAACCAACTAATCCGTAAATATTCAATGCAATCCTGGTTTTATAGAGGGGCTTTTCGCATTAAACATCATGTGAATTCTACCACTTTTAATGTTAAAAATGCCTAGCATACACTTTGAGTCAGTTTCCTTTCTTTGGCTCAAATCAGCTTAATTGATGATTTAGACGTGGTTTGAAGTTGAACAGATAAAGCCTCTAAAGAATTGGCACTTTTGAAGTATTTTCAACATGACACAGAGTAATCTCTGTTTTTTAGGTTCTGTTATTTTTGGTTAAGATGTGATAAACCTAACAGAAGTGAAAGAACATCTCATCTTACCATGGTCTGGTGCAATACCCAGTTCTGCTTTTCTTAGAAAACACAATTAGTTTTCTTTTTTGAATTCACCTACAGCTGTTTACTCTTAAATGTGCTACAAAAAACACTTCCTAAGGTGTCAGTTACCAGTGTGTCAAGTACTGAAATGACTGTTAGTTTTACATGTAAATGACATTCAGTGTCTTGTTTATATCTCTTCCTTAAACTGTATTCTACTTATTGTTTAGTAAATGTGCTACAAAAAACACTTCCTAAGGTGTCAGTTACCAGTGTGTCAAGTACTGAAATGACTGTTAGTTTTACATGTAAATGACATTCTGTGTCTTGTTTATATCTCTTCCTTAAACTGTATTCTACTTATTGTTTAGTAACATGTTAGAAATTAGGTAGTACCTTGATATGGAAAATGGATACAAATGAAAAGGTGCCAGTCAAATGAGTCATTAGAGATATTAAGCACTTAACAAATTCCAGAGCAGTTTTAATATTCCACTGCTGATTATATTATAAAAGGCAAAATGCTGTTCCTATGTTTCATAGACATAGTACAGTTCATAAATAAAGGAAATTGCACTGAAAGAGAAACAAGTCATTCTGTAAATATAGATGGAGTGGTGGCACTGTGGCTAAGGATCTGCTCCGGTGGCTGGGAGGTTGTCGGTTCAAATCCCACGGCTGGCAGAGGAATCCTACTCCGTTGGGCCCCTGACCAATGCCCTTAACCCCAACTGCTCCAGGGGCGCCATATAAATGGCTGACCCTGTGTCTGACCCCTAGCTTCTCTCCCTGTCTGTGTGTCTCATGTAGAGCAAGCTGGGGTATGTGAAAAGACAAATTCCTAAAGCAAGAAATTGTATATGGCTAATGAAGTAATACTGTATCTCTCTTATTTATTAATTGAATTCATGAAGTGAATAGAGGCTAGTGGCTAGCCTGATGTAGGAAAACAGAACCTATTAAATAATTCCAGGCAGCGTTTTACCTCAGGTGTGAAATAGGAACAGGATTGAGCTATCATTTCTCTCAATAAAACAAAAACATTAATTGTTCATTTGTTACTTGTGCTTGAACTTCATTTTGAGAATACCAAGACCTCCTTCTCTTGGTGGAAGCCTTTTTTATGTTCTTAAGTTCAGAACATAAGCATTCTTAAATGTGCAAAACTACAAAAAATGAGTGCCTACTGTCCTTTTCTTAGTTATTTGTGTTTTCTACTTTCTGGGTTGTCTAGAAAAAAAATATTTTTTAATGTCCCTTTCTCCTGTGCTGTAATGGAGTTTCCTGATAATTTAAATCTTAGTTTTCTCAACATGCCCTGTCCTAATTTGTGAAGCCCCTCCTCAAACTCCACTTCACTGTTGATCTTTTATACTGTATGTGTATGAAGACTATTGAAAAGAGATGATTGTCTGGAGTTTCACAGCCTCTTTTAAAAAGACATTCCTGGCTACGTATACAGATCTTGTCCGTTTAACCTGTTGTTCTGGGTGGTGAAGTGTAACAAAGGAATGAGCAAGTTAAGATACAGTGCATTTCAACAGTTTTTGTATTTACAGGGTATTGAGTACTTTCTTTTGCCTCTTTAAATAAAAGTTCAAACTTTTAGTTGAACAAAAGAGTTGTTGTACTTGGTGACATTCGTTTGGACTTTTGTTTGCCAAAAAAAACATGTTAAAAATAAAATTGTAACTGTTCTGTAACCAGACTGAATCATTTAGGTTAATGCGTTATGTGTCACTGCTCAGGAGCGACCATGTATTGAATGCAACCCCTCATGCTTTCATTTTTGTTTTCACTGAATCAGCTACGTGTTTCTGGCATTTATGTGCAGCAGAAGTGCATTGCTGTTGAGCTTCTGTTTGAAAGCACAGTCATGTGAAGGAGTTAGCCACAGGAAATGCGTGCTAGTTTTGATACTATAATGTGTGAAACCCGTGTGCGGTGTAATGTTCTCTAGGTTTGAGAAAGCACTTTTGTTAACACTAATACCCTGTTTTTCTTTCTATGTCTCTCAGTCTCTCTTTGAGAAATTTGATGGGTATGAAACAGAGTCACAGTGCTTTATTATGCTTTAAATGGTTTCATCCTCATACAGTATAAAACTAACCCCTTGTAGGAATGGGAGATGCAGTTCACCATAGCCACCTGACACAATATTGTTCACTAATTATAAATGCATGTTCATGCATAAGAAAATATAGTCACTAATGGCTCCCAGTAGAAAGCATTAGTTATTTATGGTTTTCCACAACTAGCTACTAGAAATAGCTGAGTGATAGCAACCTTCATATTCCTGCTATATACACTGATTAATCAATTATCTTAGTATGTTGTAACTGAGGTGAAATTTATGAATTGCTTTACAGCCTGCCTTTTGCTTCATGCAATAACATGCCTAAAAATATTTCTCTGTGGAGAATGCTTATACATGAGACGTATCCGACACTGGTCACTAAGCCTTGAGCCAGACATCCAGTTTTCCACTAGATGATTGTTGTTTTTGAATTTGCTCTCCAGAGGAATGTGCCTCAGCCTCTTTCCACAACTCCTGACTTTTTTCCAGGTTATTGACAGCAGTGGGTTTAATGTGTGCCATCCATGTTATTTACTAATTTTAATTATTTATATCCTTTTCCTTGACATCAGTAGCATGGGTAGTGCTACTTAGTGTTCTGAGCCAGATAACACATGGCATGCAAGCTAAGTTTTGTACCTTGTGCCTGAGCTGGATGTTTGTCAAGGCCAAAATAGGCAGTGCCATCGCTGCACTGGCCTGAACATCCACAGCCAGCAGCCTGGTCCTTCAATTTAGCGCAGCTTCCACGCATGTTTAAGTGACTGATAGTATGGAGCTTTGCAGCTGGATATCATCAAATTTTGGCAGGAGCCCTCTATAAAAAAGAACAAGCTAAAAGTGCCCTAGATGCACAGATTACAGGCAGCATATTTAAGGAGCATATTTTAGCTGTGAAGTTGGCAACGTGCGAGTGTGTTTCTCCCTGGGTTTGATTATTAATGCCATCCTCTTTGCTCGTGGGTTCAAAGAAATTCGGGAGACTTTGGCTGTCAGGATGAATCAAAGAGCGCCTTAGGTTTCTTGGGATTTGCACTCATTTTCTCACACATTTGGTAAATGCATGCTTCTTGAGGAAGCCGAATAGATTAATATTACATTTGTTGCAATCAAATACATGTACATATGAAATACAGTACATTACGAAAGCTCAAAATATCTTGAATGGCAACTTCTTTCTGGGGTTTAGTGCATCCCAGGAAGTGTGTAACTTTTCTTTCTTGATTGCTCTATATGTACACAGCACTTCTGTTCTGAGACATTTTTATTTGGTTATTTGACTTCCAACTAACAGCAAGATTGGTATTAAAGTTGGTATTATGTGTCCACAGAAAGTGAAAATCATATGATTGCAGCTTGGGGAAATTAAGTAATTGCAAAATGGTTATTGTACAGTTTTTAGCAAACAGTTCAGGGATATTCAGAAAGGTAGATTTATATTATGAGATTTTTTTACACTGTGCAATATCCTGTCGTTTCAGAGGAGTCATTGTTCTCTAATGCCATTTTCCTCTGAGGTTAGAAACTCACGGAAGCACACAGTAAATAACACAAGCAAGCATCTCATTTGAGTACGGGCTTTTTACTACACTGTATACTGTATTGTGAAAGAATGATGGCTTCTAAACCTTGAATGCATCCATGGAGATATAGGAGTAGCTAACCTTATGTGCTAGATATCTTGTTAATAAGTATACTAGTCTTATTTTACTGGTCCTTTTATAAATTCACATAAAATGGTAAAAGTTTTCAGTTTACCATTTTCATTTAGCTTTAAAATAAAAAAGCTAAACCAGTAAAACCATATAGATTAGTATTGTACTAATTACTTTAATATATATATATAGATTGCACAGAGCAGATGTGATTATTATTTTTATGATTATTATCACAGGCAGCTTCCACATTGTTTGTAATTAAAAAAAGAAAATAGGTCTATTAAGATATTGCTTGATACAGGCTAGCATTAGGGTATAAAGAAGTATACAGATCTAAAAATGTAAAATACAAGTGCATGAATCTACCTGTAGTTGATGGGAGATTAGTGCAGATTCACAGATTGATGTTTGATTTTGGGTAGTCCTAATATTTATACCTTGTTAGTCAAATCTTATTTATCACTTTGTATCGTAGTTGCTTAAAATACCTTTGTAACAGCAAGAAACCCATTTTATGTGCAAATCAATATTGAATTTCAAAATAATAAAGTAAGTAAGTTGATGGCTTTGTTTTTATCAGAGTAAGCTAAACAAGATGAATGTAGGTGATACCTTGATAAGTGTGGAATGCAAAAAATATTATTTTATTAAGGTAGATGCTTAATTACATGGGAATGTAAGCATTCCTGAGCCGTAAGAGGTCTGTTTGCTTTCTTTGTGTTCTTTGGAACATACATTAGTGTTAAAGGTACAATACTTTATATAATGGCAAATAAAATCCATTATTATGCTGCTCGTTCGACATTTTAAAGCCATTATCTAACCAGAAGAGATGGGATGGAAAGGTTAAAATCAAATTGTGGACGTTTTAATGAAAGAAAAATCCCGAAGAACTTTAAAATTTAAAATGTGCTCTTCCTTAAAAAAGATTTAGTTAACATTTTTTACATATTTTTTCAGAGTAATAGCTCTCTAGGGTTCATTTAAAATTTACTAAGCTCATCTATACCAGTGGAAGGATTGCTAATTGAAACTGGCTTGATGCCGCTGCCAAGGTTTCATCTATGCATCTTTGAGTCTTGACTAAATGAGAGAAGAGATAAGACAGTGTTTTAGTAAATTCAGAATTTTGATCTTGCACAGGATCTTGCACTTTTCTTACTCACCTGGAATGTACAAAGATAATTAAGGGAAAATTTCTCTTCATAGTGAAGTTGTTTTTCAGTAATGTATTTTAGGAGGACACTAATATTTGCTTCCATTCATCAACATGGGTCTTTTGAATTTACATTTATTAAAACTGGTTGTAAGATAGTGGTATATTTATTTTCATGTCAATATCGGCTCTACAACATAATCTAATTCCATGAAACAGTAACTAATTTGTAGCTTTTGAATCTGTTGTTTTGTCAATCACTTGCTAAACTTAATCTTAAATTTAATGTTAACTTAATTTTTTAATAGAATCTTAATTAGTATCAGGGCTTTTAAGGCCCTTTTTAATTTATAGGTTTAGGTGTGGTTTCTCTTGAAAACATTAGTAAAATACTACACCGTTTCCCTTTTTCAAGCAATCTAAAGAAATAGAGTCAGTTCAAGAGTTTATCTCTCTTCACTGGATGTTTATGGCTTTTACAGACCACAGATATGCCTCTGTTGCACAAAATATCTGAATAGCTGCTTTTATAAAACGGAAATAGCCTAGAACCCGATAAACAGAAGATGAAAAAATGCTTTTGTTCAAGCCTTGAATTTTATTGATACTTTCTGTTTTTGGCTTTGCATTTTTATGTAGAGATAGGTAAATTAATTGCAGACAAGGGTAAATGAGCTTAACTGTCTGGGTCTGCTAGATATTAAATTGATTTTAAATGTTTAACATTTCTTAAAACAGCAGAAGGAATTATTTTATTCTGTTCTTCCTTTTTTTGAAATAATTGCATTCACTAACATTTTTTTTTCCTTTAAAAGTCATTTAATTTGAAAACTGCATAGTTTTTTTCATAGGAAAGTATTGATTTATATTTGTTTTATTTTCCAGGCAACCTTTTCTAGGGAGATTTATCACATTTACAAACTTTGACATTAAACTTGTAAATACAGATGCAAAGAACCAAATGGATATTATTCCATGCAAGAGCAAGTACAATAATGCTAGTATAGACTAGTATATGTGATGTACTGTAGTACATAGTGCTAAACAAAGACCAAATCCATACATTAAGTTGCAGGTATCTTGACAATTACAAGCAGGCACATGTAGTGCAGATACAAGGTAATAATGTAGATCCCCCATTGGTATGTGTTCCACATTTCCAGAGAATTAGTGCAACAAGTGTGTAACATTACCAAATTGAGAATTAAATTGAGTACAGCGTAACGTAAGAGCTGCTGAAGGATGCAGATGAGAGCCAAGAGATCACAGGTGCCAGTTTAACAGATGCATCTTGAGGAGGCACCAGAAGGCGACTGGGGACTGAGCAGTCCTGAATGCTGTAGGTGGTTCACTCCCCCACTGAGCAGTAAGGCTGAGGCAGTAGAAGAATGGATGGGGGTGCAGATAAGATAAACATATATTTTGGCATGACATTCAGGTGGCAAAGACAAAGTTTGAATGTGAGGAGCAATTAGACAGTACAATCCCTGACCCTTCCAAATCTGGAAAACAGTTGTCTATCTAGCCTAAATCTGAAACCTTAATGAATAATCACATACCACTGACTGCACAATGTCTTTAAACCTGACCTTGTTTTGTAAAGCAGAGCTTGAGTCAAAATTGTGCTTATGCGCAGTGTACTCCACCTGGATGGATTGTAGGCATATAGAGCTGTTATCTTGTCCACACCTGGCATGTTCTTGTTGTTAAAAAGCACTATTCAGAAATATATCTCGGATTTTTTTAACATAATAGGACGTGTATATGCACTCTGTATTTGTCTTGTTTGAAGTTTTGATTGCTGTGAACTTTGCTCTGTTGCAGGAAGGACCAGCACCTCTTGTCCCCAGTGAACTGCTGGTACTTGGTCCTCAATCAGACAAGGCGAGAGAGCCGGGATCATGCCACTCTCAATGACATCTATATGAACAATGTGATCGTTCGGCTGTCTCAGATCAGCGAGGATGTAATCAGGTTGTTCAAAAAGGTCAGTTCGATTATTAGTATATTTTCATGTGTTCTTTTCCTATGTACCACATAAAGTAAATATAGACAGATGAACTTGTTTTTTGGAGATGTCATGGACTTAGTAAAGAAGAAAAGACGAGTACTATGTGTTAATTTGAAATATTTTGGCTCTTCACACCTAGAGCAGAACAATGAAAACGACTATGTCACTATTAATCTCCCTGGGAAGTTTTGTGTTCCAATACAGTGATATTCATTCGGCTTCCCCACTGTGCAGCCAGGAAGAAAGCAAAGCAAGTGCATTGCAGAGATGTCTGAGGTCTTACCAAAACATTCTTCTGTATTTGAAGTTACAGCAGTTATGTTTTCTGCAGGGGACTTCTGACATTTTCTCTCTTCCCACTTACCGTGTGTTATAGTACAAGAGCGCGTACCCTCTCTTCCAGTAGTAGAAAAGGAATGTGCTCACAGTGCTTACAGCAGTAATATACAAATCAGACATGAAGCCTTGGTTTAGCAAAATGCTGACTCAAAGCAACACTCCTACAATTTTGAGGTCATTCGGACTCCTGAATGCCTTTTGGATACATCTTGTTGCTTAGCTGCCTAATGCTGATAGCTGATTTCTTAGTGCTTGGAGCATTAAATACAAAAAAGCCTAATGAGCGGTTTGCTCTATATGCACATCACTCCACACATGCTTGCTTATTTACTTTGTGTAAAGAAGTGTAGCCACTAGCTAGTTTAACTTCTTATTTGTGATCTGTCTTGAATTACTGTATCTGAGCTATCTGGGATGTCTGTTACAATAATCTGCAATAGATCATCTGGAATTATTAGCTGTCTTTATGCTCTTACTAGTAAGTTATGTGAGTGTTTAATTTTGCATGCAGTATTTTTTTTAATTAGCCGCAGGTTCTCTGTACTATTCCAATCACTCCTGTTCAGGAGAAAAAAACCTAGTTTCTGAATTTGTGAATTATAAAGGAGATAGTGTTCACACACAGATAGTGCGGCTAAGTGGACCTGTTGTCTTTTTTGAGGCCTTTAAGGTTTTTTTTTTAATAGTTGCATCTGGACCCTAGGTTCCCTCATAATCTTCTCTGTTCCACACTTAAAAAGGTTCAGTTTCTGTTGGCACAGATTTTGTCTTTTCTTCCCAAGAGCGTATAAATTTTGCAACATAACTAAAGTACTTTGGTGGAATAAACAGCAAGACAAAATGAATATGACTTCTAAATCTCTGGTTAAATATTTTTGATAAATACAATATACATTATGCAGTATGTGGTATACATGCTGCACTTTTCAATATAGTAGACTAAAATGGCATTCTTATGGATACCCATAGAAAGAGGCATAGACTTTTTTTCAAATTGTGCATTGTGCAAATGTTGAAATGTCATGTTTATGAAAAGATATAATTAAAAATACATAATTAAAGGCTGCTTTATTGCAGATATGGCAAATCTGTATGTGTCTTCTCTTGTCTTATCTTTTTGCTTTTAACAATTAAAACTGAGCTTCAGAATGAGTCAAAATAAACACGTGGTGTAGGGTAATAATACAGATAAGGAAAAGGAGAAGTTAGTGTTGATATTGTTTTAAGATAAAGGGCTTTGTAGCCTTTTGAAACATCTTCTGTAGTTAACATTTTCTTTAATTTGATTTTAATTGATAAAATGAAAAAAGTAAAATGACTACATAATTTTATATTATTGTGTATTGTAACAGCTATTGAAGATCTGTTTGCCAGTGGTTTTTAGTTTGGTGTAGGTTTTTGTGTCTGTTTTTCATTCACTAAAAAAGTCACCATTTTCACTTCAAATATAAATATAAAATAACTTTAGAATAGGTCACTTATTCTTCAGCTGATGGTAAATTCTGCTGGAATACTTTGGTTAAATAACCTTTGTTTCTGATAAATAACTGGTATATGTACAGTAGTTTTGTAGCACTGTCGCACTACAAACACAAGCGGAAATGTCATATCCTGGAACTCAGTAAATTTGTTAAAGGAACAGAAAATTGCCCTCCCATCGTTTCCTCTTATGCCATTATAGTAGACACCCCGTAATGTAAAAAATGACAACAGCTTCAGCGATGCATACTGATTGCCATCTTTGGCTGCCAAGAATTTTCCACAACACGATTTTCTCGTCGTGCAATCTGTCAAATGCAATTTGATATTTGGATAAATAGCGTAAATTGACACGCTTGTTAGGAGTTTGAGGCATACAGACCCAGAGAGGAACAGGAGAGAGAGCCTGCTGGGAGTGTTTTGCAGCATTTGTCCTCCAGCTGTATGTTCGCAGTCTCTGGAGAGCAAGATGGAGCAGGAGAGCCTGAGTGAATCACAGGCTTCTGTTCCATAGGGAGCGGCCCATTGCCTGGCGCAGAATGCTGATCAGCACTTTTGTTGGGCCTCTATGTACGAAAAATGCTCGTTCTCGTATTGGGTTTGATGGAGCAGAAACTAAGGAAGAAATACTCGAGTCTTTCCATTTTTTTTAAGCGTCAGACATTCCACTGGGTAGAAATGAAATAGGTTATGGATTGATTTAACTGCAGATTGATGGTGTAAATTGAAAAGATCACTGAGAGTGTAACTTGAAACTTCTGTTAAGGGTGAAAAATATTTATGCCCAGTATATGCTAAACCAGCAGAAAAAAATGAAAGCAATTTGCTGTGATTGAGGGGGCCTTTTTCTAAGATTTTTAGTGCTTTGAAATTAGCTCAGAAATATAATTTGCATGTTTATCTACATGAAGTATTTTTCTAGATTAAACAAATGTTGATATGCTCTTCAAAGGGAGTTTAACAATATATTTCTTTGTTCTACATTCAGTGTTTGGTTTCAATAAATGATGGTATTCCATACACTGCACAGGTGCTGCACTATCCTATTCAACTTCAGTAACCTTTAAGTGATTCATTTCGATTGATAAAAAGCTTGCCTGGTGCTGACTGCAGAGGACTGCTGTTCTCCCTATTGATCAAATAATATTACAGTCTACAGTGATTTATGTACTGACATAATTTACAGAAATAATTAACTCTGGTTCCTTGGATGAGCAGCTAGTTAGACAGAGGCCTAACTGAAAGGGTTCTCTTTCAAACAACCAAAGTAAATTCAGAGTAACACAAGGATCCAATACCTGCTGAGCTGAAAGATGATGCATATGTATATTTATAGAAACTTAAAGAATCAGTGATTTAGGAGTGGGGAGAGGGTTCTGTTATCTTTAGAATAATTCAGTATATCCTTCAACCACCTCAAAAATGTGCTGTGTTACTGTTATTTTTGTATTGCTTAAATTATTTTTCTAAATTAAATGTAATTTCTACTTGATTTTAACATAGAATGTAAGTTTAAGTTGTTGTTATTGTGTGGTATGATACAAAACTTATTGATTTTTACTGTGTTTTTTACTGTTTTGTTTTTCATTCATGTGCATTTATACATTAATGTGCATACTGTGCACACTTTCAGTTCTATCCAATTTCATGATCATTCCTTGCTCAGTATCAGAGTAGTGGGGAGAGCTGGGGAGTAGTGAAAATGACATTTTTACCCTTTCCTTTACATTATTAGCACATACCTTCCTACTTCTGACCTTTCACTCTGCCTGTTGTGCCCTGAAAAAAAGACACTGACATTAATATATTATCCTTCATAGCAAATGTACAAAATCAGTATGTTAGTTTTAAGAGTTATTTTGTAATCACAGAGCTTAATAATTTTGTTTGCTTAATAATTAATAATTGTTGTTTACTTCCCCAATGGAAAAGAAAGAGTGAGAACGCAAATGTAATGAGCTAGTAGAAGACTTTGTGAAGAGAAATGCATTTTCACATCTGACTCTGTACCAGACTCCTGTAAATACTGTTGACAAACCATGCAGTAAATACACCCTGTTTTTTAGTGTGTGATGTAAGGCAGACTATTAAGGCCAGTGGCAGTGTAGGACTTGAAGACATACATAGCGTTGTAACAGGTTTTGAACAATAGCTAACCTAGTAATAATGCAAAACTGAATAGCAACTCTTGAAAATATATACATTAAAAAACAATTTAGTTTTACATACAGACCTGATATTTGTTTCCTATACTTGGTATTTGTATTACTTTAAAATATTAAATGCATTTTCTTCCCATTTTTGCCAGTTCTCAGTACTTTATCAAAATAAATCAAGAAGCTGTACTGCAGCAGCTTTGTCAACACTGTTTTAATGAGGGCTTGATTTTTTGGTCTGTAACCTCTGTATTCAACTGACTTTAACGGATTTCTGGCAAAATAAAATGTATCAGCAAGTTGAACATATTTAAATTACCTTTGATATAATACAATGTGAAATAAGATCTTGATTATTGATGTATTGAGCAGTTGTGTGTTTATTCAGCTGTTCAATTAGTCATTTTGGGGATAATTGGAAAATTGTGGAAGTTAATACCGTTGGAGAGCCACAAAAGGTGAGATGCAAGACACACACACATGCTACAGATGCAGCCATTCAAAATGCGCGGTAAACCCCTGTACTGCGCGAAATTATCTGCAGATTAGCGCGGAATAACGCAGTACAAGATTGGCTGGCCAAAATGACTGACAGGCAGCACTCGTGGTGCATTGGGTGTTAGTGAATCGATTGCTTCATTTAATCTCTTTACTGTGCATGTTTAAATCTGCTTAATATTGAATATTAATATGGAATTTTACAACTAAAGGGAAATTGTGGTAGCTGAGCATAAAAAGAAGAGGAGCATAACATGTCTGATGGTCATAAACGATATTAATTAGGAATATAAACATATTATATACTCTGTATATGGCTGGTACTTTAAAAATTACACACCAGTATTCCACTTTCTTCATAAACATTTTAAGCATCAAAGTCTTTCATTCCGTTACATATCGTGGTTATTTTGGAAAAGTTTTTATGTGTACCTTCTAAATATATTACGTTTATATACTTTATAAAACTTAATAGTGTTTTAACCTTTTCTATTAATACTTTCACTTGTTATCAGAGTAAAAAAACTCATACTTTTTAGAATTTGATTAATAGGGAATATAATATGGAATCACGCATCTAAAGAAATTATTAACGATATAATTATATTCATATAGTTCAAAATATTACCGTAGTACACTTTCTTTGTAAACATCTGCATCAATTCATTAGAATCGAGAATAACAATGCGGTATTAAAAATACCACAGAAAACATCATAATATGTCTTGTCATTATTAACAATATTATTTTAATAATAATAATTTCAAGCTTCTTGTATCTTTTTTCAGAGTAATTTTTTTCTTCGGTTTTCATAACCTTCACTTATTAAAACGCCTGTTTATGAGACACAATGTTTCAGATGTCAATAACTTTGTGAACAAATAACACAGAGCCTGCAACCTACAGTACATGTTTAAAGATCGCGGTTTGTGAAAAATGTCACAGCTTTTATTTAAACAATATCTAGTACCTGGTTGCATTTTTAGAAACCTTAGTTTGAATAAAGCGGATCCCAGGTGCAAGTGACTTCATAATGTGAGAAGGCATTATGCTATATTTTTTATGCATCAGTTGAAGCCTTTTGAAGTCAAAAACGTCATAAGGTTACAATTTTATCTTGCCTCGTGAAAGCAAAAATTCAGATATTTGTCAACATATTTACTAAAATTATCCATCTCGGTAATCTCACTGTACGCCCCGGTGCTCACTCAATGATCACACTTTCAGTAAAATAAAAAACCCGTTTTCCGCATTACCACCTCACACCAGGGGAGAAGGAAAAGTGCCGGCGGTCATTTATTTCACTCTCCATTGCTCTGCCCAACCCCACTGGACAGACAAAGTTGATTTAAACTCATTCAAAAGGGTGTGGTGTGTTAACACAAACTCTGCTTAACAGAGCCGCTTGTAAGAGCAAGGTGACTTTCTGCTCAATTAAATAAAGCTACAGTACAGACAGATTTTAAATTCTTCAAGCAAAATTAGCTGTTTGTCAAAATCAGCTACTTCGCAAGCAGTTACACGACTTCTCAAAGGGTACCTTTTGTCTCTCGTGCAAACTCAACAAAGGTTTATTTTTTATAATTCCGAAATTTGAACGATATGCCTCAGGGACTCATTATAGTATTGTAGCGAAGAGAGTTCGCCCCCCCTCCCAGCCGGGTCTCCCCTCCCACTGTTCCAAAGCCGTATGGTTTCAAAGTATGTGTAAAATATCTTTTCTTATTCCAGTTATTAATCCAATCTATTTTTACTCATCCTGCTATGTAAAAACATATAGCCAAAAGGATCGCTGTAAAGGTTACATTCCAAGCTGAAAAGACAAGAGTCAGCGTGTCTTCCATAACTCTTCAGTTTATCCATGGTCATTCATTATTAATATTGTAACGAACGGCAGGCATACAGATGGTACAAGCTGGTTGCAGCGCAGTGACAGTACAGCCCTCTACTCCCCTGTGCATAACAGGGATGTTATGTTATGCTGCCTGGGCTGAAGAAGGTCTTTAGCCGGCAAAACCACTGTTGAGCGACGCAGGAGACCCGGGTTCGAGCCCATTTGGTGAAGGATGAACCGGGACAGGAGCAGCGAGAGCACAAGCCCAAGAACCCGAATTCGTTACAATATTATTAATAATATATTCTGTATTGCATTTAAATTGGAATGTTTTTACAAATATAAGAAGAGGTGATACACAACATGTAAATATAACCCTTTTCTCTCCTTTAACTTAAAGAATTCTGTGAAGAATTCATAAATCACGAAACCATCACTTATAATAATTCATCCAGATACACACACTCACACTGTGGCCAACAACAAGCTATAGTGGTGGACTATTTTTATATATTTGGCTTTGTAAGAAACAAAGCAGTTCTCTGATCGGGCTTTGAACCGCCTGGGTGCAGCACACTACATGACTGTCCATTGACTATTACCACTATAAGGACAATAATATATATATTTTTTAAAAATGAACATCAAATGTTTTCAAAATGTCCCCTTGTGATATTTTAGCTGCTTAGTTGCACGACTCCATATTAATATTACTATCAAGAGGTATTAAATCAGTACTTTTATGAAATTCAAGTATTTTAAACGTTTAATTAAAAAGTAAAAATCTTACAGCGTACACAGAGATTCTAAGCTGATCACGAGGAAGACAAATCACTTGTTTGTCGCGCATAAAAAGTGGTTTTTAACTATCTAAACCAGTTTTTACAGCTTTTAAAGTCATGCAATATTTGAGTTAGGCAGGAACTCATCATCGTTTGCCCATTTTGTTGATAAGCTGTTTCCCGATTACTGGCAATTGTAATAAAAAGCCTTCCCGCTCCCTCTTTAAATTTCAAGATTTCCGTGAAGAAATCCTTAAACACAAAACCATCATGTATAATAATTCATCCAGCTGGTTCCCTGTTAAATGACGCTGATGGACCGGGTTCAATTCCAGGTGGTGTACTATATAGTACAGTTTAAACTTTTTTTTAAATTCCAAGTTAAATTGTTGGCTGATTACTGGCTGCTGACATTTGGATTAAGATAAAATATAGATTTTCTCCATTTGGATGTAAACCTGAAAGGGACACATCATGTTCAGAATGAGCTATAATAGTGGATTATTTTTATCCATTTGGCTATATGAGAAACAAACCAAAAGTAATGCTCTGATCGGGCTTTGAACCGCCTGGGTGCAACATTACAGTGCACATTACCACTACAAGGACAGTAATTTTTTTTTTAAAGAAACGAATGTCAAAATGTTTCTAAGACGTCCACTTGTGATACTTTAGCTGCTTAGTCTCACGATTCCATATTAATATAACTATCAAGTGATGTTAAATCACTACAACATTTATCTTTTTACAATAACAGCATACTGTATAGTGTTCTTACCATGTATTCTTAGAAAAGTATAAAATGTTATAACTTTTTTATGAAATACAGAATATAAGCTTAATAATGTTAGAACAAGCACGTTAAAACCAGAACCTACTGTAAGTTACCAAGTTAAAGACTTTGATGCATAAAATATTTATGCATCATTAAATTATTTATGATGGAGGTGGAAGGTTGTGTACTTTTGTCCAATTGAACAATCTTGCTTTTATAAAATATACTGACTTTTTAATGTTTAATGTTTAACATGCTGTAATACACAGTCTAAAATTATTAAAAGTCTAAAAAGTATACAACTTAAATTCTTAATTGGAAAAAAATTGTCCCTCAGCAGTGACTTTGATTCGAAACCGAGCGTTTTCTGGCGACGGCTCAAATGCTGTGCATGAGACGTTAAGCTTTATTAGCTCCACCTCGCGTTTTTACAAGGTACTTCAGGATACTATTATCCTATTTAGAAAAACATGCGGTATGCTGCGGTATGTTATCCTACATCCACCGTGTTTTAATGCAGCGTACCCCGGTCATTTTGAATGGCTGGATCTGTATGTAGCTAAAATTCCTTCTCCAGTGATTAGAGTGATACACTGAAGGCTAGATTAACTTCTGTCTTCATTCCATTCATTTTATCAGAAACCAAAACGTAACATAAAAGGTGTGCCACTTATTAATCTGGATGTAAGAATTTGCCAACTTTAAAGAATCCAGCTTTTAAGTTTATAACTAGATTGGGATGTAGGAGATGAAAAACTAATAGTTGATACATTTGAACTTTTTAAAGTCCTCACTTTTTCAATTGAGAAGTTAATTAATTTAGAGCATCATGTACTGCAGTATTAAGCAGGTCTTTGTCAAATGCAAAGAATGTAAATGGGTCATTTACTGCAGCTAAGCATTAACACCAGCTGTCCTTGTGTCCTTGAACAGATAATAGAACTCTTTAAAAACAGTATTTTTTAGACAGAATCAGTTTCTGTGGATTGATAATTTGACAGAGTAAGTCCAGCTATAGCCCACATTATTAATGCACAACAGCTTTGTACGGTACTTTATTGTCCATGTTACCAATTCAGTCTACTTTGTAACACTTTTCTTTGTTGATCATTCAGTAACAGACACCTATGTTTGATGTGACTTTCTGCAACACTTTACAACTTGTTTTTAGCACAGAACAGTCTTTTTAGGCATGGTGGTTACATTTTGCTGCTTTAACTGCTTTAAAATTGTTCCTGAATATGCTTGCTTGCAATGGCAGAAAGAGAAAACATCTTTTTTTTAAACAAAAATATGTTGTGTATACTCTGAAACCACTAAATGCTGTGGACTATGAAAGCCACATGTGCATTTCACAATATGGAACTTTAAATAAATGCCAAGAAAACAAGAGTTAGTGCTACACGCAAGCAGACTTGAGCCAGCCACACTTCAACCTACACTATAAATAAAAATAGACAGCTTGTGGAGCTTGTTCCCTGTTTAAAACATCTGGGTAGATACATTAATAACAAATTAAACTTCTCAGACAACACAAAGTGTGGTTTTAAAAAAGCCGTGCTGAGATTATTTCTCTCAAGAAGGTTGAGGAGCTTTGATGTAAGCAAACACATCCTAGAGCTGGCTTACACAAGTCTGGGGGAGAATGTGCTCTCTTTTCACATATCTACTTGGTATGGGCATCTTGGTGTCAGGGATAGAGACAAGCTCTCAAGGATTATAAACATAGGCAGCAAAATTATTGTTCAGAAACGGAACCAGCTGAACCAAATCTGTACTAGGAGTGTTTACAGGAAAGCAGTGTTAATAGTAAATGACGCCTCACATCCACTACACTCCCAATTTGAAAAATTATCGTCCGGATGATGTTGCAGAGCACCAATGGTTACAAAAAACATATTTAAGAAGTCGTTCATTCTGAGTGCCACTACTCTTTTAAACTCTGATGTGTGAGCCCCTTTAGAGCATTGCATTGACAGCATATAGATGCATGCAGTTTACGCTGAATCTTACATTTTTGTACTGTATTGTTTTACTAATTATAATACATTAGTTGTATACATCTGTAAAAGCTACAGAATGTTTTGTTTAGTTTTTGTTCAATGTTTTTTTTATTGTTGAAGTGAGGCCAAAGAAAATTTTTCACTGTGTGTGGACAATAAATTAGATTCTGATTCTAGTCAAGGGTCACTAAATTAGCCTTTCCTACCCATGAAGCCACAGCCATCTACATGAGTAGTAAACATATTTTTGTTTACTGTCCAAAATGGCCTGCTTTTTCTTTTTACTTTTCCTTGGCTAAAGTACAGTATTAACATTTTTGGCATTCTGACTCTTTTTCAGATATTTCAGATAAGGGCTCTTCAGACTTGAGGTCATGGGTTTGAAGCTATTATAGATCTTCATAGGGTATTGTTGCTCTGTTCCTTTACAGAGATAATCTTAATGAACAAGTTGATCTTCAGGGATGCTCCGTGTTCCAGTAAAACAATCCCAAAGAGGCTTATACATTTTTAATATTTTAAAATAGCAGCTAATTGGCAGCCCACTGTCACAGATTCATGATTAAAAGTCATCATTAGTAATTTTCCTTTTATACAGAAGGATCCACTTCATACAGTTAAACCTCCTTAATGGTCCTTTAAGTGGAGGGAGCAAAAACTGTGACACAAAGGGGGTTTTACTTTATCAAAAAGTTAACCACTAACTTCAAGGCTAAAAACCTATCTTGAAAATGTGGATTTGTCAAACAAGATTTCTTGATACTTGTTAGACCCAGAAATGTTCATCCATACCGTAACAGCAATTTATTCCTTTCCATTTTCCTGCATGGAAAATTACATCTCATAAGCAAAGTGTCTTGTCCGGAATAGCTTTGTACAGAAGGTCTGTCTCATCCAGTATTATACATGTTGTCTGTATAGTACCCATCTGGTATTAAAGGCAATCTTGTATAAAATTCAGAGACATCATCCTCAAAAACAGATGCAGACTCACCAGCTGCTACTTTGATCTTACTGCTGTCTCTCTTTTTAAAGTGTTCCAAAGAAACACTTGAGCAAGAGAAGTCTGAGAGTTCTTGTTCTTGGCAAAATCATCTGGCTGTTCAGAAACAAAAGCCAGCTAATAGATATGTTTTGGCCACTCAAGAATGTAAAGCAGTTCAGTAGTGCTTCTTCTAAATCCTGATACTTTCCTGTATGCATTCTTTAAGTAGTGGAGGGAACATAAGAATTGTGATAGGAACATCAAATTGCATGTCATTTTTTAGCAATCTTTGAAATCATTGATGGATGCCCGAAGAGATTGTCAGCCGTAATTCCACAGCAGCCTTTGTGGCTAATGTTGCATCTGTTTACTTAAAAGCTTTTTCCATTTTCATTTGAAATCAGTACAGCACTATATTGGCATGCAAATTAGGCTTAATTTGTTTTAATAATCATGTTATACCAGAAATTATTGTGTGTCGTCAGGGTTTTCAAGACCAAGTTAGGCCAGACATAATGGCCAGACACAAAACGTTAGTGAAAGATTAACAGTTTAAATTACTTTAAATGACACAAGTGTTAGAATCAAGAATGTTTCTACTGACCTTGGGGCACTTCCAACAGATACAAATAAGCAAGTAGCAGTATTAAGTGGATTTGACTGCAATTTTGAATTATTATTGTCATAATTTGAATTTGATATTATTTGAAATGTTCATCAGAAGTCCTAGGATCATTTTATGTGGTCAGTGAATTAGATTAAATATCAGTCCAGTTCATGTCTATATGTTTATGTAGTGATTTTTGTAATGCTAAGGTTCCTTGCTTTTTTATGTTGTTGTATAAGCCAAACTACATAGCTGAAGGTTAATAAGTTGTACATTGTAGCACAATATGTTGACAGTACCTGTATCACAGCTCCATCCTTGCTTTTGATTGGCCTCTTCACTATTATTGGCTGAATTGTGACATTCAGTGGACAAGGGTACAATGGTAATTTCAAAGTCTAGATATTTTTTGTTCAGGTTATGCCTCTACATACAGTCCATCCTCATTGTGGAAAAAGTTTTAATTTTAAGGTAGCAGGTCTTGTAATGCCACTTATGGGTTATATCTTTCTGATTACTTCTTCTGGATTATTTTTTTTAATACAAAGACAGACTGTACCTTGAGCTACTCAAGTGACAGAAAAGGTTTTTTGTTGGGGGGAAAAAATCTAAGCTGCTTTCTTATACAGTATGTAGAATACCTGTTTCTCTTACGTACTGCTCCATTTTCCAAAGTGAAGTTGAGGTTTTTTAAACTAGCATGATGGAATTTGACTCAGCTGTGTTTTTAACTTTTTCAGAGCAAAGACATTGGCTTGCAGATGCATGAGGAGCTATTTAAAGTCACAAATGAGCTCTACACGGTGAGTAAATTCATGTCGATTTTTTTTTGTCTTTTGATTGCCTGTAACTGTTTGGAGTCTTGAGTTGCCTTATACTAAAAGTCTGTGATCACAATTTGGCTGCTGTCAGTTGGGTTAGGTGGACTTAAGTCTGGTTTCAGTAGGCAGAGAGGATCTCTTAGAGCAATAAAATAGCAGATGGCTCTGACAAGTATACATTTCAGAAGACAGCATACATGGTCTTCACCATCCTACCTGGCAGTGCTGAGTTAATGAGCAGTTACTGTTTTCTAGTTCAGAAGGGGATACAATAAAAAAAATAATAATGGCAATTTCAAATATAAACCAGAATGACTACACTAGAGATTTCTGTATATTTTTACCAATTAATGAAGTAATATTGTATAGTATCAGGGTGGCACAGTATTACAGGGCTTAACGTTGCTGCCTCACAGTGCTGGGGCCCTGGGTTCAGTTCCGGACCCGGGGTGCTATCTGCATATAGTTTGTATGCTCTTCCTGTGTTCACATGGGTTTCTTCTCATAGTCCAAAGACATACTGGTATGTTAAACAAGTTCTGGAAAAACTGGCCCTGGTGTGAGTGTGTGTGTGTTTGTGTCCCATCCAAGGCGTATAGCAGGATAGACTCCAGTTCTCCCTCGACCCTGAATTAAAGATTAAATTAAAGATTAAAGATAAAAG
Source organism: Atractosteus spatula (assembly GCF_055471065.1). Classification (NCBI taxonomy): domain Eukaryota; kingdom Metazoa; phylum Chordata; class Actinopteri; order Semionotiformes; family Lepisosteidae; genus Atractosteus; species Atractosteus spatula. Next base: position 51,585,269 of record NC_142710.1, read on the forward strand.
ATGGTTGAATGGATAATACGCATCATAGAGAGTGCAATTTCTTTCTTTATTAAATGACTTTATTTTGTATTAATTTGATTTACATTATCTTTCACAGGATATTTGCACAATGTCCACCTTCACAGGAGTGGTTGTTTGTGTCAAAGCAGGCTGTAGCATTCCAATTGCACAAAAATCATAATGTCCTATACAGCTCTGCATTTTGTTTTGCCATCTTATTTTTTCCTTTTGTTTTCTGCCTCATTAAATTACAGAAAAACATAAATATGAGGAAATGATATTAATAGATCCTGTGCTGTCACTAAGTTTCCTACCAGGCCCATTATACAGAGATGGATGTTTCAACCCATTGAAACCTGTATGTGTGCCAGACATCTGCGCCTGCCTGAGCTGAGACACGAGCGCATACCGAGTGTCAGTGCTTTTAGAGGAGGATAAGTCATTGGCATGGTTCTGTGTCGTGAAGGCTGGAGGGAGCAATGCTGTTTGATTTCTGACACTTCAGATATTTTTCACAGGCTAATCAGAGACTTGTGGATAAGCAAATACGCTTCATAAGCATTAAAACTCTGCAGAGATATTCTTTTGACCAGGATGAAGTGAAAGATAAAACCCCTTCCTTTTTTCTTGAAAAATTCGCATCAAAGGAGATACTGTACTCGTTTTGGCGTAGATCCAAGGCCCCTCAGTATTGTATTTACTCCAAGAGTACTGAAGGGGGGATTACTTATTCATTGAATAAGCAGCAATACAGCGTATCTTACTACATCAGTGGCTAGAGTCTGGAAAAGATTAGCATTTGTAACACTAATATTACTTATTGTCTAAGAACTATGATAACATATCTGTCCAGTTCTGCCTTGGAAGTACCTATCTTTTAAATGCATGCTCAGTGTGATGAAATAAGCAAAATACAAAAATAGAAATCAATATAGCTGCTGTACATTTTTTCTTACATTTCATTTGCCTATAATTATTGCATTTTTTGTATAGGATTTATAGAGCAATGTTGCATAGATTTAAATTTTACAGTAGAAATACTATTAACTCCTAGATTAGCTGAATTTAAAAGAAAAGCCCAGTGGGCAAGATAGAAAAGAGCCTCATTATCCTTTTCAAAGTCATCCTGGATTGTGGAATATCAATCTCGGCAGCTGCCAAAATGAAACGTTAATTTTTAATGTGAATAGAATTGTATGCATCCCTCATCAAGCTCCATTTCCTGGTCGCAACATATCATTCACATTAAACCATTCAGTGCCTCTTATCTCATTAGAGTGTTTATGAGTACAGTTACCTGGTAGATAGGTCTACTGTAACATGGTTATAGTTTGTTTAATGCTGTTACCTGATATGACTGCAGTAGAAATTGGTTTTATTTAATGGATGATTTGTTGATAGTTTAACTGCGTGCTAAATCCTATATTTACGATACAAAAGCTTAGATGTTCTTCAGCTTGTGATATTTGACAAAATTAAAAATAGCCATAGTTTCATTTTCTTTCTGCCTCTTTTCATGTTCTGACTTTAACTGTGCTTTATTTGGGAAGTGTGAAACGATTCCCTACTGTGCGATAGCTGAGGCCTTTATAAAGATCCATGTCCCAGAGCAATTAGAAAATGTAACATTTGCAAAGTTCTGAAAGCATTTAAGGAAAACATGCAGTAGTTTTCTTTCACTTCTTTTCAGATGACCATACCGTTCTGCACAGTTTGCTCCAGCATGACAGTCCACAAAAAAGATTGTAGCTCATTCAGTTGTGGCTGCCCTTTACACATCTGCTTTTGACAGGAAGAGTGATGACTTTATATCCATTGTAAATGTTGATGGAGATATGTTATACCAAACAAAAATGGAATACCAGAAAGCAGGAGGCTCTGCAAATAAACACACAAATATATTTTTTTACTCATCAGTCCAAATGCAGCAGGGTCTTATAATTAAGTTAAGATTATTTTTTGGTTTCGTTTGAATTTCTCTAAATTGAATGCAAACCTGCTCACACAGTTTTAATTTCAAACACCTAGCAATGTTCAGCCTTAGGATTCTAAGTATCTACAAAAATGCACATTATTGTGTCAGGTTGAACTTGAACTTGATGAAAACAGGATTGACCTAGGATTATTGTATATAGTATTGGGACAGGATAGTCAAAAATGCTGTTTTTGCTTTACAGTCAAGAAATATCGATTTGTGATCAGGAAATTGATATGAATGATATGTACTATAATGCCTGTTTTCATTTTGGGAGCATCCATGCATTCATTGATCACATTAGATCAAAAAATGTAACTTGTGTTCAGCTCAGTGATTTCACGTGACCGTAAGAACTGGAACACATTCACTATAAGTAAAGTGCATAGTACTGTACTAAGAATGACGACCTGTGTTTAAAAAAAAACTGCAATAGCAAGTTTGACTCAAGACAAAGGAAGGTTGTGTAGGTAAAGCTGTAAATCTTCACACACCACATGAGCATTAGTTTTAAAACCACAGGCCTCAAAGTCTGAACCTAAAACAAAACATACAGAACCTCATAGAAACATACATTTCCCTGCCACAGGAGCTTTAAAGAAACACTCTTGACCTCAGATCTGCCAATCAAACAGCTTTAAGCTATTTTCCTGTTAAAAAGCTGCACCTATTGACCAGTAATGAGGGCAACAAAGCAAAGGTACATTTCCACTACTCTTGTTGTTTTTGCAAATTTGCTTCCTGTCCTTTGCTGGAGGTGTTTTTTTTTTTTCTATTCATTTTAGCAGTGTGCATCAAAGTTGCTAGGAGACCCTTTTAGTATGAGAATGAATGAGGCTGACAGCAAAGGATTAACTCAACAGCACCCAGCTTCTTCTTTAATAGTACCATGGTTTTACAAATGTAAAAACATGCTTTTTTTAGCCTAGTAATCACAAAGACAAAGGCCATGATTGTAACCTGAAAATAATCTAAATACTCAATGTTCAAACATAAAGTCTTTTTATGCAGTATATATTAAAACAACAATCAATGTTTTTCCTTTGAGAGGAAGCAGGGTTGTGTAAAGGACATCTTTCTTCCTGTATCATGGTTGATTATACAGCATTGCTGAAAGAAAATACTTTTCATCTTGTTACTACATTGACCTACCTGGTTAAACATGATCTTACCGTGTTACTACTTTGTACCACCAGGTGAAATTTCAGAAACTAAGAAAAGTTAGACCCGGTCAGTATTGGGGTATTACTTAGGAAATCCAGGTTTCCTGGTGTTGATGGGTCAGTTAGTGGCACTCCTCTCTGTGTAGAGGAATTTCCAAATAAATGCATTTGTTTGGTGCTACTGTACCACAGGAGGTGCCATTCTTTAAATGTTTCACTGAGGTCCTAACTAATTGGTCCCATGTGACTGTTCATAAGAGTATGGATGTTAAACCTAGGGTCCTGGCTAAATTCTTGCTTGGGCTTGTACATCTGGCCTCCTTAAGTTTCCTCCTTAATTCGAATATTATTTTTTAACTACTTTGCCTGATCTACTGTGTAGCAGATGGTTGCATGATGACTGATGTGCATCAATCAGGTGGGTCCTACACTTCAGATGTATGTATATCTTCAGATGTTCTAGCATTTACATTAAATTAACAAGTTTAACCGATTAGTCTTGTTATAAACTAGGATCAGATTATTTTTTTTTTTACGTTTCTGTACTGTATATATTAGATCTACCTATCTTTTTGTGATGCCCGATATTTTCTTGGTAGAAATCTAATGAGATGCTCTTTAGGGCCCCACAGTAATAATAATTGCTACTTTCTATAGCGCTTTTCTCCACTCAAAGCGCTGTACGGGTAATGGAGACTCCCCTCCACCACCAATGTGCAGCCACACCTGGATGATGCGTCGGCAGCCATAGTGCACACAGTATGCTCACCACACATCAGCTGTCAGTGAGGAGGAGAACAGAGTGATGAAGCCTTTTCATAGATGGGGATTACTATAAGGCCATGATTGGTAAAGGCCAATGGGAAATTTGATTGAATTACTGAATGCTGCTGTTTAGGTGAAGAACACTATACCTCCTTGTAGAAGATCCTGCATAAATCATCTTTATAGGATGAGCCTATTTACATCATGGCATGCTTTCTAATTGCTTCTGCTGCTTTGCCTCATATAAGTATTTCACCCCTTCAAATTTCCTATGTCCTATTTCCTATTTCCAATGTCCTATTTTGTTGAATTACAAAGTATGTATAACAGTTTTCATTGAATATTTTTAATCAGATGTGAATTCTCAAACGGAATACTTTTGTGGGTCAGAGTAACTGTCAGTAAACACTTCAGAGAAAAAGTGAACCTCATTAGGCAGTAGTGGATATTTTTTGCAAGGCATTAAACATCAATGGAGGCAATTTTACTGAAACACCTTGCCACTGGGACCCAATAACTAGAAGCGCAAATAGCTCCTGAAAGCTTTTAGGGGAGATTACTGAGGGCAGAATCAGAGATGGATAATTTGATAGAGGAGATATTGTCAATATCAAACTGTACAAAACATCACCTAAAAATGACATTATAAAATTCAATACAAAACAATCCATCAAGATGTTATCAGTATTAGATTAATAATATTGATCAAAATTAATTGACGTGCAAGAATAAAATAGGGTGGGCAATGCTGAAACTCTACTACAGTATGTCCTACTATGTAATACATTAGCTTGTACAGTATGTTACATAGGATGTATAGATCTATTTAACTTGACTGCATATGTTTAAATGACTTTTTTTGTTTACATTAATACTTTTTAATAAACATATATTCTTGGCCATTTGGGGCTACATGCTGTCTAGAGTAGCTCAGATATTACCAGCAATACATCCAAAAGAAGCCTGAGTCTCTACGTATTCAGTTCATTTCTGTTTCAGAAGACCATCTGATTAGCATCTGGTTTCACTAAGTGAGGTTTGATGTAGTTTACCAGTGAACCTTAAATCCTTTTGTATAAACTGTGATCAAACAGAGAGGGAAGTGGCAAAATGAGCTTTTTAATTTTGAGTTTTTCTTTTAAAATTGTTTTTCCATGTTGTTGGATTTTTTCCTGGAAACATTGTTTGCTTATACCTCCTGTTGTTTTCTCACTTTTCTGTGAGTAACTTGTTCTGTTGTTTTTAGGATCTGAAGTGGTATTGTGTGAGAATGGCAAGTGTGTATGAAGGGGAGAAGAGTTTCTGATTTCATCTTAAGAATGTTGACTATGTTATATACACACAATAGTTGTTCAAACTGTTTATACATTATTAAGTATTAAGTTGCCAAGATAATCCCTTCAGCTTTTTTGCTACTGTGAGTCATTGCCAAAACGTGTATTATTTAATTGTATTTCAATTATAATTTCAACATTTATCTTTATTTTTATACTATATGTATGGAGTTAGTACAAAATGTTGTAAATTAGGGATGTATTAATCACAAAGTGTCAGTAAATCCCTTATGTATGTATTAACCCATTATTTGTTAATGGGATGTATTAGTCAAATTTCTTTCATAGAACCATTTTTTAAAATCGACATGATGAAGTAAATTAAGACCTCGGTATTATCTGTAGTGCTCGGTTTGATGTGGGAGAAAAGCTGACAATTGAAAGGAAGGCAAACTGTTTTTTGTCATCTGCATGGACAAAGGTGCTTCTGTCTGTGAATAATTTTTTGTGGAGTAAAATATTGAAAGGAAATGACACAGTGTCATCAGTGGCTGGCTGAGACCCCGCCTTTGCTATGCAAATGGTGTGTGCTTTGTGTTTTACCATGTGTGGTCTGGAGGAGGTGATCCCCCAGAAAGGTCAGAGCCCTTATTTCAATGAGAGAAAGGCTGCCTTCTTATTCTGGGCAAGTGTCCAGACAAGCTAAGGAGACTGGCATACTGTCTCTGCATACTGAACACTCATAAATATTAATGGAGTGCACCATGATTGTGACCATGATGAGAATATTGATGTACAGTATGCATAATTTTAAACTCTGGAGATAATGCTCTGTAACTGCAGTTAAAAGCCTATGCAGGATTCCCAGGAAGAAGTAATAATGCATTACCTTATTTTAGTCACATTTTTTGTTTCAGATTTTAAGTGGAGACAGTGTTTGTTTGACAGTGTGCATTATCGATATGTTTCAGTCTTTGTTTCAAATGCTTATAAACCCATAATCATTTAAATAGATTGGAGTTGGAAAACATTGGTACATATTTTGTATTATAACAGAAAAACATTTTTTTTTACTTTGTATCTCAGTTGCTGCCGTTTGCTCATAGTCCTCTGATAAATAGATTTAGACACTAAATAATAAATATTTCATTCCCTCACAGGTAATGAAAACATACCACATGTACCACACAGAGAGCATCAGCGCTGAAAGCAAACTGAAGGAGGCAGAAAAGCAGGAGGAAAAACAGTTTAGTAAGTCAGGAGACATAAACGTCAACCTCCTACGACATGAGGACCGGCCGCAGAGACGCAGCTCTGTCAAAAAGATCGAGAAGATGAAGGAAAAGGTAAGGCAAAATGGCTTTAGGAAGTTGACTTGTGTCTGAATAATTCTTAGCTATCCCATCCTCACATTGTTAAACATAAGAAGTGCAATTTCAGTAATGGATATACAAAAAAACCAAAGCGTTATTCACTTCAGTGTACAGTTTTGAATACAAGTTAACACAAGTAGTATTATGTTTAGGACATCCTTTGTGCATTAATGGAGGCAATTTTGTTATCTTTCATCCAATACATTATTTTTGGAAACTTGGAAACTTGACAAGTTAGAATGTGAAAAGACACATTAAGAAATACCCACATTGTATAAGTGTAGACACATTGTATGAATACCCCCATTTCCGGTGTTATAAGGAGACTGTGTAATAAAATAGTCCACCCTTGGGTGGATTATTATTTTAGGTTTTTATGGGCACAATAATTGGCAGATGATCTAAAGAAGTAAGAATGGTTCTTTCTTTGCTGCTCAGTACAATTGTCTGTTGTCATGCTTACCCAGAATACCCTGCACTGGTTTTCTTCTGTCACTTCCAGTTCATGACTGGAGGTAGGAGGAATCCAGGGCTGTGAGTGCCCCTTTCCTGTTGTGATCTAGTAGCACTTGTGATGCTTGAAGGTTCCAATCAGTAAAGTTTGACAGTGGCAGTAAAATGAGATGAGGTGCTCTGGGTAGAGATATGGCATAATTTAACAGCTCAATAATAATGCTGAAAAAAGATGGTCTCCAACTGCAGTTATATCAAAGCCACGGACAGTGCTTTATAGATAAGAGACAGTACATTCCAGGACAGAGCCTAAATGATGCTGATTATTTGAGAAAGCAATTCATTTTTGCTGGCAGTAGTAATTATATGTTTCCCTTGATACTTATGTGAAATGCAAAGAGTGTGTATTTATTTTTTTATGATTTAAATTGTGGCTTTGGTCTAAAACCAATCATTTTTTTCTTTTTTTAAAGACAAGCATGATTGAATGACAGATAAACTTAGACAAAGTGTGTTTTAACTGTGCATAAAAGAAGCTTAGCAGTTCTTTAAATAAAACTCCAATATGGAAAATTAGTTTTTACCTATTGTGGAGTAATGTTTCAGTTTAAATAAACGTTCAGTTATTATGTACCAAGTGCTGTGTATCTTAATCATCTTTATTTTTTTGTATCTAGGAATACTTTCCACTGTATTTTGATATTTATACATGTGTGTATTTTTTTGTGCCATATTTCTTTTTTTCTTGTGTCAAATGATTTGTACAGTAACTCAGTGATCTTGGAATACAGACCAATACAGACCTTGGAAAACTGCCATTTCTTTTTTTGAGGATTAATTCTTATTTATTGTCAATGCAATTCAAATAGCAATCAGTTAATATAAATTATTTATGATTGTAATGTGGGTAAGAACATCTGAACCTGCTTTATGTACTGTACTTCTTAATCAAAATAGAATATTTCCCAGCTGAGCCTTAGCAGCTGTTTCGCTTTTCCAAGTCAATATGCTGCATACCGTCTTTCATCCTTGAACTTGGTTGTACTGCAGTGGTTAGAGAGAATTGGAAAGAGAATGTCTAGCTTACTGAATGAGACATTTTTCTTGAACTTGCCAAGCTGTCCTGGAAGTGTACATACCGTATGAGGTTTGTGTGACTACAATGTGCTTACCTTCCTGAAACGTAATTGTCTTTAAGAGTAAATATATATTATTTTGTTTATGATAAATGCTCATGTCCTTTTTAGGTGATTTTACAAAAGATTCATTCTGAGATTTGAAAGAACCACAATTAATAGTGATTCTAAGACATAGTGTACTGTACAATATATGTCTTTGTGTATATAAATGTATCTTACAAGGAATATCCTCTAACATTATAGTAAGTTTATACAGTAAGTGTATGTAGTTCCTAAGAATTAAAGTTATGAATGTTAATTAACTCTTGTCATATCTATTTTTTCTGAAATTGAATCATATTACTTCTAATTATACCTTTTTTGCAAATGAAGTCCGGGCTTTTATCTGTTTTGCCCTTATTAAGACTCACCAGTATCTATCAAGGAACACCCTTGTAATCACCGTACATGTATTCAGTCCTTGTAAAAACATTCATCCCCTACCGATAATCTAACATTGTGATGATTTGCAAGTAATATATTGTTTTTTCGTATGAACTTTTTGTATTCAAGCAAGTATTCATAATCAGACTGAGCTCTGTTACATATGAAGGAGGTTATATATCAGAAAACTCTGTAAAGAGTTCTAGACTTTCCTTCCAGAAAGTCAGTTCTGGAAGGATACACTTTTGGCAGCAATTACCACTGTCCCTATTTTGCATTTCCTACCAGCTTAGGAGAGTGGAATGGTGTAATTTTGTCCATTCTTCTTGGTATAATTTCTCCAGGTATTACACGTTTGTTGGAGATAGCTGATGGACTGCAATTGTCGAACCTTTGCTACTCTACAGATTTTCTGTTGGATTTAAGTCAGGAGTGAGTTTAACACGGCACCTGAAGGACATTCATTTTTTTCTGGTCAAAAAGCTTGGTGCAATTGTCCTGCTAAAATGTATATTTAAGACAGCTAATGATATCTTGTTTTTTGTTTCAAGGAGAAGTCTGAAACAAGTCAGCAGTTGCACACTAAATTCAGTTCTTTCTTCTATGTCAGTTTTCATTTGCTTAATTGAACCCATTAAACCCTGGAGGTAGTGACTTGTGTCTAATGAGAAGCTAAACCTGAAGTAGAGAGGTCCTTAGGGACAAGCCTTGGTCTAAAATACACAAGGCAGCTGTCATTATTAAAACAAATTGTAAAGCGCTACGAATTCATGGATGGTAAAAAGTAAATTACTTTATCCATATCATTTTACCATAATGTCACTTACTAAAGTAAATTGTCTTTTGTAACCAAAGCCTGCATACATCAAGGGGCGCAGGTGTGTTGTAATGTAAAAAAAATATTTTAATAAAATATTGGTATCAAGCTAGGCACAACCAGTACAGATGCTTTCAGATTACCCCATAAGGAGAGTTTCATTTGTGAATGGTCTGATTTTTTTTTTTAACCTTACATTGCCCTTCTGTTTTTCAGAGGCAGGCCAAGTATTCTGAAAACAAGCTGAAGTGCACAAAAGCTAGAAATGACTACCTGTTAAATCTGGCCGCAACCAATGCAGTTGTGGCAAAATACTACATCCATGATGTCTCTGACATGATAGACGTAAGTAATAAAACATTTTTTTGGGGGGGGCAAGGTTGTGATAGAGTTAGAATTTTTCCATGGCAATAATGTTATAACTGAAAAAGACACATTTTATCACAGTTTAATTTTCATCTGTGAATATGTATAAATTAAGTAGCATTGCAGTGCAACTCTTTTCCATCAATGGAAGAAAACACTAGATTGTCTTCACCATCTAGGGTCCGTGATAAATGCAGCCGTCGCCAGCGGATTGCAACTCTTGTGCCAACTGATGGTTTTAGAGTATATGTCACATCAATGTTATTAAGCTGCTATGAATGTAGAAGGGGAAACCCAGAAAGGAGAGCACAGAAAGAAGCCTACATAATGAATTAATGAATAAATGAATGCACTTAGAGGAGCCCAATAAGTAAAAGGCTAGTGCCCTCACATGCCAGTTGGATGGTGTCCATTCTCCAATTGGACAGTCTGGGCTTGGAGAGCAGTGCCAGGAGTCCGGCCCCAAAAGATAGCAAAAAAGCTGTCTACTAACACAACAGGTGCTGTGCACATGGGCATGGGCAACCACTTTTTAAAGAGACTAATAACATTAACTTATTTGTTTGAGCACTAAAATCTTTTTTTAACAGATTTCTGCGAGTTCTGGTAACTGAGAGTCCACAAGCCAACAAGGTTGAGTTAAGCCTGAGAGACCTGCAGATAAGAAGCTGTAGCAGTAAAGTAAGAAAGGAACTTAATCAAAAAAGCCAGAGATATAACACCCACGAGAGTGGAGAGGGGTGGCTAGAATCATTCCAGTTCAATTTAATTCATTTCTTGTGTGAAGTGTGGTGTCTGGCGAGTTAATATCCAAAACTAAAGTAATCCAAAAAATCAAGCTCAGTGAGCAAATTGTCGAGCTAGTAGTATGGTTAAAAGTAGAGTAGATTAAACTGTCACCCAGTGACTAGAAGAAGAGCAGTCTGGAGAGACAGCATGATCCTGTTGGACTCATTTACTGTAAACTCAGCAAAGGTTAGTGATGTGGTATTTCCTAATGGTGACTGCCATTCAGACTTGAAGGGCAAACTTTATTAGTGAATGGATCTTTCAGTTTGCATGCCATATCTTGTTCATCATGATTCTCCACAAACAACCTCTGAGAGAATGTCTGGATTTTTTTCCCTTTCATCCATCTTTCTTCTTTTGATAGATGAGGAAAACCATGACATTGCTTAAGTTTGTTAAAATAATTGCTCACGTGATCTGACCTCTGTTGTTCATGTAGGTTTTTCTTTGCTTGTCATGAACCCAGAAATAATATTTTCTTCGGTGATAAACAAATCCCTAAGGGGAAATGCATTCAAAAGCGAGGAACCAGAGTCATACACCTCTGTCACTGCTAATTATATACAGCAATGCATCTGCCAAGCAAAGTATGTGCAGAGTATCATATCCATGACTGGCACAGTAATGTCATGGTCTTGATTTTTTTTTTTCTGTTAAGTGGTATATTAATAGAGCAAATATATAGATGAGTTGGAAAGGAAATATATAGCAATATATATATGTAGGAGTAAAGCAGGAAAATGAACTGTCCAGTTATTTGAGAAGGCCTGATTTCATGTTGTGCAAATTCGGGGTTGTACTGTATTAACACCTGTGTTCACGACGCCATTCCATGCCTTTAATTCTTGTCTTGGACGTTGTCCACACAACCTGCTTAGTGTATTCTGCAGAGTGACTGTCTTTTGTTAAAAACAGGATTTGTGTGACATGCAAGACATCTAGGTATTATCATGTGGGGAACTTAAGGACATGCTGAAGACTATAAAAAGAAGCCTTCTTAACTAGAAACTAGACAGCCAGATACAACAGCATCTGGAGGATGAGTGTGAAACGATTTCAAGTTTTATTATCTAAGGAGGTCTTGTGGGGACACTGGGAAATAATAATAATGACACAGAATACAAACTGGGGTTAAAAGTAAAGAAATGGATGATTGTAACTGTTTTGGCTTGCATTGAAATGTATTTTACACATTTTGTTCTGATGCTCTTATCAATACAAATCCATTTCAGCTATGATGTTATCTGCCTACATACAGTATATGATTAGTGATTTACCTGTACTTTTTCAGAGCTTGCCAACAGTAATGTGCACATGATGAAGTGACTGTGCTTCTATGTAGGTGGTTTCATAAATTGGCATGACAGCGACTTAGGGTATTAAGAGTTAGAAAAACATGCATTTTCTAAGCATTATATTAAGAAAATTGAACATATTATCCTGAATATCATTATACACTTTGTCTAAGTGATTTATATTTGTCTTTTTTAATTGCATACAAATGTTGGCTTTTATACAGCTGAAGCTATTGGGATACAGTAGCTGGCTTCAGAGATATACAGTAGCAGCACTGTCCTTCTTGATAATGCTCAAACTTAACCAATTCTCCCCACTTCTGCCCAAATTACCACACAGGGCTAAAGGCATACTGGGTGTACATTTGCACAGATCTTTGTAGGAAATACTGTTAAAATATTTGCAAGTTATATGAAATATATAAAAAAGAAAGGAAGTGGTTTCAGTATGAAACAGGCTTGCAAAAGTAGAATGTAATTGGACATTTTTATTTTATTGAACAATTTCTTGGGGCTGCTTTTTTGTCTGGTGTAAACATCAACATTCAAATCTTAGTGTAGACTAACTATGTGAAAGTCTTTTTCTGTTTTCGTTGAATTACAAAAGAAGTTCTAAATTGAATTTCAAAAATAGATTTGTGTTGTCATTGTGAGTAAATGCTAACGTTTTTTAAAGAGTATGCCTTTAATAAAATACAAACCGCTTTTCACATTCACATTCCATGTGATTTTGCTTTGGATTTCTTAATTTTTTTAAGTTACAGCTCACAAGGATCGTTAAAAAATATCCTGTTACTCATTTTAATGTCATAATCTTCCAATGAATTTGAATTATCTGTGTTGATAGAAGTTTAACCTGTTTTGTTATAAACTGTACATACTTCAACAAACTTAAGAGAGGTCTGTCTCATTTGTTAGTTTTAATCTCAGTAAGAATGTTATTTTAGTATTAATCTTTTTATGATTTGGCCTGTTGTCTAGGACTTACTCTGCATTAAGGTACCCACAGTACCATTATGGTTAAAGGAGGAGTTTGTGTTCTTTCTTCTTACCCTGAAAAAAGCAAAAATGGCATCTTTTTTCTCTACACTTCACACAATGAAGATCAAAGAGAAGATCTCTGAGCACTTCATGGGTTGAAAGATGTGATGGTGGTATGATGGTCTTCCATAAGGAATAAAGAATTTGAGTATTTCCAATTAACTGCTTGACTCACGATTGGTGTCAATTTTAATACTTTGTGTGTCACTCAAGGCTTTCCAAGTCTTGAAGACTGAGATCGCTTAACAGTGAAGGAACTGTTTGTTTACAGTGCTGTGACCTGGGTTACCATGCCAGTTTGGCTCGCACATTCAGAACTTACCTCTCTGCGGAGTACAACCTGGAGACTTCCAGGCACGAGGGACTGGATATCATCGAGAACGCTGTGGATAACCTGGATGCACGCAGCGACAAACACAAAATCATGGATATGCACAACCAGGTTTTCTGCCCCCCGATGAAATTCGAGTACCAACCTCACATGGGAGATGAGGTGACACAACTCCCGTTCAGATTTTCAGATGCACAATTTTAATGATATAATATCTTCCCCCTCCCCTCCCCCCCAACAATGAAATATGATCAGTGAAATACAAGGGTCCTTACCTGTTCCTATATTGCATTTGCTCATTTCAGTTCCTTAGATTTTAAAGACCACTTACAGTGAAAATTCTCCATGCAGTTCTCCAGACACAGTGGAAAATACCTTCCAAAGTAGAGGGACTGTAGGTTATCACACATATCTTCCACCATCACTGTGTCTATGGATGAAGTGCTATCAGAAAATGGAAGTAATGCATGATAACCCATATTTGCAGATGATATGTACCAAGCAGTCTCCAGATAATGCAGATAATTCCTTTTTTTATAGATTGTGATTTTAAAAAACATTTTATGAGATTAATTAATGTGCAGACTTACTCAGATATGTTTTGTTTAATATGTATCATGCACAACTATGCTGTGAAATGCTAATGAAAACTGCTCATGAAGTTTATACCTCCTTTTTTGTGGTGCTTTTTTCTCAGGTGTGCCAAGTCAGCGCTCAGCAGCCAGTTCAGACTGAGCTCTTGATGCGATACCATCAGCTACAGTCCAGACTGGCAACCCTCAAGATAGAGAATGAAGAGGTAACACCAAAAACCAGGGAGAAAGAGCAAGCATATGTGAACAAATTCAGGCAGTTTATTGTGGGCGATGCATGCTTAATATATTCCAAAAAATGTTATCGTCCCAGAGAGGAGAACAAAATATGACTGGAGGGATTTCAATAGTTTTTTCTAAATATGGTTTCGTGATTTAAGTCTTACTGATTGGATATGATTTGAAAATAAGTTAATTCACTTGGTATGTACTTCTGTTTCTCACCCACAGCCCCTTGTCTATCATATGTGATATATAATTGATCATCACCTTCACTTCAGTGACATGGTTCATTACTCTTTATAGCAACCTGAAGCAGCCTAGAGCTATTTTTATGCACAGCCTTTATAACTGTCACACTGCTTTCATTTTCAGCTGTGTTAGTCAGACTAATGTTTGACCTCAGGTCATCTTGCATTAAACCAAGGAATGAGCATCTCTTTTAAAGCAAAGTCACCCAACAAGAGCCAATCCAGTATGCAGTATAAAGGTGATGTATTGGTATGGTAGCCAGTTCAGCTATAAAATAGATGGGTCAGTACTATCACCTCCAGCTCCAATTTTAACCAAGATTAACATGGGATACAAACAATAATATATCTTTTAAAATCTGCAAAGTGTTCCAAGTACAACTCTTGCTTTGTATTAACTGGTTGAAACCAAACAGCTTGTGTATAAAAAGTCACATACTGTATAGCTGTGTGTTGTAACACTAATGGGCCAGAATCATAACAATTTAAATGCATTAATTTCCTCTACTTACAGCACATATATTTATAAACAGCTCCCGTGATGGTTAAAGATGACATGTAGAGAATACTTTTTTTCCCCACAGGTGAGAAAAACCCTGGATGCAACAATGCAGACTTTGCAGGACATGTTAACCGTTGAAGATTTTGATGTGTCCGATGCATTCCAGCACAGTAGATCCACCGAGTCCATCAAGTCAGCAGCCTCCGAAACATACATGAGTAAACTTAATATTGCCAAAAGAAGAGCCAACCAACAGGAAACGGAAGTCTTCTATTTTACTGCAAGTAGATTTTTATTTTGATTTTTCTAGAAAATGATCAATACAATACACTAAATGGAAAAATACAGTACCATGGTTGATCACTCCTGAGAAATGAGGAAGTGGAACTCAAAATCTAAAACTACTTTTAAATGAAATTCAAATATAGGATGGTTAAATACTACTACTAACCTGAAGCTTACATACCTGATGGTCATGTACACTAGCTTGTACATGGTCATCTGTTTTGTGAAATGATATTTTGGGAATCAAAATGAAATGTCTTAAAACTTAAAATTGTGACAAGCTTCATTTTTTACAGTAGTTTATTTTTGTGAATGAATTGGTAAAGCTAAGCTATTTTCTTCACAGATTCTTCTCTGTATTGCAGGTATATTTACCAGATTGAGTTGCTGATGCTTTGTACGCTTCTACAATTTTACACCATGATATTTTCATTTTCATTTGTCATATCAGACTTCTCACCCTTGCTTTTTATTTACAGAAATTCAAAGAATACCTAAACGGGAGTAATCTCATCACTAAACTCCAGGCTAAACATGACCTCCTTAAACAGACCCTTGGAGAAGGTAAGGCATAATGAATTACAGATCAAAGCTTATGGTATACTAGAGTAAACTTGGCATGTGCTGTAGCTACCTAATTATACACGGAATTCCAACGATTGTCCTAAAGATATTTATAAAAATAACTTTGAAGCTTTCTGATGAACAGAATGTAACAGGACAGAGGGGTCATAGGCAATTGCAGGATATTTTAGATAGAACAAAATATATATTTTAATAAAAATGCGACAGCGTGTTAAAAAAGTGCCAAAGGAAATGTGCCGTTAAGTGTCAGTGAGAAAACTACTGAAGAGAGCCTGTGTGGGCCGGTGCCTGAAGTGCAAATATGTTTCAAGGCTGTGAAGACCAGTTTACTTGGGATCTGTCTACACCATCCCCCAATATTAAGAATTAAGATTCATCTATGGCCCCTCACGGTACTCAGCCACGCCCCATAAATCACAAAAGCTCCCATGGACACACATACACACTACTAAGCAGCTGTTCATATAACAGGTATTAATCTAATTGATAATATGCCAGCCTTCGGCCAGCTGAGTCCAGCCACACAGATTCAAAAATCCTCAGCAAGACACTATCCCATATGGTCAATTATTGTCCCATTTCATCAGCTGTAAATGTTTTGACATCTCTTTTTTGTGACGTTGTACGCAGACAGCTCTTTAGATACTGTATGTTGGGTACCATTTTTACAATTAGATATTCATAAATGTAATACAGCATGTACTGTACATGGTTTGTAGGCATATTATAGTCAAGTGAACCTATAGGATTACAAGTTTCAGTACTTGTGTTTCAACTGCTTCAATTGCATTTCAGTACATTGATTTTCTTTATTTTCAGACAGAATCTTCTGTTGTCAAAAGATTGTTAGCTGTTTAGATTCGCTCTACTAGATATTAGATTCTCTGTATATTAGACCAAACTACAAGTATAGGGACAAGAGGCAAGTGAGGCAAGACAATTGAGTGAACAGTGCAATTCTTTAACCATTACATGTATTGTGTAGCCATCTTTTCCAATGGGGATGTTGCAGACAAAGGCTATAGTATTTTTGGTTTCTGGTTCATCAGATTGTCCCCACTGGAAGCCTGTGGTTTATTGCTGTTAATAAAAATGTTCCTTGTTCTTATTTTTCTTCTGTTGACACCGTTGTAGATGAGCAGAGCGTGTTTCCCATTTGTTTTGCCGAGTTATTTAATCCATCAATTGTTGAAATACTAAATCCTGAATAGTTGTGGACTCCTGACAGTTGAAATAGGCCAATTGTAATTTACATGCGTTACAATTTTTGAATGCTTATAACATTGTAATTGCAGTGCTGTTTAAAACAGGACTTTACTGTTTTGAAATTTCATTGCAGGCTCTTAAGCAGTTAATGGACACACTGTATGTGTGAAATAAAGACTCTGATAGGAAGCAGAAATTGCTGTAGAAAGATGTACTATAGAAAAGAGTTGGAGAAAATAGCCAAAGTTATTCTACACTTTTTCAGTCCTTTTGATTGTGTACTTCAAGGTCAAATGTTGACTGAATGTTATTATTCTGTTATTTCCTTTTAAAATATTCATGAAAATGCTTCAATTAAAAACTACATTGAATAGGTGATATACACAACAAAGTGGCATTGTAGTTAAATTTTTTAAATAAATCTATTTTGAGAAAATTCATTCATGTGCACTAGGCACCACAAAGTTATACTTCCATGCCAAAATGTTATATTATAAAATGCCACCAGCTTCACTTGAATTGAAAGAGCTAGTGTGCAGTTCTGTATCCTTTTTATTATTTGCTTATTGCTATTTTATTATATGCACTTCATAGGTGTGCTCCCTTTTCAAAAACACATGTTTGTGGGAAATAATCTTTTTTAGCATGGAAACTTATATTGAGTATAAAATCTAAAAGACTTCCTATTCACAATAGAAATTATTTTTTGATTTTTAGTTGTAATTTGACAGCTGTAAAGAGATATTCACTGTTTAAGAAAAACTGTTAACAGCAAGAGACTCTCATTTTCATTAGTTTTTTCTCTTCCTGCATTCAGGGAGGTACAGTGATCTGACCCATGCTGACTGACCCAGTATCTTTCTTAGCTTGATTATCAGTAATTCAATGTCACATGTTGATCAAAAGTAAAATGCTTCTTTTTTGAGTGAGTGCTAGATTATTCACACCAACTGACCTCCTACAAGAGGACTAGTGTGCTCTAACAGATATTGCTCGACAGAATTAGTTCTTCTTCACTCTAGGCTATTTATTTTCTCTATTTTACATTTAATCTCCCTACATTGTTACTTTTGTTTTCTAAGGCTACTGCAAAATATCACTATATAACGGGCCCTCAATCCGTTGATATTCAGTTGTTCACATTGACATATTAAATTGTTTGTTAATCTTTTGTCAATGGTTTAGAGATCAATGGATAAGAATTCTATGCCATCCTAAGGCTAATGCTTTGCTTTTGCTTTTTAGGTGAAAGGGCGGAATGTGGCACAACAAGGTAAAAAATAAAATAGCAGCGCCGATTATTGTGCTCCAAGTAGCTTCTCAATATGAAACAGAAAATAATTGACTAGTTGTTGATAATTTTTATCTCCCCTAGGGAATTTAATCATCCAACATGTATCCAAATTATACTTCATAGTCATGAGAATGCTAAAATGTTATGGGAAAAATGTAAATGAGACCAATAATGACTAACACCTGATTTTTTTAATGGAAGTGGAGTGTTGTTGCCACTCTTTAAAACATAGTTGTTGTTGCTAAGCTGCTAAAAATAATTGGCCTGATGTTAAAAAGGTCTCTGTTATTTTCTTGCTGCTGTATATTTCCACTTGGCTAGCTCTCGCATGCCTGCAAGTGCAGTGTCAGCTCAATTTACTGAAGTTTTTCAGCTTTAGAGATTTCACTTTAAACCAAAATAAGGTTCCAGGTCTTAGAATACACCATATTGCACCTTTATTAGTGAGGTGAAGTGCTGCAGTTGGAACATTTAAAGCTCATTAAGCTGATCCTTTCTTATAAAGCTTGGCAGAATAGGGACATTCACTAAATCCCACAGAGCCACTTGGATTACCATCATTCACTGTGCATCTTTTCCTCAGTTTTAAAAATCCAATTTTTGGAAAACTTGTGACTTTTCCATGTATTCCAGTGAAGCTTTTTTTTGTCTGTCTTAACATTTTTTAATAGGCACTGTTCCGCTCTGTCTTCCTTGTTTCACTTTAATTTTTTGTGGGATACAAGAGCAGCTGCAAGTTTACCTACAATAAATGTGTCACAGTGGGCAGAGGGATTTAATAAAGGGTTGTTTGCCAATTTACCTGTGAGTGGCGCACACAGCAAAAGTACACAACCGAGTAACCAGACCTCCCTATCCTTTGAGCCAAAACCACCAAATGTTTGTGAAGGATTTGCTAGATGCAGATTTTCAACTGAATAGCAGAAATGAAAGTGTCACCAAAATATTGTTTAATGTAAAACTCTTACAGGCCAAGGAGTAGTAAACAAAGAATGCTGTTGTGTTCTTAGTGTGTAGTCAATACTATAGATAGTACAGATTAGATTATCTCTACCTATTCCAAACAGAATACACTAACTGTACATTGAAAATAAACACAATAGTAAATATTAATGTAAAATACTAGTGTCAGTACCTTCTGGAATATGCAAACCTGAATTAATAGAGGCTGCTATTGATAATTTTTATAATTAGAAAAGAACTTTAATTTTGATCAGCTACCTAATGTTGTTTAATCTTGAAAGAAATTAATGTTACTTTTAGTAGTTCAAAGCAATTCTGTTAAAGGTTTTTTCATCCACCTTGTATAGGTGTGTCTTCTCTAGTTTTGTATGTTCACTTAATGTTCATAAATATACTTCAGTGTGGTCTCAGTTTCACAGGTCATTGGTTTTATGCATTGCTTTGTGCAAGCTTGAGCTCTGCACATTTGAGCCTCAAATGCTGCCTGCACTGATAAAATGGCCAATTGGATTCAAATGGCAATTATTCTAAATCTAAATCAAGCGTACTTTAGTAAATTAATTTGTATCTGTTTATATTACTGTTTGTTTTGCTCTATGAACTACCATTATGTGCCAACAACGTAAATCATTTTGAAATCAACTCTGCTGTTCAAACAAGAAATATTTGCTTTCAGTGGCTTTTTTGTATTAATTACATGGCAAATAATGCATTATTCATGCAGCACACACAGCCATACTTTTTAAAACTCTTGTTACAGTATCAGTACAGATTCATGCAGGTAGCCCAGTCAGTCCTGCTTTCTCAAACTAATTTGACATTGACATTGCATTTCAGTCTTTAATCTTCCTTTCATTCTGATTTATTTAATTTTTGTAGGCCTAGCATCACATAGGACAGACTCTCAGAAAAGGTCTCACCTAATATCTGTTTCCCATTGCAGTAATTGTGTTTTTGTATTTGGTGTTTGTGTTTTCATCATTTTTCTTAGGCCCCCAACACTTCCCCCTAAACCACAGAAAATGAGGAAGCCTAGACCTCGATCAGTGTATAATCATAAACTGTTTAACGGCAATATGGAAACATTCATCAAGGTACTCACTGGTGTGCTTGAGAGTCCCTGAATGCTAAATGGATTGGTGGCTTAGACTTACCTTCACAGCTCTCCCTCATCTTATGCCTTCTGATTAATCTCACTTGCACTTTCTTTCCATGGCTTTTCAGATTCAGGCTGTTGTGGTTGCAGCTGGGAAAGCTTCTGTGCAGGGAAAGTGAGATAACCCAAAACTGGTACTTTTTTTTTGTAGTTTACGGCCTTTTCTATACCGGATACTGAACAACAGGCCGAAAGTATAACTTTTGTCAAGTACATTCATGAATGCGACGCCACTGAAAATGCATGCCCAGCGTATGCTGGAGGGATTTTCAAATCCCTTCCCGTTATAATCATTTCCAGTTTAGAATGACTGATTCTGCATACGTATTAAACCATAAGACAAGCAATTCTCTGCAGACGCCCTAGCCAAAAAAAATAGGAGCACGGGGATGGCGCAGTACAGTGATTAAGAAGCTAGGGAGTGCAAGAGAGAAGCATGCTGTTATGACATTTTACATAAAAATGTTATGGACATTTCCCCATAAACGGCGAAGTGCGATTTACCATTTGTTTAGTAATGATTTGAACCGTCATTGCGTATTTTATGGATGGATTTTGTCCATTCCGTTTCGTAAACGGACTTGAATGGTCCAAAAAGGTTGATTTTTTTTTCGGATTCTGGCAAATTTTTCATGTCTCCTAAGCCAAGGATGTACCCCAGCAGTGGGCTTTCCTGCACGCAGTTTCCGGTTGACAAAGTTAACTTCCGATTCCGATTATAACTCTGGAAGTGCAGGACTGGTTTCGATCAGCTGTTAACACGTTTCCCTGCATCTCAAGCCATAAAGCTGCCATTGCATTTAGCTTCCTGGCCTCTCTGACGGGAAAGGTCCGTTTGCTTCTTTAACTTTTTTGGTTCTTGCTTCCCCTCTTTTGTTCCCCTGCTGTGCTGCTTTCTTTACCAGAGGAAGACGGAATGCTCGTACCAGAAACCAGGTACTATCTGAAAGAGAAATCTAGTGTTGAAAGCTAAGGTTTAAACAAGGACACTAAACTCTCTTCTGCCTTTTCTGTGTCTCATTCAAGCATACTAATACGCCAAGTGTATTTTATAATGCATTTCAGCATTAAATCCCAGCGTTAAATTCTTGTCCATTTTCCAGATAGAAATCTGCAGTGGATCTGATCTTTGGAAGCCTGAATCTAACAATAACATCTATTTAAAAAAAAATCCAATATAAAGGTTGCCGCAACTTAGAAAGCACATCCATAAGAAAAAAATGCGCAATAACTTAAACAGATTTACAGTGATTTTAATTTTTTTTAACTTCGTATGCAGAACTATGAATGCTAATTGTGATTACGCTAATTAACATTTAGTGTAGCCTGATGCATACAAATGTAACTTATTATAAAGTGTCTTCATTCAGCAGAGATAAATAAGCATTAAAAGGATTTGAATAACTAAAAAGTGTGATTTGCATTTCTAGAATTATTGAACTCTTTATGTTTTTATTTAAGGACTCAGGTCAAGTCATACCCCTTGTTGTGGAAAGCTGCATTCGGTACATCAATCTGTATGGTAAGCATAACCAATACCACTATTGCAACAATAAGAAGTTAGAAGTAAATATGTGACATAAGAAGTTAATATTTGAATTATCTTCTATTCTGAATGAATTTCCTTGAATTGTTCAGTAAGGGTTTTTCATAAAAATTATTTTAAAGATATGAGTTACTGCTGGTGGTTCGTATTTAAAAATAATCTATAGGACCCTTTTATTAGGAACTAATAAAAGTTCCTGTGGGATAATAATCAAGCTATTTCAGTGTAATAAAAAATTTCTAGTCTACATACCTCGACATCTGTGCTTTTGAGTGTTTTCCATATGTTGTAGTAATGATAGAATCTGTGTAAAGATTTACATAGACTCACATTACTGCTGTCACAAGTAAGTCATAAAAATTTTCAGGCTGTAAAATGACACGGTTCTGAAATTGTTTCCCATTCTCTTTTTTCATTCGTCTTCTTGGTGGCGAAATTTTAAACATTGCCTGTCAGGAGTGCTCCTTGAAGAAGGTGACAGTCACCTTAATTAAAAAAAGTTACTGTCTCAAATAGTGGAACTGCTTTTTATATTTATTTTGTGTTCCCAGCTACTTATTCTTTTCAGCCTGCCAGTTTACTTCATCTTCACATCTATTATTAACGATTATTCATATCTTATAAAGATTGATAAATATCCTTAGTTCCACAACAAGGCAGTTAGTAAATCATATAACCTCAAATCCATTTAATTCAAATTAAAACACCACCATCCTAAGTTTTCTTGACTTCATTTTTTAACTTGGAGCATGTGTTATGTGTCAGTTGGAAGATAAATTTTGCCCATTTGCCCTTACCTGCATTATCTTTTGTGCATGTATTTTAACTTTGTTATTCAGCTTTAATTTACCTTAAACTATAATAATTTAAAAGGATTTAGAATAACCCACTTAAAAATAGCAAGAAATAATCAATTAAACCAGAAAGATGTTTTGATATCAGGTGAATATGTTGAGATATTGAGAGAAGCTGTCTCTCAGTTTGATGTAATTTTCCAGCTCCTGTGTGATGTGATTATAACAATTTAAAGCAGTTTTCAGTTCTTGTTCTGTGCTGTGCAGGTTTCTGGATTGATTTCAATTGTCAAATGCATCAGTGTCAAGATAATAATCCAGTTGACATGAGTCAATATTTTTCTTTTTTCAGGTCTTCAACAGCAGGGTATATTTAGAGTTCCGGGATCTCAGGTTGAAGTCAACGATATTAAAAATTCATTTGAAAGAGGTTAGTCTGCACTGCAGGAGGTTTGTATGTCTCATTTCCAAAACCTGTCTGTCTGCAAAATAAATGCCAGTCCTCCATTTCCATTAATGTAGAACAATAGTGTTTCACTCTCCCATGTTATTCTTTCCTTTTTTCTCAAACTAATTTATCATGGGAGATGTAGATGTTAAGAAAGAATGTAAAGGAAGATTAAAAAATCAGCAAAAAATAGTACATTTACTGTGTTGCAGTACCAATTTCCAAAAGATTTAATTTCCTACACATTAGGTATAAATATTGAGAACCCATGAAATAATATAATGACCTGTAGTTCATTCAGCTGATTTACTTTCACCTGAGGTTGCAATGAGATCATGAGTTTTGGGACATAGATATTCCACTGGTTCGTCCGGTTTTCTGGATTGAGATTTGATTGTTCTGACTAGTGTAGGAGATGGGATTCTGCCTCATGGTCTTCAAATCAGACATTCACTTAGTTTGTTCATTTGACCAGTGATTCCTAATATCCCAGTCAGTAAGATCATGATTTTATGGGAATGTGAATATTAATAACCTCTGGTGTTTTCAAGAGTCATGGAAATGTTAATCAGCTCTGACCATTTCACAACACTGAGAAACAGAGCCATCTAAATGAACTTCCAATTCTGTTTGCAATTGGGATTTCTGCCTCACATCAGTTTTTTGCCCCAGGGTTCTGTTCATTTTCTCCTCACGTTTCTGATTGGTTTCTCCAGGTGTTCTTCCCATATTTCGAAGACATGCTGGCTGGGTGAATTAATCTCTGAATTGTTGCTGTATGTGTATGTGTGCCCTGCAATGGCCTGGAGTCCAGGGTTTAGACCAACCCTGTGCCACCTGTGTCTGGAATAGCCTCTAGGTTATTGTGACCAGGAGGGACAGTGGATGGCAGGACATACAGTAGATGTCCGCTCAGTTAAAGTTAGTGAGACTATAGTAGTTCCGGATTGTATAATTTCTTTTGGGATTGGGCTGTAGTACTTACAGTACCATTTATCTTTCAAGAAGTGCCATTGCTTCCTTATAACATTTTTCAGGAATACAGCAGTGTATTGTTATATTATAACACTTTTAGGGCTTTGATTAGTAGTTTCTGATTGGGTTTATGGAAATATACACCCTGCTATGTTGTTGATGTAATAAGCAATCTATATATTAATATTATGTTTCAATAAAATAAGACATTTATTCTGTGTTATTTTGGTTGTCTCAGGTGAGGACCCACTGACAGATGATCAAAATGAACATGACATAAACTCAGTGGCTGGAGTCCTGAAGCTTTATTTCAGGGGACTGGAAAATCCACTGTTTCCTAAGGAGAGGTTCCTGGACTTGATGTCAACAATCAGTAAGTATTCTTCATCTCAAAAAGGAAATCTTAAATAAATTGCTACATTTTCTTATAAGGCTTTAATTGACAACTACTATAAGATTTCTTATAGTCCTCCTATAGTCATGAACATTATTTTCCTCTAAAGTGTCCATCTTGCTTTTTCTATACTATATTATCCAGAGAACTGAATATGACTAACATCAGATGATGATGGTTATCTATTTATGTATTTATTATTATTTTTCCTTGGTCTCCTTGCATTTACATCTCTCTAGTTATAACACTTAGCCTTAACTTCACTTTTCTTTTTTTCCCCAGAAGGTTGAAGAATTGCCACAGTACTTTGTCTCTGTCCGTAACCTTGTGCTCTTAAGGAGTTTTATTTATTATGTAAACCTGTAAACACTAAGCAAAGACAGAACTTTTCAGGATGTCCATATTACAGTGGAGTCACTAGAAAATCCAGATGCACTGCACCCCAAAGCTCATGAATACATATTGGGAATCTGCTCCTTTACAAATGTTTCATAGAACCTGTGAAAACTATTTTGAGCCTAAGACCTTTACTCTTGATTTCATATAAGGAAAACTATGATGGAGATTGGGAGCACATCAGTTATTCTCATCGGATCCAGTGCAAGAAACCGTTTTATGGCCCAGCTACCTCTATCACTTAATTAGCCGTTTGTTCTACAGAAAGGAAACCATGTGTCTGTAAATGATTTGCAAGAGTATTAGTCATGCTATTTCTCTTGACAAGTTTACATAAATCACTCATCTTTCACCCAGCATCTTATGTGAATTCTGGCATTAGTTTACCCTAAAAGTGTGGTTGTGTTAAGATCATTATTTTACAGTTAAGTAGTAACTTGACTGAATGAAAGCTGCAATATTTTTATAAGACTTTTTGTGTAATATTAAATGAATCAATGGGTATTATTTTGTCTTCTAGAACTGGAATCTCCTGCTGAAAGAGTGCATCATATCCAACAGATTATTGTGACTCTTCCTCGGACTATCATCATTGTCATGAGATACCTTTTTGCATTTCTTAATCAGTAAGATTGAAATTAATTTCATTTTCTGCAGCTCAAAAACAATTCATTTGCCACATACTAGATTCCC
The DNA here is from genome assembly GCF_055471065.1 of Atractosteus spatula. Taxonomy (NCBI): domain Eukaryota; kingdom Metazoa; phylum Chordata; class Actinopteri; order Semionotiformes; family Lepisosteidae; genus Atractosteus; species Atractosteus spatula. The sequence continues at coordinate 51,610,773 of NC_142710.1, forward strand.
AGCTATGTCATCTTATTGCTGTCTGATGTGATTTTGTCTAGTTTTCTGGGGCTTCCAGGGGATACGATATGATGGTAAATGCAGAGGAAAATGTAGCATAAAGATTGCAGGCCACTGCATTCCATCTGACATTGCATTTTATCAATGCTTTTGAGTATAACGTTGAAGCCCCAGAATGATCTTATAAATGGGAAAAGATCACACACTTCATTCTTGATAAAATGTTTTGTAGAATTATAAACCACAGGGAAGATCAAATTATAAATAACAATTTCTGCTGAGTACAAATACAATAACTTTCAAACTGTTAAGAAAACAATTGCAGAGAAATGGGTGTTGTAATCCATGTAGAAAACATAGTAGACCTCATTTTTATTATATTTTCATTGACCTAGTGCTATCTTTGCTTGACTGCACACCAAAACAAAAATGATTTTATTTCCACCCTTATTCCTTACTTAAAGCTGTCAAAGAGTGTGCATTTCCCTCCCTGTTTTTTTTCAAAGCTATCAATTACAGCCTTAGAAGACCTCCTTATTTTTATTACATTTTCATTGACTTGGTGCTGTTTGTACTTGTCTGCACAGCAAAAGATGATTTTATTTCCACATTTTGAGTCTTATTCCTTATTTAAAGCTGTCAAAGACTCAGTGCACATTCTTTTTTGTCTGGTTGTTTCATAAATTTGAATAAGAGCTCTTGTGAAAAAAAAACTTACAGTTCATCTCCTCAAAAACTTTCTTATTCAGGATAGACACTCATTATAAATGGTGTTTACTTCACTGAGTGAAAGTGGAGCAACACTTTTTTTTCAGTTTTGAGTATGAGCCATAGTAGAAAAGTAGTGGCAAAAGAAAGATGGTCTGTTCCATAATATGCTCTTATTCTTGGTATGTATAATATACTACTTCCAGAGCTGTTACTGCTTCTCTTCCAGCTTATCACAATACAGTGATGAAAACATGATGGATCCCTATAACTTAGCCATTTGCTTTGGACCCACACTGATGCCCATCCCTGATGGTCAGGACCCAGTTGCTTGTCAGGCCCATGTCAACGAGGTCATCAAGACAATTATAATTCACCACGAGTCCATCTTTCCCAGCCATAGGGAGCTAGATGGGCCAGTGTATGAGAAGTGCATGACTGGAGGTGAAGAGTACTGGTAAGCTAAGTGAAATGTATTTGAACCCGTATGTACCCGTTGAATACGTGTACCCGTATTCAAAATGTATTTGAATGTTTTTAGAAGAGACAAATTATTTGCTTTCATGGTCGGTGTACTTTATTGTTAGTTTCAAACAACTAAACTTCAAGATGAAGCAATTTGCCTCCTTTCGTTCCTAATTTTTGCTTGTGCCTCTTACTTCTGGTGAAACCTAATGGTTTTATACCAGACATTCTGTTCATTCTGTGTTATGACATGGAATCACTTCTCATTTATAAAAACTCTTGCTCAAAAACTATTTTAAGATGGATCTATGGAGCAATCAGTTCAATAGAGGAAGCATTTTAATGGTCAACAGATGTACAATGTGCTGTTTCTTGCATGTGTGTTGTGGCACACAATACACGTGCTACCCATTGTACAGAATTCATCAGCATGTCTCGAGGAGCAGTTACCTTTTATTGATCACAATAAGTATAGGACTTTGAAGCATCAAAAATATGATTCTATCAAAATTAAACAGATGAACAATTATGTAGGATTCATGGGCTCCATTAATTAAAAACCTAGCATACCATTTGTGTTGCTCTCTTCATTGCTGTTGTCTGAGCCATTTCCATGGGTTTTCCCTGCAGTGACAGTCCTCACAGTGAGCCAGGAACTATTGATGAAGTGGACCATGACAATGGCACTGAGCCTCATACCAGTGATGACGGTGAGTTCCAGTGGACCTTGTAAAAGCAAATTCAGGTGACTGATATCACAAGGCTATTCAGTACTCTTGCAATTCCTGTATAAAAGTATATATTTTTATATTTTTGTGTTTTCTTATAGAATGTTTCAAGGTTTTATTTCTAAAGGGTATTGATTTTATTTACATATTTGCTAATATAATATGATTCCAATTTCTTGTTCATGGGAAAGGTCCTGCATTTCTGGTTTCTCTGCAGTCTTTCTTAGATGTGTAATGAGCAACTTACCATCAGCTCATTTAAGCATTTAAGGACAGTGCCTTCTGCTGTCCACTTAACCATATTGCACCTAATAAAACAAATTGCTTCTCTTAGTCACTGCACAACTACTAGAATAGTGACAAGAATCATACATGTGGAGTTTAAACCAAATCTTTGCCGAATTACTTTGAGAGTGAGTATTCGCTGTGTATTTTATGATAAATAAATGGTGCAATTTCATTTTTTAATCAAAATCGTGCTATTTCATTTTCATAACCCTCAGTTATTAAAACGTCACTGAACATATTTATCTCCCAGGATAAGTGGAAATAAGTTGGCAGTCCTAAGAATCTTTATTCTCAGGATTTGTGAAGAGTTTCAGTACTTAATTGTAACCCGATAATTATGGTGAATGGCATAGAAATTAAATGTCTGTTTTAATCAGTTGTGGTGTCTTCCTATAAAAATGTAAAAAAAAAACACATAATACCACAGTTTCCTGTGAAAAAAGAGGAATCAGCAAAGTAAGGGACTCCGCCAAATGCAATACCTCATCTTCTCTTGAATGTGACCCACATTCTGTAAAGGGCACAGCAAAGCTATTTTGGGAGGACAGTAACAAATCCTGCAACTGTGTCTGTTTAAAGCATAATTTAAAACACATGTGGATATGCCCATTAGCTCACATTCAAGTTCAATGGATATTGATAGTATGTGATTTATTAAGTAAGCATTGTACTGTAGGGACAACAGGGAGCAGTAGGAAGAGAGAGTGCTTCTGTGCAAAACTGTTTTATCCTGGATCTTCAGTAATAGCTATAATACAGTTTACTGAAAAAATAGCAACAAAGGTGAGTGTGAAAAGAGTAAACTATTCCCTTCATTAGATGTTGTGGTTTAAAAGTCAACTTAAATTCTGCAATGCAGTATCATACATGGTATCTGGCTTTCTGGTAATGGGTATTGGGTAATGGGTGGGTTGGGGTATGAATGGATTCACACTGAATTGACTACAGCAGAAGAAAATTAAGTAATGAGCTATAATTTAATGGTATGATTACTCACTCAGATATATGAAGAGCAGTAGTGTATGAAATACGCATGTTCTTTTACCCTCAGCAATTTAGAATTGTTAATGTAAAGACAAATGTAAAGACATAATGTGATTAAATGTAGTTTAGCGCTTCAAGATAACAAATAACCAAATCCCTATTTGGAACAAAAGGCAGTGTTTGTGCAGGCTGTTGGCAGGATCTTCCTCGAATTTAGTCCCAAGTGTTCCACAGCTCTGTGTTGTTTTAGGTGAACAATACATTCCCCAGTCTGAGTTTCCTTTTTGTATTCATTTCATTTTCTTCTGAATGCTCTGACAGTGTTATTTGAATATTAACCACACTTGACTACAGCAACAAAAGCAATACTATTGAATTATGTAGAGTGTCTAAAAATGCCTGCAATACATGCAGAATACTTGGCTGTAAATGCATAATGTATGTAGAAAGTGTGCAGTGTGTTTTGTTTCATATGTATTGAGATCTTTAGAAGTGGGCTAGTGTCACAAGAATTTACGGGTCATATATGGGGTTTCATTTATCAGGCTCTTCATGACAAACGTTAATTGGATCCACATTTTGAAACTGGAGAAACTAATATGGCTGAGCAGAGAGCAGACTCAGACCTCATTACATTGTTTAAATTGCATATTAACTCATTCAAGCTTCAATTTTTGTCATTATTTCAACCATAGTTTACTTGCTAGTGTGACTTTTAAATATTTCTAAATCAGGGTTATCACATAAACATTTGTAATTGTTTATGTGATATACACGTTTATGTGGTAGTTTTACTTTTGCTTATACTATATGTTGAACACTAGCCATTTAAAAGTTACAGTTTTTCCTTAATCATTGTAACATTTTATTATTTTTTGATATGGAGATACAATGGAACTGGTGAAACAGACATTCCTAGGTGAACTTGTTGTCTTTTTGTACATGAGAATAGTTTCAAAAGAAGAAAATAAACAGAAGTGTTAAAACTAATTTCTTTTAAAAAAAACGAGTTTTGTCACTCCCATCTTTTATATGGTAGCTAGTTTATTTTTATTTTTATTTAAACATGACATTGCCTGTGTGTTACTAAATATTGATGCAGTTAGGTTAAGAGTGAAACGAGGCTGCATTTTGTTTCCTACTATTTAGGCAATTTCACCCCTCACTGGAGGCCTTAATAGAAATGATTGCGCTTTCCGGTTGACTAAAAGATACTCTGCAGAGAGCAGTTTTATTTTATACATCTGCTTACCCCCTTGACCCTTACAACTGATTAATTGAAAACATTGAAGCATGAATATTTCATTGACAGTGCAGGCCACATCACTGTCCTGTTTCGGAAAAAGGTAGCTGCTATGAGAACATAGTGTTAGATGAGGAGTGTCCTGTGTCTATGGACATTGCTGTGTAGTTGCATCTGCTAGTTTTCCAAATCTTTTCACAGATTCATGGATGTGTGCTTGACCACAGAAAAAAAGAAGTGAGCCCTGTAGTTTTGCTGAGATTTGTTCTCAAGGATAATTGCAGAATATTTAAAAGACTCAAAGGGAAATTTTGGAAATTTAGACTTAAGGTGTTTTGTCTTGTTATGCCTAGGTTTTGTGTATGCGCCTCTGTGTTTGATGTTCTAGATAGATTTTCTACAAAAAAAAACTGTTTTTCTCTGCATTTTCCTAGATCATAAAAAAATGGGATTTTTCTGATCACATTAACCACAATGTCTTTAGATGTTCACACACCCAAAATAAAATATTCATTTTGTGGGATGTGATAAGATATTTAGTTTGTAATTAAAGCAATAAAGTGCCTTTAGTTCACAATATCCAGTTGCCTTTCTCTGCTGGATGTAAGGGGAGTCCAGTATTTCCTGTATGTAGTTATGGGAACTCGAGCTTGAAATGGGATCGACATACAGCAGCTGTGTCGTCTGTTTTTCCATCGGGAGTCTAAGTAATCTGTAGCTTTCATTAATATTTCACAAAAAGATACAACTGGAGAAGAATGGATTGAAACATCATACCTTCAAGGACCACTTCACAGCATTATCCAAATAATGATTGGAGAAATTGAAAACTCCTCTGTTAATTAATCCTCCCATGTGCTGGGCACTGTATATTAATGGTGTTAATGATATTCAGTCCTCTACATGTTTTTCTGTGATACTAGAATCGTCTGGGATGCTCTTCTTGCAACTGTTATAAAAAAAGCAATTAAACTGAAAGGGAACCCGGCTTCTCAGATCCTCTGCTGTTCCAAACCAACTTTACACTGAGAAAATATATAGACTGCAAACTCCATGTAAAAAAACATTGTTTAGTATTATCCTCTTCCAGCATCTTCAGGTTACCCTTCCTTTGTATTGTATTCCTTTGTAGTATACATTAAAAGTTTGAAGATTTCTTATTTTATTTTATATGGAATAAAATAAAAAAGTGACAGTTCTTTCAGATGCCATTTGAAAGGCAAATGTTGATCTTGGTAATTCCTTAGTTTTATGTCACAGTAAAAACTAGGTATGTTGGACTGGAATTTTCCAATGACCATTTTTTGTTTGTGTTTCAAATGGGAAATAAAAGCAAACATATACCCGTATTTTTCTAACTTTTAACTTGTCCACCTTCTTTCCAGAAGTGGAACAGATTGAAGCAATTGCCAAGTTTGATTACATTGGCCGGTCGCCCCGGGAGCTGTCCTTCAAAAAAGGTGCCTCCCTGTTGCTGTATCACAGGGCTTCAGAGGACTGGTGGGAAGGACGTCACAATGGAGTGGACGGTTTGATACCTCACCAGTACATTGTGGTACAAGACATGTAAGCTGGTGTTTATTGTCTGATGCGTTTAAGATACTCAGCCTTTCTTCCTGAGTAAGGTGCATGTGCCAGGCTGGTGAACCTAAGGTTAAGATGAAAACTTAAAGCCACTGGTACATTTTTTTAAAGGAAATGTATCATTTTTAATTATAGTTGTTGATGCCTAATTGATGGCTTAGAAAAGATTCTCTCTTTGCAGCTATAAAGGCATTTTTTTGCTTACTCAGCCTAAACCTGCTGGTAGTCCAATATTAAAACCCCATCTATTTTGTCTAATTTAAGACCAGTTGACATTTTTGGAATTGGTAGGTATTTATTTAAAATAATATTAAGGCTGGCATTGATTTTATCTTTATCCACGCGTGTCTATGTATTTATAGGTATTTTTGTCTTAATTTGTTTTCCCATTGCTTTGTACAATGTCTGCAGTGTCATGTAAAAGACAGCATAATTATACACTAAGTAAAATCTGTTTCAGCTTTGCTTAATTTGCACCATTTCATTAGCATTGCAGTGATGCCGATGTGTTGCTGGTGATAATGTTATTAAAACAGGTTTATGTGTTCCTGCTAATTAGGGCGATGTGGAAATAAAATCACTGACATTTGACTGTGCAGATGACTACCTCATCATTATTCATGAGGAAATAAAACTAAAGAATTCTTGCATATATTTACATACTGAGAAGGCAATCAAATTCAACAGATCCTATTGGCTCCAGTCCTTGTCTGTTACATTTCTAATGCTTTTGAATTATCAATAAAATAATTGTAATGGTTCCAAGGACAAGGTCTTATAAACATCTTGAACAATTTGAAGGTTTTTAATTATGCCTTTACTTTTTTGATTAATGATTTGTAAGCCAGCAGAAAAAAATGTAGATGCAGATCCAGCATGCTTTGGCACAAGACCATCATGACAACTTAAGAATTTTCAGGCTAAATTTAATATCTTTTGAAAATCGTATTATATCAGTTTCCTGCATAAAAAAATAAAATAAGTGCTATGCAACAAATGAGAGCAATAGATTTGATGTCATTTGTAATTGCATTCATTTTGTTGGTCTTCCTATGTGCAGGACATGTACTGTATCACGAACAGCTTTATTTCAAGATAATTCATCATCTAATTTTACTGTGGTTTATCTGTAGTAGGAGCATTTACTTTAATTGGTAAAATAGTGGAGCAACTTTGCTACTCATAAATGTAATGTTTTGCAGCTTTCTCAGTGAATATAGAAATCAGATGTCAAATTAGCACGTGATGGACATATTTTCTTGTATTAACTTTCCTCTAAAATGAATTGAGATGAATTGTCTGGGATGTGAGTGCTCCAACCTGACAATTGCTTGTCCCTCTCTATAATGTGTATACAGGGATGATGCATTCTCTGACAGTCTCAGCCAAAAGGCAGACAGTGAAGCAAGCAGCGGGCCCCTTTTAGATGACAAGGCTTCGTCAAAGAATGACATCCAGTCTCCCTGCGAGCACTCTCCAGACTACAGCTTTGGTGGAGTAATGGGCAGGTGTGTACACATTACTTTGGTATAGGACTTGGTTCTTTTTTCCTTTGTTCTCATTGATGTCTGTCAGTGAGATTGAAGAATATATTTTGCGTTTTATCTCAGTTGACAAATGGTTAACTGAGATAAACCTAAAAATATTTTTTTCACATTTTATTTAGCTTTCTATTATCGTATGCTGTAATCTATGGCAAAGTGTTCAAGTATGAAAGGAATATTGATTTGTAAATTTACATTTTTAAATCATGTGTGGATTTTGAGATCTCTTTTTCTCATTGTGGAATTTTCTCTTTCCTTTTTTAGTCCTCATTAATATTTTTTAGAAATGAAATATGCTTCACCTTAGCCCAGAGAGTCTACACTCTGATCCTGGGACATTTCTGGACTTTGGGTGATTCTGATTCTTAGCCAAAAATGTTCAAGCTGCTCACCATTGTGCAGCTTTGCAGGTGATAAGGCTTGTTATTATAAGCCTTGTCATTATATGGCTTAGTTTGCCTCAATAGACCTCAAGGATCCCTTTTTTATTCCAATTTGGCCTGCTCATTGGATGTGCTAGTGTTTTGCTTATTAGTGCATCTCCTATAAATTGAATGTTACCATTTGGCTTTATATTAAACCACCAACCTTGTGAAAATGCATGGATGCAGTACTGTATTAGTGCATCCTTGACTCACTTTTCACCATAATATGTTTGTTATAGTTTTAAATGCCAGGGCCACATCCTCTCTAAATGAATTGGCTCCTATCCAGATGAATTGTAGAGACTGGCCTTCCTTATTGCCAGGCTGCTCAGTGTTGGTGGGCTCATTAAACACTCCAACAGGGGTACTGCTGCATTCATGAAGAATGGCTGCAACTCCAGGATCTTGTGAGTGCCAACTCCGTGCCTGTGCAGAATTTCAAGACCTGTGCTACTGGCTGAATCCTCAGGGGAGACAACCTCAGCTGCCTACTGTAGATCCTAGACCTGGGCCTAAAAATAGGACCTTTCTTTGTGATACGTAGTAAGTGCATTTGTACACAGAACCATGCGTGGTGGTAGCATTACATGCTTGAAAGAAAATGTTTAGACTGTTAGAATCCTGGTTCCCTGAAACAGAAACTTTACCAGCACACATCAAGGCCACTGCATTCCTGTGCAGCTTGATTTGGAAGCAGCCTCTATGTCTTTCCATAGGGACCTCATTGGGCTTAATGGGAAATTAACAGTACATTAAGGACTCTCCAAGGGGCATTAATAAATAAGCCTTCTGCATTCGGGGTAAAGGCAAGGGGCATAATTCATCATTCAAGGATCCAGATTTATGGGAATAACTTAGTGTTTCCACTTTGGTTTTTCCAGCTCAATATACAGATTTAGTGTACTGTACCTGCTTGAGGTTCAGAAAGATCTGAGATCACCACTGTGAAATACCAGTGTGCCTTGTTCATTCATGTCCACAGGGTGCGTTTAAGATCTGATGGGGCTGCTATCCCTCGACGCAGAAGTGGTACTGACTCCCACAGCCCCCCCAGAGGGAGTGGTCCAGTCATTGATACTCCCCCTAGAGCTGCGGCCTGCCCAAGCAGCCCCCACAAGATATCGGTAAATAGGGGCCGTGTGGAGAGCCCTGAGAAACGGAGACTGGCCACATTCGGTAGCGTCGGCAGCATCAATTACCCTGACAGGAAGACCTTGCCCGAAGGCCATCCCCTGAGGCCAGTGCCTAGCTCCACGCGACACAGCAGCCTGGGAGACCACAAGTCACTGGAAGCAGAGGCCCTGGCAGAGGTAATGAGAGACACGTGTGTTCATTCAAGTAGACCAGGCCTGTTTATTTCAGTTAAGAACAAGGAATTACATCATTCACTTGACAGGATTTGCACACTCCTTCTTTTGTTTGACTCCAAAACTAATACTGCTGTTTCTAAAAAAGGTAACAGTTACAGGTTGAAGTGACGTCATGATAAATAACAGACTTAAAAATTAATTGAGCTGCAAACATACTGTAGTAGTGATTTAATAGTGGCCATATTTGTAGCATTTAGTGAACTGAAAAGTAGTAGTGTACAGAGCAAACTGCTTAAAGGGAATTATAGCCCTTGATTTTTTTATAGCTTTTAAACATTAAAAATAGTTTAGAATTGTTTTGTAATGAAAGCAGTTTATTTTAAAGCATCTTTCTCTATGCTGATCTTCATTTGGTAACTTAGTTTTCACTTGAAGATCACAGTTTCCCTCTTTTGAAGAGAAATGGTGCCTGTCAGTCAATTGTTTGAGTAGGGGGATTGGTGCAAATGGGTAATGCCACTTTTTAAATAGAAATGTCAGAGTAAACTCATACTCATGGTAAATATATATCCGTAGAAGTAAAATTAATTTAATTTCTTACACTTAGTCAGCCAGTACTCTTCTTCAATACCAATGAAACGGTGGCCCATAATACTTTGTAAGTGTCTGCAAACCCATTGAAATGTCAAGTGGAACTGTCCACTCTTCCAGTTGGCATTGACCCTTCTGGATGTCACTACAGAACTTGCCACATGTCAGTAGATAAGTGATTCTGTTGGAAAATGGGTTGGAAGAGTCTTCTCTTCCTTGATCCCTCCCAGCAGGTACAAGGTCAGTGCTGTAAGTTGAAACCAAAACATGCAGTTGTTCTCTCTAGATTACATTCATTTATGTAATGAAGAGTAATTTTCAATTGTAAAATGAAGCTAACACTCTGGTAATTTCCTCTAAAACATGCAAGCGGTGCTATAAATGGAATTCAGTGATGTAAGGTTTGACTGAAATAATCTGACCTTGCTCTACTAAGTATAAATGCAAGTAAAAAGCTATTATTTCCCATTTGTATCTTCCTCGGTCCTTGGATCTTTTCATTTGCTAAGGTTTCTAGTTGCCTCATTCTCATGGCCAAGCTGTTGTTCCCTCTCTGAATGCCAGACCTGTACCAGATTGCTTCTTTCTCCCATTAAATGGTGCTTTAAGTTTTGTTCGAAACTTTTGAGATCTCTGTCTTCTCAGGACATTGAAAAGACCATGAGCACTGCACTGAATGAGCTTCGGGAGCTAGAGAGACAGAACACTGCTAAACAAGCTCCCGATGTTGTTCTGGACACCTTGGAGCCCATGAAGAACCCGCAGATGGGCTCTGTGAACTCGGAGCCCGCAAGCCCCCTGCACACCATCATGATCCGCGACCCTGACGCGGCCATGCGCCGCAGTACCAGCTCTACGACCGAGATGATGACCACCTTCAAGCCAGCACTCTCTGCCAGGCTGGCTGGAGCCCAGCTTAGGCCGCCTCCCATGAGGCCCGTCAGGCCCGTGGTCCAGCACCGCTCCAGCAGCAGCAGCAGTTCCGGCATGGGCAGCCCAGCCGTCACTCCCACGGAAAAGCTATTTCCCAATAATTCCTCAGATAAATCTGGCACAATGTAGCTGGAGAATAGCATCACACCGGATCACAGTAGGGTGAGGTGGCCGAGGGTAAATAAATGTCTGTTCAAGGCTGTGATTTTTGTCAAGCAGTGGTAGCTCAGAAGCTGAGCAAGTTTTATTATTTTTTTTGCTTTCTCTTGGACTCTAGGCACCTGAACTGAACCTTAATTATCACAATAACCAGCTCTAAAGTCCAAGATCTAACATCCATTTCAAACTAATAAACCAGATACAGCTCCATTTGACACTTTTTGAATATTAACATGTAATGCAGTGTAATGACAATGGAGCACAAGTATGAAAATACGTTACACATTTTAGTTGTAATTTTAACTCAGAAATTTACATTTTCTTTGGCTGGTCATTTTTCATGTACTGCAGATGAAGCAATACAAATGAGTCTGGCATTATTTCATGTTCTGCCCTGGTCAGTTAGATGATTGACCACATTATCTTGCTCAGTCAGCCTTCTTTGCAGAGATAAGAAGCATCCTTGGGATCTGACTTCCATCTCAGACTGGATTATGAAAACATGTTAAGGACTTTGTCTCAAAGGTTGAGCTTCATGCTTACCAGTATCAGCTTTTGAGTTGTACATAGAAACAAGAGGTAATCCTTTGGTTTGTGGCATAAGGGATAAACATTCAAGTGACAGAATAGCAAAACTGCATGAGTATAAAACATGCAGATATCATACAAACCAGAAGCCAAAATACAAACTATTAGTCAGAAACCTGTGGTAAGATATGTAGTTTAACTTGTATAATATTGATGAGTAGTTTAATTTTTGGAAGTGTTTACCTTGTACAGGCCAAGACTGAACAGGCAAGGAGATGAGAATGGCATTTTGTCATACAAAAAATAGTGTACATTTAAACAAAATGGGTCTGAGTTCATGTTTCTTTTTTTCTCTTTTTTTAACTTTTGTTTCTGCATGGAGCATGAACCACACGACAAAGAAAACCTCATATTCTGCTATTTGGACAAATAACTGCATTTTGAATATATTATATTCTTGTTTTGATGCACTTAGAATTAATGGATAAAACAAAGATCAGTATTTTTAGATTTAAAAATACGTATTTGCAAAACATACCTTAAACTTTCGCTGACAAAAGACCATTTATTTATACTAGTTATTTATATTATTTTTATTCAAGTTAAACTTAACATAGATTTAAGCATTAATATTATTAATTAATTATTACCTGACCGTGGCAATATTTGTAACTTCAAGTTCATATATTTCATCAGTCATGAAATAGGAATTACATTTTTTTTGTAGTCTATACACTATTGGAAACACTGTCCAGGTGAATTGTCATCCCCACAGTTGGTGAGAATTGGAAATCTCTGTAAAAGAGAAAAAAGTCACAAGGACTAGAAAATATATCAATACCCTAAATAAAGGAGGCATTACAATCTAGCTAACATTGTCTAGGGTGGTGTCTTATACTTTCTTTTGTTGATGCATTTTAAAGCCTAGGCTTCCAAGTATTTCACAGGTTTGTGAAATTCATAAATTTTCTTTCCTGGGTGGAGAGGTGGCACTGTGGCTAAGGACCTGCACCTGTGGCTGGAAGGTTGCTGGTTCAAATCCCATGGCCGGCAATGGAATCCTACTCTGTTGGACCCCTGAGCAAGGCCTTTAATCCCACCTGCTCCAAGGGCGCTGCATAAATGGCTGACCCTGCGCTCTGACCCCAAGCTTCTCTCCCTGTCTGTGTCTCTGTGAGTCTGATAGGGAGCAAGCTGGGGTATGCGAAAAAGACAAATTCCTAATGCAAGAAATTGTAAATGGCAAATAAAGTGATCTTATCTTGTCTTTTTCCATGGGCTGCAACTGGTGGAAATTAAACTTTCAGTTTTACCTGCCGAGAGGTCCTTTTTAAGAAATGTATCTTTCACTAATCTTTCTTTTTGACCATTTAGGGTCACTTGCTAGATCCTTTTAAAGTTCTAAGATACACCCAAAAAAAGCATTGCCTACCTTTTTGAACACTTTGCAATTGCTTTGGCAACAAAGTAAGGGAAAAAAAATTCACACTGAATATTTCATTTTTTTAAAGGAAAGCAAAATTCCGTGCATGTACTGATCAGGTGCCATAAAACTTGCAGATCTGGAATTAGAAGGGGAATTAATACACTGCTGTGCAAAAGTTTTAGACATTTTGCAATGTTCTGTTGTTTTCACTAGTCATTTTTTCCTTTTTTATGCAGAAACACAGTGAAATGATGATTGAAAATTAAACATCAGTGCTACTGATGTTTTAGACAATCATTGTTTCAGTTAAAATACTGGGATAGACTGGTATTTTTTTAGAACATAATAGTGTGTCAGTTAGATTACGTTAGTGATAGATCCCACTGCTACTGTACTTACTCTTTGGCTTATAATCCAGTACATTATCTAATGTTGATATAATAAGCTCTTTAAGTATTTATTTGAAAATTAGTAGGATCAATAAAGTAATCAAGAGGTTTGTATCAAAGTACTGCAGTAGAGTGGACCGGAGGGCTCACACATTCAGTAGTTTTGAATGAGCTGCTGCAACACTTCTTATTGGCTGCTAATGTACAGTATAGTGATAAATGGCTATTATTATATATTTGTTGTAATCGGGTATTTGAGATTCTGATTAATGTGAATAAAAGAATGCCAAAACACAAGCTTCATCTCTTCTAAACCAAAACTGAGTTGCATTATTACCAAATTTAGTATACTGATAAACAACACTAGTGGAGTCTTTGAGGAAACTTTGAAGCTCCCAGTGTACGTACACTGTATCCACAGATTGTATCTCAGATAAGGTAAAAGACATTTGCAAAGCAGTGTATAACATATGACAGAGTTGATTTGTGGCAGCTGTAACGCTGTGTGATAGGCCCATTGAAAACACTTTGCTCTGCCCTAATTTGATTATAAAAGTCTGTTTTTACAAGTGTCTGGTTCAGTTATTGTTAGGGTTTCTGCCACAGAAATTAAGGGCTAAATCATAATGGGCTCAGAAACCTTCTTTAGTATACGATTAGGGTGGCCAACCCTAATGCTGGAGAGCCACAATTCAGCAGGTCTTACACATTATCCTTACAAAGGACTTAAAGACTTGAAACATGAGTTGTGGTCAATTTAGTAAATTGGTTCAGTTAGGTCAGGAAAGGCCAGCCGTGGTCCTTATGAGTGACAGGTTTTTGATTTTCATTTTAAATGTTCTCTAAATGGCTTAATTGTATAAATCACTTGCTGAAGGAGTCAAAAGGAAATTGTTCCCAGCCTTTACAAAGTGATTTAATAAAACCTGCTGGATTTTCACTCTCCGGGACCAGGGTTAGAGACCCCTCTATTCCTGCACACATTCGATTTACACAGTTGTTCATTTGACCTAGAACCAGTCTGTATTCATATCAGGTTTAGCATGAAGAACAGAAACAAATGAAGTTAGATATTCCACATAGAGTATATCCCCAGAGCTTTACAAGATTCATATCTCATTGTGTTTAATGCTTATTTAAGTGCCACTTTTTTTTAAATTATTTTGTGAATGTTTGGTGAAACAAGATGTTTTTGCCATCTACTAACAGCTTCTTGCCTGTTCTAGTCAACTTTATGTATTGCTTGTATTACTGCAAAATATGCTGGAAAGTACTGTTACACCTGTTTTCTTTAACTGTAGTAATAACCCAAAATCTAACAGATTCTAGTCAATGCCATTAATTTGCACTTAGTGATTAAAAGGCTTGATGTAATGATGAAACAATGCTTATGAATTAACATTCCAGTGTTATGCTTTCTTTACCAATCCTCCTCACTGCCTGTATGCAAGGTGTTGCAAACAAATTCCTCTCTGACATCAATTATTATATCTTTAACGTTCAGCGTGGGATATTGCATAGTTCTAATGGGAATCAGAATTAGATCAGACACGTAGCTCGAAATGTCACTTTTGAAGAACTTACGTCATTAAGAAGTTTTCACACTTGTTTGAAAGCGTCTTTCCTTCTTCACGCCACCATTTTACAGCATTATGGGTGCTCATTAATTAGTATGTGAAGGTGCTTCAGTTCTTGAGCAAGTGAATATGTTATTGATGTAACAATGGACGCAGACTGTTTGTGGTGCCTTTCTGTTTCAACACGCACAAAGTACCTTAACCTTGCTTTTGAGAAGCTGTGCAAACAGAATCCATTGAAAGCTTACTGTCAGAACTGACAACATTGCTGTCCAATTTTAAATGAATTTCAAAAATTGCTCATTCAGCAGTAGTTTATTTTCAGATTCTATTAGAGGCCCATATTCTGTCCTTCAGCATTACATTATGATGACTGGAAAAAAGCTGGGATTAAAACTGGAGTTCGTCATCCGAAAGTTGCTGTTCAGGTATTGCTCAATTCAATTCATGTGCTTTTCCACCTTTGGCAGACCTATTTTTAAATCTTTTTTTTACCTTAACATAGCCTACATATACTGTATTTGCTAATAGCTAAGAGGTTGGTGCTATAATGCCTACTATGATCACTGAGCAATACGGTTATATACTTTTTCATTTAACATCTTAAAAGTACAACTGAAAAAATGCAAACTTTCACATTTAAAATTCATTCCAAATGAATAGTAAATTGACATTAAATCAAGATATATAGCAGAAATTGTTCACATTTGCATTTTGAGTGCTGTTATAACAAGTCTGTATGGTTGTACATGGCTGTCAGGATCAGGATCATATTATTATTACTAATTTTGATGCAGGTACAGTAGGAGTCTGGATTCCTTGGAGCCACTATTTTCTATTGACATATTAAAAGTTATGTGTATTTTACTTTTGCTGGTGAGAGGATTACTGTTTGATTAGATCACAGAATTGAGCTGTAGACCCACTGTCAATAAACATCTACAGTAGGTAATTGGTAGAAACCTGCATGTAAGCTTTGTGCTGCAAAGCTGTTAGTTCTTTTGTGAAAAGATTAAGATGGGCTCTAGATTTCCCACACAAAGTCTCAGTATGTCCCAGTAATCCTCCAGTGAGCTGACATCTCTAGAATGATTTTTTCATGTGAAATTTGGATTAGACAAATAGAGTTGAAAAAATGTGTTGAAATTTAAAATCTTACAGCACCATGCAAATTGGTACAACACAACAAAATAAAGCACAACATTGATCTTTCCCAGATGAGCAGCAAAACTGTCTTGCACATATCTTGAAACTACCAGATATGCATTTTTAAAATTAGAATATATCATTGTTTCATATGGGACAAGCAAATATGAAATATGTGTATTAAACAACATACTGTATGGTATACTTCTGAATGTTCCTCACCATAGAGTTAGAGAAAATAAAATGTGTGAGTAATTGATGCCTTCCCCTATATGTATAAGAACTTTAATCAGATATTATGTGATATAATCCTAAAATGTTCTTGTTCCTCATGAATATCAAAGAATTGTGGTAAATCTATTGTGTGATGCAATCAGAAGGCAGTTTTGAAGGAGTATTACTAAGCAGTGTAAGCTTAGGTATATCGAGGGCGACCATTTGAAGCCTTGATTTGGGATTGGGGAGAATAGAGCATATCTTAAAAAGGATCTTATTCTGTGTTTTAAGATTTCTAGGTTGATGTTTTGATTGTAGCTTTCAGTGAGTCGCTAAGTAGATCATAGTGGCTGTCTAATGGCAAATATAAATATTACAGCTCTCTAGCTTTCTAGCACAAATAAAGAAATTAATGAGCAAAACCTTTAAGAGGAGCAGTTTCTCATGGCTCGTGTATGTGAGGGTTTTCTAAATGTGATTTTTTCACACATTGTTAATATTTAAAGTGCCACCATAAACCAAGAGTAAGAATTTTAATAGGTATGAAAGGAATCACAATCTTGAAGCCCATTTCCAGTCATTAAATGAGAAACAAAAGCTGTTTTCTTTCTTGTATCTACAATCCAACAGCAAGCACGTTATGTAAAATAGTAATGCGTAAAACAAAAAGCACAGGATGTTTTGTTCTTGATATATAAAAACTTAACCTTATTATGCTGTATTATTAACATTCATTGTTACTGTAGTATTTTGCTAATTTATTGCCTTTTTAATTTTTTGAGAAGTATTTTTTTAAAGTGCATTTTGTGCACAAGATGAGTTTTTAACAAACGTAAAATAGCTTACTTTTTTAAAACTACAGTTTACATGATCAGTAATGTTTGAATGCTGTGGTCGCTGATGGATTTTCTTTGTCTTCCTCTGATTTGTCTTGCTTCAGGATCTTTATAGAGTCTGCCATTATTCATGCATCAGCTGAAGGATAAGTCTTTCAATGCTGTTACGTAATGAACCATGTTGGTATGCATTCATTCTCTGCTTGCCAGTGCAAATGGCTGAAGTCAGGAAGGAACATCTAATACAGAGCATAATGCAGAACTACTGCCCCACTTTAAAGATCTCTCCTATTCAAAAGATCATTGTGAACATCAATGTTATGCATAAATATCACATCAATGACAAATATGTGTCTTTTCAAACCTTTTGCTTTCTGGTATAACTGCCAATCAACATTTTTTCTTGCCTTGAGATGTTTTACTCCGGTAAGGGGATAAACGCATATGAACATGTTTTAAAAACTCCTCTCTGGAGTTCTTGTTAAGTATATGTGGATATTAATTTGATCAGAAGAGGAGCGCTGCAGCTCTCTCATTATGTATAAAAGGCAAAGTTATAGGAAATATATTACGTTCTTTTTTTCCAGTATTAAAGGTCTCTGATACATGCTGTGTCCACCATTCAGAACAAATTGATTTCCCTTTTAAGACTTTTTTTCATCAAATGAGCTGCCTGCTTTTAAAATGGTAACCTAGTGTGACTTCTGCTTTCCACATTTACATTCTACCAAGGTGATGCTTTGCAGTATTGTATGCACAGTGGGCTTGTTTTAAAAATGTCTTCTAGAACTGTAACAGGAAGTAGTGCACTTTTCTTCTCTTAATTATAAGTAACCTTTAGGGTGTGCGTTAATTTAAGGAATGTATAATAAATTAGGAGTATTGTATTTAAAGGATATGAGAGAATACTTCTTGGCTACTGTTATAAGCTTGTCATCAGCTCTTGCCTGGCACAGCCAGATTTTTATATAGGAAAATAATTGGCTGACCTTCTATGATGTTGGATGTTACATTTAATTATATTCTTTCCTGTAATGTCTAATGAGATTCATTAATGAGTGTCTGAATCTTCTGTAATGTAATGTACACCAAGCCATTGGTTGGATGTTGAGAATCCTAATGTCCAAATAAATATAGCTTAATTTTTTCCTGGAGTATTTTCTATAATTTATCCTTCATCCAGATGCCTGCGAATTACCCATGTTGATTCTACATTTCTTACTATGGCTTCGTATTTATGTTCTTATAAACACAGTATACAGACTTAAGTCAGCCTGTAAAGATTAGATCTTCAAGTAGGTAGCTGCATCAGCATGTGTAGACTGCAAAGGAACAAGTAAAGGTTTATTCCATGCTGAAAAGAAACATAACGTTTCGGCTGTGGAGCCTTCTTCAGGTGTGATTAGATTTTGCTGCTTAAAATTAACCACATTTCAATATTCAACCATGAGGATCTATGTACAAAATGATGTTTTAGTAAGGGGTGTATATTATGGTAGGTAAAATTATACACTGCATTTTTGTAAAAAAAACAGCTTCTTTAAAACAGCAATAACTCTCATTTCTTCAGTAATGTACAGTATGTGTGTGGCTAGTAATAGGTACTGTACACTCTTTACACTTCATAGCAAAGGGGTTTCCAATCTCAATCAAGTAGCTTCATCAAAAGACAGCAAAGGCATATTTTTTTAGTGTCAGACTATCACATTGTCTCTGTGGTTTGCAAGTTGCTGATAAGGATAGCTTGCTTATGCTCCAGAGAGGCCTGGCAGCTCCTCCTGTCTGAATCTGTTTTTCTTAAGCCATGCCTGCTATCTCTCAGGAAGATTAAAAGTAATCTCTGAAAGCAAAACATCACTCGTCTCAAATGCTGCCAAACAGTTTGTCCCCAGTGCAGTTGTTGTTTTCTACAATAGGAAAGGGAATAGTATACATTTCCTAGTGTCCCAATATATCCTTCTTGCTAAATAGTCAAGAATACTGTATGTCAGTCAAATTAATAGGGGCTTGTATATACACTTCAATGCACGTTGAAGCCCAAACCATCACTAAATTCCTAGAAAATCAGCAGTGTTTTTCTTTTCTATGCTAAACCTGCTCTTCAATGTGATGGCTTTCATTGCGTAATTGTGTACTGTATGTCCTCACTGAAAATAGGCCAGGATAGCCCATGTACCCTCCTCCTGCATACTTCCGTCTGTGATTAAATATGAGGTTAAACCTATTGGCTTGTTATCCATGCCCACATTATTGAATGCGATCACTGTCATTGCTTTAACAGAGCGAACCATGAGATTGGGCTCATGAAAGCAGACAAAATGACTCCTCATGCTTTTGTAAAGCTCTAAGTGAATATTTAAAAGGTTTATTGTTCCTTGCTTCCTAAAGGACATTTTTTTTCATTTTTAATACAAGGAATGCTGTGTAGCAAATAAAACTGAGGTCTGCAATGTGTTATTTTAATTATGTATAAATGGCACGAGAAGCATGTTTACTTCCATGCTGCTTTCAAATAGAAGGTCAAGCTAAAGAGAAATACAGGCAAATTGCAGTGTTTTTAATATTTCACCTAAGACTCTATGACCTAGATCTATGATCAAAATAGTAATTTTATTCTGCTTGTTTATAAAATATAGTACTGCAACGTTGGCAGGGTGTTATTCATTTTTGAATTTTAATCAGTTTGAATTAAATGTTCAGTTCTCTAAGCAAATATATATTTTTTTTAATTTTGAGAGATGTTCTATTTTTAAGCAGCACAGTGCCAGGAGGTGGCAGCATTTTTTTATTCATAACGAGAGATGGGTAGGCAGGAGTTCCCAGGATTTTTTATCTTTTCTAGCTGGAGAACACTGTTTTAAAGAATTTTCAGTAAGGATGTCCACATGAAGTAGCCATATTATAGACTGGAAATATTGTAAACAATATCACTATTATAGTGCTAATCGTAACAGACTTGTATATCACCAGATTTGCCATAAGTGTTGTTGAATGAAACTCACTGTGAAATAGTTGACTATTCTACTACTCAACTGGGTTGAAGTTTCACGTTGTTTGTGGGGGCCCCCTGTGCAGTATGAGGACTTCCATGAAGACCTTTGGTTGAAACCATTGACCTACAGTAAGTGTTGTGGATAACTGCAAGTAATATTTTGTGATGAAGAGGTTTCTTTGTTGTGCTACAACTGTTTTTTGTAGTAAGCAGATGTGTGATGTCACAAGTAAAAGAGTGCTTGTCAATGCTTGCAAACAAACAAAACTGTTGACAGTATATTCTGTTTGTGAGGTGTTTCAACATGGGTGGTACAAAAGAGGTCCCCAGAATATAAGTGCTTGAAGTATTTTCATACTAAAGAAGGGAAAGAGAAAAGGTCTTAAGTTTAAATGACAGTTAATTTAACCAAGATTTAAGAGTAATTGAATTGTTACATTCTCCTGGGGGGTATTGCTTCAAAGTTCACAATAAGAGAACACACAGAAAAGAGGTCTCCATCAGAAATGAGCAAACTAATTAAATTGCCGTCTAGCTATAATTACGGTATGTATTTTAGCATGAGATTTGATTAACTTAATGTTGCTGAATAAGTCAGTTTGAGAATTAGATCCAAACGATTAAAACAAAAGGTTTGTTTAGAAAAACAAATGCAGTTCCATTTCAACCACAAGGTGGCAACCCAACCACATCAGTACAAACAAAAATTACTGACAAAACAATGTACACGGAAATGGATTTTCATTTTGTGCACATGGAAATATCACATACTGTTGTTGGTCACTACTACAATATGTTTTCCAGAGTGGGACATGCAGGTAATTACTGCTCTTTGAATAAATTGTCAGTTCTGTTATAATCAATGTGTTTCTGTATAATGCAATTTCTTACACTTATATAGCGCTTTTCTGGACATTCCACTCAAAAGCGCTTTACAGGTAATGGGGACTCCCCTCTACCACCACCAATGTGCAGCATCCACCTGAATAATGTGACGGCAGCCATTGTGCTCACAGTATACTCACCACACATCAGCTAGCAGGGGGGAGTAACACCCCTACTCTTTTTGAGAGACACCCTGGGATTTTTAATGGCCACAGAGCGTCGGGACCTCAGTTTTATGTCTCATCCCAAGGATAGTGTCTCTGTCACTATACTGGGGCATTAGGATCCAAACAGACCTCAAGATGAGTGCCCCCTACTGGCCCCGCTAACCACTTCCAGCAGCAACCTCAGTTTTTCCCAGGAGGTCTCCAATCCAGGTACTGGCTAGGCTCACACCTGCGTAGCTATCGTGGGTTGCCAGTTGTGAGTTGCAGGGTGATATGGCTGCTTAATATGGGGTATAGGATAGCACTGTGGGTCTGTTTAGCACAGCTGCCTCATAGCACTGGGGCCCTGGGTTAAATTCCTCTAACATGTTATCCAAGCAAATTGGTGGGTTGAAACTAGTGGAGAATAAAACCTGCATACAGTAGGTACGACACTTCTTCACAGAGCTAGGTGCGGGTCTAATAACGTGGTGTCCTACAGAGAAGGTAAAAGATCGTACTGGTAATGTTTTGTTTTTCGTGAAAGCCAAGCTTTCTAAATGTTCTAAACAAAATGCATCACAGTATTCGTTTCTGCGATTCTTCCAGCAGTGTGAATACTGGTTTATGTATTTTTGCTAAGGTGTGGTAAAATGTGATTACATTACTGCTAGGATGAAGAGCCTCAAGGGTAAAGGCCACCCGATACAAAATGTGAATGTTTTCTCAAGGGGTTCTGCAGTTCAAAGGTGGTTTTAACGCAACTAATATCTGCTTTGCTAGAGTAATTTATTTGTAAAGAACTTCATAACACTTTGGCCCAGCTGGCTGTTTCTACCGTGAAAGGAAGCAAAGTAGGAAAATGTAATGAAAATGTGTGGCCCTGAAAAAAAGGGGAACGGGGAATCAAAAAGGAGCTAGATCTTGGTTTTGCATTGGTAGAAAACTGTAATGATCAAGATCAATTAGTGGTTCATCTCCTGAACTTGAAATTCACATGTTTATAGTTAGTGTGTGCACACAACTCATTGCATTACGTAATCCAATATAATATGCACCAATATTAATAATACTGACATATTGTATGTATAAACCCACAGCAATTACTTGACAGGTTATCAATATCTTGCTTTTCTGGTCACTGATATTCAGAGAAAACAACAATCCCCCACATTATTACAGACTCTTATGTCTGGCAGAGAAATCATGTTGTGAGTTCCTCTCCTCCTTTAAAGTGTCAAGGTGCCAACAGCATCTTTGTTAACTGCAAAGAGTGTTCAATTTGCACCACTAAATCAAGGAACATATGGAGATCGTCAGTTTCCATAGAAAGAAAATGTGTTATTGGGGTAAAAACCCAGCTGCTGATTTAAAGAGGCTAAGATCAAAGACTGTGCCACTCTCTTAAGGACATGGGTGCGTTAGCAAGCCCACAGTGAACTGCAAAGAATACAGTTTGTTCCTTTTGAGGATCTGAGTGGCCTTTCAGGCAAAGAAACAAATCCAGCAGCATCCATTCTAAAGTAATAAGAGTGAAGGATGACCTCTTGGAGCAATGGAGCTGAAAAAGGAGGCAGCTGATATTTCTTCAACCTGAAGCCAGAAAACACTTGAACATGATGAGATGAAAAGGGTCATTACTGCACTGATAGTCAACAACAGTGTGCCTGAAGTGTACTTGTGTTCGTGTGTGTGATAACTCAAGAAGAAAAGGATGGGATGATGAGTTAAGAAACATTATTGCAATAAGCAAAACCCCTTTCATGAAGCAAATGGTTTTAGAGTAATCCCCTCATCCTATACTGTACATACAGTACAGAAGGTTACTGGTAGAAAGGTTAGTCATACATGTTAATATGATCATATTATGCTTAATATAAAAATAGATAATACAGAATGATCTAGATTGCAGTCAGAATTTTGAAAATAATTTTGAAATTATTTTTTAATAAAGATCTACAAGGGTGTACTTGACCTAAACAACTCTGGCAGTGTTTAGAGAATCCCAGGTTTTATTAATAATCTCATAGCACCAAAGTGCAACTTTTCTAACCAATATGAAAAAATGTTATTTCAATCAAAACAGAAATGTTTGTTCCGAGATACGTTGTCTTGGAAAAGGACCTATTCTTACTGACTAATGGAAGTGAATATTTTATGCTATCAATATATCAACAATTTGGTTTTTCTTTTAGGTTTTGTTGATATTTGCTGTAGCTTCTTTCACCCTTTAAATAGGAAGTAGTCCGGCTTGAGCACTTAAGTTTTGATTAGAAATACTATATTCAGCTTAAGCAAAAGTGTGTGCACATCATTACTTTTTTCACGTTCCAAATGTCAGCGCTGTTTATTGTGTCTTTCTGGCCTTCTCTGTTTGATGAATGGGTTTCGGCCGCTCATCCTCAAACCAATGGCTAGAACATATCTATTGATCTGTAACGTCACAGTGGGGCTTGGAAACAGCAGATCTCCCAGTCACCATTTCCAGTGCACAGAGGTTATGGCTGCATTAAGTTCTACACACAACGAAGGGAACAAGGACACAGTGCTTACTGTATTCAGAGTTACAATTAGCTCTATTAAGTTCTAATCTGACATAAATATTAATATTGCTGTTTTGAACCTCTTACATTACAGTGTGTATAGTATGCAGTGTGTTGTATGTTCACAGCACAAGGAGGTATATTTTTAAGTTTTTAAGTGTTGTAATAAAAGTTAATTACATATAGGTTAATTTAAAAATATTCTTTGTATTCTGCAGAGTAAACAATCGAGGTTATGTACAGTACATTTTTAATGTTATTAGGTTAAATGTTTTCTGAAGCTTATGATTGCAAAAGTGAGGTTTAAGAAGTAATGTTTTTGGCAAATAAGAAAATGCTAAAAGTATTTGCTAAACTCATGTATGACATGATATTATAAAAATACAAAAACAAACTAAGAAAAATGCAAAAAGCAGTGATGGAGAAGCTGCAGGTAACACTGACAGAAATATGCAAAGATACAGTTTTTTTTCAGTTTGGCACTGCAAGAATAGAGACTGGCAAAGGTTTTACAGCAGCAAACTAAGGACAAGCAAACTACTGTAAGGTCTGACTTTTCAGATAGCCTAATTCAGGGTCTTATACAGATGTAGAATACACATACTGTATGTAAAGTACTTGTCCCTGTACACTGCATATGTGAAATTTACAGTTCCAAAAAATGGAACACATGGCCACCACTTGTTGGGAGAGGCAAAACAAATCACTATACAGTATAATGTGGACACCAAACAGCAACAAAAGCAAGCTATCCCCTATGTCTACAGTGAACAATCACCAAACCACACTGCATCTGAGAGTCGAGGACACAGTGAAAAAAGAGACCACAGGTGAGCACTAAGCAGGTAAGGTCTGGAGATTGAGATTGTTGAAAATATTTATTTTGTTTGCAGATAACCATTTTTTTTGCTGATGTGAGTTCATGCTTGGGTCATTATCATGCTGCAAATATCCAGTTTTGGCCAAGCTAGAACTTCTTGGCATAAATAAAAAGAAGCGTCTGGCCAAAATGTCCTGTTACGTGCTCACGTTCATGATTTTTGACTGGGGATCAAAGAGGACTGCAAAACAACCCAAAACATAATAGACCCCCCCTACAATATTTGATAATGGGCATGAGTGTTTTCTTAATATGAATTTCATCTGTTTCCATCTGGTCATTGGACATTATTTCAATTATCATTCAAATGATGTTTGACAAGTTTGAGTCACCTCTTTTTGTGGTTCGGTTTTTGTGTTTTCAAGGTTTCGTCATTGCATCCACATTCATGCAGGCAGTTTGTGATCTGGAGATACACATATTCCAGCTGTTGTTTTAGAATTTACAGTTGCATCTCAAATCACAGCCTGTGGTGGCAAGATAAACTTGCCAGTAGCCTTTAATTTCTTCATAATGAATGCTTCAAAAAGGTGTTAGATTCAACAATTGTTCCTATTTCATCAGAGGTATGAATACATCTGATGAATATAGATCTAAAAATGTACAAAAAAGCATTAAGGATATATTATAATCACCATTAAATCACACTAGTTACAGAACTGTATTGGATGTAATAGAATATACTTTTGTCATATATGAACAAATGAACCACATTATTTGTTATAACATAAATTATAATACTAATGCTACAATAGATTGTTGGTCCTTATTTAGCGAGCTAAAAAACAAGAGCTTTCTGTTTTATTAAAAGTACACAACATACTATAAAAATCAAATTACATATGTTTTTTCTCTAATCTCCAGCTGTTCTTGTTGTAACTAATCCCCTATTGGTATGACAAAGAAAAAAAAAACATTTCAAAAGCTAAAAATGCACTGTGATAACAATGAGTTTTTAATTTCATCCTACATTACATTTCCAAAGAGATCACCATAGACCTTTGAGAATCTGACAAAAGTATGCAAATAAGCAATAGGATTAACTGTGCTTCATCAATAAACTCCCGAGGAAGCCAGATAAATAATTTGTTGTACTATAAGTAAAATATTGCAGAGCTTTCATCTGTATTCAAAGAAGAAAGAGACTGTCGCAGCTGATCTGGAGTTGGGAGCTATCAGGCACAAAGTACAGCCAATCACCTTTTAATGCAGACATCTTATGTACAGTTAGAGAGTGCAGTTCTCTAATCCATCATTATAAAGATTAAATGGAAACATATTGTTTCTTTCCAGTTAATGTGTTTAAATACAACAATAATAATAAAACTATGGTGTTTTTGACTTTTTAAGCTGGTACTTGCTGAACACTTTGAATGCAAATTTAACAAATCACCCAGAAGACAGTCAGTTATCTAATAGCACCATGTACATGGGCTAGCTTTTGTCTTCATCTTTGTTCTTTGTTAGCTGTGTAACACAATGTTGTGTTATTAGTACAATGAATATTAAGGACAGTGTTACCCTGAAAGTTGCTTTTCCTGTCCATTTTTACAATTTCTTTCCTCATTTATTGATATTAATTAATTTTCATTTTCTTTGGAATCAAACTCTGTGACATAACATGGGCCAAATTACGAGACCATGGGCTACAAAAAAAAACAGTCTCTTTTTTCTGGCTGGAAAAGTCAGAATTTAGTACTAATGTTTTTTTCCAATTCAGCAACATTTTGTGCTTCACTTGTAAAAGTAGAGAATGAAGTGCAGACTCCTGTTGGCATTTTTATTATGACTCTTTTAAAATGTAAGATAAATAAGGACAGGCATTCTGATGCACACACTCAGCTGTTTCAACATAGCCAGTGGGAAGTAGGGATGTGTGCTCAGGGACCAGGGCACCTTGTAAAAACACACACGAAACTTGGTAATAGCTGCAGTAAGGCATGAATGCAACAAAAGAAAGAGGTATTGTACTGTATATGTTGTAGGAACCCATGTATTGCAGCATAAATCAGAATCAGTTTTCATTATGCTCTACAAATTGTTGTTTTGCAACATAATGACTGACATAAAATCTGAATTTCCAAATATGTCTGTATAAGGAAAAATAAAATTGAACTAGGACAATAACAGTATACTCTGGATTTCTGTTCAGTAAATTCCAAGCATTTTGTGCTATACATCACCCTGTTGTGTAACCTCAGCAGCTTATGATAAGTTTTGTTAATAAATGTTTATTGATATGTTATTTTAGGTAGGAAACAAGTGACATTAAATTTTTATTACTGTAAATCTTCACTTTGTAAGGCACTATTACCTGAGTATTGCTTTGCTGTAAATATTCTTTAAAAGAGGTATCCTGTTTTATAGGATTCTGCATTAGGTAAACAATGGACTTCAAAATGTCTTATCTTGATGGAAACATTATATAGCTCTAAACATTACAAAATGTCAGTGGTGGAGTAATACACAGCACTGTTTAATGCATCCAGAGAACTCAACATGCTGATACCATATAATAATGCCAGTAATATTAACTATATTGTTTTTTTTGTTGTTTTTACAGTGATGAACACTGAAGAATGTACTGCAGCATGTGACAACTCTGAAGCTGAATTAAAGTTTTATTTGGGACAAGGAGCTCTTAGATATGGCTCCTGCCGTTATTGGATTTGCACCTGGGTGTGATACACATTGACTCACACATGTGCGTGGTAAGTTTTTGTTTTATATTTGGTTATATTTACTTTACTTGGCTTACTACCTTCATAAACCCTTTTGACAACTACAAAAGTAAATAGTTTCACTTACTGCAGTTTTTGGTTTCCTTGTTTTTCTGCTTGGCACGGTATGTCATTTTTTCTATCAAAGGATTCAGGGATACAGGGATGCATTCAGAGCTGCAGTTCTTGCTGAGAATTCAAGGGCGTGACAACAGATAAAGCAATGTCAGTGTCTGGCACTTTCCCCAGTTGACTTAGCCATGCAGCGACCTGAAAATAATATGCAAATGTTGAAGAAAACTTGTACACATGGATTTCAAAACCTTTCCTGCTTGACCAAGTATAAAGGTTTTTTAAGAATTTCAACCTTGGTGATACATGTGGTGAGAGATTAAAAAGAATTTAATTATGAAAAGTACAAGTATTATAAATATAGGTTAATTGGCTTCTAGGAAATATGAATATGTGTCTCTGTGTCTGTGTGTGCCCTGTGAAGGACTGACATCCTGTTCAGGATATATCCTGCTTTGTGCCAGTTTCTTGTCGGGATAAGTTCTGGTTCCCCTGCAGCCCTTTATTGGATAAAGCAAATAGAATATGGGTGGATTATGACATTGGTTACTGACAGTGAAGAGAAAGGAGATTTAAAATTCACCAGGCCATTCATATTTTGGTCTGGAATCACCGTACATACTTTTCATATACTGTATCATTAACCCATAATTTCCTGTTTATTTTAATAATCCTGTCAGGCAGTGCTTTTTCAACTGAATTTCAATTAATGGCCATAAACCACGCTTTCAACCATGTAAACTGAGTAAAATATTATTGGCAGTTTAGAAAAGGACATTTTTGCCTTTTTGCAATATAAAAAAATGGCTGCCAATCTTTTTTGTGCTTTTTATGTTTTACATATTAAAGGGGGTACACTGTTTGGGGATAATTGAATATTTTGGCCTGAATTCCCCTATTTTTTCCACTTAAACAAATTTCAGGCGTTTCCTGCTCTGTATTCTGGACTGATAGAAGGGTTGTCGTAGCCTTGAGCATTACTCATTGCTTAATGCTGCTGAATCTCCAGTAGCACTCTGACTTATTTCAGTCTTTTCAGACTGATTCTTCAAATACCACTCTTTGGTTGAAGCATTATTAAAAAATATGCCTTGTGGATCTGGAATAAAACACCTGGCACTATTAATATTACATATACTGTATGCTATAGAGACCATTTCACTCAAAATGAGCAGTTAATTATTTGTAGGAAATGCACAGGGAGAACCTCAAACCTAATGTACATATATGGTGTGCTATTATAAAAAGCACATGTACTGTACTTTAATATGTAAAGCAGGACTTATATCTCAGGTTATAAAATGTCTCTGCAATTGCTATCGTTACATTAGCACTACAGTGCTCAATCAGTGATATGACTTAACTTTAACATGTGCTTACTAAAAATACAAAGATACAAAGATATACTGTATATACAGTGTATGGTCCGTTCCTCCTCAAAGCTTGAAATACTAAAACTATAAAAAATATCTGGGCGGTAAGGGGTTAACAGTAAGAACATCTATTCTGTTGTTTAGCGTGTTCAGTGAGGGAGTGTTATCTGAAATTGGTAGTCAGGATGCGTTAATTCTTTAAATTGAATCTAAATGAAGGACATTGCCTGCTGGAGCGTACAAGCAGGTGAACATTTGATAACCCAGGGTTGCAAACAACATCTGGGGTTGGTGTGTGTTCCCAGACAGAGTGGAGCAAGGTTAAAGCTACATCAGCCATTAGTACCTTCATCAATCACCTACTTAGCAAAAGGTCCAAGACAAAAATAAAAAAATAAAGCACTGAAGTCTTTAATTTCCTAAATTACAGAAGTCTCTACAAAAGAATATTCCAGTTTTAAAGGAAGCACCAGTGCTCTAAAAAAGTACTTTATCTCATTAAAAAATTATTGCTTAGGACCTGTTATATTTATTGATCACTGGAGAACTCCTTTGTAATTTACCTAATAATAATTTACCATTCATCACACATTCACAATACAGTCATAAAGTAATGAAGCATCTGAAGAATTTAAGACTTAATTATTACAACAAAATGGTAATTCCCATCGAATAATGTAATCAGGGCATAAGAGAATCATTTTTAACATGCAATATGTGATAGAAAGATTCAATTAAAATGTGTCATTGTGAGTTTTAGCAAGAGTTATGTCAAATGTTCTGTTTAAAAAGACCAGTTTAACTCTTTCACTCACATTTATGTATACATTTTCCTAAGAAAATTTTATTGTAGCTCATCTGAACAGGTGTAAAGTTTAAATGGACTGAGGCTAGGCAGGATGCCTTTGACACATAATAGAGTAGAGAGAGTAGAGTAGTTTATTGCCATATGTACACGCACATTAGAATTCTTAATCAAGCTGATCTCTTGGGACATACACAGTACAATGTACAATACCACACAATGTAGACAGTACATTACAAACATAATCAATAATAACAACAGGAACAATACATATTTTGTGGAAAATAAATATGTAGTAGTGAGAAAAAAAACCATGGTAGACCATGCAAAAAGTGCATAGTGCAGATGTGTATTGAGTCTGAGGCAATTAGCTGTTGATGATGTGTACTGAAGTGGAATAGAAGCTGTTTTTGAGTCTAGTGGTCCTTGCTTTAAAATTGTGGAACCACTTGCCATAGCGCAGGGGTGAGAACAGTTTGTGGTCGGGATGGTTGGGATCCTGAATGGTGGATTGGGCTTTATTGGAACAGCAGATGGAGTGAATCTCACCGACTGATGGTACTGTAAATCACATAGTATAATCCTCTGTGCCATTACCACAACCCTTTGTAGTGCACCTCTGTCATGCATTGTAGTATTGCTGTACCACACAGTGATGCCACCAGTGAGGACACTGTCTATGGTGTTGCGGTAAATGTTCATGATGAACTGCTTCCCCATACTGCATTTCTTTAAGCACCGCAGAAAGTGCAGGTGCTGTTGTGCCTTTTTCAGACAGGCTACAGTGTTGCGAGACCATGCCAAGTTGGTGGAGATCTGCAGGTCGATGACTTGGAGCAACTGCTGTGCCATTAATGCTGATTGGGGCGTGACTCCCTCTGGGTCTCCTGAAGTCCTCAATGAGTTATTTTGTCTCACTGACATTCAGGGCCAGATTGTTGTCAAGGCATGATCTTGTAAGATGTTCCACCTCACTCCTGCGTGCAGACTCATCATTATTTTTGATCAGCCCAATAATAGTGGTGTCATCTGCAAACTTAATAATGTGGTTGTTGCTGTAAGGTGGCTGTACAGTTGTAGGTGAACAAGGAGTATAGCCTGGGACTGAGACAGCAGCCTTGGGGAGCTCCCAAGGTTGCTACTTTTCGCCACCTGAGGTCTGCCTGTCAGGAAATCCAGTTGCAGATAGTGTTGGATAAGCCCAGTTTCCTGTGTTTTGGGACCAGTTTGGTGGGAACAATTGTGTTGAAGGCCGAGCTGTCATCTATAAACAGCATCCTAAGATACAGTACATGCCCCGCCTGTCAAAATGTTCTAGGACACTCCAGTTCTAGCCAACCCAAACCTCAAGCTACAGTTTGTCCTCAACACAGATGCCAGTCATGCACAACTGGGAGCCGTACTGTCGCAGAACACAGATGAGGGAGAGAGAATCATAAAGTACTACAGCCTGAAACTGACACCCATGGAACGCAATTACTGTGTGACCTGCTTAGATTTCCTGGCTGTCGTGAATGCATTAGAATTCTTCCATAACATATCTGCAGCCTTCCCTTCATCCTCCGCACGGACTATGCTGCCCTTCTTTGGCTTCTGTCTTTTAAGGAGCCCAAAGGTCAGATTGCCAAAGTCTAGGCCTCCCAGTCTATGGTTCAGCACTAACCCAGCATCGTAAAAAAGTTCATGCCCTGTCTCGACGACCCTGTGCCGCAGATGACTTGACTTGCACTGTGCACAGTCAAAGGAGTCAAAATGATAGTGAAATCCCCATTGACTATGAGCTGTCAGATCCAACTAACAGGCTTCACCCCAGACTGGGATAAGTGTCAAGAAAATGAACCCGAGCTCCAACTTATCCTATAGTGGGTTAAGACCTCCCTGCCTGGGAAGAGCTGGCAGGATAACCGTTGTCCAGTGAGGCCCTTTGGGTACACTGGTCGGGTCTTAGGTCCATGTCTTGAGTAAGGAGTTCTGCACTGGATACACTCAATGTTGGGAGAGACCCCAGATCTTGAGGACCTGCCACAGGCCACCGGGTGTGGGCCACTTTGGTGTCAACAAGATACTCCAGCATTTCCAAGTGGCCTTTTACTGGGGGTACATCTGGGGAGATGTAGAAGACTTCTGTCACCGATGTGATGCTTGCATCGCAAGGAAGGGCCAAACGGAACAGTCAAGAGCAGCCCTTCAACCCTTTCCTGTAAGTACACTGATGGAGTGAGTGGCTGTAGACATTCTTGGGTGTCTGCCTAGGACACATGCCCTGCCAGACCAGAAAGCCAAGACTGTGTGCAATGTCCTGATAGAAGGCTTCTTCAGTCAGTTTGGAGTCTCTGAAGAGATACACATAAACCGAGCCAGGAACTTCGAGTCCACAGTGTTTCCTACTATGTGTCAGTGCTAGGGATCAAGAAAACTCTGACCACCACTGCATCCCCAAGAAAACGGTTTAGTAAAGTACTTTATGAAGATGTTAGGAAAACAACTGTCCCTCGTGGTGAGCCAACACCAGAAGGACTGGTGCAGACCCCACAGAGATGGCATTTGACACCCCACCAGACCAACTGCCAATGACTGAGGGTGCTGCAACATTGCCTGGAGGTGGCACACCAGTTCTTGGTAAAGCAGACCCATGAAGCAGAACAGCAATTCAGGCACCACTACAATGTGAGGAAGAAGGACTGACTGTACAGTCCCCAAGAACAGGGTCTAGGGACCTCATTAAGTCTGAGACTGCTATCCAAAGCTTAGAGTTAAATGAGTGGGGCCCTGTGAAGTGATGGAGTGAGTGGGAGAGATGGCCTACAAATTATCTATCCCAGAGGGGCCTGTTGGAGATCCTGCAACAGGATCAGCTGGCCCCCTCAGAGCACATGTCCAACAGTCTTTTCCTGCTGTCCTAGCCCAGGTCCCCCAAACGAGCCAGAGCCATCTACAGAGGAGAGTCCTAAGACAGTCAAGCCTGATTCTGTGATGCTTGTACCTCCAAGAAGGTTCCAGAAGAACAGACGAGAGCTGCCCCTCAACCCTTTCCTGTGAGCACACTGATTCCAAGTTTCCAAGGATTCCAAGGTCTTTCCCTTCAACCGGTATCCAGCAGCCCGAATTCCAGCTACAGTATCTCCCAAACCAGACCAACAGCTCATTTAGCGCCACTCCATCTGCAGGAAGCACCGACCTGCCCATCTCCAGGATTTCCAAGTGTTCCTGAGGATGGGAAATCAGAGAGGGGGCCTATGTAGTGTTCCGGTGCCCCCCGGGTTATTGACCTTTGCCCCATGACCTTGTGTGTGGCAGCTTTCCTGCCCCGCTGTACCCTATAAAAGGGGGACACCCTTAACGCTCACCCTCTTTGTGCTGCATGGCATGCTATGGGAAACTGCACTCCCCTTTTCTCTCCACCTTTCTCTCTTCCTTTAACTCTCCCTGGTGAATATCACACCTTTGTAACTAAGAGGACAATAAACCCTCTGTCATTGCGAAGCTGTCTCCAGCCTAACTCTGTTGCCATCCTCTCTGCTGAACTGTGTTTGGACCAATTTGGCACTGTATGTTGCACATTAGCATCCAAAATAGCATGAAAGTCCAACTTATGGTATGTACCGCCTTATCTGAGGATTGTAAAATAGACTTGGCCTTTGCCTGTGAGATACTCTATGGAAAGTTACAGTAATTAAATTGATAAATTTTAGGAGTAAGACAATTGCTGTGCAATTAACATTTTTTAATTTTATAACAGTATAGTTAAAATGGTACAAATTTAACACTCCCTTGCTGTTTATTCCATGTTTATATGTAATTAAGTGCAATTATTAAGTTACATGACCAGTTTATGAATTAAACACATCAGTGCAATAGAATGTAAGAGTTATTGAAGCATGTAAAGGAGAACTGAGAGATCAAAGATGATGTCTAAACAGATTAATCTTGAGCCAGTGCCAAAAGTTGGTCAAGGATTAAGAAGTTCTGATTTTTGTTGGTAGATCATTCCACTGAGAATAAAAGAGCTGTGGAAGTGGGAAAACAGAGGATACAGAAAATCTGGTTGAATAAACGGAGCAGAGAGAGTAAGAGTGCTGTAAGGAGGAATAAGAGACTGGAGATACTATAGGCAGAAGCAGAGTGACTGAGACAGCAGGTGAGAACTAAATCTTATAGCAAAAGGGAGCCAGTGGAGAGACTGGTGTAATGGTGTATTAGGAGAAAAATTAGGAAGTGAAAAGACAAGAAGAGCTGCATAATTAGGAGGTACTGTATGTGTGACATTAAATTTAAAATGTAGGGATTTCATTCAGTAGGAAGGCAGTGAGATAGGCAGAGATACAGCAGGATACCGGAATATCAGTGGGAGGAAAAAAGCAGAAGATTTCAGCATAATCAGCCTACAAAGCACAGTAAAGCCTTGGGAAGAGATGAGAGGTCCCTGGGTGAGAGAACAGAACTTTCGGAGACACCAGTGGAGAGAGAGTGAGGAGCAGAGAGCAAGCCTCACCAAGAGATTTAGCATGAGTGGTATGTGGGGTAGGAGGAGACCTGGATGTGAGCAGTGCCAGAAATAACTAGGTTAGTAAATGTTGATGGTAGAAAAGAGTAAAGAGATCAAGAAGGATTAAGACAGAGAAAATGAAGGCAGCACAAATTAGTGAAGGGCATCAGAAACAGAGTGGACCTCTAGCATCTGTCAACTATGTTGACAAAAAAATAGACTGGAGTGAGTGAGTGTTGCAAGAGGAAATTGGAGGGCTTTTGGTGCACCACCTGCTAGAGGGTTTTAAAGAAAAAGAGGAGAGGGGAGGCAAGGCAATAGTTCTTGAGGGATGAGGGATCGGGGTGGGTAAGATAGCATCAAAGTATTATTGTTAAGGACAGTAGTTGGCACATGCACAGACTCCAACAGGAAATGTACATTTCAGGCCACAAGAAGGAGCTGAATCTCCATTCCACATCATGCATTAGTTGAGTGGTCCTATATCTCCATGGACATCTGAATATCTGGAGTCCTATCTAGAGTTAATATTGCTCATGTTGCAGCAGTAACTGACACCGGAGGAACTTCATACTTCTGGCGGTTATTATATTATGTTTTGGTAAAAAATATTGCTGAGAGGAAAAGAACAATAAATTTCAACTATGTAAGCAAGTGCAGAAATGAAAAAAGATTACTTCAGTCTACACTATTTATTTTCCTTTTTGTGATAGGAAGTCCTATTAAAGCCAAATGTTGAAACTCCAGTACCCAACTATAATTCAAAAAGATTCCTTGTACTGATAGCAGTGTCCGCTAACTAGAGTGCTCATCTCATTAAAATGAAGATCCATCATGCCAAGGTGATCATTAAGATGCTCTCCTTGAAGGATGCAGGCAGGGAGCCATGGTGTCATTCTAGGGTCATGTGAAAAAATTAAGTTATCTTTTTCCCTGCAGCAACCTAAAACAGAAACAGATTTGGGGTGACTGCTCTGCCAACTGTCTTGCATAACTACAGCTCTGCACATGTACTGTGTTTTGACATTGCTTGTGATACCTGTATATCACAAAAAAGAAAACAGTCTGAAACAATACCGTATTTAGTGTTTGTGTCCACTGACTGAAACTGGAATCATTCCATATGCTTTCAGTTCTCTGTATATCATAGTGTTATCATTCACTTTCTTTTTAAGCAGTACTTACAGTATCAGAATGGTACTGTCGGTCCTTAGTTTTTAGATTTTCCTACTCATCCTATGTGTTTCTTAATTAAATACAGTCTGTACACTGGCATTCTTTTTGGACTTTTGTATAGTTTCAGATTTATTAGTACACTGCAGGGCAAGTTACTCTAAAAACTAGTATATACAGTATTTATATGAAAAAGAAAAGGAAATGTTTATTTAGTTCACAAGGTTTATAGATGTAACCACAGCATAGTAAACCTGTTGTTCAAAACTATGTATGATGCAATGGTGATATCAGAAAAGAACATTAATTCCGAGAGGTTTGAAAAAAGGTTCCAATCTACTCTGTAAAATGCCAACAATACAACTACACAGCTGAAAATATGAAAGCAATACTCAATTAGTTCACTCAATTAACAAGTTGAGTTAATTTAAATAATCATTACACTTAATTAACAGATACCTTTGGTAAAGATATTGTGTTCCCGTATTTAAGTTGATAACTTAATATACACTGTATATATTATCTACTTAATATACTATATAATATATTAATATACTATATGAGTTATCAACATAATATACTATATAGTACTATATATATATTGTACTGTATATAATGTTATGTACTCTCTTCACCATACTGTATATACTGATTTACAATGAAAACACACCTGTATAAGTTAGACATCAAATTGCCATTCAGCACGTATTTCTATTTGTATTTAACATACAGAGCATATACAGTAGGTCCATTAATTTGTTTGATTAGTACTGGTACTTGAAATACAAATACTGAGCTTAGGTGATTTAATAAAAACAGCAGGTGCTGAGTGTTTGGCATACATATTAGGAATCTCTATAAATAGCAATTCAAAAAGCAAGGATCGCCTCTCTGCTTTAATTGTGGTCAGTCTCCAAGTGAGCTTGGAGAGGTCCTTTTCCAACAGACTACTCTTCAGAAATTAGAAACCTGCTCTGTGAGAGGCGGGCAGAAACACGCAACACTGGCCCAGGACCAATCTGATCCACCTGTGTAAACGTACACAGACTGCAGTGTCTAGAGCATTCCAAGGAGAGATAACCTGCAGATCAGAATCTACTTAGAGGCTGCCCATCTTAGATGGAAGGAAAGAACACTGAAGAGCATATTATTCACCAATGAATGCCATTTTACCCTTAACTGACCGGATAGAAGTATGTATGGAGAAAATGTGCTACATTGATTGTTACATTGTTCTTGACAATTGGTAGGGCAGTAAAGGTGTGATAACAAAGCCTGTTTAGCAGTAACTTATTTGATCTGGTGATGATATTTGTCAAAAGAAGCCAGAGCATTGGCTTTATCAAAATGATTGCATAGCTTAATTCATGCTCCCACAGCCCTTTCTCAAGTTTAAAATTCTTTTCTATTGTATGTATCCTCTTGTTTGTATATTTCTAAGTTTATTTTGCACATCAGTATGTTTATATAAACCCCAGTGAATTTTTGAAACGTTCAGGTCTCATAGTTCAGTCAGCTAAAACCTCTTTAGCTATAATCCATAAACTGTAAAACAGATGTTTAATATTTCCAGTCTACATGGTCTTACTAAATAGCTTTCCACTCAACTTTGCCACACAGTCCACGGAATTATATGGAGTTTGTAACGAAAGTTCAGGAGGGATGACATCAACCGAGTTCTATCAGACTCGTCAGTAATTAGTCACTTAGTCACTCCTCACTCTGCATGGGGGTTCTACCCTCCTAATCATGAGGCCAGGAGGTCAGCCCTCAGCCAAGTGGGTTAAGCAAGATTTTCACTAAACATTCCATAATCCTTTCAGTACACTTAATTCCCGGGTATTGTTAATCCTAGTGAACAATGTTTTATGATCTGGTTTATAACCCATTGCAAGAAAGTTTGTTTACTTAAATTTTAAAAATGTGCTCATTAATTTGAGTCATTGGAGAAAGTTGAGCAAAACCTCTTTAACTGTACATCTATAAAGCATTCCAAGTTATATTTTTTTTAAAAAACAGTTAAGCACAGATAGTCCATATATAACAGACCTTATTTTGTCATTGTACATTGCACTGTATAGGCATTGGTGGTAATTTATACCAAGTTGTCTGAAGAATAAGGGTGAATAGCTAAAGAACACCATAAGATGCCCAGCTGGATGTGGTGACAGGGAGTAAATAGGGAGAACATTTCAATTTGTTACTTTCATTCCAGGTGTAAATTCTTAAGGAAATGGAAACAGTATGCTTTTCAACAGTTACAGAAAAGGGATTTGAGGTCATCACTACATCATTGAAAGCAGACACTTACTGTAAGATCATGTTTAGACATGGATTTGCTCACATGTGCAAATAAGATCTGAAACCTCAAAAATATGTCTAAATTCTTATTTGTACAATCTGCTTTCTTTAATGTAGTGATTTCTTGCATAGTCCTGGTAACTGTTAGCCATAGCAATGCATTTAATTGCTCTCAATACAGTAAATCATTCAGTATTGCTCAATCGCTTGCAAACATTCTTGTCTATCAATGGCATTGTTTTTAACTAGTTCCACTCACATCTGACTGTCAGGAAACATTTTGTTTTACATGGCCCCACATTACAGTATGCTGCATGGTTCAGTCTTGGGCCTATTGTTTTTTATTATGTATACATTTACTCTCAGTCAGATTATATGCAAACATGGTCTGTGTCATTGCTATGAAATGAGACTCAGATTTACTGTACGATAAAACCTCTTCTCCCTCTGATCTCCCGCCCCCATCACTTATCTCTTGCCTGTGTGACATCAAGCTCTGGTTGACATCAAATTTCTTGAAGCTAAATATTGACAAAATAGACATTTTACTGGTGGGCAACAAAACAGAGCTTCACAGTAATATTGGATGGCTTCCCTAAGTACAGTACTGTATGTGTCAACTGTAGTCGGGCATCTGGGAGTCTTACTTAATTGTCTCCTGTCTTTTGAGCCACATGTGAAATTTTTTTCACTCTAGAAATATTGCCCGCATTAGGTAATTTCTATGAATGTCTGATGCTGATTGTTTAATTCATGCTTTTATAACATCACAACTAGATTTCTGCAACTCTTTGGGTTCCCTAATACTCTTTTCAATAAGTTGCAGTATGTCCAGATTTCTCCAGCTAGACTTCTAACCCACACCAGACCCTGACAGCAGATCACTTCTATCATTACTTTGGTTACCTACTGTATATAGTCACATCATCAATATAAGATCTTGTTCCTGTCATTTAAGGCTTTAAATGGTCTGGATCCATTTAATGCACTGGAAACAGTACATTTTTGAACTCCTACATGTTTACCACTTCCTCCCAAAGGCTCAATTGTGGCTGCTCCTTTGCTTACTGTACCCAGGACTAAATAATTTTGTGACCATGCCTTTTCTGTCACTGCTCCATTGGTATGGAATATCATTCCTCTGTCTCTGTCAGAGACAAATTCTTTGACTCTCTTCAAGTGTTACCTTAATATGAGGGTCTGTGTCTGAATGCCCTAAACTTTATTAAATTGTTTTTTTCTTTTGCTTTATATTGTATTTTCTTCCTTTACCACTATGTGTAGCATCCTTGGGTTTGGAAAGGCACTTTATAAGCAAAAGTTATTATTATTATTATTATTATTATTATTATTATTATTATTATTATTATCATATTAAAGGAAGTTCTCTTCAGTGGCTTTAGTGGCATTTTTTGTTTGTTCTCTGATAGGTCATAGTTTGAAAACATCTCAACTCTGGACCATTCTACCAGATCAGCTTTCTTGATTTTTCTCTGAATTTCTTTTACAGTTCACAAGCTTTCCATATTAGTTCTTTTCAAAATTCTTTCCGATTAACTTGAAACAAGTAGATCACTTCCCATGATATTCTCAATGCAGACAGCCAATTAAGCAAAGCCTGGCATGTGATTCTACTGTGCTGGAAGGATTACATAATTGTGTTAAAACCTTTACATTTGTTGTTTTATACTTAGCAGGTTTTAATCTGATCTTTATAAACGATGAAGTATTGGACAGTTTTGAGATTCATTTTTTAGGAAAAATAACTGTTTAATGGATATGCCTTAATAGAAGTTGACTTAAGAAAGATTATACTGTTTGAAGTATTATAACTGATTTAATCGAGTCTGTTACATTTTCTTTTTCAAAGAAAGAATTGAATCTGAGATAATTATTTGTTTATGTTTAAGATCATGATTCTGGCTTGGGTTGACTGATTCAGGTTTGTTCTTATTGCCATTCACTATTCTATACCTTTTTTTCTATCTTTGCTCTTGTTTTGTATTGACTAATTTAACGTTTTATTGATTGATTATAACAACAGTATTCACAGTACGAGGAGTAATTAAAGCAAATGTCCTTGCAGGTGAGGCGATTATTCTAGTCAGCTTCCAGTTTGGCAGTTTAATTGCATTTAGGTTGGGAAAACTAATAGTTACAACATTTTCAGGCAATGTTCTTGAAGTAATGTCAGAAAATACAGTATAATAGCTTTTAAACATTTTCTCATCACTATGACCAAAACCGTATCCTAAAATTGAGATTTTATTTCATTAGAATTTCCCCACAAAGCACAATTAGGTATGCCTATATGTACATCAGTATGAATGTTAATTAACTCCTTGTGATATTGATATTGCATCTATTGAATTAACTGAGAAACGTGATTCAGAACACTGAGACAGTTGTCAGTTGGTTCCTATAATTAGTACAAGAGAACTAGATAAATGTCCCCTTGAATACTGTATGTACATTGAGCGATTTACCTTGATTTTTATCCATGCTTGGCATCTCCCTTATACTGGCAATAGCACATGGTTGGAATCACTTCAATCTCATCTAGTGTAATGACCCTTTTTTAGATTAAAGATGAGAACTCTGTGACTAACATCCCTGGGCCATTTTTTATATAAAACAGCTATGAACCCAAAGGGATTTTCAGAGGATATACGGTTTCACATGTAGAATGCATTTTCATGAGTTTCCTCTGTAATCAAAATGAGTGCTAGTAATATTCACAGATTTCACGGGTATCATCTTAATATTAAATGCAGCTGCAAAATAATTTTAAAATAAGTTTCCCACATTTTTTTTCTTATGGAAAATTCCAGATAGTTTAAGCAGAATATTTTTTAATTCGGCTTTCTGTAAACACTGTTAAAGTTTTAAATCCAAGGCTTTGTGATTTCTGCATGTTCAAAGAATATCAGTATTATCATTTAGTGGATGCCTTTATTCATGGTGACTTACTTCTAGATTTGAAACTATCAACAAAATCAATGATGTAAGCATCTACTGAAGCTCCAAGCAAAGGTCAACCTCTGTGATCCTGAAGTCCCAAGTTCAAAATACGGTTATGTCATTAGACAGCTGTAACAGGGATTCCCCTAGCAGTAGCCCACCACTGGCTGAGCAATACCTAGTATAGGGCTGAGTAAGGCAGGAAAAAGTAGCCCTGATCCTGGAGTGCCACATTCGTTTCTTGCTTTAAATTCCCTCTCAGAACTAAAGTGGACAGAAAGAAAATTAATCTGTTTCTTAATCATCTGCAAATTGAAAGGTGCCTCTAAAACTTACATTAATGCCTTCTTGCCCAGCTGTTCCCTTATAAAAAAAAAATTTGTAAAATCGTGAAGCAAAATCTTGAAGTGTACTGTAACTTCTAGATCATTTAACAGTTATATAACACTTTACAGGAGGCTGTGATTGAAATGGAAACCATTAGGTGAAGGTTCAAGGGGAGAAGGTGCTCTGCTCCTTCCTCTATCATTCAATTTTTTCTTTCCTATTTAAACCCTAACCATGCTAACGCACACATCTAAAGTTTTTAATTCCCTCCTCCTCTTCTTTCGTTTGTGTTGCTTTTGCATCCAGATTCCCTCTGGGGTGTCAGTGAAGCTCACTTCCCCGACCTCAGGATGGCAGTGCCACCTTGATCCCCTCTGGGGAGGTTGAGGTACCGTGAGCCAGAGGCCACTTTATTCTTGACAGCTCTAACTTAATAATTTTCCTCCCCTCGGTCCCCTGAGGGCCTAGCCCGTTTACGAGGCACCGCCTCAAAAGCGACTCTCAGCAAGTTGGGGGACTTCTTTTGCTTCCTTCTTAAGCAGCTTTGTCTTCATTCTCAATCCCTCGGGCAGCACCGAGTGATTCCTCCAGTCAGTGGTCCTTTTCTTTCCCCTTGAGGGATTTGTTCCCAGTTGTGAGGCAGTGCCTCTCACGCGTCACTCAGCGAGTCGAGGGGCTATCTCCTCCTTTCTGTCCCCTAAGGACATAGCTTGGTTGTAAGGCAGCGCCTCTCAAACGACACTCAGCAAGTCAAGGGATTATCTTTTCCTTTCTGTCCCCTGAGGGCATCGCCTGGTCGTGAGGCAGCGCCTCTCAAGTGACTCTCAGCGAGTCAGGGGTGTTTATGTTTTCATGCTGCCGAGTCAGCCAAGCCAAACGGACCACTTAAGGTCCCCGTGCAGTCCGGGTGCAACTTCTCTCTACTTTACTATCCCCTGCTTCTCCCCTTGAAACAACAGCAGAAGTCTTACACAGTTTGTGATTTGCCTGGATTCTACTTTCTAACTGACATGGAACAATCGTCATATGAAAGCTATGTTTTTCTTAAACTTGATTTCAGTGGATCGTGTTTGCATTGAGGTAAAAAAACTGGCAGAATTGCATTCCCCTGTTAAATTGTTTGCCATTTACTCTGTTCTTGTAAATAATTTCTAAATTAAAAAATAAGATATAATATTAAATAATATATAAATATTAAATAACATATTATTTAAACAAATGTTTGTAGCATATGTAATCAACATAAGAATAAACTAAAAGATAGCAGAAATTTTCTGGGTTTCTTTGATAATTTGCAGCAGTGTAAGCTGACAATCTGATAGTTTGGTGTGCTTGTTTAAGCATTTCTGACAATAACATGTTTCAGTGAAATACATTTTGCAATAAAATGAGTGAAAGGTTGCATTAATTCTTTAAAGAAATTGTGAGCCCTAACCCTAACACTAACCAAGCACAAACCCATAGCTAGGGTTAGGATTCCTGCAAAACATAGAAATGTTTTGATGCCTTGGCTGTGTTTTAGGGCAGAAATGATATTTAGGAAAAGTGTCATTTCAGTGATATCTTAGGAATATTTTTCTTCCATATATTGCTACACTGTATTGCTCAAAAATGGAATGTTGCCAAAATCGCCATAAAGTAACTTTTAAAAAAAAAACAGATAACATGTTTCAAAATCTTTCCTTTGGCATTGAATGCACATGCATATTATGGAAATAAAGCCCAGATTCTTGGGGTTTTGCTGACTCTGACACCAGTTAAGCCTGAAACAATGCTCATCGAGATCACCATCCAACACAACATTTCCAATACTACAATATTTGTCCAAAAATACAATTTTACCCATGTTGGAACATTCTATTTAGTTTGGTGTGCTTGCTTAAATATTTCTGCCAAATATATTGCTTCAGTGAAGTATATCTGGCACTCAAATGAGCGGAAGGTTGCATTAATTCTTTGAAGGAATTCTGAGCCCTAACCCAAACATTACAAAACAATATCTGAGGTTAGGATTCCTGAAAAAAGTAGAAACCTTTGATGGCATGGCTGTGTTTTAGGGCAGAAATGATATGTAGGAAAAGTGTTGTTTCAATGATATCTGCAGAATTTTTTTCTTGCATTTTTAGCTGCACTGCATTGCTTAGAATGGGAATTTTGCCTTGAGTGCACTAAGGCAAAGGTTTGAAAAAAACTGAAAAT
This sequence comes from Atractosteus spatula, assembly GCF_055471065.1. Taxonomy (NCBI): domain Eukaryota; kingdom Metazoa; phylum Chordata; class Actinopteri; order Semionotiformes; family Lepisosteidae; genus Atractosteus; species Atractosteus spatula. Next base: position 51,653,716 of record NC_142710.1, read on the forward strand.
ACCTTTCAAAATCTTACCTCTGGCATTGAATGCACATGTATATTATCAAATAAAGCCCAGATTCTTGGGGGTTTCCTGACTCTTACACCAGTTAAACCTGAAACCATGCTCATTGAGATCACCTTCCAAAACAACATTTCCAATATAGGAATACTTGTCCAAATATCGAATTTTACTCTTGTTGGTACGTTCTCATTAGTGTGGTGGGCTTGCTTAACCATTTGTGACCAATATTTTGTTTCAGTGAAGTATATTTTGCACTCAATTGAGTGCAAAGGGTTGCATTAATTCTTTGAGGAAATTCTGAACCCTAACCCTAACTTGCAAACCCATAGCTAGGGTTAGGGTTAGGATTCCTGCAAGACATAGATACCTCTTGATGGCATGGCTGTGTTTTAGGGCAGAAATGATATGTAGGAAAAGTGTTGTTTCAATGATATCTGCAGAATTTTTTTCTTGCATTTTTAGCTGCACTGCATTGCTTAGAATGGGAATTTTGCCTTGAGTGCACTACGGGAAAGGTTTGAAAAAAACTGAAAATACCTTTCAAAATCTTACCCCTGGCATTGAATGCACATGCATATTATCAAATAAAGCCCAGATTCTTGGGGTTTTGCTGACTCTTACACCAGTTAAGCCTGAAAGCACGCTCATTGAGATCACCTTCCAAAACAACATTTCCAATATAGGAATACTTGTCCAAATATCGAATTTTACTCTTGTTGGTACGTTCTCATTAGTGTGGTGGGCTTGCTTAACCATTTGTGACCAATATTTTGTTTCAGTGAAGTATATTTTGCACTCAATTGAGTGCAAAGGGTTGCATTAATTCTTTGAGGAAATTCTGAACCCTAACCCTAACTTGCAAACCCATAGCTAGGGTTAGGGTTAGGATTCCTGTAAAACATAGATACTTTTTGATTGCATGGCTGTGTTTTAGGGCAGAAATGATATGTAGGAAAAGTGTTGTTTCAATGATATCTGCAGAATTTTTTTCTTGCATTTCTAGCTGCACTGTATTGCTTAGAATGGGAATTTTGCCTTGAGTGCACTAAGGTAAAGGTTTGAAAAAAACTGAAAATTCCTTTCAAAATCTTACCCCTGGCATTGAATGCACATGCATATTGTCAAATAAAGCCCAGATTCTTGGGGTTTTGCTGACTCTTACACCAGTTAAGCCTGAAAGCACGCTCATTGAGATCACCTTCCAAAACAACATTTCCAATATAGGAATACTTGTCCAAATATCAAATTTTACTCTTGTTGGTACATTCTCATTAGTGTGGTGGGCTTGCTTAACCATTTGTGACAAATATTTTGTTTCAGTGAAGTATATTTTGCACTCAATTGAGTGCAAAGGGTTGCATTAATTCTTTGAGGAAATTCTGAACCCTAACCCTAACTTGCAAACCCATAGCTAGGGTTAGGGTTAGGATTCCTGCAAAACATAGATACTTTTTGATGGCATGGCTGTGTTTTAGGGCAGAAATGATATGTAGGAAGAGGGTTGTTTCAATGATATCTGCAGAATTTTTTTCTTGCATCTTTATCTGCACTGCATTGCTTAGAATGGGAATTTTGCCTTGAGTGCACTACGGCAAAGGTTTGAAAAAAACTGAAAATACCTTTCAAAATCTTACCCCTGGCATTGAATGCACATGCATATTGTCAAATAAAGCCCAGATTCTTGGGGTTTTGCTGACTCTTACACCAGTTAAGCCTGAAAGCACGCTCATTGAGATCACCTTCCAAAACAACATTTCCAATATACATTAGGAATACTTGTCCAAATATCGAATTTTACTCTTGTTGGTACGTTCTCATTAGTGTGGTGGGCTTGCTTAACCATTTGTGACCAATATTTTGTTTCAGTGAAGTATATTTTGCACTCAATTGAGTGCAAAGGGTTGCATTAATTCTTTGAGGAAATTCTGAACCCTAACCCTAACTTGCAAACTCATAGCTAGGGTTAGGGTTAGGATTCCTGCAAGACATAGATACCTCTTGATGGCATGGCTGTGTTTTAGGGCAGAAATGATATGTAGGAAAAGTGTTGTTTCAATGATATCTGCAGAATTTTTTTCTTGCATTTTTAGCTGCACTGCATTGCTTAGAATGGGAATTTTGCCTTGAGTGCACTACGGGAAAGGTTTGAAAAAAACTGAAAATACCTTTCAAAATCTTACCCCTGGCACTGAATGCACATGCATATTATCAAATAAAGCCCAGATTCTTGGGGTTTTGCTTACTCTTACACCAGTTAAGCCTGAAAGCACGCTCATTGAGATCACCTTCCAAAACAACATTTCCAATATAGGAATACTTGTCCAAATATCAAATTTTACTCTTGTTGGTACATTCTCATTAGTGTGGTGGGCTTGCTTAACCATTTGTGACCAATATTTTGTTTCAGTGAAGTATATTTTGCACTCAATTGAGTGCAAAGGGTTGCATTAATTCTTTGAGGAAATTCTGAACCCTAACCCTAACTTGCAAACCCATAGCTAGGGTTAGGGTTAGGATTCCTGCAAAACATAGATACTTTTTGATGGCATGGCTGTGTTTTAGGGCAGAAATGATATGTAGGAAAAGTGTTGTTTCACTGATATCTGCAGAATTACTTTCTTGCATTTTTAGCTGCACTGCATTGCTTAGAATGGGAATTTTGCCTTGAGTGCACTACGGCAAAGGTTTGAAAAAAACTGAAAATACCTTTCAAAATCTTACCCCTGGCATTGAATGCACATGCATATTGTCAAATAAAGCCCAGATTCTTGGGATTTTGCTGACTCTTACACCAGTTAAGCCTGAAAGCACGCTCATTGAGATCACCTTCCAAAACAACATTTACAATATAGGAATACTTGTCCAAATATCAAATTTTACTCTTGTTGGTACGTTCTCATTAGTGTGGTGGGCTTGCTTAACCATTTGTGACCAATATTTTGTTTCAGTGAAGTATATTTTGCACTCAATTGAGTGCAAAGGGTTGCATTAATTCTTTGAGGAAATTCTGAACCCTAACCCTAACTTGCAAACCCATAGCTAGGGTTAGGGTTAGGATTCCTGCAAGACATAGATACCTCTTGATGGCATGGCTGTGTTTTAGGGCAGAAATGATATGTAGGAAAAGTGTTGTTTCAATGATATCTGCAGAATTTTTTTCTTGCATTTTTAGCTGCACTGTATTGCTTAGAATGGGAATTTTGCCTTGAGTGCACTAAGGTAAAGGTTTGAAAAAAACTGAAAATTCCTTTCAAAATCTTACCCCTGGCATTGAATGCACATGCATATTGTCAAATAAAGCCCAGATTCTTGGGGTTTTGCTGACTCTTACACCAGTTAAGCCTGAAAGCACGCTCATTGAGATCACCTTCCAAAACAACATTTCCAATATAGGAATACTTGTCCAAATATCAAATTTTACTCTTGTTGGTACATTCTCATTAGTGTGGTGGGCTTGCTTAACCATTTGTGACAAATATTTTGTTTCAGTGAAGTATATTTTGCACTCAATTGAGTGCAAAGGGTTGCATTAATTCTTTGAGGAAATTCTGAACCCTAACCCTAACTTGCAAACCCATAGCTAGGGTTAGGGTTAGGATTCCTGCAAGACATAGATACCTCTTGATGGCATGGCTGTGTTTTAGGGCAGAAATGATATGTAGGAAAAGTGTTGTTTCAATGATATCTGCAGAATTTTTTTCTTGCATTTTTAGCTGCACTGCATTGCTTAGAATGGGAATTTTGCCTTGAGTGCACTACGGGAAAGGTTTGAAAAAAACTGAAAATACCTTTCAAAATCTTACCCCTGGCACTGAATGCACATGCATATTATCAAATAAAGCCCAGATTCTTGGGGTTTTGCTTACTCTTACACCAGTTAAGCCTGAAAGCACGCTCATTGAGATCACCTTCCAAAACAACATTTCCAATATAGGAATACTTGTCCAAATATCAAATTTTACTCTTGTTGGTACATTCTCATTAGTGTGGTGGGCTTGCTTAACCATTTGTGACCAATATTTTGTTTCAGTGAAGTATATTTTGCACTCAATTGAGTGCAAAGGGTTGCATTAATTCTTTGAGGAAATTCTGAACCCTAACCCTAACTTGCAAACCCATAGCTAGGGTTAGGGTTAGGATTCCTGCAAAACATAGATACTTTTTGATGGCATGGCTGTGTTTTAGGGCAGAAATGATATGTAGGAAAAGTGTTGTTTCACTGATATCTGCAGAATTACTTTCTTGCATTTTTAGTTGCACTGCATTGCTTAGAATGGGAATTTTGCCTTGAGTGCACTACGGCAAAGGTTTGAAAAAAACTGAAAATACCTTTCAAAATCTTACCCCTGGCATTGAATGCACATGCATATTGTCAAATAAAGCCCAGATTCTTGGGATTTTGCTGACTCTTACACCAGTTAAGCCTGAAAGCACGCTCATTGAGATCACCTTCCAAAACAACATTTACAATATAGGAATACTTGTCCAAATATCGAATTTTACTCTTGTTGGTACGTTCTCATTAGTGTGGTGGGCTTGCTTAACCATTTGTGACCAATATTTTGTTTCAGTGAAGTATATTTTGCACTCAATTGAGTGCAAAGGGTTGCATTAATTCTTTGAGGAAATTCTGAACCCTAACCCTAACTTGCAAACCCATAGCTAGGGTTAGGGTTAGGATTCCTGCAAGACATAGATACCTCTTGATGGCATGGCTGTGTTTTAGGGCAGAAATGATATGTAGGAAAATTGTTGTTTCAATGATATCTGCAGAATTTTTTTCTTGCATTTTTAGCTGCACTGCATTGCTTAGAATGGGAATTTTGCCTTGAGTGCACTAAGGTAAAGGTTTGAAAAAAACTGAAAATACGTTTCAAAATCTTACCCCTGGCATTGAATGCACATGCATATTGTCAAATAAAGCCCAGATTCTTGGGGTTTTGCTGACTCTTACACCAGTTAAGCCTGAAAGCACGCTCATTGAGATCACCTTCCAAAACAACATTTCCAATATAGGAATACTTGTTCAAATATCAAATTTTACTCTTGTTGGTACATTCTCATTAGTGTGGTGGGCTTGCTTAACCATTTGTGACAAATATTTTGTTTCAGTGAAGTATATTTTGCACTCAATTGAGTGCAAAGGGTTGCATTAATTCTCTGAGGAAATTCTGAACCCTAACCCTAACTTGCAAACCCATAGCTAGGGTTAGGGTTAGGGTTCCTGCAAAACATAGATACTTTTTGATGGCATGGCTGTGTTTTAGGGCAGAAATGATATGTAGGAAAAGTGTTGTTTCAATGATATCTGCAGAATTTTTTTCTTGCATTTTTAGCTGCACTGCATTGCTTAGAATGGGAATTTTGCCTTGAGTGCACTAAGGCAAAGGTTTGAAAAAAACTGAAAATACCTTTCAAAATCTTACCCCTGGCATTCAATGCACATGCATATTGTCAAATAAAGCCCAGATTCTTGGGGTGTTGCTGACTCTTATACCAGTTAAGCCTGAAAGCACGCTCATTGAGATCACCTTCCAAAACAACATTTCCAATATACAGTAGGAATACTTGTCCAAATATCGAATTTTACTCTTGTTGGTACGTTCTCATTAGTGTGGTGGGCTTGCTTAACCATTTGTGACCAATATTTTGTTTCAGTGAAGTATATTTTGCACTCAATTGAGTGCAAAGGGTTGCATTAATTCTCTGAGGAAATTCTGAACCCTAACCCTAACTTGCAAACCCATAGCTAGGGTTAGGGTTAGGGTTCCTGCAAAACATAGATACTTTTTGATGGCATGGCTGTGTTTTAGGGCAGAAATGATATGTAGGAAAAGTGTTGTTTCAATGATATCTGCAGAATTTTTTTCTTGCATTTTTAGCTGCACTGCATTGCTTAGAATGGGAATTTTGCCTTGAGTGCACTAAGGCAAAGGTTTGAAAAAAACTGAAAATACCTTTCAAAATCTTACCCCTGGCATTGAATGCACATGCATATTGTCAAATAAAGCCCAGATTCTTGGGGTGTTGCTGACTCTTACACCAGTTAAGCCTGAAAGCACGCTCATTGAGATCACCTTCCAAAACAACATTTCCAATATAGGAATACTTGTCCAAATATCAAATTTTACTCTTGTTGGTACGTTCTCATTAGTGTGGTGGGCTTGCTTAAGTATTTGTGACCAATATTTTGTTTCAGTGAAGTATATTTTGCACTCAATTGAGTGTAAAGGGTTGCATTAATTCTTTGAGGAAATTCTGAACCCTAACCCTAACTTGCAAACCCATAGCTAGGGTTAGGGTTAGGATTCCTGCAAAACATAGATACTTTTTGATGGCATGGCTGTGTTTTAGGGCAGAAATGATATGTAGGAAGAGTGTTGTTTCAATGATATCTGCAGAATTTTTTTCTTGCATCATTAGCTGCACTGCATTGCTTAGAATGGGAATTTTGCCTTGAGTGCACTACGGCAAAGGTTTGAAAAAAACTGAAAATACCTTTCAAAATCTTACCCCTGGCATTGAGTGCACATGCAAATTATCAAATAAAGCCCAGATTCTTGGGGTTTTGCTGACTCTTACACCAGTTAAGCCTGAAAGCACGCTCATTGAGATCACCTTCCAAAACAACATTTCCAATATAGGAATACTTGTCCAAATATCAAATTTTACTCTTGTTGGTACGTTCTCATTAGTGTGGTGGGCTTGCTTAACCATTTGTGACCAATATTTTGTTTCAGTGAAGTATATTTTGCACTCAATTGAGTGCAAAGGGTTGCATTAATTCTTTGATGTAATTCTGAACCCTAACCCTAACTTGCAAACCCATAGCTAGGGTTAGGGTTAGGATTCCTGCAAAACATAGATACTTTTTGATGGCATGGCTGTGTTTTAGGGCAGAAATGATATGTAGGAAGAGTGTTGTTTCAATGATATCTGCAGAATTTTTTTCTTGCATCTTTAGCTGCACTGCATTGCTTAGAATGGGAATTTTGCCTTGAGTGCACTACGGCAAAGTTTTGAAAAAAACTGAAAATACCTTTCAAAATCTTACCCCTGGTATTGAGTGCACATGCATATTGTCAAATAAAGCCCAGATTCTTGGGGTTTTGCTGACTCTTACACCAGTTAAGCCTGAAAGCACGCTCATTGAGATCACCTTCCAAAACAACATTTCCAATATAGGAATACTTGTCCAAATATCGAATTTTACTCTTGTTGGTACGTTCTCATTAGTGTGGTGGGCTTGCTTAACCATTTGTGACCAATATTTTGTTTCAGTGAAGTATATTTTGCACTCAATTGAGTGCAAAGGGTTGCATTAATTCTTTGAGGAAATTCTGAACCCTAACCCTAACTTGCAAACCCATAGCTAGGGTTAGGGTTAGGATTCCTGCAAAACATAGATACTTTTTGATGGCATGGCTGTGGTTTAGGGCAGAAATGATATGTAGGAAAAATGTTGTTTCAATGATATCAGCAGAATTTTTTTCTTGCATTTTTAGCTGCACTGCATTGCTTAGAATGGGAATTTTGCCTTGAGTGCACTAAGGCAAAGGTTTGAAAAACACTGAAAATACCTTTCAAAATCTTACCCCTGGCATTGAATGCACATGCATATTGTGAAATAAAGCCCAGATTCTTGGGGTTTTGCTGACTCTTACACCAGTTAAGCCTGAAAGCACGCTCATTGAGATCACCTTCCAAAACAACATTTCCAATATAGGAATACTTGTCCAAATATCAAATTTTACTCTTGTTGGTACGTTCTCATTAGTGTGGTGGGCTTGCTTAACCATTTGTGACCAATATTTTGTTTCAGTGAAGTATATTTTGCACTCAATTGAGTGCAAAGGGTTGCATTAATTCTTTGAGGTAATTCTGAACCCTAACCCTAACTTGCAAACCCATAGCTAGGGTTAGGGTTAGGATTCCTGCAAAACATAGATACTTTTTGATGGCATGGCTGTGTTTTAGGGCAGAAATGATATGTAGGAAGAGTGTTGTTTCAATGATATCTGCAGAATTTTTTTCTTGCATCTTTAGCTGCACTGCATTGCTTAGAATGGGAATTTTGCCTTGAGTGCACTACGGCAAAGTTTTGAAAAAAACTGAAAATACCTTTCAAAATCTTACCCCTGGTATTGAGTGCACATGCATATTGTCAAATAAAGCCCAGATTCTTGGGGTTTTGCTGACTCTTACACCAGTTAAGCCTGAAAGCACGCTCATTGAGATCACCTTCCAAAACAACATTTCCAATATAGGAATACTTGTCCAAATATCGAATTTTACTCTTGTTGGTACGTTCTCATTAGTGTGGTGGGCTTGCTTAACCATTTGTGACCAATATTTTGTTTCAGTGAAGTATATTTTGCACTCAATTGAGTGCAAAGGGTTGCATTAATTCTTTGAGGAAATTCTGAACCCTAACCCTAACTTGCAAACCCATAGCTAGGGTTAGGGTTAGGATTCCTGCAAAACATAGATACTTTTTGATGGCATGGCTGTGGTTTAGGGCAGAAATGATATGTAGGAAAAATGTTGTTTCAATGATATCAGCAGAATTTTTTTCTTGCATTTTTAGCTGCACTGCATTGCTTAGAATGGGAATTTTGCCTTGATTGCACTACGGCAAAGGTTTGAAAAACACTGAAAATACCTTTCAAAATCTTACCCCTGGCATTGAATGCACATGCATATTGTGAAATAAAGCCCAGATTCTTGGGGTTTTGCTGACTCTTACACCAGTTAAGCCTGAAAGCATGCTCATTGAGATCACCTTCCAAAACAACATTTCCAATATACAGTAGGAATACTTGTCCAAATATCGAATTTTACTCTTGTTGGTACGTTCTCATTAGTGTGGTGGGCTTGCTTAACCATTTGTGACCAATATTTTGTTTCAGTGAAGTATATTTTGCACTCAATTGAGTGCAAAGGGTTGCATTAATTCTTTGAGGAAATTCTGAACCCTAACCCTAACTTGCAAACCCATAGCTAGGGTTAGGGTTAGGATTCCTGCAAAACATAGATACTTTTTGATGGCATGGCTGTGTTTTAGGGCAGAAATGATATGTAGGAAGAGTGTTGTTTCAATGATATCTGCAGAATTTTTTTCTTGCATCTTTAGCTGCACTGCATTGCTTAGAATGGGAATTTTGCCTTGAGTGCACTAACGCAAAGGTTTGAAAAAAACTGAAAATACCTTTCAAAATCTTACCCCTGGCATTGAATGCACATGCATATTGTCAAATAAAGCCCAGATTCTTGGGGTTTTGCTGACTCTTACACCAGTTAAGCCTGAAAGCACGCTCATTGAGATCACCTTCCAAAACAACATTTCCAATATAGGAATACTTGTCCAAATATCAAATTTTACTCTTGTTGGTACGTTCTCATTAGTGTGGTGGGCTTGCTTAACCATTTGTGACCAATATTTTGTTTCAGTGAAGTATATTTTGCACTCAATTGAGTGCAAAGGGTTGCATTAATTCTTTGAGGTAATTCTGAACCCTAACCCTAACTTGCAAACCCATAGCTAGGGTTAGGGTTAGGATTCCTGCAAAACATAGATACTTTTTGATGGCATGGCTGTGTTTTAGGGCAGAAATGATATGTAGGAAGAGCGTTGTTTCAATGATATCTGCAGAATTTTTTTCTTGCATCTTTAGCTGCACTGCATTGCTTAGAATGGGAATTTTGCCTTGATTGCACTACGGCAAAGGTTTGAAAAAAACTGAAAATACCTTTCAAAATCTTACCCCTGGTATTGAGTGCACATGCATATTGTCAAATAAAGCCCAGATTCTTGGGGTTTTGCTGACTCTTACACCAGTTAAGCCTGAAAGCACGCTCATTGAGATCACCTTCCAAAACAACATTTCCAATATAGGAATACTTGTCCAAATATCGAATTTTACTCTTGTTGGTACGTTCTCATTAGTGTGGTGGGCTTGCTTAACCATTTGTGACCAATATTTTGTTTCAGTGAAGTATATTTTGCACTCAATTGAGTTCAAAGGGTTGCATTAATTCTTTGAGGAAATTCTGAACCCTAACCCTAACTTGCAAACCCATAGCTAGGGTTAGGGTTAGGATTCCTGCAAAACATAGATACTTTTTGATGGCATGGCTGTGATTTAGGGCAGCAATGATATGTAGGAAGAGTGTTGTTGCAATGATATCTGCAGAATTTTTTTCTTGCATCTTTAGCTGCACTGCATTGCTTAGAATGGGAATTTTGCCTTGAGTGCACTAAGGCAAAGGTTTGAAAAAAACTGAAAATACCTTTCAAAATCTTACCCCTGGCATTGAATGCACATGCATATTTTGAAATAAAGCCCAGATTCTTGGGGTTTTGCTGACTCTTACACCAGTTAAGCCTGAAAGCATGCTCATTGAGATCACCTTCCAAAACAACATTTCCAATATAGGAATACTTGTCCAAAAATAGAATTTTACTCTTGTTGGTACGTTCTCATTAGTGTGGTGGGCTTGCTTAACCATTTGTGACCAATATTTTGTTTCTGTGAAATATATTTTGCACTCAATTGAGTGCAAAGGGTTGCATTAATTCTTTGTGGAAATTCTGAACCCTAACCCTAATTTGCAAACCCATAGCTAGGGTTAGGGTTAGGATTCCTGCAAAACATAGATACTTTTTGATGGCATGGCTGTGTTTTAGGGCAGAAATGATATGTAGGAAGAGGGTTGTTTCAATGATATCTGCAGAATTTTTTTCTTGCATCTTTAGCTGCACTGCATTGCTTAGAATGGGAATTTTGCCTTGAGTGCACTACGGCAAAGGTTTGAAAAAAACTGAAAATACCTTTCAAAATCTTACCCCTGGCATTGAATGCACATGCATATTGTCAAATAAAGCCCAGATTCTTGGGGTTTTGCTGACTCTTACACCAGTTAAGCCTGAAAGCACGCTCATTGAGATCACCTTCCAAAACAACATTTCCAATATAGGAATACTTGTCCAAATATCGAATTTTACTCTTGTTGGTACGTTCTCATTAGTGTGGTGGGCTTGCTTAACCATTTGTGACCAATATTTTGTTTCAGTGAAGTATATTTTGCACTCAATTGAGTGCAAAGGGTTGCATTAATTCTTTGAGGAAATTCTGAACCCTAACCCTAACTTGCAAACCCATAGCTAGGGTTAGGGTTAGGATTCCTGCAAAACATAGATACTTTTTGATGGCATGGCTGTGTTTTAGGGCAGAAATGATATGTAGGAAGAGTGTTGTTTCAATGATATCTGCAGAATTATTTTCTTGCATCTTTAGCTGCACTGCATTGCTTAGAATGGGAATTTTGCCTTGATTGCACTACGGCAAAGGTTTGAAAAAAACTTGAAATACCATTCAAAATCTTACCCCTGGCATTGAGTGCACATGCTTATTGTCAAATAAAGCCTAGATTCTTGGGGTTTTGCTGACTCTTACACCAGTTAAGCCTGAAAGCACGCTCATTGAGATCACCTTCCAAAACAACATTTCCAATATACAGTAGGAATACTTGTCCAAATATCGAATTTTACTCTTGTTGGTACGTTCTCATTAGTGTGGTGGGCTTGCTTAACCATTTGTGACCAATATTTTGTTTCAGTGAAGTATATTTTGCACTCAATTGAGTGCAAAGGGTTGCATTAATTCTTTGAGGAAATTCTGAACCCTAACCCTAACTTGCAAACCCATAGCTAGGGTTAGGGTTAGGATTCCTGCAAAACATAGATACTTTTTGATGGCATGGCTGTGGTTTAGGGCAGAAATGATATGTAGGAAAAATGTTGTTTCAATGATATCAGCAGAATTTTTTTCTTGCATTTTTAGCTGCACTGCATTGCTTAGAATGGGAATTTTGCCTTGATTGCACTACGGCAAAGGTTTGAAAAACACTGAAAATACCTTTCAAAATCTTACCCCTGGCATTGAATGCACATGCATATTGTGAAATAAAGCCCAGATTCTTGGGGTTTTGCTGACTCTTACACCAGTTAAGCCTGAAAGCATGCTCATTGAGATCACCTTCCAAAACAACATTTCCAATATACAGTAGGAATACTTGTCCAAATATCGAATTTTACTCTTGTTGGTACGTTCTCATTAGTGTGGTGGGCTTGCTTAACCATTTGTGACCAATATTTTGTTTCAGTGAAGTATATTTTGCACTCAATTGAGTGCAAAGGGTTGCATTAATTCTTTGAGGAAATTCTGAACCCTAACCCTAACTTGCAAACCCATAGCTAGGGTTAGGGTTAGGATTCCTGCAAAACATAGATACTTTTTGATGGCATGGCTGTGTTTTAGGGCAGAAATGATATGTAGGAAGAGTGTTGTTTCAATGATATCTGCAGAATTTTTTTCTTGCATCTTTAGCTGCACTGCATTGCTTAGAATGGGAATTTTGCCTTGAGTGCACTAACGCAAAGGTTTGAAAAAAACTGAAAATACCTTTCAAAATCTTACCCCTGGCATTGAATGCACATGCATATTGTCAAATAAAGCCCAGATTCTTGGGGTTTTGCTGACTCTTACACCAGTTAAGCCTGAAAGCACGCTCATTGAGATCACCTTCCAAAACAACATTTCCAATATAGGAATACTTGTCCAAATATCAAATTTTACTCTTGTTGGTACGTTCTCATTAGTGTGGTGGGCTTGCTTAACCATTTGTGACCAATATTTTGTTTCAGTGAAGTATATTTTGCACTCAATTGAGTGCAAAGGGTTGCATTAATTCTTTGAGGTAATTCTGAACCCTAACCCTAACTTGCAAACCCATAGCTAGGGTTAGGGTTAGGATTCCTGCAAAACATAGATACTTTTTGATGGCATGGCTGTGTTTTAGGGCAGAAATGATATGTAGGAAGAGCGTTGTTTCAATGATATCTGCAGAATTTTTTTCTTGCATCTTTAGCTGCACTGCATTGCTTAGAATGGGAATTTTGCCTTGATTGCACTACGGCAAAGGTTTGAAAAAAACTGAAAATACCTTTCAAAATCTTACCCCTGGTATTGAGTGCACATGCATATTGTCAAATAAAGCCCAGATTCTTGGGGTTTTGCTGACTCTTACACCAGTTAAGCCTGAAAGCACGCTCATTGAGATCACCTTCCAAAACAACATTTCCAATATAGGAATACTTGTCCAAATATCGAATTTTACTCTTGTTGGTACGTTCTCATTAGTGTGGTGGGCTTGCTTAACCATTTGTGACCAATATTTTGTTTCAGTGAAGTATATTTTGCACTCAATTGAGTTCAAAGGGTTGCATTAATTCTTTGAGGAAATTCTGAACCCTAACCCTAACTTGCAAACCCATAGCTAGGGTTAGGGTTAGGATTCCTGCAAAACATAGATACTTTTTGATGGCATGGCTGTGATTTAGGGCAGCAATGATATGTAGGAAGAGTGTTGTTGCAATGATATCTGCAGAATTTTTTTCTTGCATCTTTAGCTGCACTGCATTGCTTAGAATGGGAATTTTGCCTTGAGTGCACTAAGGCAAAGGTTTGAAAAAAACTGAAAATACCTTTCAAAATCTTACCCCTGGCATTGAATGCACATGCATATTTTGAAATAAAGCCCAGATTCTTGGGGTTTTGCTGACTCTTACACCAGTTAAGCCTGAAAGCATGCTCATTGAGATCACCTTCCAAAACAACATTTCCAATATAGGAATACTTGTCCAAAAATAGAATTTTACTCTTGTTGGTACGTTCTCATTAGTGTGGTGGGCTTGCTTAACCATTTGTGACCAATATTTTGTTTCTGTGAAATATATTTTGCACTCAATTGAGTGCAAAGGGTTGCATTAATTCTTTGTGGAAATTCTGAACCCTAACCCTAATTTGCAAACCCATAGCTAGGGTTAGGGTTAGGATTCCTGCAAAACATAGATACTTTTTGATGGCATGGCTGTGTTTTAGGGCAGAAATGATATGTAGGAAGAGGGTTGTTTCAATGATATCTGCAGAATTTTTTTCTTGCATCTTTAGCTGCACTGCATTGCTTAGAATGGGAATTTTGCCTTGAGTGCACTACGGCAAAGGTTTGAAAAAAACTGAAAATACCTTTCAAAATCTTACCCCTGGCATTGAATGCACATGCATATTGTCAAATAAAGCCCAGATTCTTGGGGTTTTGCTGACTCTTACACCAGTTAAGCCTGAAAGCACGCTCATTGAGATCACCTTCCAAAACAACATTTCCAATATAGGAATACTTGTCCAAATATCGAATTTTACTCTTGTTGGTACGTTCTCATTAGTGTGGTGGGCTTGCTTAACCATTTGTGACCAATATTTTGTTTCAGTGAAGTATATTTTGCACTCAATTGAGTGCAAAGGGTTGCATTAATTCTTTGAGGAAATTCTGAACCCTAACCCTAACTTGCAAACCCATAGCTAGGGTTAGGGTTAGGATTCCTGCAAAACATAGATACTTTTTGATGGCATGGCTGTGTTTTAGGGCAGAAATGATATGTAGGAAGAGTGTTGTTTCAATGATATCTGCAGAATTATTTTCTTGCATCTTTAGCTGCACTGCATTGCTTAGAATGGGAATTTTGCCTTGATTGCACTACGGCAAAGGTTTGAAAAAAACTTGAAATACCATTCAAAATCTTACCCCTGGCATTGAGTGCACATGCTTATTGTCAAATAAAGCCTAGATTCTTGGGGTTTTGCTGACTCTTACACCAGTTAAGCCTGAAAGCACGCTCATTGAGATCACCTTCCAAAACAACATTTCCAATATAGGAATACTTGTCCAAATATCGTATTTTACTCTTGTTGGTACGTTCTCATTAGTGTGGTGGGCTTGCTTAACCATTTGTGACCAATATTTTGTTTCAGTGAAGTATATTTTGCACTCAATTGAGTGCAAAGGGTTGCATTAATTCTTTGAGGAAATTCTGAACCCTAACCCTAACTTGCAAACCCATAGCTAGGGTTAGGGTTAGGATTCCTGCAAAACATAGATACTTTTTGATGGCATGGCTGTGTTTTAGGGCAGAAATGATATGTAGGAAGAGGGTTGTTTCAATGATATCTGCAGAATTTTTTTCTTGCATCTTTAGCTGCACTGCATTGCTTAGAATGGGAATTTTGCCTTGAGTGCACTACGGCAAAGGTTTGAAAAAAACTGAAAATACCTTTCAAAATCTTACCCCTGGCATTGAATGCACATGCATATTGTCAAATAAAGCCCAGATTCTTGGGGTTTTGCTGACTCTTACACCAGTTAAGCCTGAAAGCACGCTCATTGAGATCACCTTCCAAAACAACATTTCCAATATAGGAATACTTGTCCAAATATCGAATTTTACTCTTGTTGGTACGTTCTCATTAGTGTGGTGGGCTTGCTTAACCATTTGTGACCAATATTTTGTTTCAGTGAAGTATATTTTGCACTCAATTGAGTGCAAAGGGTTGCATTAATTCTTTGAGGAAATTCTGAACCCTAACCCTAACTTGCAAACCCATAGCTAGGGTTAGGGTTAGGATTCCTGCAAAACATAGATACTTTTTGATGGCATGGCTGTGTTTTAGGGCAGAAATGATATGTAGGAAGAGGGTTGTTTCAATGATATCTGCAGAATTTTTTTCTTGCATCTTTAGCTGCACTTCATTGCTTAGAATGGGAATTTTGCCTTGATTGCACTACGGCAAAGGTTTGAAAAAAACTTGAAATACCATTCAAAATCTTACCCCTGGCATTGAGTGCACATGCTTATTGTCAAATAAAGCCTAGATTCTTGGGGTTTTGCTGACTCTTACACCAGTTAAGCCTGAAAGCACGCTCATTGAGATCACCTTCCAAAACAACATTTCCAATATAGGAATACTTGTCCAAATATCGAATTTTACTCTTGTTGGTACGTTCTCATTAGTGTGGTGGGCTTGCTTAACCATTTGTGACCAATATTTTGTTTCAGTGAAGTATATTTTGCACTCAATTGAGTGCAAAGGGTTGCATTAATTCTTTGAGGAAATTCTGAACCCTAACCCTAACTTGCAAACCCATAGCTAGGGTTAGGGTTAGGATTCCTGCAAAACATAGATACTTTTTGATGGCATGGCTGTGTTTTAGGGCAGAAATGATATGTAGGAAGAGTGTTGTTTCAATGATATCTGCAGAATTTTTTTCTTGCATCTTTAGCTGCACTGCATTGCTTAGAATGGGAATTTTGCCTTGAGTGCACTACGGCAAAGGTTTGAAAAAAACTTGAAATACCATTCAAAATCTTACCCCTGGCATTGAGTGCACATGCTTATTGTCAAATAAAGCCTAGATTCTTGGGGTTTTGCTGACTCTTACACCAGTTAAGCCTGAAAGCACGCTCATTGAGATCACCTTCCAAAACAACATTTCCAATATAGGAATACTTGTCCAAATATCGAATTTTACTCTTGTTGGTACGTTCTCATTAGTGTGGTGGGCTTGCTTAACCATTTGTGACCAATATTTTGTTTCAGTGAAGTATATTTTGCACTCAATTGAGTGCAAAGGGTTGCATTAATTCTTTGAGGAAATTCTGAACCCTAACCCTAACTTGCAAACCCATAGCTAGGGTTAGGGTTAGGATTCCTGCAAAACATAGATACTTTTTGATGGCATGGCTGTGTTTTAGGGCAGAAATGATATGTAGGAAGAGGGTTGTTTCAATGATATCTGCAGAATTTTTTTCTTGCATCTTTAGCTGCACTGCATTGCTTAGAATGGGAATTTTGCCTTGAGTGCACTACGGCAAAGGTTTGAAAAAAACTGAAAATACCTTTCAAAATCTTACCCCTGGCATTGAATGCACATGCATATTGTCAAATAAAGCCCAGATTCTTGGGGTTTTGCTGACTCTTACACCAGTTAAGCCTGAAAGCACGCTCATTGAGATCACCTTCCAAAACAACATTTCCAATATAGGAATACTTGTCCAAATATCGAATTTTACTCTTGTTGGTACGTTCTCATTAGTGTGGTGGGCTTGCTTAACCATTTGTGACCAATATTTTGTTTCAGTGAAGTATATTTTGCACTCAATTGATTGCAAAGGGTTGCATTAATTCTTTGAGGTAATTCTGAACCCTAACCCTAACTTGCAAACCCATAGCTAGGGTTAGGGTTAGGATTCCTGCAAAACATAGATACTTTTTGATGGCATGGCTGTGTTTTAGGGCAGAAATGATATGTAGGAAGAGGGTTGTTTCAATGATATCTGCAGAATTTTTTTCTTGCATCTTTAGCTGCACTTCATTGCTTAGAATGGGAATTTTGCCTTGATTGCACTACGGCAAAGGTTTGAAAAAAACTTGAAATACCATTCAAAATCTTACCCCTGGCATTGAGTGCACATGCTTATTGTCAAATAAAGCCTAGATTCTTGGGGTTTTGCTGACTCTTACACCAGTTAAGCCTGAAAGCACGCTCATTGAGATCACCTTCCAAAACAACATTTCCAATATAGGAATACTTGTCCAAATATCGAATTTTACTCTTGTTGGTACGTTCTCATTAGTGTGGTGGGCTTGCTTAACCATTTGTGACCAATATTTTGTTTCAGTGAAGTATATTTTGCACTCAATTGAGTGCAAAGGGTTGCATTAATTCTTTGAGGAAATTCTGAACCCTAACCCTAACTTGCAAACCCATAGCTAGGGTTAGGGTTAGGATTCCTGCAAAACATAGATACTTTTTGATGGCATGGCTGTGTTTTAGGGCAGAAATGATATGTAGGAAGAGTGTTGTTTCAATGATATCTGCAGAATTTTTTTCTTGCATCTTTAGCTGCACTGCATTGCTTAGAATGGGAATTTTGCCTTGAGTGCACTAACGCAAAGGTTTGAAAAAAACTGAAAATACCTTTCAAAATCTTACCCCTGGCATTGAATGCACATGCATATTGTCAAATAAAGCCCAGATTCTTGGGGTTTTGCTGACTCTTACACCAGTTAAGCCTGAAAGCACGCTCATTGAGATCACCTTCCAAAACAACATTTCCAATATAGGAATACTTGTCCAAATATCAAATTTTACTCTTGTTGGTACGTTCTCATTAGTGTGGTGGGCTTGCTTAACCATTTGTGACCAATATTTTGTTTCAGTGAAGTATATTTTGCACTCAATTGAGTGCAAAGGGTTGCATTAATTCTTTGAGGTAATTCTGAACCCTAACCCTAACTTGCAAACCCATAGCTAGGGTTAGGGTTAGGATTCCTGCAAAACATAGATACTTTTTGATGGCATGGCTGTGTTTTAGGGCAGAAATGATATGTAGGAAGAGCGTTGTTTCAATGATATCTGCAGAATTTTTTTCTTGCATCTTTAGCTGCACTGCATTGCTTAGAATGGGAATTTTGCCTTGATTGCACTACGGCAAAGGTTTGAAAAAAACTGAAAATACCTTTCAAAATCTTACCCCTGGTATTGAGTGCACATGCATATTGTCAAATAAAGCCCAGATTCTTGGGGTTTTGCTGACTCTTACACCAGTTAAGCCTGAAAGCACGCTCATTGAGATCACCTTCCAAAACAACATTTCCAATATAGGAATACTTGTCCAAATATCGAATTTTACTCTTGTTGGTACGTTCTCATTAGTGTGGTGGGCTTGCTTAACCATTTGTGACCAATATTTTGTTTCAGTGAAGTATATTTTGCACTCAATTGAGTTCAAAGGGTTGCATTAATTCTTTGAGGAAATTCTGAACCCTAACCCTAACTTGCAAACCCATAGCTAGGGTTAGGGTTAGGATTCCTGCAAAACATAGATACTTTTTGATGGCATGGCTGTGATTTAGGGCAGCAATGATATGTAGGAAGAGTGTTGTTGCAATGATATCTGCAGAATTTTTTTCTTGCATCTTTAGCTGCACTGCATTGCTTAGAATGGGAATTTTGCCTTGAGTGCACTAAGGCAAAGGTTTGAAAAAAACTGAAAATACCTTTCAAAATCTTACCCCTGGCATTGAATGCACATGCATATTGTGAAATAAAGCCCAGATTCTTGGGGTTTTGCTGACTCTTACACCAGTTAAGCCTGAAAGCATGCTCATTGAGATCACCTTCCAAAACAACATTTCCAATATAGGAATACTTGTCCAAAAATAGAATTTTACTCTTGTTGGTACGTTCTCATTAGTGTGGTGGGCTTGCTTAACCATTTGTGACCAATATTTTGTTTCTGTGAAATATATTTTGCACTCAATTGAGTGCAAAGGGTTGCATTAATTCTTTGTGGAAATTCTGAACCCTAACCCTAATTTGCAAACCCATAGCTAGGGTTAGGGTTAGGATTCCTGCAAAACATAGATACTTTTTGATGGCATGGCTGTGTTTTAGGGCAGAAATGATATGTAGGAAGAGGGTTGTTTCAATGATATCTGCAGAATTTTTTTCTTGCATCTTTAGCTGCACTGCATTGCTTAGAATGGGAATTTTGCCTTGAGTGCACTACGGCAAAGGTTTGAAAAAAACTGAAAATACCTTTCAAAATCTTACCCCTGGCATTGAATGCACATGCATATTGTCAAATAAAGCCCAGATTCTTGGGGTTTTGCTGACTCTTACACCAGTTAAGCCTGAAAGCACGCTCATTGAGATCACCTTCCAAAACAACATTTCCAATATAGGAATACTTGTCCAAATATCGAATTTTACTCTTGTTGGTACGTTCTCATTAGTGTGGTGGGCTTGCTTAACCATTTGTGACCAATATTTTGTTTCAGTGAAGTATATTTTGCACTCAATTGAGTGCAAAGGGTTGCATTAATTCTTTGAGGAAATTCTGAACCCTAACCCTAACTTGCAAACCCATAGCTAGGGTTAGGGTTAGGATTCCTGCAAAACATAGATACTTTTTGATGGCATGGCTGTGTTTTAGGGCAGAAATGATATGTAGGAAGAGTGTTGTTTCAATGATATCTGCAGAATTATTTTCTTGCATCTTTAGCTGCACTGCATTGCTTAGAATGGGAATTTTGCCTTGAGTGCACTACGGCAAAGGTTTGAAAAAAACTTGAAATACCATTCAAAATCTTACCCCTGGCATTGAGTGCACATGCTTATTGTCAAATAAAGCCTAGATTCTTGGGGTTTTGCTGACTCTTACACCAGTTAAGCCTGAAAGCACGCTCATTGAGATCACCTTCCAAAACAACATTTCCAATATAGGAATACTTGTCCAAATATCGAATTTTACTCTTGTTGGTACGTTCTCATTAGTGTGGTGGGCTTGCTTAACCATTTGTGACCAATATTTTGTTTCAGTGAAGTATATTTTGCACTCAATTGAGTGCAAAGGGTTGCATTAATTCTTTGAGGAAATTCTGAACCCTAACCCTAACTTGCAAACCCATAGCTAGGGTTAGGGTTAGGATTCCTGCAAAACATAGATACTTTTTGATGGCATGGCTGTGTTTTAGGGCAGAAATGATATGTAGGAAGAGGGTTGTTTCAATGATATCTGCAGAATTTTTTTCTTGCATCTTTAGCTGCACTTCATTGCTTAGAATGGGAATTTTGCCTTGATTGCACTACGGCAAAGGTTTGAAAAAAACTTGAAATACCATTCAAAATCTTACCCCTGGCATTGAGTGCACATGCTTATTGTCAAATAAAGCCTAGATTCTTGGGGTTTTGCTGACTCTTACACCAGTTAAGCCTGAAAGCACGCTCATTGAGATCACCTTCCAAAACAACATTTCCAATATAGGAATACTTGTCCAAATATCGAATTTTACTCTTGTTGGTACGTTCTCATTAGTGTGGTGGGCTTGCTTAACCATTTGTGACCAATATTTTGTTTCAGTGAAGTATATTTTGCACTCAATTGAGTGCAAAGGGTTGCATTAATTCTTTGAGGAAATTCTGAACCCTAACCCTAACTTGCAAACCCATAGCTAGGGTTAGGGTTAGGATTCCTGCAAAACATAGATACTTTTTGATGGCATGGCTGTGTTTTAGGGCAGAAATGATATGTAGGAAGAGTGTTGTTTCAATGATATCTGCAGAATTTTTTTCTTGCATCTTTAGCTGCACTGCATTGCTTAGAATGGGAATTTTGCCTTGAGTGCACTAACGCAAAGGTTTGAAAAAAACTGAAAATACCTTTCAAAATCTTACCCCTGGCATTGAATGCACATGCATATTGTCAAATAAAGCCCAGATTCTTGGGGTTTTGCTGACTCTTACACCAGTTAAGCCTGAAAGCACGCTCATTGAGATCACCTTCCAAAACAACATTTCCAATATAGGAATACTTGTCCAAATATCAAATTTTACTCTTGTTGGTACGTTCTCATTAGTGTGGTGGGCTTGCTTAACCATTTGTGACCAATATTTTGTTTCAGTGAAGTATATTTTGCACTCAATTGAGTGCAAAGGGTTGCATTAATTCTTTGAGGTAATTCTGAACCCTAACCCTAACTTGCAAACCCATAGCTAGGGTTAGGGTTAGGATTCCTGCAAAACATAGATACTTTTTGATGGCATGGCTGTGTTTTAGGGCAGAAATGATATGTAGGAAGAGCGTTGTTTCAATGATATCTGCAGAATTTTTTTCTTGCATCTTTAGCTGCACTGCATTGCTTAGAATGGGAATTTTGCCTTGATTGCACTACGGCAAAGGTTTGAAAAAAACTGAAAATACCTTTCAAAATCTTACCCCTGGTATTGAGTGCACATGCATATTGTCAAATAAAGCCCAGATTCTTGGGGTTTTGCTGACTCTTACACCAGTTAAGCCTGAAAGCACGCTCATTGAGATCACCTTCCAAAACAACATTTCCAATATAGGAATACTTGTCCAAATATCGAATTTTACTCTTGTTGGTACGTTCTCATTAGTGTGGTGGGCTTGCTTAACCATTTGTGACCAATATTTTGTTTCAGTGAAGTATATTTTGCACTCAATTGAGTTCAAAGGGTTGCATTAATTCTTTGAGGAAATTCTGAACCCTAACCCTAACTTGCAAACCCATAGCTAGGGTTAGGGTTAGGATTCCTGCAAAACATAGATACTTTTTGATGGCATGGCTGTGATTTAGGGCAGCAATGATATGTAGGAAGAGTGTTGTTGCAATGATATCTGCAGAATTTTTTTCTTGCATCTTTAGCTGCACTGCATTGCTTAGAATGGGAATTTTGCCTTGAGTGCACTAAGGCAAAGGTTTGAAAAAAACTGAAAATACCTTTCAAAATCTTACCCCTGGCATTGAATGCACATGCATATTGTGAAATAAAGCCCAGATTCTTGGGGTTTTGCTGACTCTTACACCAGTTAAGCCTGAAAGCATGCTCATTGAGATCACCTTCCAAAACAACATTTCCAATATAGGAATACTTGTCCAAAAATAGAATTTTACTCTTGTTGGTACGTTCTCATTAGTGTGGTGGGCTTGCTTAACCATTTGTGACCAATATTTTGTTTCTGTGAAATATATTTTGCACTCAATTGAGTGCAAAGGGTTGCATTAATTCTTTGTGGAAATTCTGAACCCTAACCCTAATTTGCAAACCCATAGCTAGGGTTAGGGTTAGGATTCCTGCAAAACATAGATACTTTTTGATGGCATGGCTGTGTTTTAGGGCAGAAATGATATGTAGGAAGAGGGTTGTTTCAATGATATCTGCAGAATTTTTTTCTTGCATCTTTAGCTGCACTGCATTGCTTAGAATGGGAATTTTGCCTTGAGTGCACTACGGCAAAGGTTTGAAAAAAACTGAAAATACCTTTCAAAATCTTACCCCTGGCATTGAATGCACATGCATATTGTCAAATAAAGCCCAGATTCTTGGGGTTTTGCTGACTCTTACACCAGTTAAGCCTGAAAGCACGCTCATTGAGATCACCTTCCAAAACAACATTTCCAATATAGGAATACTTGTCCAAATATCGAATTTTACTCTTGTTGGTACGTTCTCATTAGTGTGGTGGGCTTGCTTAACCATTTGTGACCAATATTTTGTTTCAGTGAAGTATATTTTGCACTCAATTGAGTGCAAAGGGTTGCATTAATTCTTTGAGGAAATTCTGAACCCTAACCCTAACTTGCAAACCCATAGCTAGGGTTAGGGTTAGGATTCCTGCAAAACATAGATACTTTTTGATGGCATGGCTGTGTTTTAGGGCAGAAATGATATGTAGGAAGAGTGTTGTTTCAATGATATCTGCAGAATTATTTTCTTGCATCTTTAGCTGCACTGCATTGCTTAGAATGGGAATTTTGCCTTGAGTGCACTACGGCAAAGGTTTGAAAAAAACTTGAAATACCATTCAAAATCTTACCCCTGGCATTGAGTGCACATGCTTATTGTCAAATAAAGCCTAGATTCTTGGGGTTTTGCTGACTCTTACACCAGTTAAGCCTGAAAGCACGCTCATTGAGATCACCTTCCAAAACAACATTTCCAATATAGGAATACTTGTCCAAATATCGAATTTTACTCTTGTTGGTACGTTCTCATTAGTGTGGTGGGCTTGCTTAACCATTTGTGACCAATATTTTGTTTCAGTGAAGTATATTTTGCACTCAATTGAGTGCAAAGGGTTGCATTAATTCTTTGAGGAAATTCTGAACCCTAACCCTAACTTGCAAACCCATAGCTAGGGTTAGGGTTAGGATTCCTGCAAAACATAGATACTTTTTGATGGCATGGCTGTGTTTTAGGGCAGAAATGATATGTAGGAAGAGGGTTGTTTCAATGATATCTGCAGAATTTTTTTCTTGCATCTTTAGCTGCACTTCATTGCTTAGAATGGGAATTTTGCCTTGATTGCACTACGGCAAAGGTTTGAAAAAAACTTGAAATACCATTCAAAATCTTACCCCTGGCATTGAGTGCACATGCTTATTGTCAAATAAAGCCTAGATTCTTGGGGTTTTGCTGACTCTTACACCAGTTAAGCCTGAAAGCACGCTCATTGAGATCACCTTCCAAAACAACATTTCCAATATAGGAATACTTGTCCAAATATCGAATTTTACTCTTGTTGGTACGTTCTCATTAGTGTGGTGGGCTTGCTTAACCATTTGTGACCAATATTTTGTTTCAGTGAAGTATATTTTGCACTCAATTGAGTGCAAAGGGTTGCATTAATTCTTTGAGGAAATTCTGAACCCTAACCCTAACTTGCAAACCCATAGCTAGGGTTAGGGTTAGGATTCCTGCAAAACATAGATACTTTTTGATGGCATGGCTGTGTTTTAGGGCAGAAATGATATGTAGGAAGAGTGTTGTTTCAATGATATCTGCAGAATTTTTTTCTTGCATCTTTAGCTGCACTGCATTGCTTAGAATGGGAATTTTGCCTTGAGTGCACTAACGCAAAGGTTTGAAAAAAACTGAAAATACCTTTCAAAATCTTACCCCTGGCATTGAATGCACATGCATATTGTCAAATAAAGCCCAGATTCTTGGGGTTTTGCTGACTCTTACACCAGTTAAGCCTGAAAGCACGCTCATTGAGATCACCTTCCAAAACAACATTTCCAATATAGGAATACTTGTCCAAATATCAAATTTTACTCTTGTTGGTACGTTCTCATTAGTGTGGTGGGCTTGCTTAACCATTTGTGACCAATATTTTGTTTCAGTGAAGTATATTTTGCACTCAATTGAGTGCAAAGGGTTGCATTAATTCTTTGAGGTAATTCTGAACCCTAACCCTAACTTGCAAACCCATAGCTAGGGTTAGGGTTAGGATTCCTGCAAAACATAGATACTTTTTGATGGCATGGCTGTGTTTTAGGGCAGAAATGATATGTAGGAAGAGCGTTGTTTCAATGATATCTGCAGAATTTTTTTCTTGCATCTTTAGCTGCACTGCATTGCTTAGAATGGGAATTTTGCCTTGATTGCACTACGGCAAAGGTTTGAAAAAAACTGAAAATACCTTTCAAAATCTTACCCCTGGTATTGAGTGTACATGCATATTGTCAAATAAAGCCCAGATTCTTGGGGTTTTGCTGACTCTTACACCAGTTAAGCCTGAAAGCACGCTCATTGAGATCACCTTCCAAAACAACATTTCCAATATAGGAATACTTGTCCAAATATCGAATTTTACTCTTGTTGGTACGTTCTCATTAGTGTGGTGGGCTTGCTTAACCATTTGTGACCAATATTTTGTTTCAGTGAAGTATATTTTGCACTCAATTGAGTTCAAAGGGTTGCATTAATTCTTTGAGGAAATTCTGAACCCTAACCCTAACTTGCAAACCCATAGCTAGGGTTAGGGTTAGGATTCCTGCAAAACATAGATACTTTTTGATGGCATGGCTGTGATTTAGGGCAGCAATGATATGTAGGAAGAGTGTTGTTGCAATGATATCTGCAGAATTTTTTTCTTGCATCTTTAGCTGCACTGCATTGCTTAGAATGGGAATTTTGCCTTGAGTGCACTAAGGCAAAGGTTTGAAAAAAACTGAAAATACCTTTCAAAATCTTACCCCTGGCATTGAATGCACATGCATATTGTGAAATAAAGCCCAGATTCTTGGGGTTTTGCTGACTCTTACACCAGTTAAGCCTGAAAGCATGCTCATTGAGATCACCTTCCAAAACAACATTTCCAATATAGG
Source organism: Atractosteus spatula (assembly GCF_055471065.1). Taxonomy (NCBI): domain Eukaryota; kingdom Metazoa; phylum Chordata; class Actinopteri; order Semionotiformes; family Lepisosteidae; genus Atractosteus; species Atractosteus spatula. The sequence goes on from NC_142710.1 coordinate 51,679,317, forward strand.
AATACTTGTCCAAAAATAGAATTTTACTCTTGTTGGTACGTTCTCATTAGTGTGGTGGGCTTGCTTAACCATTTGTGACCAATATTTTGTTTCTGTGAAATATATTTTGCACTCAATTGAGTGCAAAGGGTTGCATTAATTCTTTGTGGAAATTCTGAACCCTAACCCTAATTTGCAAACCCATAGCTAGGGTTAGGGTTAGGATTCCTGCAAAACATAGATACTTTTTGATGGCATGGCTGTGTTTTAGGGCAGAAATGATATGTAGGAAGAGGGTTGTTTCAATGATATCTGCAGAATTTTTTTCTTGCATCTTTAGCTGCACTGCATTGCTTAGAATGGGAATTTTGCCTTGAGTGCACTACGGCAAAGGTTTGAAAAAAACTGAAAATACCTTTCAAAATCTTACCCCTGGCATTGAATGCACATGCATATTGTCAAATAAAGCCCAGATTCTTGGGGTTTTGCTGACTCTTACACCAGTTAAGCCTGAAAGCACGCTCATTGAGATCACCTTCCAAAACAACATTTCCAATATAGGAATACTTGTCCAAATATCGAATTTTACTCTTGTTGGTACGTTCTCATTAGTGTGGTGGGCTTGCTTAACCATTTGTGACCAATATTTTGTTTCAGTGAAGTATATTTTGCACTCAATTGAGTGCAAAGGGTTGCATTAATTCTTTGAGGAAATTCTGAACCCTAACCCTAACTTGCAAACCCATAGCTAGGGTTAGGGTTAGGATTCCTGCAAAACATAGATACTTTTTGATGGCATGGCTGTGTTTTAGGGCAGAAATGATATGTAGGAAGAGTGTTGTTTCAATGATATCTGCAGAATTATTTTCTTGCATCTTTAGCTGCACTGCATTGCTTAGAATGGGAATTTTGCCTTGAGTGCACTACGGCAAAGGTTTGAAAAAAACTTGAAATACCATTCAAAATCTTACCCCTGGCATTGAGTGCACATGCTTATTGTCAAATAAAGCCTAGATTCTTGGGGTTTTGCTGACTCTTACACCAGTTAAGCCTGAAAGCACGCTCATTGAGATCACCTTCCAAAACAACATTTCCAATATAGGAATACTTGTCCAAATATCGAATTTTACTCTTGTTGGTACGTTCTCATTAGTGTGGTGGGCTTGCTTAACCATTTGTGACCAATATTTTGTTTCAGTGAAGTATATTTTGCACTCAATTGAGTGCAAAGGGTTGCATTAATTCTTTGAGGAAATTCTGAACCCTAACCCTAACTTGCAAACCCATAGCTAGGGTTAGGGTTAGGATTCCTGCAAAACATAGATACTTTTTGATGGCATGGCTGTGTTTTAGGGCAGAAATGATATGTAGGAAGAGGGTTGTTTCAATGATATCTGCAGAATTTTTTTCTTGCATCTTTAGCTGCACTTCATTGCTTAGAATGGGAATTTTGCCTTGATTGCACTACGGCAAAGGTTTGAAAAAAACTTGAAATACCATTCAAAATCTTACCCCTGGCATTGAGTGCACATGCTTATTGTCAAATAAAGCCTAGATTCTTGGGGTTTTGCTGACTCTTACACCAGTTAAGCCTGAAAGCACGCTCATTGAGATCACCTTCCAAAACAACATTTCCAATATAGGAATACTTGTCCAAATATCGAATTTTACTCTTGTTGGTACGTTCTCATTAGTGTGGTGGGCTTGCTTAACCATTTGTGACCAATATTTTGTTTCAGTGAAGTATATTTTGCACTCAATTGAGTGCAAAGGGTTGCATTAATTCTTTGAGGAAATTCTGAACCCTAACCCTAACTTGCAAACCCATAGCTAGGGTTAGGGTTAGGATTCCTGCAAAACATAGATACTTTTTGATGGCATGGCTGTGTTTTAGGGCAGAAATGATATGTAGGAAGAGTGTTGTTTCAATGATATCTGCAGAATTTTTTTCTTGCATCTTTAGCTGCACTGCATTGCTTAGAATGGGAATTTTGCCTTGAGTGCACTAACGCAAAGGTTTGAAAAAAACTGAAAATACCTTTCAAAATCTTACCCCTGGCATTGAATGCACATGCATATTGTCAAATAAAGCCCAGATTCTTGGGGTTTTGCTGACTCTTACACCAGTTAAGCCTGAAAGCACGCTCATTGAGATCACCTTCCAAAACAACATTTCCAATATAGGAATACTTGTCCAAATATCAAATTTTACTCTTGTTGGTACGTTCTCATTAGTGTGGTGGGCTTGCTTAACCATTTGTGACCAATATTTTGTTTCAGTGAAGTATATTTTGCACTCAATTGAGTGCAAAGGGTTGCATTAATTCTTTGAGGTAATTCTGAACCCTAACCCTAACTTGCAAACCCATAGCTAGGGTTAGGGTTAGGATTCCTGCAAAACATAGATACTTTTTGATGGCATGGCTGTGTTTTAGGGCAGAAATGATATGTAGGAAGAGCGTTGTTTCAATGATATCTGCAGAATTTTTTTCTTGCATCTTTAGCTGCACTGCATTGCTTAGAATGGGAATTTTGCCTTGATTGCACTACGGCAAAGGTTTGAAAAAAACTGAAAATACCTTTCAAAATCTTACCCCTGGTATTGAGTGTACATGCATATTGTCAAATAAAGCCCAGATTCTTGGGGTTTTGCTGACTCTTACACCAGTTAAGCCTGAAAGCACGCTCATTGAGATCACCTTCCAAAACAACATTTCCAATATAGGAATACTTGTCCAAATATCGAATTTTACTCTTGTTGGTACGTTCTCATTAGTGTGGTGGGCTTGCTTAACCATTTGTGACCAATATTTTGTTTCAGTGAAGTATATTTTGCACTCAATTGAGTTCAAAGGGTTGCATTAATTCTTTGAGGAAATTCTGAACCCTAACCCTAACTTGCAAACCCATAGCTAGGGTTAGGGTTAGGATTCCTGCAAAACATAGATACTTTTTGATGGCATGGCTGTGATTTAGGGCAGCAATGATATGTAGGAAGAGTGTTGTTGCAATGATATCTGCAGAATTTTTTTCTTGCATCTTTAGCTGCACTGCATTGCTTAGAATGGGAATTTTGCCTTGAGTGCACTAAGGCAAAGGTTTGAAAAAAACTGAAAATACCTTTCAAAATCTTACCCCTGGCATTGAATGCACATGCATATTGTGAAATAAAGCCCAGATTCTTGGGGTTTTGCTGACTCTTACACCAGTTAAGCCTGAAAGCATGCTCATTGAGATCACCTTCCAAAACAACATTTCCAATATAGGAATACTTGTCCAAAAATAGAATTTTACTCTTGTTGGTACGTTCTCATTAGTGTGGTGGGCTTGCTTAACCATTTGTGACCAATATTTTGTTTCTGTGAAATATATTTTGCACTCAATTGAGTGCAAAGGGTTGCATTAATTCTTTGTGGAAATTCTGAACCCTAACCCTAATTTGCAAACCCATAGCTAGGGTTAGGGTTAGGATTCCTGCAAAACATAGATACTTTTTGATGGCATGGCTGTGTTTTAGGGCAGAAATGATATGTAGGAAGAGGGTTGTTTCAATGATATCTGCAGAATTTTTTTCTTGCATCTTTAGCTGCACTGCATTGCTTAGAATGGGAATTTTGCCTTGAGTGCACTACGGCAAAGGTTTGAAAAAAACTGAAAATACCTTTCAAAATCTTACCCCTGGCATTGAATGCACATGCATATTGTCAAATAAAGCCCAGATTCTTGGGGTTTTGCTGACTCTTACACCAGTTAAGCCTGAAAGCACGCTCATTGAGATCACCTTCCAAAACAACATTTCCAATATAGGAATACTTGTCCAAATATCGAATTTTACTCTTGTTGGTACGTTCTCATTAGTGTGGTGGGCTTGCTTAACCATTTGTGACCAATATTTTGTTTCAGTGAAGTATATTTTGCACTCAATTGAGTGCAAAGGGTTGCATTAATTCTTTGAGGAAATTCTGAACCCTAACCCTAACTTGCAAACCCATAGCTAGGGTTAGGGTTAGGATTCCTGCAAAACATAGATACTTTTTGATGGCATGGCTGTGTTTTAGGGCAGAAATGATATGTAGGAAGAGTGTTGTTTCAATGATATCTGCAGAATTATTTTCTTGCATCTTTAGCTGCACTGCATTGCTTAGAATGGGAATTTTGCCTTGAGTGCACTACGGCAAAGGTTTGAAAAAAACTTGAAATACCATTCAAAATCTTACCCCTGGCATTGAGTGCACATGCTTATTGTCAAATAAAGCCTAGATTCTTGGGGTTTTGCTGACTCTTACACCAGTTAAGCCTGAAAGCACGCTCATTGAGATCACCTTCCAAAACAACATTTCCAATATAGGAATACTTGTCCAAATATCGAATTTTACTCTTGTTGGTACGTTCTCATTAGTGTGGTGGGCTTGCTTAACCATTTGTGACCAATATTTTGTTTCAGTGAAGTATATTTTGCACTCAATTGAGTGCAAAGGGTTGCATTAATTCTTTGAGGAAATTCTGAACCCTAACCCTAACTTGCAAACCCATAGCTAGGGTTAGGGTTAGGATTCCTGCAAAACATAGATACTTTTTGATGGCATGGCTGTGTTTTAGGGCAGAAATGATATGTAGGAAGAGGGTTGTTTCAATGATATCTGCAGAATTTTTTTCTTGCATCTTTAGCTGCACTTCATTGCTTAGAATGGGAATTTTGCCTTGATTGCACTACGGCAAAGGTTTGAAAAAAACTTGAAATACCATTCAAAATCTTACCCCTGGCATTGAGTGCACATGCTTATTGTCAAATAAAGCCTAGATTCTTGGGGTTTTGCTGACTCTTACACCAGTTAAGCCTGAAAGCACGCTCATTGAGATCACCTTCCAAAACAACATTTCCAATATAGGAATACTTGTCCAAATATCGAATTTTACTCTTGTTGGTACGTTCTCATTAGTGTGGTGGGCTTGCTTAACCATTTGTGACCAATATTTTGTTTCAGTGAAGTATATTTTGCACTCAATTGAGTGCAAAGGGTTGCATTAATTCTTTGAGGAAATTCTGAACCCTAACCCTAACTTGCAAACCCATAGCTAGGGTTAGGGTTAGGATTCCTGCAAAACATAGATACTTTTTGATGGCATGGCTGTGTTTTAGGGCAGAAATGATATGTAGGAAGAGTGTTGTTTCAATGATATCTGCAGAATTTTTTTCTTGCATCTTTAGCTGCACTGCATTGCTTAGAATGGGAATTTTGCCTTGAGTGCACTAAGGCAAAGGTTTGAAAAACACTGAAAATACCTTTCAAAATCTTACCCCTGGCATTGAATGCACATGCATATTGTGAAATAAAGCCCAGATTCTTGGGGTTTTGCTGACTCTTACACCAGTTAAGCCTGAAAGCATGCTCATTGAGATCACCTTCCAAAACAACATTTCCAATATAGGAATACTTGTCCAAAAATAGAATTTTACTCTTGTTGGTACGTTCTCATTAGTGTGGTGGGCTTGCTTAACCATTTGTGACCAATATTTTGTTTCAGTGAAGTATATTTTGCACTCAATTGAGTGCAAAGGGTTGCATTAATTCTTTGAGGAAATTCTGAACCCTAACCCTAATTTGCAAACCCATAGCTAGGGTTAGGGTTAGGATTCCTGCAAAACATAGATACTTTTTGATGGCATGGCTGTGTTTTAGGGCAGAAATGATATGTAGGAAGAGTGTTGTTTCAATGATATCTGCAGAATTATTTTCTTGCATCTTTAGCTGCACTGCATTGCTTAGAATGGGAATTTTGCCTTGATTGCACTACGGCAAAGGTTTGAAAAAAACTTGAAATACCATTCAAAATCTTACCCCTGGCATTGAGTGCACATGCTTATTGTCAAATAAAGCCTAGATTCTTGGGGTTTTGCTGACTCTTACACCAGTTAAGCCTGAAAGCACGCTCATTGAGATCACCTTCCAAAACAACATTTCCAATATAGGAATACTTGTCCAAATATCGAATTTTACTCTTGTTGGTACGTTCTCATTAGTGTGGTGGGCTTGCTTAACCATTTGTGACCAATATTTTGTTTCAGTGAAGTATATTTTGCACTCAATTGAGTGCAAAGGGTTGCATTAATTCTTTGAGGAAATTCTGAACCCTAACCCTAACTTGCAAACCCATAGCTAGGGTTAGGGTTAGGATTCCTGCAAAACATAGATACTTTTTGATGGCATGGCTGTGTTTTAGGGCAGAAATGATATGTAGGAAGAGGGTTGTTTCAATGATATCTGCAGAATTTTTTTCTTGCATCTTTAGCTGCACTGCATTGCTTAGAATGGGAATTTTGCCTTGAGTGCACTAAGGCAAAGGTTTGAAAAACACTGAAAATACCTTTCAAAATCTTACCCCTGGCATTGAATGCACATGCATATTGTGAAATAAAGCCCAGATTCTTGGGGTTTTGCTGACTCTTACACCAGTTAAGCCTGAAAGCATGCTCATTGAGATCACCTTCCAAAACAACATTTCCAATATAGGAATACTTGTCCAAAAATAGAATTTTACTCTTGTTGGTACGTTCTCATTAGTGTGGTGGGCTTGCTTAACCATTTGTGACCAATATTTTGTTTCAGTGAAGTATATTTTGCACTCAATTGAGTGCAAAGGGTTGCATTAATTCTTTGAGGAAATTCTGAACCCTAACCCTAATTTGCAAACCCATAGCTAGGGTTAGGGTTAGGATTCCTGCAAAACATAGATACTTTTTGATGGCATGGCTGTGTTTTAGGGCAGAAATGATATGTAGGAAGAGTGTTGTTTCAATGATATCTGCAGAATTATTTTCTTGCATCTTTAGCTGCACTGCATTGCTTAGAATGGGAATTTTGCCTTGATTGCACTACGGCAAAGGTTTGAAAAAAACTTGAAATACCAATCAAAATCTTACCCCTGGCATTGAGTGCACATGCTTATTGTCAAATAAAGCCTAGATTCTTGGGGTTTTGCTGACTCTTACACCAGTTAAGCCTGAAAGCACGCTCATTGAGATCACCTTCCAAAACAACATTTCCAATATAGGAATACTTGTCCAAATATCGAATTTTACTCTTGTTGGTACGTTCTCATTAGTGTGGTGGGCTTGCTTAACCATTTGTGACCAATATTTTGTTTCAGTGAAGTATATTTTGCACTCAATTGAGTGCAAAGGGTTGCATTAATTCTTTGAGGAAATTCTGAACCCTAACCCTAACTTGCAAACCCATAGCTAGGGTTAGGGTTAGGATTCCTGCAAAACATAGATACTTTTTGATGGCATGGCTGTGTTTTAGGGCAGAAATGATATGTAGGAAGAGGGTTGTTTCAATGATATCTGCAGAATTTTTTTCTTGCATCTTTAGCTGCACTGCATTGCTTAGAATGGGAATTTTGCCTTGAGTGCACTACGGCAAAGGTTTGAAAAAAACTGAAAATACCTTTCAAAATCTTACCCCTGGCATTGAATGCACATGCATATTGTCAAATAAAGCCCAGATTCTTGGGGTTTTGCTGACTCTTACACCAGTTAAGCCTGAAAGCACGCTCATTGAGATCACCTTCCAAAACAACATTTCCAATATAGGAATACTTGTCCAAATATCGAATTTTACTCTTGTTGGTACGTTCTCATTAGTGTGGTGGGCTTGCTTAACCATTTGTGACCAATATTTTGTTTCAGTGAAGTATATTTTGCACTCAATTGAGTTCAAAGGGTTGCATTAATTCTTTGAGGAAATTCTGAACCCTAACCCTAACTTGCAAACCCATAGCTAGGGTTAGGGTTAGGATTCCTGCAAAACATAGATACTTTTTGATGGCATGGCTGTGATTTAGGGCAGCAATGATATGTAGGAAGAGTGTTGTTGCAATGATATCTGCAGAATTTTTTTCTTGCATCTTTAGCTGCACTGCATTGCTTAGAATGGGAATTTTGCCTTGAGTGCACTAAGGCAAAGGTTTGAAAAAAACTGAAAATACCTTTCAAAATCTTACCCCTGGCATTGAATGCACATGCATATTGTGAAATAAAGCCCAGATTCTTGGGGTTTTGCTGACTCTTACACCAGTTAAGCCTGAAAGCATGCTCATTGAGATCACCTTCCAAAACAACATTTCCAATATAGGAATACTTGTCCAAAAATAGAATTTTACTCTTGTTGGTACGTTCTCATTAGTGTGGTGGGCTTGCTTAACCATTTGTGACCAATATTTTGTTTCTGTGAAATATATTTTGCACTCAATTGAGTGCAAAGGGTTGCATTAATTCTTTGTGGAAATTCTGAACCCTAACCCTAATTTGCAAACCCATAGCTAGGGTTAGGGTTAGGATTCCTGCAAAACATAGATACTTTTTGATGGCATGGCTGTGTTTTAGGGCAGAAATGATATGTAGGAAGAGGGTTGTTTCAATGATATCTGCAGAATTTTTTTCTTGCATCTTTAGCTGCACTGCATTGCTTAGAATGGGAATTTTGCCTTGAGTGCACTACGGCAAAGGTTTGAAAAAAACTGAAAATACCTTTCAAAATCTTACCCCTGGCATTGAATGCACATGCATATTGTCAAATAAAGCCCAGATTCTTGGGGTTTTGCTGACTCTTACACCAGTTAAGCCTGAAAGCACGCTCATTGAGATCACCTTCCAAAACAACATTTCCAATATAGGAATACTTGTCCAAATATCGAATTTTACTCTTGTTGGTACGTTCTCATTAGTGTGGTGGGCTTGCTTAACCATTTGTGACCAATATTTTGTTTCAGTGAAGTATATTTTGCACTCAATTGAGTGCAAAGGGTTGCATTAATTCTTTGAGGAAATTCTGAACCCTAACCCTAACTTGCAAACCCATAGCTAGGGTTAGGGTTAGGATTCCTGCAAAACATAGATACTTTTTGATGGCATGGCTGTGTTTTAGGGCAGAAATGATATGTAGGAAGAGTGTTGTTTCAATGATATCTGCAGAATTATTTTCTTGCATCTTTAGCTGCACTGCATTGCTTAGAATGGGAATTTTGCCTTGAGTGCACTACGGCAAAGGTTTGAAAAAAACTTGAAATACCATTCAAAATCTTACCCCTGGCATTGAGTGCACATGCTTATTGTCAAATAAAGCCTAGATTCTTGGGGTTTTGCTGACTCTTACACCAGTTAAGCCTGAAAGCACGCTCATTGAGATCACCTTCCAAAACAACATTTCCAATATAGGAATACTTGTCCAAATATCGAATTTTACTCTTGTTGGTACGTTCTCATTAGTGTGGTGGGCTTGCTTAACCATTTGTGACCAATATTTTGTTTCAGTGAAGTATATTTTGCACTCAATTGAGTGCAAAGGGTTGCATTAATTCTTTGAGGAAATTCTGAACCCTAACCCTAACTTGCAAACCCATAGCTAGGGTTAGGGTTAGGATTCCTGCAAAACATAGATACTTTTTGATGGCATGGCTGTGTTTTAGGGCAGAAATGATATGTAGGAAGAGTGTTGTTTCAATGATATCTGCAGAATTTTTTTCTTGCATCTTTAGCTGCACTGCATTGCTTAGAATGGGAATTTTGCCTTGAGTGCACTAAGGCAAAGGTTTGAAAAACACTGAAAATACCTTTCAAAATCTTACCCCTGGCATTGAATGCACATGCATATTGTGAAATAAAGCCCAGATTCTTGGGGTTTTGCTGACTCTTACACCAGTTAAGCCTGAAAGCATGCTCATTGAGATCACCTTCCAAAACAACATTTCCAATATAGGAATACTTGTCCAAAAATAGAATTTTACTCTTGTTGGTACGTTCTCATTAGTGTGGTGGGCTTGCTTAACCATTTGTGACCAATATTTTGTTTCAGTGAAGTATATTTTGCACTCAATTGAGTGCAAAGGGTTGCATTAATTCTTTGAGGAAATTCTGAACCCTAACCCTAATTTGCAAACCCATAGCTAGGGTTAGGGTTAGGATTCCTGCAAAACATAGATACTTTTTGATGGCATGGCTGTGTTTTAGGGCAGAAATGATATGTAGGAAGAGTGTTGTTTCAATGATATCTGCAGAATTATTTTCTTGCATCTTTAGCTGCACTGCATTGCTTAGAATGGGAATTTTGCCTTGATTGCACTACGGCAAAGGTTTGAAAAAAACTTGAAATACCATTCAAAATCTTACCCCTGGCATTGAGTGCACATGCTTATTGTCAAATAAAGCCTAGATTCTTGGGGTTTTGCTGACTCTTACACCAGTTAAGCCTGAAAGCACGCTCATTGAGATCACCTTCCAAAACAACATTTCCAATATAGGAATACTTGTCCAAATATCGAATTTTACTCTTGTTGGTACGTTCTCATTAGTGTGGTGGGCTTGCTTAACCATTTGTGACCAATATTTTGTTTCAGTGAAGTATATTTTGCACTCAATTGAGTGCAAAGGGTTGCATTAATTCTTTGAGGAAATTCTGAACCCTAACCCTAACTTGCAAACCCATAGCTAGGGTTAGGGTTAGGATTCCTGCAAAACATAGATACTTTTTGATGGCACGGCTGTGTTTTAGGGCAGAAATGATATGTAGGAAGAGGGTTGTTTCAATGATATCTGCAGAATTTTTTTCTTGCATCTTTAGCTGCACTGCATTGCTTAGAATGGGAATTTTGCCTTGAGTGCACTAAGGCAAAGGTTTGAAAAACACTGAAAATACCTTTCAAAATCTTACCCCTGGCATTGAATGCACATGCATATTGTGAAATAAAGCCCAGATTCTTGGGGTTTTGCTGACTCTTACACCAGTTAAGCCTGAAAGCATGCTCATTGAGATCACCTTCCAAAACAACATTTCCAATATAGGAATACTTGTCCAAAAATAGAATTTTACTCTTGTTGGTACGTTCTCATTAGTGTGGTGGGCTTGCTTAACCATTTGTGACCAATATTTTGTTTCAGTGAAGTATATTTTGCACTCAATTGAGTGCAAAGGGTTGCATTAATTCTTTGAGGAAATTCTGAACCCTAACCCTAATTTGCAAACCCATAGCTAGGGTTAGGGTTAGGATTCCTGCAAAACATAGATACTTTTTGATGGCATGGCTGTGTTTTAGGGCAGAAATGATATGTAGGAAGAGTGTTGTTTCAATGATATCTGCAGAATTATTTTCTTGCATCTTTAGCTGCACTGCATTGCTTAGAATGGGAATTTTGCCTTGATTGCACTACGGCAAAGGTTTGAAAAAAACTTGAAATACCAATCAAAATCTTACCCCTGGCATTGAGTGCACATGCTTATTGTCAAATAAAGCCTAGATTCTTGGGGTTTTGCTGACTCTTACACCAGTTAAGCCTGAAAGCACGCTCATTGAGATCACCTTCCAAAACAACATTTCCAATATAGGAATACTTGTCCAAATATCGAATTTTACTCTTGTTGGTACGTTCTCATTAGTGTGGTGGGCTTGCTTAACCATTTGTGACCAATATTTTGTTTCAGTGAAGTATATTTTGCACTCAATTGAGTGCAAAGGGTTGCATTAATTCTTTGAGGAAATTCTGAACCCTAACCCTAACTTGCAAACCCATAGCTAGGGTTAGGGTTAGGATTCCTGCAAAACATAGATACTTTTTGATGGCATGGCTGTGTTTTAGGGCAGAAATGATATGTAGGAAGAGGGTTGTTTCAATGATATCTGCAGAATTTTTTTCTTGCATCTTTAGCTGCACTGCATTGCTTAGAATGGGAATTTTGCCTTGAGTGCACTACGGCAAAGGTTTGAAAAAAACTGAAAATACCTTTCAAAATCTTACCCCTGGCATTGAATGCACATGCATATTGTCAAATAAAGCCCAGATTCTTGGGGTTTTGCTGACTCTTACACCAGTTAAGCCTGAAAGCACGCTCATTGAGATCACCTTCCAAAACAACATTTCCAATATAGGAATACTTGTCCAAATATCGAATTTTACTCTTGTTGGTACGTTCTCATTAGTGTGGTGGGCTTGCTTAACCATTTGTGACCAATATTTTGTTTCAGTGAAGTATATTTTGCACTCAATTGAGTGCAAAGGGTTGCATTAATTCTTTGAGGAAATTCTGAACCCTAACCCTAACTTGCAAACCCATAGCTAGGGTTAGGGTTAGGATTCCTGCAAAACATAGATACTTTTTGATGGCATGGCTGTGTTTTAGGGCAGAAATGATATGTAGGAAGAGGGTTGTTTCAATGATATCTGCAGAATTTTTTTCTTGCATCTTTAGCTGCACTTCATTGCTTAGAATGGGAATTTTGCCTTGATTGCACTACGGCAAAGGTTTGAAAAAAACTTGAAATACCATTCAAAATCTTACCCCTGGCATTGAGTGCACATGCTTATTGTCAAATAAAGCCTAGATTCTTGGGGTTTTGCTGACTCTTACACCAGTTAAGCCTGAAAGCACGCTCATTGAGATCACCTTCCAAAACAACATTTCCAATATAGGAATACTTGTCCAAATATCGAATTTTACTCTTGTTGGTACGTTCTCATTAGTGTGGTGGGCTTGCTTAACCATTTGTGACCAATATTTTGTTTCAGTGAAGTATATTTTGCACTCAATTGAGTGCAAAGGGTTGCATTAATTCTTTGAGGAAATTCTGAACCCTAACCCTAACTTGCAAACCCATAGCTAGGGTTAGGGTTAGGATTCCTGCAAAACATAGATACTTTTTGATGGCATGGCTGTGTTTTAGGGCAGAAATGATATGTAGGAAGAGGGTTGTTTCAATGATATCTGCAGAATTTTTTTCTTGCATCTTTAGCTGCACTGCATTGCTTAGAATGGGAATTTTGCCTTGAGTGCACTACGGCAAAGGTTTGAAAAAAACTGAAAATACCTTTCAAAATCTTACCCCTGGCATTGAATGCACATGCATATTGTCAAATAAAGCCCAGATTCTTGGGGTTTTGCTGACTCTTACACCAGTTAAGCCTGAAAGCACGCTCATTGAGATCACCTTCCAAAACAACATTTCCAATATAGGAATACTTGTCCAAATATCGAATTTTACTCTTGTTGGTACGTTCTCATTAGTGTGGTGGGCTTGCTTAACCATTTGTGACCAATATTTTGTTTCAGTGAAGTATATTTTGCACTCAATTGAGTGCAAAGGGTTGCATTAATTCTTTGAGGAAATTCTGAACCCTAACCCTAACTTGCAAACCCATAGCTAGGGTTAGGGTTAGGATTCCTGCAAAACATAGATACTTTTTGATGGCATGGCTGTGTTTTAGGGCAGAAATGATATGTAGGAAGAGGGTTGTTTCAATGATATCTGCAGAATTTTTTTCTTGCATCTTTAGCTGCACTTCATTGCTTAGAATGGGAATTTTGCCTTGATTGCACTACGGCAAAGGTTTGAAAAAAACTTGAAATACCATTCAAAATCTTACCCCTGGCATTGAGTGCACATGCTTATTGTCAAATAAAGCCTAGATTCTTGGGGTTTTGCTGACTCTTACACCAGTTAAGCCTGAAAGCACGCTCATTGAGATCACCTTCCAAAACAACATTTCCAATATAGGAATACTTGTCCAAATATCGAATTTTACTCTTGTTGGTACGTTCTCATTAGTGTGGTGGGCTTGCTTAACCATTTGTGACCAATATTTTGTTTCAGTGAAGTATATTTTGCACTCAATTGAGTGCAAAGGGTTGCATTAATTCTTTGAGGAAATTCTGAACCCTAACCCTAACTTGCAAACCCATAGCTAGGGTTAGGGTTAGGATTCCTGCAAAACATAGATACTTTTTGATGGCATGGCTGTGTTTTAGGGCAGAAATGATATGTAGGAAGAGTGTTGTTTCAATGATATCTGCAGAATTTTTTTCTTGCATCTTTAGCTGCACTGCATTGCTTAGAATGGGAATTTTGCCTTGAGTGCACTAAGGCAAAGGTTTGAAAAAAACTGAAAATACCTTTCAAAATCTTACCCCTGGCATTGAATGCACATGCATATTGTGAAATAAACCCAGATTCTTGGGGTTTTGCTGACTCTTACACCAGTTAAGCCTGAAAGCATGCTCATTGAGATCACCTTCCAAAACAACATTTCCAATATAGGAATACTTGTCCAAAAATAGAATTTTACTCTTGTTGGTACGTTCTCATTAGTGTGGTGGGCTTGCTTAACCATTTGTGACCAATATTTTCTTTCAGTGAAGTATATTTTGCACTCAATTGAGTGCAAAGGGTTGCATTAATTCTTTGAGGAAATTCTGAACCCTAACCCTAATTTGCAAACCCATAGCTAGGGTTAGGGTTAGGATTCCTGCAAAACATAGATAATTTTTGATGGCATGGCTGTGTTTTAGGGCAGAAATGATATGTAGGAAGAGGGTTGTTTCAATGATATCTGCAGAATTTTTTTCTTGCATCTTTAGCTGCACTGCATTGCTTAGAATGGGAATTTTCCCTTGATTGCACTACGGCAAAGGTTTGAAAAAAACTTGAAATACCATTCAAAATCTTACCCCTGGCATTGAGTGCACATGCTTATTGTCAAATAAAGCCCAGATTCTTGGGGTTTTGCTGACTCTTACACCAGTTAAGCCTGAAAGCACGCTCATTGAGATCACCTTCCAAAACAACATTTCCAATATAGGAATACTTGTCCAAATATCGAATTTTACTCTTGTTGGTACGTTCTCATTAGTGTGGTGGGCTTGCTTAACCATTTGTGACCAATATTTTGTTTCAGTGAAGTATATTTTGCACTCAATTGAGTGCAAAGGGTTGCATTAATTCTTTGAGGAAATTCTGAACCCTAACCCTAACTTGCAAACCCATAGCTAGGGTTAGGGTTAGGATTCCTGCAAAACATAGATACTTTTTGATGGCATGGCTGTGTTTTAGGGCAGAAATGATATGTAGGAAGAGTGTTGTTTCAATGATATCTGCAGAATTTTTTTCTTGCATCTTTAGCTGCACTGCATTGCTTAGAATGGGAATTTTGCCTTGAGTGCACTAAGGCAAAGGTTTGAAAAAAACTGAAAATACCTTTCAAAATCTTACCCCTGGCATTGAGTGCACATGCTTATTGTCAAATAAAGCCTAGATTCTTGGGGTTTTGCTGACTCTTACACCAGTTAAGCCTGAAAGCACGCTCATTGAGATCACCTTCCAAAACAACATTTCCAATATAGGAATACTTGTCCAAATATCGAATTTTACTCTTGTTGGTACGTTCTCATTAGTGTGGTGGGCTTGCTTAACCATTTGTGACCAATATTTTGTTTCAGTGAAGTATATTTTGCACTCAATTGAGTGCAAAGGGTTGCATTAATTCTTTGAGGAAATTCTGAACCCTAACCCTAACTTGCAAACCCATAGCTAGGGTTAGGGTTAGGATTCCTGCAAAACATAGATACTTTTTGATGGCATGGCTGTGTTTTAGGGCAGAAATGATATGTAGGAAGAGTGTTGTTTCAATGATATCTGCAGAATTTTTTTCTTGCATCTTTAGCTGCACTGCATTGCTTAGAATGGGAATTTTGCCTTGAGTGCACTAAGGCAAAGGTTTGAAAAAAACTGAAAATACCTTTCAAAATCTTACCCCTGGCATTGAATGCACATGAATATTGTGAAATAAAGCCCAGATTCTTGGGGTTTTGCTGACTCTTACACCAGTTAAGCCTGAAAGCATGCTCATTGAGATCACCTTCCAAAACAACATTTCCAATATAGGAATACTTGTCCAAAAATAGAATTTTACTCTTGTTGGTACGTTCTCATTAGTGTGGTGGGCTTGCTTAACCATTTGTGACCAATATTTTGTTTCAGTGAAGTATATTTTGCACTCAATTGAGTGCAAAGGGTTGCATTAATTCTTTGAGGAAATTCTGAACCCTAACCCTAATTTGCAAACCCATAGCTAGGGTTAGGGTTAGGATTCCTGCAAAACATAGATACTTTTTGATGGCATGGCTGTGTTTTAGGGCAGAAATGATATGTAGGAAGAGTGTTGTTTCAATGATATCTGCAGAATTATTTTCTTGCATCTTTAGCTGCACTGCATTGCTTAGAATGGGAATTTTGCCTTGATTGCACTACGGCAAAGGTTTGAAAAAAACTTGAAATACCATTCAAAATCTTACCCCTGGCATTGAGTGCACATGCTTATTGTCAAATAAAGCCTAGATTCTTGGGGTTTTGCTGACTCTTACACCAGTTAAGCCTGAAAGCACGCTCATTGAGATCACCTTCCAAAACAACATTTCCAATATAGGAATACTTGTCCAAATATCGAATTTTACTCTTGTTGGTACGTTCTCATTAGTGTGGTGGGCTTGCTTAACCATTTGTGACCAATATTTTGTTTCAGTGAAGTATATTTTGCACTCAATTGAGTGCAAAGGGTTGCATTAATTCTTTGAGGAAATTCTGAACCCTAACCCTAACTTGCAAACCCATAGCTAGGGTTAGGGTTAGGATTCCTGCAAAACATAGATACTTTTTGATGGCATGGCTGTGTTTTAGGGCAGAAATGATATGTAGGAAGAGGGTTGTTTCAATGATATCTGCAGAATTTTTTTCTTGCATCTTTAGCTGCACTGCATTGCTTAGAATGGGAATTTAGCCTTGAGTGCACTACGGCAAAGGTTTGAAAAAAACTGAAAATACCTTTCAAAATCTTACCCCTGGCATTGAATGCACATGCATATTGTCAAATAAAGCCCAGATTCTTGGGGTTTTGCTGACTCTTACACCAGTTAAGCCTGAAAGCACGCTCATTGAGATCACCTTCCAAAACAACATTTCCAATATAGGAATACTTGTCCAAATATCGAATTTTACTCTTGTTGGTACGTTCTCATTAGTGTGGTGGGCTTGCTTAACCATTTGTGACCAATATTTTGTTTCAGTGAAGTATATTTTGCACTCAATTGAGTGCAAAGGGTTGCATTAATTCTTTGAGGAAATTCTGAACCCTAACCCTAACTTGCAAACCCATAGCTAGGGTTAGGGTTAGGATTCCTGCAAAACATAGATACTTTTTGATGGCATGGCTGTGTTTTAGGGCAGAAATGATATGTAGGAAGAGGGTTGTTTCAATGATATCTGCAGAATTTTTTTCTTGCATCTTTAGCTGCACTTCATTGCTTAGAATGGGAATTTTGCCTTGATTGCACTACGGCAAAGGTTTGAAAAAAACTTGAAATACCATTCAAAATCTTACCCCTGGCATTGAGTGCACATGCTTATTGTCAAATAAAGCCTAGATTCTTGGGGTTTTGCTGACTCTTACACCAGTTAAGCCTGAAAGCACGCTCATTGAGATCACCTTCCAAAACAACATTTCCAATATAGGAATACTTGTCCAAATATCGAATTTTACTCTTGTTGGTACGTTCTCATTAGTGTGGTGGGCTTGCTTAACCATTTGTGACCAATATTTTGTTTCAGTGAAGTATATTTTGCACTCAATTGAGTGCAAAGGGTTGCATTAATTCTTTGAGGAAATTCTGAACCCTAACCCTAACTTGGAAACCCATAGCTAGGGTTAGGGTTAGGATTCCTGCAAAACATAGATACTTTTTGATGGCATGGCTGTGTTTTAGGGCAGAAATGATATGTAGGAAGAGTGTTGTTTCAATGATATCTGCAGAATTTTTTTCTTGCATCTTTAGCTGCACTGCATTGCTTAGAATGGGAATTTTGCCTTGAGTGCACTAAGGCAAAGGTTTGAAAAAAACTGAAAATACCTTTCAAAATCTTACCCCTGGCATTGAATGCACATGCATATTGTGAAATAAAGCCCAGATTCTTGGGGTTTTGCTGACTCTTACACCAGTTAAGCCTGAAAGCATGCTCATTGAGATCACCTTCCAAAACAACATTTCCAATATAGGAATACTTGTCCAAAAATAGAATTTTACTCTTGTTGGTACGTTCTCATTAGTGTGGTGGGCTTGCTTAACCATTTGTGACCAATATTTTCTTTCAGTGAAGTATATTTTGCACTCAATTGAGTGCAAAGGGTTGCATTAATTCTTTGAGGAAATTCTGAACCCTAACCCTAATTTGCAAACCCATAGCTAGGGTTAGGGTTAGGATTCCTGCAAAACATAGATAATTTTTGATGGCATGGCTGTGTTTTAGGGCAGAAATGATATGTAGGAAGAGGGTTGTTTCAATGATATCTGCAGAATTTTTTTCTTGCATCTTTAGCTGCACTGCATTGCTTAGAATGGGAATTTTCCCTTGATTGCACTACGGCAAAGGTTTGAAAAAAACTTGAAATACCATTCAAAATCTTACCCCTGGCATTGAGTGCACATGCTTATTGTCAAATAAAGCCCAGATTCTTGGGGTTTTGCTGACTCTTACACCAGTTAAGCCTGAAAGCACGCTCATTGAGATCACCTTCCAAAACAACATTTCCAATATAGGAATACTTGTCCAAATATCGAATTTTACTCTTGTTGGTACGTTCTCATTAGTGTGGTGGGCTTGCTTAACCATTTGTGACCAATATTTTGTTTCAGTGAAGTATATTTTGCACTCAATTGAGTGCAAAGGGTTGCATTAATTCTTTGAGGAAATTCTGAACCCTAACCCTAACTTGCAAACCCATAGCTAGGGTTAGGGTTAGGATTCCTGCAAAACATAGATACTTTTTGATGGCATGGCTGTGTTTTAGGGCAGAAATGATATGTAGGAAGAGTGTTGTTTCAATGATATCTGCAGAATTTTTTTCTTGCATCTTTAGCTGCACTGCATTGCTTAGAATGGGAATTTTGCCTTGAGTGCACTAAGGCAAAGGTTTGAAAAAAACTGAAAATACCTTTCAAAATCTTACCCCTGGCATTGAGTGCACATGCATATTGTCAAATAAAGCCCAGATTCTTGGGGTTTTGCTGACTCTTATACCAGTTAAGCCTGAAAGCACGCTCATTGAGATCACCCTCCAAAACAACATTTCCAATATAGGAATACTTGTCCAAATATCGAATTTTACTCTTGTTGGTACGTTCTCATTAGTGTGGTGGGCTTGCTTAACCATTTGTGACCAATATTTTGTTTCAGTGAAGTATATTTTGCACTCAATTGAGTGCAAAGGGTTGCATTAATTCTTTGAGGAAATTCTGAACCCTAACCCTAACTTGCAAACCCATAGCTAGGGTTAGGGTTAGGATTCCTGCAAAACATAGATACTTTTTGATGGCATGGCTGTGTTTTAGGGCAGAAATGATATGTAGGAAGAGTGTTGTTTCAATGATATCTGCAGAATTTTTTTCTTGCATCTTTAGCTGCACTGCATTGCTTAGAATGGGAATTTTGCATTGAGTGCAATACGGCAAAGGTTTGAAAAAAACTGAAAATACCTTTCAAAATCTTACCCCTGGCATTGAGTGCACATGTATATTGTTAAATAAAGCCCAGATTCTTGGGGTTTTGCTGACTCTTACACCAGTTAAGCCTAAAAGCAAGCTCATTGAGATCACCTTCCAAAACAACATTTCCAATATAGGAATACTTGTCCAAATATCGAATTTTACTCTTGTTGGTACGTTCTCATTAGTGTGGTGGGCTTGCTTAACCATTTGTGACCAATATTTTGTTTCAGTGAAGTATATTTTGCACTCAATTGAATGCAAAGGGTTGCATTAATTCTTTGAGGAAATTCTGAACCCTAACCCTAACTTGCAAACCCATAGCTAGTGTTAGGGTTAGGATTCCTGCAAAACATAGATACTTTTTGATGGCATGGCTGTGTTTTAGGGCAGAAATGATATGTTGGAAGAGTGTTGTTTCAATGATATCTGCAGAATTTTTGTCTTGCATCTTTAGCTGCACTGCATTGCTTAGAATGGGAATTTAGCCTTGAGTGCACTACGGCAAAGGTTTGAAAAAAACTGAAAATACCTTTCAAAATCTTACCCCTGGCATTGAGTGCACATGCATATTGTCAAATAAAGCCCAGATTCTTGGGGTTTTGCTGACTCTTACACCAGTTAAGCCTGAAAGCACGCTCATTGAGATCACCTTCCAAAACAACATTTCCAATATAGGAATACTTGTCCAAATATCGAATTTTACTCTTGTTGGTACGTTCTCATTAGTGTGGTGGGCTTGCTTAACCATTTGTGACCAATATTTTGTTTCAGTGAAGTATATTTTGCACTCAATTGAGTGCAAAGGGTTGCATTAATTCTTTGAGGAAATTCTGAACCCTAACCCTAACTTGCAAACCCATAGCTAGGGTTAGGGTTAGGATTCCTGCAAAACATAGATACTTTTTGATGGCATGGCTGTGTTTTAGGGCAGAAATGATATGTAGGAAGAGTGTTGTTTCAATGATATCTGCAGAATTTTTTTCTTGCATCTTTAGCTGCACTGCATTGCTTAGAATGGGAATTTTGCCTTGAGTGCACTAAGGCAAAGGTTTGAAAAAAACTGAAAATACCTTTCAAAATCTTACCCCTGGCATTGAATGGACATGCATATTGTGAAATAAAGCCCAGATTCTTGGGGTTTTGCTGACTCTTACACCAGTTAAGCCTGAAAGCATGCTCATTGAGATCACCTTCCAAAACAACATTTCCAATATAGGAATACTTGTCCAAAAATAGAATTTTACTCTTGTTGGTACGTTCTCATTAGTGTGGTGGGCTTGCTTAACCATTTGTGACCAATATTTTGTTTCTGTGAAATATATTTTGCACTCAATTGAGTGCAAAGGGTTGCATTAATTCTTTGAGGAAATTCTGAACCCTAACCCTAATTTGCAAACCCATAGCTAGGGTTAGGGTTAGGATTCCTGCAAAACATAGATACTTTTTGATGGCATGGCTGTGTTTTAGGGCAGAAATGATATGTAGGAAGAGGGTTGTTTCAATGATATCTGCAGAATTTTTTTCTTGCATCTTTAGCTGCACTGCATTGCTTAGAATGGGAATTTAGCCTTGAGTGCACTACGGCAAAGGTTTGAAAAAAACTGAAAATACCTTTCAAAATCTTACCCCTGGCATTGAGTGCACATGCATATTGTCAAATAAAGCCCAGATTCTTGGGGTTTTGCTGACTCTTACACCAGTTAAGCCTGAAAGCACGCTCATTGAGATCACCTTCCAAAACAACATTTCCAATATAGGAATACTTGTCCAAATATCGAATTTTACTCTTGTTGGTACGTTCTCATTAGTGTGGTGGGCTTGCTTAACCATTTGTGACCAATATTTTGTTTCAGTGAAGTATATTTTGCACTCAATTGAGTGCAAAGGGTTGCATTAATTCTTTGAGGAAATTCTGAACCCTAACCCTAACTTGCAAACCCATAGCTAGGGTTAGGGTTAGGATTCCTGCAAAACATAGATACTTTTTGATGGCATGGCTGTGTTTTAGGGCAGAAATGATATGTAGGAAGAGTGTTGTTTCAATGATATCTGCAGAATTTTTTTCTTGCATCTTTAGCTGCACTGCATTGCTTAGAATGGGAATTTTGCCTTGAGTGCACTAAGGCAAAGGTTTGAAAAAAACTGAAAATACCTTTCAAAATCTTACCCCTGGCATTGAATGGACATGCATATTGTGAAATAAAGCCCAGATTCTTGGGGTTTTGCTGACTCTTACACCAGTTAAGCCTGAAAGCATGCTCATTGAGATCACCTTCCAAAACAACATTTCCAATATTGGAATACTTGTCCAAAAATAGAATTTTACTCTTGTTGGTACGTTCTCATTAGTGTGGTGGGCTTGCTTAACCATTTGTGACCAATATTTTGTTTCTGTGAAATATATTTTGCACTCAATTGAGTGCAAAGGGTTGCATTAATTCTTTGAGGAAATTCTGAACCCTAACCCTAATTTGCAAACCCATAGCTAGGGTTAGGGTTAGGATTCCTGCAAAACATAGATACTTTTTGATGGCATGGCTGTGTTTTAGGGCAGAAATGATATGTAGGAAGAGGGTTGTTTCAATGATATCTGCAGAATTTTTTTCTTGCATCTTTAGCTGCACTGCATTGCTTAGAATGGGAATTTAGCCTTGAGTGCACTACGGCAAAGGTTTGAAAAAAACTGAAAATACCTTTCAAAATCTTACCCCTGGCATTGAGTGCACATGCATATTGTCAAATAAAGCCCAGATTCTTGGGGTTTTGCTGACTCTTACACCAGTTAAGCCTGAAAGCACGCTCATTGAGATCACCTTCCAAAACAACATTTCCAATATAGGAATACTTGTCCAAATATCGAATTTTACTCTTGTTGGTACGTTCTCATTAGTGTGGTGGGCTTGCTTAAACATTTGTGACCAATATGTTGTTTCAGTGAAGTATATTTTGCACTCAATTGAGTGCAAAGGGTTGCATTAATTTTTTGAGGAAATTCTGAACCCTAACCCTAACTTGCAAACTCATACTGTAGCTAGGGTTAGGGTTAGGATTCCTGCAAAACATAGATACTTTTTGATGGCATGGCTGTGTTTTAGGGCAGAAATGATATGTAGGAAAAGTATTGTTTCAATGATATCTGCAGAATTTTTTTCTTGCATCTTTAGCTGCACGGCATTGCTTAGAATGGGAATTTTGCCTTGAGTGCACTAAGGCAAAGGTTTGAAAAAAACTGAAAATACCTTTCAAAATCTTACCCCTGGCATTGAATGCACATGCATATTGTCAAATAAAGCCCAGATTCTTGGGGTTTTGCTGACTCTTACACCAGTTAAGCCTGAAAGTACACTCATTGAGATCACCTTCCAAAACAACATTTCCAATATAGGAATACTTGTCCAAATATCGAATTTTACTCTTGTTGGTACGTTCTCATTAGTGTGGTGGGCTTGCTTAACCATTTGTGACCAATATTTTGTTTCAGTGAAGTATATTTTGCACTCAATTGAGTGCAAAGGGTTGCATTAATTCTTTGAGGAAATTCTGAACCCTAACCCTAACTTGGAAACCCATAGCTAGGGTTAGGGTTAGGATTCCTGCAAAACATAGATACTTTTTGATGGCATGGCTGTGTTTTAGGGCAGAAATGATATGTAGGAAAAGTATTGTTTCAATGATATCTGCAGAATTTTTTTCTTGCATCTTTAGCTGCACGGCATTGCTTAGAATGGGAATTTTGCCTTGAGTGCACTAAGGCAATGGTTTGAAAAAAACTGAAAATACCTTTCAAAATCTTACCCCTGGCATTGAATGCACATGCATATTGTCAAATAAAGCCCAGATTCTTGGGGTTTTGCTGACTCTTACACCAGTTAAGCCTGAAAGTACACTCATTGAGATCACCTTCCAAAACAACATTTCCAATATAGGAATACTTGTCCAAATATCGAATTTTACTCTTGTTGGTACGTTCTCATTAGTGTGGTGGGCTTGCTTAACCATTTGTGACCAATATTTTGTTTCAGTGAAGTATATTTTGCACTCAATTGAGTGCAAAGGGTTGCATTAATTCTTTGAGGAAATTCTGAACCCTAACCCTAACTTGGAAACCCATAGCTAGGGTTAGGGTTAGGATTCCTGCAAAACATAGATACTTTTTGATGGCATGGCTGTGGTTTAGGGCAGAAATGATATGTAGGAAAAATGTTGTTTCAATGATATCTGCAGAATTTTTTTCTTGCATTTTTAGCTGCACTGCATTGCTTAGAATGGGAATTTTGCCTTGAGTGCACTAAGGCAAAGGTTTGAAAAACACTGAAAATACCTTTCAAAATCTTACCCCTGGCATTGAATGCACATGCATATTGTGAAATAAAGCCCAGATTCTTGGGGTTTTGCTGACTCTTACACCAGTTAAGCCTGAAAGCATGCTCATTGAGATCACCTTCCAAAACAACATTTCCAATATACAGTAGGAATACTTGTCCAAATATCGAATTTTACTCTTGTTGGTACGTTCTCATTAGTGTGGTGGGCTTGCTTAACCATTTGTGACCAATATTTTGTTTCAGTGAAATATATTTTGCACTCAATTGAGTGCAAAGGGTTGCATTAATTCTTTGAGGAAATTCTGAACCCTAACCCTAACTTGCAAACCCATAGCTAGGGTTAGGGTTAGGATTCCTGCAAAACATAGATACTTTTTGATGGCATGGCTGTGTTTTAGGGCAGAAATGATATGTAGGAAGAGTGTTGTTTCAATGATATCTGCAGAATTTTTTTCTTGCATCTTTAGCTGCACTGCATTGCTTAGAATGGGAATTTTGCCTTGAGTGCACTAACGCAAAGGTTTGAAAAAAACTGAAAATACCTTTCAAAATCTTACCCCTGGCATTGAATGCACATGCATATTGTCAAATAAAGCCCAGATTCTTGGGGTTTTGCTGACTCTTACACCAGTTAAGCCTGAAAGCACGCTCATTGAGATCACCTTCCAAAACAACATTTCCAATATAGGAATACTTGTCCAAATATCGAATTTTACTCTTGTTGGTACGTTCTCATTAGTGTGGTGGGCTTGCTTAACCATTTGTGACCAATATTTTGTTTCAGTGAAATATATTTTGCACTCAATTGAGTGCAAAGGGTTGCATTAATTCTTTGAGGTAATTCTGAACCCTAACCCTAACTTGCAAACCCGTAGCTAGGGTTAGGGTTAGGATTCCTGCAAAACATAGATACTTTTTGATGGCATAGCTGTGTTTTAGGGCAGAAATGATATGTAGGAAGAGTGTTGTTTCAATGATATCTGCAGAATTTTTTTCTTGCATCTTTAGCTGCACTGCATTGCTTAGAATGGGAATTTTGCCTTGATTGCACTACGGCAAAGGTTTGAAAAAAACTGGAAATACCATTCAAAATCTTACCCCTGGCATTGAGTGCACATGCTTATTGTCAAATAAAGCCCAGATTCTTGGGGTTTTGCTGACTCTTACACCAGTTAAGCCTGAAAGCACGCTCATTGAGATCACCTTCCAAAACAACATTTCCAATATAGGAATACTTGTCCAAATATCGAATTTTACTCTTGTTGGTACATTCTCATTAGTGTGGTGGGCTTGCTTAACCATTTGTGACCAATATTTTGTTTCAGTGAAGTATATTTTGCACTCAATTGAGTGCAAAGGGTTGCATTAATTCTTTGAGGAATTTCTGAACCCTAACCCTAACTTGCAAACCCATAGCTAGGGTTAGGGTTAGGATTCCTGCAAAACATAGATACTTTTTGATGGCATGGCTGTGTTTTAGGGCAGAAATGATATGTAGGAAGAGTGTTGTTTCAATGATATCTGCAGAATTTTTTTCTTGCATCTTTAGCTGCACTGCATTGCTTAGAATGGGAATTTTGCCTTGAGTGCACTACGGCAAAGGTTTGAAAAAAACTGAAAATACCTTTCAAAATCTTACCCCTGGCATTGAGTGCACATGCATATTGTCAAATAAAGCCCAGATTCTTGGGGTTTTGCTGACTCTTACACCAGTTAAGCCTGAAAGCACGCTCATTGAGATCACCTTCCAAAACAACATTTCCAATATAGGAATACTTGTCCAAATATCGAATTTTACTCTTGTTGGTACGTTCTCATTAGTGTGGTGGGCTTGCTTAACCATTTGTGACCAATATTTTGTTTCAGTGAAGTATATTTTGCACTCAATTGAGTGCAAAGGGTTGCATTAATTCTTTGAGGAAATTCTGAACCCTAACCCTAACTTGCAAACCCATAGCTAGGGTTAGGGTTAGGATTCCTGCAAAACATAGATACTTTTTGATGGCATGGCTATGTTTTAGGGCAGAAATGATATGTAGGAAGAGTGTTGTTTCAATGATATCTGCAGAATTTTTTTCTTGCATCTTTAGCTGCACTGCATTGCTTAGAATGGGAATTTTGCCTTGAGTGCACTAAGGCAAAGGTTTGAAAAAAACTGAAAATACCTTTCAAAATCTTACCCCTGGCGTTGAATGCACATGCATATTGTGAAATAAAGCCCAGATTCTTGGGGTTTTGCTGACTCTTACACCAGTTAAGCCTGAAAGCATGCTCATTGAGATCACCTTCCAAAACAACATTTCCAATATAGGAATACTTGACCAAAAATAGAATTTTACTCTTGTTGGTACGTTCTCATTAGTGTGGTGGGCTTGCTTAACCATTTGTGACCAATATTTTGTTTCTGTGAAATATATTTTGCACTCAATTGAGTGCAAAGGGTTGCATTAATTCTTTGTGGAAATTCTGAACCCTAACCCTAATTTGCAAACCCATAGCTAGGGTTAGGGTTAGGATTCCTGCAAAACATAGATACTTTTTGATGGCATGGCTGTGTTTTAGGGCAGAAATGATATGTAGGAAGAGTGTTGTTTCAATGATATCTGCAGAATTTTTTTCTTGCATCTTTAGCTGCACTGCATTGCTTAGAATGGGAATTTTGCCTTGAGTGCACTACGGCAAAGGTTTGAAAAAAACTGAAAATACCTTTCAAAATCTTACCCCTGGCATTGAATGCACATGCATATTGTCAAATAAAGCCCAGATTCTTGGGGTTTTGCTGACTCTTACACCAGTTAAGCCTGAAAGCACGCTCATTGAGATCACCTTCCAAAACAACATTTCCAATATAGGAATACTTGTCCAAATATCGAATTTTACTCTTGTTGGTACGTTCTCATTAGTGTGGTGGGCTTGCTTAACCATTTGTGACCAATATTTTGTTTCAGTGAAGTATATTTTGCACTCAATTGAGTGCAAAGGGTTGCATTAATTCTTTGAGGAAATTCTGAACCCTAACCCTAACTTGCAAACCTATAGCTAGGGTTAGGGTTAGGATTCCTGCAAAACATAGATACTTTTTGATGGCATGGCTGTGTTTTAGGGCAGAAATGATATGTAGGAAGAGTGTTGTTTCAATGATATCTGCAGAATTTTTTTCTTGCATCTTTAGCTGCACTGCATTGCTTAGAATGGGAATTTTGCCTTGAGTGCACTAAGGCAAAGGTTTGAAAAAAACTGAAAATACCTTTCAAAATCTTACCCCTGGCATTGAGTGCACATGCATATTGTCAAATAAAGCCCAGATTCTTGGGGTTTTGCTGACTCTTACACGAGTTAAGCCTGAAAGCATGCTCATTGAGATCACCTTCCAAAACAACATTTCCAATATAGGAATACTTGTCCAAAAATTAAATTTTACTCTTGTTGGTACGTTCTCATTAGTGTGGTGGGCTTGCTTAACCATTTGTGACCAATATTTTGTTTCTGTGAAATATATTTTGCACTCAATTGAGTGCAAAGGGTTGCATTAATTCTTTGAGGAAATTCTGAACCCTAACCCTAATTTGCAAACCCATAGCTAGGGTTAGGGTTAGGATTCCTGCAAAACATAGATACTTTTTGATGGCATGGCTGTGTTTTAGGGCAGAAATGATATGTAGGAAGAGTGTTGTTTCAATGATATCTGCAGAATTTTTTTCTTGCATCTTTAGCTGCACTGCATTGCTTAGAATGGGAATTTTGCCTTGAGTGCACTAAGGCAAAGGTTTGAAAAAAACTGAAAATACCTTTCAAAATCTTACCCCTGGCATTGAATGCACATGCATATTGTGAAATAAAGCCCAGATTCTTGGGGTTTTGCTGACTCTTACACCAGTTAAGCCTGAAAGCATGCTCATTGAGATCACCTTCCAAAACAACATTTCCAATATAGGAATACTTGTCCAAAAATAGAATTTTACTCTTGTTGGTACGTTCTCATTAGTGTGGTGGGCTTGCTTAACCATTTGTGACCAATATTTTGTTTCAGTGAAGTATATTTTGCACTCAATTGAGTGCAAAGGGTTGCATTAATTCTTTGAGGAAATTCTGAACCCTAACCCTAATTTGCAAACCCATAGCTAGGGTTAGGGTTAGGATTCCTGCAAAACATAGATACTTTTTGATGGCATGGCTGTGTTTTAGGGCAGAAATGATATGTAGGAAGAGGGTTGTTTCAATGATATCTGCAGAATTTTTTTCTTGCATCTTTAGCTGCACTGCATTGCTTAGAATGGGAATTTTGCCTTGATTGCACTACGGCAAAGGTTTGAAAAAAACTGGAAATACCATTCAAAATCTTACCCCTGGCATTGAGTGCACATGCTTATTGTCAAATAAAGCCCAGATTCTTGGGGTTTTGCTGACTCTTACACCAGTTAAGCCTGAAAGCACGCTCATTGAGATCACCTTCCAAAACAACATTTCCAATATAGGAATACTTGTCCAAATATCGAATTTTACTCTTGTTGGTACATTCTCATTAGTGTGGTGGGCTTGCTTAACCATTTGTGACCAATATTTTGTTTCAGTGAAGTATATTTTGCACTCAATTGAGTGCAAAGGGTTGCATTAATTCTTTGAGGAAATTCTGAACCCTAACCCTAACTTGCAAACCCATAGCTAGGGTTAGGGTTAGGATTCCTGCAAAACATAGATACTTTTTGATGGCATGGCTGTGTTTTAGGGCAGAAATGATATGTAGGAAGAGTGTTGTTTCAATGATATCTGCAGAATTTTTTTCTTGCATCTTTAGCTGCACTGCATTGCTTAGAATGGGAATTTTGCCTTGAGTGCACTACGGCAAAGGTTTGAAAAAAACTGAAAATACCTTTCAAAATCTTACCCCTGGCATTGAGTGCACATGCATATTGTCAAATAAAGCCCAGATTCTTGGGGTTTTGCTGACTCTTACACCAGTTAAGCCTGAAAGCACGCTCATTGAGATCACCTTCCAAAACAACATTTCCAATATAGGAATACTTGTCCAAATATCGAATTTTACTCTTGTTGGTACGTTCTCATTAGTGTGGTGGGCTTGCTTAACCATTTGTGACCAATATTTTGTTTCAGTGAAGTATATTTTGCACTCAATTGAGTGCAAAGGGTTGCATTAATTCTTTGAGGAAATTCTGAACCCTAACCCTAACTTGCAAACCCATAGCTAGGGTTAGGGTTAGGAGTCCTGCAAAACATAGATACTTTTTGATGGCATGGCTATGTTTTAGGGCAGAAATGATATGTAGGAAGAGTGTTGTTTCAATGATATCTGCAGAATTTTTTTCTTGCATCTTTAGCTGCACTGCATTGCTTAGAATGGGAATTTTGCCTTGAGTGCACTACGGCAAAGGTTTGAAAAAAACTGAAAATACCTTTCAAAATCTTACCCCTGGCATTGAGTGCACATGCATATTGTGAAATAAAGCCCAGATTCTTGGGGTTTTGCTGACTCTTACACCAGTTAAGCCTGAAAGCATGCTCATTGAGATCACCTTCCAAAACAACATTTCCAATATAGGAATACTTGACCAAAAATAGAATTTTACTCTTGTTGGTACGTTCTCATTAGTGTGGTGGGCTTGCTTAACCATTTGTGACCAATATTTTGTTTCTGTGAAATATATTTTGCACTCAATTGAGTGCAAAGGGTTGCATTAATTCTTTGTGGAAATTCTGAACCCTAACCCTAATTTGCAAACCCATAGCTAGGGTTAGGGTTAGGATTCCTGCAAAACATAGATACTTTTTGATGGCATGGCTGTGTTTTAGGGCAGAAATGATATGTAGGAAGAGTGTTGTTTCAATGATATCTGCAGAATTTTTTTCTTGCATCTTTAGCTGCACTGCATTGCTTAGAATGGGAATTTTGCCTTGAGTGCACTACGGCAAAGGTTTGAAAAAAACTGAAAATACCTTTCAAAATCTTACCCCTGGCATTGAATGCACATGCATATTGTCAAATAAAGCCCAGATTCTTGGGGTTTTGCTGACTCTTACACCAGTTAAGCCTGAAAGCACGCTCATTGAGATCACCTTCCAAAACAACATTTCCAATATAGGAATACTTGTCCAAATATCGAATTTTACTCTTGTTGGTACGTTCTCATTAGTGTGGTGGGCTTGCTTAACCATTTGTGACCAATATTTTGTTTCAGTGAAGTATATTTTGCACTCAATTGAGTGCAAAGGGTTGCATTAATTCTTTGAGGAAATTCTGAACCCTTACCCTAACTTGCAAACCCATAGCTAGGGTTAGGGTTAGGACTCCTGCAAAACATAGATACTTTTTGATGGCATGGCTGTGTTTTAGGGCAGAAATGATATGTAGGAAGAGTGTTGTTTCAATGATATCTGCAGAATTTTTTTCTTGCATCTTTAGCTGCACTGCATTGCTTAGAATGGGAATTTTGCATTGAGTGCACTAAGGCAAAGGTTTGAAAAAAACTGAAAATACCTTTCAAAATCTTACCCCTGGCATTGAGTGCACATGCATATTGTCAAATAAAGCCCAGATTCTTGGGGTTTTGCTGACTCTTACACGAGTTAAGCCTGAAAGCATGCTCATTGAGATCACCTTCCAAAACAACATTTCCAATATAGGAATACTTGTCCAAAAATTAAATTTTACTCTTGTTGGTACGTTCTCATTAGTGTGGTGGGCTTGCTTAACCATTTGTGACCAATATTTTGTTTCTGTGAAATATATTTTGCACTCAATTGAGTGCAAAGGGTTGCAATAATTCTTTGAGGAAATTCTGAATCCTAACCCTAATTTGCAAACCCATAGCTAGGGTTAGGGTTAGGATTCCTGCAAAACATAGATACTTTTTGATGGCATGGCTGTGTTTTAGGGCAGAAATGATATGTAGGAAGAGGGTTGTTTCAATGATATCTGCAGAATTTTTTTCTTGCATCTTTAGCTGCACTTCATTGCTTAGAATGGGAATTTTGCCTTGATTGCACTACGGCAAAGGTTTGAAAAAAACTTGAAATACCATTCAAAATCTTACCCCTGGCATTGAGTGCACATGCTTATTGTCAAATAAAGCCTAGATTCTTGGGGTTTTGCTGACTCTTACACCAGTTAAGCCTGAAAGCACGCTCATTGAGATCACCTTCCAAAACAACATTTCCAATATAGGAATACTTGTCCAAATATCGAATTTTACTCTTGTTGGTACGTTCTCATTAGTGTGGTGGGCTTGCTTAACCATTTGTGACCAATATTTTGTTTCAGTGAAGTATATTTTGCACTCAATTGAGTGCAAAGGGTTGCATTAATTCTTTGAGGAAATTCTGAACCCTAACCCTAACTTGCAAACCCATAGCTAGGGTTAGGGTTAGGATTCCTGCAAAACATAGATACTTTTTGATGGCATGGCTGTGTTTTAGGGCAGAAATGATATGTAGGAAGAGTGTTGTTTCAATGATATCTGCAGAATTTTTTTCTTGCATCTTTAGCTGCACTGCATTGCTTAGAATGGGAATTTTGCCTTGAGTGCACTAAGGCAAAGGTTTGAAAAAAACTGAAAATACCTTTCAAAATCTTACCCCTGGCATTGAATGCACATGCATATTGTGAAATAAAGCCCAGATTCTTGGGGTTTTGCTGACTCTTACACCAGTTAAGCCTGAAAGCATGCTCATTGAGATCACCTTCCAAAACAACATTTCCAATATAGGAATACTTGTCCAAAAATAGAATTTTACTCTTGTTGGTACGTTCTCATTAGTGTGGTGGGCTTGCTTAACCATTTGTGACCAATATTTTGTTTCAGTGAAGTATATTTTGCACTCAATTGAGTGCAAAGGGTTGCATTAATTCTTTGAGGAAATTCTGAACCCTAACCCTAATTTGCAAACCCATAGCTAGGGTTAGGGTTAGGATTCCTGCAAAACATAGATACTTTTTGATGGCATGGCTGTGTTTTAGGGCAGAAATGATATGTAGGAAGAGGGTTGTTTCAATGATATCTGCAGAATTTTTTTCTTGCATCTTTAGCTGCACTTAATTGCTTAGAATGGGAATTTTGCCTTGATTGCACTACGGCAAAGGTTTGAAAAAAACTTGAAATACCATTCAAAATCTTACCCCTGGCATTGAGTGCACATGCTTATTGTCAAATAAAGCCTAGATTCTTGGGGTTTTGCTGACTCTTACACCAGTTAAGCCTGAAAGCACGCTCATTGAGATCACCTTCCAAAACAACATTTCCAATATAGGAATACTTGTCCAAATATCGAATTTTACTCTTGTTGGTACGTTCTCATTAGTGTGGTGGGCTTGCTTAACCATTTGTGACCAATATTTTGTTTCAGTGAAGTATATTTTGCACTCAATTGAGTGCAAAGGGTTGCATTAATTCTTTGAGGAAATTCTGAACCCTAACCCTAACTTGCAAACCCATAGCTAGGGTTAGGGTTAGGATTCCTGCAAAACATAGATACTTTTTGATGGCATGGCTGTGTTTTAGGGCAGAAATGATATGTAGGAAGAGTGTTGTTTCAATGATATCTGCAGAATTTTTTTCTTGCATCTTTAGCTGCACTGCATTGCTTAGAATGGGAATTTTGCCTTGAGTGCACTAAGGCAAAGGTTTGAAAAAAACTGAAAATACCTTTCAAAATCTTACCCCTGGCATTGAATGCACATGCATATTGTGAAATAAAGCCCAGATTCTTGGGGTTTTGCTGACTCTTACACCAGTTAAGCCTGAAAGCATGCTCATTGAGATCACGTTCCAAAACAACATTTCCAATATAGGAATACTTGTCCAAATATCGAATTTTACTCTTGTTGGTACGTTCTCATTAGTGTGGTGGGCTTGCTTAACCATTTGTGACCAATATTTTGTTTCAGTGAAGTATATTTTGCACTCAATTGAGTGCAAAGGGTTGCATTAATTCTTTGAGGAAATTCTGAACCCTAACCCTAACTTGCAAACCCATAGCTAGGGTTAGGGTTAGGATTCCTGCAAAACATAGATACTTTTTGATGGCATGGCTGTGTTTTAGAGCAGAAATGATATGTAGGAAGAGTGTTGTTTCAATGATATCTGCAGAATTTTTTTCTTGCATCTTTAGCTGCACTGCATTGCTTAGAATGGGAATTTTGCCTTGAGTGCACTAAGGCAAAGGTTTGAAAAAAACTGAAAATACCTTTCAAAATCTTACCCCTGGCATTGAGTGCACATGCATATTGTCAAATAAAGCCCAGATTCTTGGGGTTTTGCTGACTCTTACACCAGTTAAGCCTGAAAGCATGCTCATTGAGATCACCTTCCAAAACAACATTTCCAATATAGGAATACTTGTCCAAAAATTAAATTTTACTCTTGTTGGTACGTTCTCATTAGTGTGGTGGGCTTGCTTAACCATTTGTGACCAATATTTTGTTTCTGTGAAATATATTTTGCACTCAATTGAGTGCAAAGGGTTGCATTAATTCTTTGAGGAAATTCTGAACCCTAACCCTAACTTGCAAACCCATAGCTAGGGTTAGGGTTAGGATTCCTGCAAAACATAGATACTTTTTGATGGCATGGCTGTGTTTTAGGGCAGAAATGATATGTAGGAAGAGTGTTGTTTCAATGATATCTGCAGAATTTTTTTCTTGCATCTTTAGCTGCACTGCATTGCTTAGAATGGGAATTTTGCCTTGAGTGCACTAAGGCAAAGGTTTGAAAAAAACTGAAAATACCTTTCAAAATCTTACCCCTGGCATTGAATGCACATGCATATTGTGAAATAAAGCCCAGATTCTTGGGGTTTTGCTGACTCTTACACCAGTTAAGCCTGAAAGCATGCTCATTGAGATCACCTTCCAAAACAACATTTCCAATATAGGAATACTTGTCCAAAAATAGAATTTTACTCTTGTTGGTACGTTCTCATTAGTGTGGTGGGCTTGCTTAACCATTTGTGACCAATATTTTGTTTCAGTGAAATATATTTTGCACTCAATTGAGTGCAAAGGGTTGCATTAATTCTTTGAGGAAATTCTGAACCCTAACCCTAATTTGCAAACCCATAGCTAGGGTTAGGGTTAGGATTCCTGCAAAACATAGATACTTTTTGATGGCATGGCTGTGTTTTAGGGCAGAAATGATATGTAGGAAGAGGGTTGTTTCAATGATATCTGCAGAATTTTTTTCTTGCATCTTTAGCTGCACTGCATTGCTTAGAATGGGAATTTTGCCTTGAGTGCACTAAGGCAAAGGTTTGAAAAAAACTGAAAATACCTTTCAAAATCTTACCCCTGGCATTGAGTGCACATGCATATTGTCAAATAAAGCCCAGATTCTTGGGGTTTTGCTGACTCTTATACCAGTTAAGCCTGAATACACGCTCATTGAGATCACCCTCCAAAACAACATTTCCAATATAGGAATACTTGTCCAAATATCGAATTTTACTCTTGTTGGTACGTTCTCATTAGTGTGGTGGGCTTGCTTAACCATTTGTGACCAATATTTTGTTTCAGTGAAGTATATTTTGCACTCAATTGAGTGCAAAGGGTTGCATTAATTCTTTGAGGAAATTCTGAACCCTAACCCTAACTTGCAAACCCATAGCTAGGGTTAGGGTTAGGATTCCTGTAAAACATAGATACTTTTTGATGGCATGGCTGTGTTTTAGGGCAGAAATGATATGTAGGAAGAGGGTTGTTTCAATGATATCTGCAGAATTTTTTTCTTGCATCTTTAGCTGCACTGCATTGCTTAGAATGGTAATTTTGCCTTGAGTGCACTACGGCAAAGGTTTGAAAAAAACTGAAAATACCTTTCAAAATCTTACCCCTGGCATTGAATGCACATGCATATTGTCAAATAAAGCCCAGATTCTTGGGGTTTTGCTGACTCTTACACCAGTTAAGCCTGAAAGCACGCTCATTGAGATCACCTTCCAAAACAACATTTCCAATATAGGAATACTTGTCCAAATATCGAATTTTACTCTTGTTGGTACGTTCTCATTAGTGTGGTGGGCTTGCTTAACCATTTGTGACCAATATTTTGTTTCAGTGAAGTATATTTTGCACTCAATTGAGTGCAAAGGGTTGCATTAATTCTTTGAGGAAATTCTGAACCCTTACCCTAACTTGCAAACCCATAGCTAGGGTTAGGGTTAGGACTCCTGCAAAACATAGATACTTTTTGATGGCATGGCTGTGTTTTAGGGCAGAAATGATATGTAGGAAGAGTGTTGTTTCAATGATATCTGCAGAATTTTTTTCTTGCATCTTTAGCTGCACTGCATTGCTTAGAATGGGAATTTTGCCTTGAGTGCACTAAGGCAAAGGTTTGAAAAAAACTGAAAATACCTTTCAAAATCTTACCCCTGGCATTGAGTGCACATGCATATTGTCAAATAAAGCCCAGATTCTTGGGGTTTTGCTGACTCTTACACGAGTTAAGCCTGAAAGCATGCTCATTGAGATCACCTTCCAAAACAACATTTCCAATATAGGAATACTTGTCCAAAAATTAAATTTTACTCTTGTTGGTACGTTCTCATTAGTGTGGTGGGCTTGCTTAACCATTTGTGACCAATATTTTGTTTCTGTGAAATATATTTTGCACTCAATTGAGTGCAAAGGGTTGCATTAATTCTTTGAGGAAATTCTGAATCCTAACCCTAATTTGCAAACCCATAGCTAGGGTTAGGGTTAGGATTCCTGCAAAACATAGGTACTTTTTGATGGCATGGCTGTGTTTTAGGGCAGAAATGATATGTAGGAAGAGGGTTGTTTCAATGATATCTGCAGAATTTTTTTCTTGCATCTTTAGCTGCACTTCATTGCTTAGAATGGGAATTTTGCCTTGATTGCACTACGGCAAAGGTTTGAAAAAAACTTGAAATACCATTCAAAATCTTACCCCTGGCATTGAGTGCACATGCTTATTGTCAAATAAAGCCTAGATTCTTGGGGTTTTGCTGACTCTTACACCAGTTAAGCCTGAAAGCACGCTCATTGAGATCACCTTCCAAAACAACATTTCCAATATAGGAATACTTGTCCAAATATCGAATTTTACTCTTGTTGGTACGTTCTCATTAGTGTGGTGGGCTTGCTTAACCATTTGTGACCAATATTTTGTTTCAGTGAAGTATATTTTGCACTCAATTGAGTGCAAAGGGTTGCATTAATTCTTTGAGGAAATTCTGAACCCTAACCCTAACTTGCAAACCCATAGCTAGGGTTAGGGTTAGGATTCCTGCAAAACATAGATACTTTTTGATGGCATGGCTGTGTTTTAGGGCAGAAATGATATGTAGGAAGAGTGTTGTTTCAATGATATCTGCAGAATTTTTTTCTTGCATCTTTAGCTGCACTGCATTGCTTAGAATGGGAATTTTGCCTTGAGTGCACTAAGGCAAAGGTTTGAAAAAAACTGAAAATACCTTTCAAAATCTTACCCCTGGCATTGAATGCACATGCATATTGTGAAATAAAGCCCAGATTCTTGGGGTTTTGCTGACTCTTACACCAGTTAAGCCTGAAAGCATGCTCATTGAGATCACCTTCCAAAACAACATTTCCAATATAGGAATACTTGTCCAAAAATAGAATTTTACTCTTGTTGGTACGTTCTCATTAGTGTGGTGGGCTTGCTTAACCATTTGTGACCAATATTTTGTTTCAGTGAAGTATATTTTGCACTCAATTGAGTGCAAAGGGTTGCATTAATTCTTTGAGGAAATTCTGAACCCTAACCCTAATTTGCAAACCCATAGCTAGGGTTAGGGTTAGGATTCCTGCAAAACATAGATACTTTTTGATGGCATGGCTGTGTTTTAGGGCAGAAATGATATGTAGGAAGAGGGTTGTTTCAATGATATCTGCAGAATTTTTTTCTTGCATCTTTAGCTGCACTTAATTGCTTAGAATGGGAATTTTGCCTTGATTGCACTACGGCAAAGGTTTGAAAAAAACTTGAAATACCATTCAAAATCTTACCCCTGGCATTGAGTGCACATGCTTATTGTCAAATAAAGCCTAGATTCTTGGGGTTTTGCTGACTCTTACACCAGTTAAGCCTGAAAGCACGCTCATTGAGATCACCTTCCAAAACAACATTTCCAATATACAGATGCAGCCATTCAAAGTGCGCGTTACAGACACGTACCGCAGGTGACGTCGCTCAGTATGACGCAAGATGACGCGGGGCACCGCAGTACGTGATTGGTTGACCGACAGGGGCACTCGTGGTCCGTTGGTCTGTCGTAGAAAGACAGTAAACGTCTTTGCTGTGCCCGTTGTAGGTATTGAATTTTACCACTGAAGGGAAATCTTAGTAGCTGAGCATAAAAAGAATAGGAGCATACTGTAACGCGTGTGAAGGTCATAAACGATATTAATTTTGGAACATAAACATACAGTGTATAGCTGGTCTTGGTACTTTAAAGAAAAAAATACACACCAGTATTCCATTTCTCCCTAAACATTTTAAGCTTCGAAGTCTTTAACTAACGCGATACCGGAGTCAACAAGCATACTTTTAGAATTTGATTAAAAGGGAATATAATATGGAATCGCGTATCTAAAGAATTTAATAATGGTATTCGTGTGCTGCGACAGGGCTGTGTAGGGCTGTTTCGCCTGCCTGTTCATGTGAGCTGTCTTGTAGACGTGACTACCAGCTGACAGGTTGTGTTTTCGAATCCAGCTGGTGCTGGTCTTTTCTTTTAAGAAACATTTCTTCGAAAAAATAGAATAGCGATATTATGGACAATCAATTGACTTTTATATTTCAAAATATCGCAACATGATCGATATTTGCGATATTTTGAACATATCTTCCCTTCTGACAGCGGTGCCTGCTTCTATTGTGTGTGTGTGTGCAACAGAGTAAATTTTTAATAGCGTTTTAAGCGAATAGGTAATTAGATTGCTCGTAAACCTAATCGCTTTTTCTACATAAACACAGCATGATTACTCTCTGAAAATGCTTTTCCTTTATTTTTAAAGTAGGCTCAGATTTCAACTATAGATCGTATTATTATAAACTTTCTTGGAAAAATGTATTTTATGTAAACCATGTTTGCTATTAATTCATTTAGGGCTAAAATACGTTCATTGTCTTCCAATCGAGTCGAGTTGACATTGGAAGCCTGCCACACCCGGACTGTTAAACCAACGCATTAGCACGTCAAAGCCCATTGAGGGTATTGAGCCAGTATTGGCTTTAGTATTCCCCCCCTCTCCCCTCAATTCAATTCAATTCAAGGTGTTTTATTTGCATGACAGATGGGTACAAGCAGTGTTGGGTATGTATATTGTAACGCTTACGGCAGACAGGCACT
Organism: Atractosteus spatula; assembly: GCF_055471065.1. Taxonomy (NCBI): domain Eukaryota; kingdom Metazoa; phylum Chordata; class Actinopteri; order Semionotiformes; family Lepisosteidae; genus Atractosteus; species Atractosteus spatula. The sequence goes on from NC_142710.1 coordinate 51,717,328, forward strand.
GTGTAACAGCCGGCGCACCAGAGCAGCGCACCGAGGGAGCGTCTGCATTTATAACTTGGTTTTTAAAATTAGTCAAGCAATATGAAGCATCTTCTTTTACTTTTGAGTCCCTTAAATACATTGAACACAGCTTTCTCACCACTTAAGATTGCTCTTGATACCATCCTTACACAAAGCAGAAGGGAGATTTTAGTGCCTGAGCATAAAAAGAATAGGAGCATACTGCAACGCGTGTGAAGTCCATAAACGATATTAATTTTGGAACTTAAACGTTCAGTATATGGCTGGTCTCGGTACTTTAAAGAAAACATACACACCAGTATTCCATTTCTCCCTAAACATTTTAAGCATCGAAGTCTTTAAGTAACGCGATACCGGAGTCAACAAGCATACTTTTAGAATTTGATTAAAAGGGAATATAATATGGAATCGCGTATCTCAAGAAATTAATATGCAATAACTGAGTCAAGGGACTCAGAGGATCCAAGGCTAGACTGAGTATAATAGGCTTCGGGCTTCTATTGTGACATCTACTGTAAATTACAGAAATGTTAAAAGTAAACAAAATAAAGTAACTAAAATGTGGTCTAAAATCACCCCTTTAGACACCCCTTTTACTTCACTGGTGTCAGATATGAAAGGCAATAGTCTCCCGTTCTGTCTGCTGTGTGTTGCAGCAGAGGGACTCCCTGCCGCTGAAAGGGGCAGAGTAACTTGCATGCCCTCTAGTACAGTTTACACATGCACGACTTTAAAAGCTAGCAAGACAGGTTTCGATTCACATTAGCTGGCGAGCCTTGTTAAAAAAACGAATGATAATGTAACATGCCACTGTTCATGAACAAAGTTATACTGAGATTTCCTAAGATACGCGATTAAAAAATAAATAAATAAAAATTTGAATCTCCCGCGGAACACATTCCATAAGAATCAGTGGTTTTACAGTATATATCGCCTTTAAAGGTGGCTTCTCAAAACGCTTTACGGGATAAAAACAACCAGAACAGCAGCAACAACAATATTGTATTTCGTTGCACTTTGAAAACCAAGTAATAACTTAACTATACAGTACGTGCAAACGTTTCGTATGTTGCTGTCGTGAATGTCTGCGTACCCATAAGTATCTTATTTGCCTTGAGTCTGTCTACAGTATCTCTGTCCCACTACCCCCATCTCTCCCTCAATTCAATTCAAGGTGTTTTATTTGCATGACAGATGGGTACAATTCTTGTTGGGAATGTATACTTTGATATTTACACCCGGCGCGGCACCGAGGGAGCGTCTGCATTTATAACTTGGTTTTTAAAATTAGTCACGCAATATGAAGCATCTTCTTTTACTTCTGAGTCCCTTAAATACATTGAACACAGCTTTCTCACCATCCTTACACAAAGCAGAAACTGTCCGATGACTCACAGTACAAGTGGAAAGATTACAGATTTTAATCGTCTTTAATTTTGTCTTTAATTTTGCCTGTGGAGTGTATCTTATTAAGCTCTAAATTGCATTTTGAGCGCGGTTTTTTACTTTTTTTTAATTGCATTTTGGGCGCGGACAGCACATACAAGGGTTAATGAACTGCGCCAAGAAATTTAAAATAGTATTCTTTAGGTGTGAGGGTAGGAGTGGACCGCAGCAGGCATAATCAGCAAACCAGGAAAACAAAGAACAGGACAGGTGAGATGTGTATCCAGAAAGCGAGTGATCAGAAAAAGGAAATGGAAAACGCAGAAAAAGAAAACGCTTTACAGGATAAAAACAATAACAACAGTAGTGGCTGGGCAAACGATTTTTTTTATCGAAATACAAATTGAGATACTGTACTGTATAATGATGTGCATGAACAAAGGTATACTGCAATTTTCCTTAGATACGCGATTAATGCTTCGTAGGAGGAGGCGGTCTTTTCCTCTTGTCTAACAGTTTGTCCACAAACAAAACATTCCTGTTAGACAAAAGGAATTGAAAAAAACCAATTTTGTCAATGAAAACCGGTGTGTGTGTCTCTCCCTGCTGGATGTTCCTCTCACAAACTGCTGAATGAATAAAATAATTTTATTGAAAATGCGTTTGCGATTGTCTGGTATTTAATCTGGTCCCTTTTAACTGTTTTTCGATCTACTGTATTGCTTTGAGATGCCACTTTTAAAGGCGATATGTAAAATAAAGTTTTTTTTATTATTGTTATAGAGAAACATGATCAGATTTTCCCTGGTTCAGAAAAAAGATCTAAAGTGCTACACATAACTTTCTTAATTCGATGTATTTAAAGCAGTGAACTACTGTAGGTGTCACATAACATTCAGAAATACAATCACGTATTTGACAAATAAAAACGATTATAATCTAATCCTTCCACGTTTGATCCCAAAATCCCAAGAAATATAAATCTTGACGGGTAGAAAGCTATGCTGAAAGTTTATTAAGATGCTTAGAAGACAAAGATACTGTATCAATTTATGTTGCATTAGCCTGATTATGATTAAAAAACACATATAATTAAACACGCGTTTGCGATTTAAATCAGAACACGATTTAAATCAATATCGATTCCATATTATATTAGCAGAAAAGCTTAAAACTACCACTTTTTCACACGCTATTTCACATGCTAGTTAAATACTTCGATGCTTAAAATCGTTAGGGAGAAATGGAATACCGGTGTGTATTTTTCCTTTAAAGTGCCGAATCCTGGAATCTGACTGGCTGACACCCCTCTGAAGTGGTTCCATAAAATCTGGTATACGGAAAAGAAAGCGTTGATAAATACAAGTGTCTTTTAATACACTCTTTGCTGTGCTCTTGAGGCATGACTTTTTGCATGACTCCAAGGCATGACTTTTTTATGTATAAACATCAGTATTTACTGCTATTAATTACTGTACGATTTATAGTTGAAATCTGAGCCTAGATATAAAGTTAGATATAAAGTTAAAATCTTGACAAAGCAATGTAGGAAATACAGAGAAAATAAATTCTTTCTGACATCTAAAATCAGTTTCGATCAAGGTCTCTAAAACGAACAAGAAAAAGAAGATTTTCGGAGGGCAATTACGCTGTGTTTATATAGAATAAGTGATTTATGAGCAATCTAATTTCTTGTTCGTTTAAAACAGTGAAATGTCAGCTGTAAAAGATCGCACCAGAAACAGCACTCACTCTGCCTGTCATAGACGTTCAGGAAAGGCTGAATGAAGTCATGTCAAGTACAATAATTCGGAGAACAATAATACCAGTTGTAGGACAGTATATAAGGAGGATAAGGATTTTGAAGTTGACTCGAAATCTGATAGGTAACCAGTGCAAGGACTTGAAAACAGGTGTAATGCATCCCTGATAGGATTCTTGCTGTCATATTCTGAACATATTGAAGATTGCTCAGTGTGGATTTAATTTCCCCAGTGAACAGGATGTGCATTTATTAATTCTAGAAAAAAAGCCTTTCTTGATTTCTCTAGTTCTTAGTTTCTCTAGTTCCCTTTAAAATAAACTATTATTCCACAATGCAGAGTATTACATGGCCAGTATTTACACATGATATTTGTGATTTAAAGAAATTAACACAAGCAGCTTTTGGAGATTTAAGTGTTGGCTGAGTTATTGCAGGATAAAAGACTAGAGATGTTGGCAAGAAGAAGATAGTTTGGGGAAAGCTGAGGAATACACTTATAACAAGAACACTTCCTAATGGGGTTAGGCATACTTTTGATGAAGATGATGAAGTTAACAGACTATATGTTTACATAGATACTGAAATAAGGATTGTATTTTAGATTATGTGTAGTTGCTGGCATTGAACTGTGTGTTGGATGCACATGAATTGAAGGAATGGGCAAACATAGCTGATGCGGATCCACAGAGCCAGCATATTAAGATGTTTATAATTAGAGGCAATTTGTTTAAATAACTAGGTATGGATACTGATGTGCAAGAGAGGTGGAAAGGCTGTTTCCTTAAGCCAGCAGTAAAAAATATTTTATTCTCAGTGAGATGCTGCCATTTCATAGTGGGTTTCTAACACTGTGTATAGTTCCATCCACACAGTGCCTTTACTTCCATTTCTAATCTCTTTATCCAGTACAGAGGATTTGGAGCCTATCCCAGTAAGCAACGGACACAAGGCAGAATACACCCTGGACATAGCGCCAGTCCATCACAGGACAGACAGACACAAACACACACAGACCAGGGCCAGGTTTCCCATAAACTAATTAACTTACCAGTATGTTTTGGAGTGCGAGAGGGAGTCATATCACACATATGGAGAAAAACCATGTAACCCAGAGAGAACATGTAAACCCCACACACACAGGATGGCAGGAATTGAACCTAGGACCCCAGTGCTGCAAGATAGCAATGCTAACCACTTTGCCACCATTATAAATGGATGGATATCTTAGTTATCTTTCTAGTTCACAGGTTTGCATGCATAATTTAATTTTGAAAGCCACTGAGACATCAGGTACTACTGTTGTATTTATGAAAAAGAAACAAAACAAAAAACATACTAACAACTGTGCCATCCTACGCCTTAGCTAATACATTTTATTATTCATAAACAGTTAACATTGTTAGCAAAATATTTTGAATTATATTTAACCCTATTTTTTCTTTAGTTTTGTATTTAACTTATTATATGATAGTCAGACTTAATGTATATTTGAACAATGAAAATATATTTTTACAAGATTTTACATTAAGCACTTAAAATTAATATGGTTAATAATAGTAAACTGTAACATGCTGTAACAAGATCGGTTAAACAGCGAAGAAAATGCTTTCAGAGAAAATGTTTCAGGTGTGAAGAACATAGATCTCCAATGCAATTTCAACCAAACCTGTTCCCACACACCCTGCCCCCACTACCATTAGAATATACACAAAGCACTCAAATCTTTCGAGCTAATGATCAGGTGACCCGAGAGAGAGCGAGAGAAACACCAAGGGGTATCACCAAGGGTATTAATAATACGATCTATAGTTGAAATCTGAGCCTAAATAAAAAGAAAAAGCAAGTGATTAGGTTTATGAGCAATCTAATTACTTATTCGTTTAAAACGCTATATAAAATAAAGTTTATTATTAATTTGCTGCACAGAGCGGTGAATATTGTTATGCATAAGACAAAGATAACGATCCTGATCAGTTTAGAAATCTGTGTACGCTGTAAGGTTTTTACTTCTTAAACTTTTAAAGTACACGTTTTGAATAGAAAGAAATCCTCTTCCTGTTACAGTATGTATAGCAAACTAGCACGTCTTTTTTCTCCAATCAGAGGGGTGTCAGATGGTGTCAGCCAATCACCATTCTGCGTTGGGTAGCAACGGGTGACTGTTCTCAGGCGGAAGATGTAAACAGCTTAATGTTCGTGTTAAATAATTTTTTAAAATTCAATTAAACGGGCACAATTAAGACATTAAATATACATATACATACTGTATACAGTACAGTTTGCATACGGTAATATGTTACGCGATTAAAAAATAAATAAATAAAACTGGAAGGTTCAGCACCAGCTGGATTCGAGCACACACCCTGCCCGTTGGCAGGCACGCACCTAGACCAGTCGGCTACAGTCAGCTCGCATGAGCAGGCAGGCGAAACAGCCCTACACAGCCCTGCCGCAGTACATGGATATAATCATACCGTTATTAAATTCTTGAGATACGCGATTCCATATTATATTCCCTTTTAATCAAATTCTAAAAGTATGCTTGTTGACTCCGGTATCACGTTAGTTAAAGACTTCGAAGCTTACAATGTTTAGGGAGAAATGGAATACCGGTGTGTATTTTTCCTTGTGATATTTTAAGCTCTAGTTGAATGATAGGTGTCGCATTTTAAATCATTTTCGTAGTTAGAAATTATGAAACGCCCTGTTAAAAGCAAGGAAGTTTTTATGCCCGTTGAAGTAAAACAAAATGCCTGACAAAGTATGGCTTGGACAGATTCCAAGTGCTTGTACAAATGTGCTAAAGAAATTATACTTTGAGTATACAGCTTGTCCAAAGTCATCCATTATTAATACTATTAGTAATATCTCCGGTAAAGGCTTTGATGCATAAATATTTCTGATAAAGGTAGGTTGTGTACTTTTGTCCAACTGAGCAATCTTGCTTTCATAAAATATACCAACATTTTAATGACTGAAGATTAACATGCTGTAATACACTGTTCAAAATTAAAGGCTCAAATGCTGTACATGAGAGGTTAAGCTCCCCCTGGCGGTTTTACAAGGTGACGCCGGATAGTTTCCGGCAGAGCGTCAAATGACGCGCGATTAACACGTCACACTGCGTGACACTGCGAGATGCCGCGCCACGCCCACCGGGGTATGCCGCAAAATAACGCACGCATTTTGAATGGCTGCATCTGTAGGAATACTTGTCCAAATATCGAATTTTACTCTTGTTGGTACGTTCTCATTAGTGTGGTGGGCTTGCTTAACCATTTGTGACCAATATTTTGTTTCAGTGAAGTATATTTTGCACTCAATTGAGTGCAAAGGGTTGCATTAATTCTTTGAGGAAATTCTGAACCCTAACCCTAACTTGCAAACCCATAGCTAGGGTTAGGGTTAGGATTCCTGCAAAACATAGATACTTTTTGATGGCATGGCTGTGTTTTAGGGCAGAAATGATATGTAGGAAGAGTGTTGTTTCAATGATATCTGCAGAATTTTTTTCTTGCATCTTTAGCTGCACTGCATTGCTTAGAATGGGAATTTTGCCTTGAGTGCACTAAGGCAAAGGTTTGAAAAAAACTGAAAATACCTTTCAAAATCTTACCCCTGGCATTGAATGCACATGCATATTGTGAAATAAAGCCCAGATTCTTGGGGTTTTGCTGACTCTTACACCAGTTAAGCCTGAAAGCATGCTCATTGAGATCACGTTCCAAAACAACATTTCCAATATAGGAATACTTGTCCAAATATCGAATTTTACTCTTGTTGGTACGTTCTCATTAGTGTGGTGGGCTTGCTTAACCATTTGTGACCAATATTTTGTTTCAGTGAAGTATATTTTGCACTCAATTGAGTGCAAAGGGTTGCATTAATTCTTTGAGGAAATTCTGAACCCTAACCCTAACTTGCAAACCCATAGCTAGGGTTAGGGTTAGGATTCCTGCAAAACATAGATACTTTTTGATGGCATGGCTGTGTTTTAGAGCAGAAATGATATGTAGGAAGAGTGTTGTTTCAATGATATCTGCAGAATTTTTTTCTTGCATCTTTAGCTGCACTGCATTGCTTAGAATGGGAATTTTGCCTTGAGTGCACTAAGGCAAAGGTTTGAAAAAAACTGAAAATACCTTTCAAAATCTTACCCCTGGCATTGAGTGCACATGCATATTGTCAAATAAAGCCCAGATTCTTGGGGTTTTGCTGACTCTTACACCAGTTAAGCCTGAAAGCATGCTCATTGAGATCACCTTCCAAAACAACATTTCCAATATAGGAATACTTGTCCAAAAATTAAATTTTACTCTTGTTGGTACGTTCTCATTAGTGTGGTGGGCTTGCTTAACCATTTGTGACCAATATTTTGTTTCTGTGAAATATATTTTGCACTCAATTGAGTGCAAAGGGTTGCATTAATTCTTTGAGGAAATTCTGAATCCTAACCCTAATTTGCAAACCCATAGCTAGGGTTAGGGTTAGGATTCCTGCAAAACATAGATACTTTTTGATGGCATGGCTGTGTTTTAGGGCAGAAATGATATGTAGGAAGAGGGTTGTTTCAATGATATCTGCAGAATTTTTTTCTTGCATCTTTAGCTGCACTTCATTGCTTAGAATGGGAATTTTGCCTTGATTGCACTACGGCAAAGGTTTGAAAAAAACTTGAAATACCATTCAAAATCTTACCCCTGGCATTGAGTGCACATGCTTATTGTCAAATAAAGCCTAGATTCTTGGGGTTTTGCTGACTCTTACACCAGTTAAGCCTGAAAGCACGCTCTTTGAGATCACCTTCCAAAACAACATTTCCAATATAGGAATACTTGTCCAAATATCGAATTTTACTCTTGTTGGTGCGTTCTCATTAGTGTGGTGGGCTTGCTTAACCATTTGTGACCAATATTTTGTTTCAGTGAAGTATATTTTGCACTCAATTGAGTGCAAAGGGTTGCATTAATTCTTTGAGGAAATTCTGAACCCTAACCCTAACTTGCAAACCCATAGCTAGGGTTAGGGTTAGGATTCCTGCAAAACATAGATACTTTTTGATGGCATGGCTGTGTTTTAGGGCAGAAATGATATGTAGGAAGAGTGTTGTTTCAATGATATCTGCAGAATTTTTTTCTTGCATCTTTAGCTGCACTGCATTGCTTAGAATGGGAATTTTGCCTTGAGTGCACTAAGGCAAAGGTTTGAAAAAAACTGAAAATACCTTTCAAAATCTTACCCCTGGCATTGAATGCACATGCATATTGTGAAATAAAGCCCAGATTCTTGGGGTTTTGCTGACTCTTACACCAGTTAAGCCTGAAAGCATGCTCATTGAGATCACCTTCCAAAACAACATTTCCAATATAGGAATACTTGTCCAAAAATAGAATTTTACTCTTGTTGGTACGTTCTCATTAGTGTGGTGGGCTTGCTTAACCATTTGTGACCAATATTTTGTTTCAGTGAAGTATATTTTGCACTCAATTGAGTGCAAAGGGTTGCATTAATTCTTTGAGGAAATTCTGAACCCTAACCCTAATTTGCAAACCCATAGCTAGGGTTAGGGTTAGGATTCCTGCAAAACATAGATACTTTTTGATGGCATGGCTGTGTTTTAGGGCAGAAATGATATGTAGGAAGAGGGTTGTTTCAATGATATCTGCAGAATTTTTTTCTTGCATCTTTAGCTGCACTTCATTGCTTAGAATGGGAATTTTGCCTTGATTGCACTACGGCAAAGGTTTGAAAAAAACTTGAAATACCTTTCAAAATCTTACCCCTGGCATTGAGTGCACATGCTTATTGTCAAATAAAGCCCAGATTCTTGGGGTTTTGCTGACTCTTACACCAGTTAAGCCTGAAAGCACGCTCTTTGAGATCACCTTCCAAAACAACATTTCCAATATAGGAATACTTGTCCAAATATCGAATTTTACTCTTGTTGGTACGTTCTCATTAGTGTGGTGGGCTTGCTTAACCATTTGTGACCAATATTTTGTTTCAGTGAAGTATATTTTGCACTCAATTGAGTGCAAAGGGTTGCATTAATTCTTTGAGGAAATTCTGAACCCTAACCCTAACTTGCAAACCCATAGCTAGGGTTAGGGTTAGGATTCCTGCAAAACATAGATACTTTTTGATGGCATGGCTGTGTTTTAGGGCAGAAATGATATGTAGGAAGAGTGTTGTTTCAATGATATCTGCAGAATTTTTTTCTTGCATCTTTAGCTGCACTGCATTGCTTAGAATGGGAATTTTGCCTTGAGTGCACTAAGGCAAAGGTTTGAAAAAAACTGAAAATACCTTTCAAAATCTTACCCCTGGCATTGAATGCACATGCATATTGTGAAATAAAGCCCAGATTCTTGGGGTTTTGCTGACTCTTACACCAGTTAAGCCTGAAAGCATGCTCATTGAGATCACCTTCCAAAACAACATTTCCAATATAGGAATACTTGTCCAAAAATAGAATTTTACTCTTGTTGGTACGTTCTCATTAGTGTGGTGGGCTTGCTTAACCATTTGTGACCAATATTTTGTTTCAGTGAAATATATTTTGCACTCAATTGAGTGCAAAGGGTTGCATTAATTCTTTGAGGAAATTCTGAACCCTAACCCTAATTTGCAAACCCATAGCTAGGGTTAGGGTTAGGATTCCTGCAAAACATAGATACTTTTTGATGGCATGGCTGTGTTTTAGGGCAGAAATGATATGTAGGAAGAGGGTTGTTTCAATGATATCTGCAGAATTTTTTTCTTGCATCTTTAGCTGCACTGCATTGCTTAGAATGGGAATTTTGCCTTGAGTGCACTAAGGCAAAGGTTTGAAAAAAACTGAAAATACCTTTCAAAATCTTACCCCTGGCATTGAGTGCACATGCATATTGTCAAATAAAGCCCAGATTCTTGGGGTTTTGCTGACTCTTATACCAGTTAAGCCTGAATACACGCTCATTGAGATCACCCTCCAAAACAACATTTCCAATATAGGAATACTTGTCCAAATATCGAATTTTACTCTTGTTGGTACGTTCTCATTAGTGTGGTGGGCTTGCTTAACCATTTGTGACCAATATTTTGTTTCAGTGAAGTATATTTTGCACTCAATTGAGTGCAAAGGGTTGCATTAATTCTTTGAGGAAATTCTGAACCCTAACCCTAACTTGCAAACCCATAGCTAGGGTTAGGGTTAGGATTCCTGTAAAACATAGATACTTTTTGATGGCATGGCTGTGTTTTAGGGCAGAAATGATATGTAGGAAGAGGGTTGTTTCAATGATATCTGCAGAATTTTTTTCTTGCATCTTTAGCTGCACTGCATTGCTTAGAATGGTAATTTTGCCTTGAGTGCACTACGGCAAAGGTTTGAAAAAAACTGAAAATACCTTTCAAAATCTTACCCCTGGCATTGAATGCACATGCATATTGTCAAATAAAGCCCAGATTCTTGGGGTTTTGCTGACTCTTACACCAGTTAAGCCTGAAAGCACGCTCATTGAGATCACCTTCCAAAACAACATTTCCAATATAGGAATACTTGTCCAAATATCGAATTTTACTCTTGTTGGTACGTTCTCATTAGTGTGGTGGGCTTGCTTAACCATTTGTGACCAATATTTTGTTTCAGTGAAGTATATTTTGCACTCAATTGAGTGCAAAGGGTTGCATTAATTCTTTGAGGAAATTCTGAACCCTAACCCTAACTTGCAAACCCATAGCTAGGGTTAGGGTTAGGATTCCTGCAAAACATAGATACTTTTTGATGGCATGGCTGTGTTTTAGGGCAGAAATGATATGTAGGAAGAGGGTTGTTTCAATGATATCTGCAGAATTTTTTTCTTGCATCTTTAGCTGCACTTCATTGCTTAGAATGGGAATTTTGCCTTGATTGCACTACGGCAAAGGTTTGAAAAAAACTTGAAATACCATTCAAAATCTTACCCCTGGCATTGAGTGCACATGCTTATTGTCAAATAAAGCCTAGATTCTTGGGGTTTTGCTGACTCTTACACCAGTTAAGCCTGAAAGCACGCTCATTGAGATCACCTTCCAAAACAACATTTCCAAGATAGGAATACTTGTCCAAAAATAGAATTTTACTCTTGTTGGTACGTTCTCATTAGTGTGGTGGGCTTGCTTAACCATTTGTGACCAATATTTTGTTTCTGTGAAGTATATTTTGCACTCAATTGAGTGCAAAGGGTTGCATTAATTCTTTGAGGAAATTCTGAACCCTAACCCTAACTTGCAAACCCATAGCTAGGGTTAGGGTTAGGATTCCTGCAAAACATAGATACTTCTTGATGGCATGGCTGTGTTTTAGGGCAGAAATGATATGTAGGAAGAGTGTTGTTTCAATGATATCTGCAGAATTTTTTTCTTGCATCTTTAGCTGCACTGCATTGCTTAGAATGGGAATTTTGCCTTGAGTGCAGTAAGGCAAAGGTTTGAAAAAAACTGAAAATACCTTTCAAAATCTTACCCCTGGCATTGAGTGCACATGCATATTGTCAAATAAAGCCCAGATTCTTGCGGTTTTGCTGTCTCTTATACCAGTTAAGCCTGAAAGCACGCTCATTGAGATCACCCTCCAAAACAACATTTCCAATATAGGAATACTTGTCCAAATATCGAATTTTACTCTTGTTGGTACGTTCTCATTAGTGTGGTGGGCTTGCTTAACCATTTGTGACCAATATTTTGTTTCAGTGAAGTATATTTTGCACTCAATTGAGTGCAAAGGGTTGCATTAATTCTTTGAGGAAATTCTGAACCCTAACCCTAACTTGCAAACCCATAGCTAGGGTTAGGGTTAGGATTCCTGCAAAACATAGATACTTTTTGATGGCATGGCTGTGTTTTAGGGCAGAAATGATATGTAGGAAGAGTGCTGTTTCAATGATATCTGCAGAATTTTTTTCTTGCATCTTTAGCTGCACTGCATTGCCTAGAATGGGAATTTTGCATTGAGTGCAATACGGCAAAGGTTTGAAAAAAACTGAAAATACCTTTCAAAATCTTACCCCTGGCATTGAGTGCACATGTATATTGTCAAATAAAGCCGAGATTCTTGGGGTTTTGCTGACTCTTACACCAGTTAAGCCTAAAAGCACGCTCATTGAGATCACCTTCCAAAACAAAATTTCCAATATAGGAATTCTTGTCCAAATATCGAATTTTACTCTTGTTGGTACGTTCTCATTAGTGTGGTGGGCTTGCTTAACCATTTGTGACCAATATTTTGTTTCAGTGAAGTATATTTTGCACTCAATTGAATGCAAAGGGTTGCATTAATTCTTTAAGGAAATTCTGTACCCTAACCCTAACTTGCAAACCCATAGCTAGGGTTAGGGTTAGGATTCCTGCAAAACATAGATACTTTTTGATGGCATGGCTGTGTTTTAGGGCAGAAATGATATGTAGGAAGAGTGTTGTTTCAATGATATCTGCAGAATTTTTTTCTTGCATCTTTAGCTGCACTGCTTTGCTTAGAATGGGAATTTTGCCTTGAGTGCACTAAGGCAAAGGTTTGAAAAAAACTGAAAATACCTTTCAAAATCTTACCCCTGGCATTGAATGGACATGCATATTGTGAAATAAAGCCCAGATTCTTGGGGTTTTGCTGACTCTTACACCAGTTAAGCCTGAAAGCATGCTCATTGAGATCACCTTCCAAAACAACATTTCCAATATAGGAATACTTGTCCAAAAATTAAATTTTACTCTTGTTGGTACGTTCTCATTAGTGTGGTGGGCTTGCTTATCCATTTGTGACCAATATTTTGTTTCTGTGAAATATATTTTGCACTCAATTGAGTGCAAAGGGTTGCATTAATTCTTTGAGGAAATTCTGAACCCTAACCCTAATTTGCAAACCCATAGCTAGGGTTAGGGTTAGGATTCCTGCAAAACATAGATACTTTTTGATGGCATGGCTGTGTTTTAGGGCAGAAATGATATGTAGGAAGAGTGTTGTTTCAATGATATCTGCAGAATTTTTTTCTTGCATCTTTAGCTGCACTTCATTGCTTAGAATGGGAATTTTGCCTTGATTGCACTACGGCAAAGGTTTGAAAAAAACTTGAAATACCATTCAAAATCTTACCCCTGGCATTGAGTGCACATGCTTATTGTCAAATAAAGCCTAGATTCTTGGGGTTTTGCTGACTCTTACACCAGTTAAGCCTGAAAGCACGCTCATTGAGATCACCTTCCAAAACAACATTTCCAATATAGGAATACTTGTCCAAATATCGAATTTTACTCTTGTTGGTACGTTCTCATTAGTGTGGTGGGCTTGCTTAACCATTTGTGACCAATATTTTGTTTCTGTGAAATATATTTTGCACTCAATTGAGTGCAAAGGGTTGCATTAATTCTTTGAGGAAATTCTGAACCCTAACCCTAATTTGCAAACCCATAGCTAGGGTTAGGGTTAGGATTCCTGCAAAACATAGATACTTTTTGATGGCATGGCTGTGTTTTAGGGCAGAAATGATATGTAGGAAGAGGGTTGTTTCAATGATATCTGCAGAATTTTTTTCTTGCATCTTTAGCTGCACTGCATTGCTTAGAATGGTAATTTTGCCTTGAGTGCACTACGGCAAAGGTTTGAAAAAAACTGAAAATACCTTTCAAAATCTTACCCCTGGCATTGAATGCACATGCATATTGTCAAATAAAGCCCAGATTCTTGGGGTTTTGCTGACTCTTACACCAGTTAAGCCTGAAAGCACGCTCATTGAGATCACCTTCCAAAACAACATTTCCAATATAGGAATACTTGTCCAAATATCGAATTTTACTCTTGTTGGTACGTTCTCATTAGTGTGGTGGGCTTGCTTAACCATTTGTGACCAATATTTTGTTTCAGTGAAGTATATTTTGCACTCAATTGAGTGCAAAGGGTTGCATTAATTCTTTGAGGAAATTCTGAACCCTAACCCTAACTTGCAAACCCATAGCTAGGGTTAGGGTTAGGATTCCTGCAAAACATAGATACTTTTTGATGGCATGGCTGTGTTTTAGGGCAGAAATGATATGTAGGAAGAGGGTTGTTTCAATGATATCTGCAGAATTTTTTTCTTGCATCTTTAGCTGCACTTCATTGCTTAGAATGGGAATTTTGCCTTGATTGCACTACGGCAAAGGTTTGAAAAAAACTTGAAATACCATTCAAAATCTTACCCCTGGCATTGAGTGCACATGCTTATTGTCAAATAAAGCCTAGATTCTTGGGGTTTTGCTGACTCTTACACCAGTTAAGCCTGAAAGCACGCTCATTGAGATCACCTTCCAAAACAACATTTCCAAGATAGGAATACTTGTCCAAAAATAGAATTTTACTCTTGTTGGTACGTTCTCATTAGTGTGGTGGGCTTGCTTAACCATTTGTGACCAATATTTTGTTTCTGTGAAGTATATTTTGCACTCAATTGAGTGCAAAGGGTTGCATTAATTCTTTGAGGAAATTCTGAACCCTAACCCTAACTTGCAAACCCATAGCTAGGGTTAGGGTTAGGATTCCTGCAAAACATAGATACTTTTTGATGGCATGGCTGTGTTTTAGGGCAGAAATGATATGTAGGAAGAGTGTTGTTTCAATGATATCTGCAGAATTTTTTTCTTGCATCTTTAGCTGCACTGCATTGCTTAGAATGGGAATTTTGCCTTGAGTGCAGTAAGGCAAAGGTTTGAAAAAAACTGAAAATACCTTTCAAAATCTTACCCCTGGCATTGAGTGCACATGCATATTGTCAAATAAAGCCCAGATTCTTGGGGTTTTGCTGACTCTTATACCAGTTAAGCCTGAAAGCACGCTCATTGAGATCACCTTCCAAAACAACATTTCCAATATAGGAATTCTTGTCCAAATATCGAATTTTACTCTTGTTGGTACGTTCTCATTAGTGTGGTGGGCTTGCTTAACCATTTGTGACCAATATTTTGTTTCAGTGAAGTATATTTTGCACTCAATTGAATGCAAAGGGTTGCATTAATTCTTTGAGGAAATTCTGAACCCTAACCCTAACTTGCAAACCCATAGCTAGGGTTAGGGTTAGGATTCCTGCAAAACATAGATACTTTTTGATGGCATGGCTGTGTTTTAGGGCAGAAATGATATGTAGGAAGAGTGTTGTTTCAATGATATCTGCAGAATTTTTTTCTTGCATCTTTAGCTGCACTGCATTGCTTAGAATGGGAATTTTGCCTTGAGTGCACTAAGGCAAAGGTTTGAAAAAAACTGAAAATACCTTTCAAAATCTTACCCCTGGCATTGAATGGACATGCATATTGTGAAATAAAGCCCAGATTCTTGGGGTTTTGCTGACTCTTACACCAGTTAAGCCTGAAAGCATGCTCATTGAGATCACCTTCCAAAACAACATTTCCAATATAGGAATACTTGTCCAAAAATTAAATTTTACTCTTGTTGGTACGTTCTCATTAGTGTGGTGGGCTTGCTTATCCATTTGTGACCAATATTTTGTTTCTGTGAAATATATTTTGCACTCAATTGAGTGCAAAGGGTTGCATTAATTCTTTGAGGAAATTCTGAACCCTAACCCTAATTTGCAAACCCATAGCTAGGGTTAGGGTTAGGATTCCTGCAAAACATAGATACTTTTTGATGGCATGGCTGTGTTTTAGGGCAGAAATGATATGTAGGAAGAGGGTTGTTTCAATGATATCTGCAGAATTTTTTTCTTGCATCTTTAGCTGCACTTCATTGCTTAGAATGGGAATTTTGCCTTGATTGCACTACGGCAAAGGTTTGAAAAAAACTTGAAATACCATTCAAAATCTTACCCCTGGCATTGAGTGCACATGCTTATTGTCAAATAAAGCCTAGATTCTTGGGGTTTTGCTGACTCTTACACCAGTTAAGCCTGAAAGCACGCTCATTGAGATCACCTTCCAAAACAACATTTCCAATATAGGAATACTTGTCCAAATATCGAATTTTACTCTTGTTGGTACGTTCTCATTAGTGTGGTGGGCTTGCTTAACCATTTGTGACCAATATTTTGTTTCTGTGAATTATATTTTGCACTCAATTGAGTGCAAAGGGTTGCATTAATTCTTTGAGGAAATTCTGAACCCTAACCCTAATTTGCAAACCCATAGCTAGTGTTAGGGTTAGGATTCCTGCAAAACATAGATACTTTTTGATGGCATGGCTGTGTTTTAGGGCAGAAATGATATGTAGGAAGAGTGTTGTTTCAATGATATCTGCAGAATTTTTTTCTTGCATCTTTAGCTGCACTGCATTGCTTAGAATGGGAATTTTGCCTTGAGTGCACTACGGCAAAGGTTTGAAAAAAACTGAAAATACCTTTCAAAATCTTACCCCTGGCATTGAGTGCACATGCATATTGTCAAATAAAGCCCAGATTCTTGGGGTTTTGCTGACTCTTACACCAGTTAAGCCTGAAAGCACGCTCATTGAGATCACCTTCCAAAACAACATTTCCAATATAGGAATACTTGTCCAAATATCGAATTTTACTCTTGTTGGTACGTTCTCATTAGTGTGGTGGGCTTGCTTAACCATTTGTGACCAATATTTTGTTTCAGTGAAGTATATTTTGCACTCAATTGAGTGCAAAGGGTTGCATTAATTCTTTGAGGAAATTCTGAACCCTAACCCTAACTTGGAAACCCATAGCTAGGGTTAGGGTTAGGATTCCTGCAAAACATAGATACTTTTTGATGGCATGGCTGTGGTTTAGGGCAGAAATGATATGTAGGAAAAATGTTGTTTCAATGATATCTGCAGAATTTTTTTCTTGCATTTTTAGCTGCACTGCATTGCTTAGAATGGGAATTTTGCCTTGAGTGCACTAAGGCAAAGGTTTGAAAAACACTGAAAATACCTTTCAAAATCTTACCCCTGTCATTGAGTGCACATGCTTATTGTCAAATAAAGCCCAGATTCTTGGGGTTTTGCTGACTCTTACACCAGTTAAGCCTGAAAGCACGCTCATTGAGATCACCTTCCAAAACAACATTTCCAATATAGGAATACTTGTCCAAATATCAAATTTTACTCTTGTTGGTACGTTCTCATTAGTGTGGTGGGCTTGCTTAACCATTTGTGACCAATATTTTGTTTCAGTGAAGTATATTTTGCACTCAATTGAGTGCAAAGGGTTGCATTAATTCTTTGAGGAAATTCTGAACCCTAACCCTAACTTGCAAACCCATAGCTAGGGTTAGGGTTAGGATTCCTGCAAAACATAGATACTTTTTGATGGCATGGCTGTGGTTTAGGGCAGAAATGATATGTAGGAAAAATGTTGTTTCAATGATATCTGCAGAATTTTTTTCTTGCATCTTTAGCTGCACTGCATTGCTTAGAATGGGAATTTTGCCTTGAGTGCACTAAGGCAAAGGTTTGAAAAAAACTGAAAATACCTTTCAAAATCTTACCCCTGGCATTGAGTGCACATGCATTTTGTCAAATAAAGCCCAGATTCTTGGGGTTTTGCTGACTCTTACACCAGTTAAGCCTGAAAGCACGGTCATTGAGATCACCTTCCAAAACAACATTTCCAATATAGGAATACTTGTCCAAAAATAGAATTTTACTCTTGTTGGTACATTCTCATTAGTGTGGTGGGCTTGCTTAACCATTTGTGACCAATATTTTGTTTCAGTGAAGTATATTTTGCACTCAATTGAGTGCAAAGGGTTGCATTAATTCTTTGAGGAAATTCTGAACCCTAACCCTAATTTGCAAACCCATAGCTAGGGTTAGGGTTAGGATTCCTGCAAAACATAGATACTTTTTGATGGCATGGCTGTGTTTTAGGGCAGAAATGATATGTAGGAAGAGGGTTGTTTCAATGATATCTGCAGAATTTTTTTCTTGCATCTTTAGCTGCACTTAATTGCTTAGAATGGGAATTTTGCCTTGATTGCACTACGGCAAAGGTTTGAAAAAAACTTGAAATACCATTCAAAATCTTACCCCTGGCATTGAGTGCACATGCTTATTGTCAAATAAAGCCTAGATTCTTGGGGTTTTGCTGACTCTTACACCAGTTAAGCCTGAAAGCACGCTCATTGAGATCACCTTCCAAAACAACATTTCCAATATAGGAATACTTGTCCAAATATCGAATTTTACTCTTGTTGGTACGTTCTCATTAGTGTGGTGGGCTTGCTTAACCATTTGTGACCAATATTTTGTTTCAGTGAAGTATATTTTGCACTCAATTGAGTGCAAAGGGTTGCATTAATTCTTTGAGGAAATTCTGAACCCTAACCCTAACTTGCAAACCCATAGCTAGGGTTAGGGTTAGGATTCCTGCAAAACATAGATACTTTTTGATGGCATGGCTGTGTTTTAGGGCAGAAATGATATGTAGGAAGAGTGTTGTTTCAATGATATCTGCAGAATTTTTTTCTTGCATCTTTAGCTGCACTGCATTGCTTAGAATGGGAATTTTGCCTTGAGTGCACTAAGGCAAAGGTTTGAAAAAAACTGAAAATACCTTTCAAAATCTTACCCCTGGCATTGAATGCACATGCATATTGTGAAATAAAGCCCAGATTCTTGGGGTTTTGCTGACTCTTACACCAGTTAAGCCTGAAAGCATGCTCATTGAGATCACGTTCCAAAACAACATTTCCAATATAGGAATACTTGTCCAAATATCGAATTTTACTCTTGTTGGTACGTTCTCATTAGTGTGGTGGGCTTGCTTAACCATTTGTGACCAATATTTTGTTTCAGTGAAGTATATTTTGCACTCAATTGAGTGCAAAGGGTTGCATTAATTCTTTGAGGAAATTCTGAACCCTAACCCTAACTTGCAAACCCATAGCTAGGGTTAGGGTTAGGATTCCTGCAAAACATAGATACTTTTTGATGGCATGGCTGTGTTTTAGAGCAGAAATGATATGTAGGAAGAGTGTTGTTTCAATGATATCTGCAGAATTTTTTTCTTGCATCTTTAGCTGCACTGCATTGCTTAGAATGGGAATTTTGCCTTGAGTGCACTAAGGCAAAGGTTTGAAAAAAACTGAAAATACCTTTCAAAATCTTACCCCTGGCATTGAGTGCACATGCATATTGTCAAATAAAGCCCAGATTCTTGGGGTTTTGCTGACTCTTACACCAGTTAAGCCTGAAAGCATGCTCATTGAGATCACCTTCCAAAACAACATTTCCAATATAGGAATACTTGTCCAAAAATTAAATTTTACTCTTGTTGGTACGTTCTCATTAGTGTGGTGGGCTTGCTTAACCATTTGTGACCAATATTTTGTTTCTGTGAAATATATTTTGCACTCAATTGAGTGCAAAGGGTTGCATTAATTCTTTGAGGAAATTCTGAACCCTAACCCTAATTTGCAAACCCATAGCTAGGGTTAGGGTTAGGATTCCTGCAAAACATAGATACTTTTTGATGGCATGGCTGTGTTTTAGGGCAGAAATGATATGTAGGAAGAGGGTTGTTTCAATGATATCTGCAGAATTTTTTTCTTGCATCTTTAGCTGCACTTCATTGCTTAGAATGGGAATTTTGCCTTGATTGCACTACGGCAAAGGTTTGAAAAAAACTTGAAATACCATTCAAAATCTTACCCCTGGCATTGAGTGCACATGCTTATTGTCAAATAAAGCCTAGATTCTTGGGGTTTTGCTGACTCTTACACCAGTTAAGCCTGAAAGCACGCTCTTTGAGATCACCTTCCAAAACAACATTTCCAATATAGGAATACTTGTCCAAATATCGAATTTTACTCTTGTTGGTGCGTTCTCATTAGTGTGGTGGGCTTGCTTAACCATTTGTGACCAATATTTTGTTTCAGTGAAGTATATTTTGCACTCAATTGAGTGCAAAGGGTTGCATTAATTCTTTGAGGAAATTCTGAACCCTAACCCTAACTTGCAAACCCATAGCTAGGGTTAGGGTTAGGATTCCTGCAAAACATAGATACTTTTTGATGGCATGGCTGTGTTTTAGGGCAGAAATGATATGTAGGAAGAGGGTTGTTTCAATGATATCTGCAGAATTTTTTTCTTGCATCTTTAGCTGCACTGCATTGCTTAGAATGGGAATTTTGCCTTGAGTGCACTAAGGCAAAGGTTTGAAAAAAACTGAAAATACCTTTCAAAATCTTACCCCTGGCATTGAGTGCACATGCATATTGTCAAATAAAGCCCAGATTCTTGGGGTTTTGCTGACTCTTACACCAGTTAAGCCTGAAAGCATGCTCATTGAGATCACCTTCCAAAACAACATTTCCAATATAGGAATACTTGTCCAAAAATAAAATTTTACTCTTGTTGGTACGTTCTCATTAGTGTGGTGGGCTTGCTTAACCATTTGTGACCAATATTTTGTTTCTGTGAAATATATTTTGCACTCAATTGAGTGCAAAGGGTTGCATTAATTCTTTGAGGAAATTCTGAACCCTAACCCTAATTTGCAAACCCATAGCTAGGGTTAGGGTTAGGATTCCTGCAAAACATAGATACTTTTTGATGGCATGGCTGTGTTTTAGGGCAGAAATGATATGTAGGAAGAGGGTTGTTTCAATGATATCTGCAGAATTTTTTTCTTGCATCTTTAGCTGCACTTCATTGCTTAGAATGGGAATTTTGCCTTGATTGCACTACGGCAAAGGTTTGAAAAAAACTTGAAATACCATTCAAAATCTTACCCCTGGCATTGAGTGCACATGCTTATTGTCAAATAAAGCCTAGATTCTTGGGGTTTTGCTGACTCTTACACCAGTTAAGCCTGAAAGCACGCTCTTTGAGATCACCTTCCAAAACAACATTTCCAATATAGGAATACTTGTCCAAATATCGAATTTTACTCTTGTTGGTGCGTTCTCATTAGTGTGGTGGGCTTGCTTAACCATTTGTGACCAATATTTTGTTTCAGTGAAGTATATTTTGCACTCAATTGAGTGCAAAGGGTTGCATTAATTCTTTGAGGAAATTCTGAACCCTAACCCTAACTTGCAAACCCATAGCTAGGGTTAGGGTTAGGATTCCTGCAAAACATAGATACTTTTTGATGGCATGGCTGTGTTTTAGGGCAGAAATGATATGTAGGAAGAGTGTTGTTTCAATGATATCTGCAGAATTTTTTTCTTGCATCTTTAGCTGCACTGCATTGCTTAGAATGGGAGTTTTGCCTTGAGTGCACTAAGGCAAAGGTTTGAAAAAAACTGAAAATACCTTTCAAAATCTTACCCCTGGCATTGAATGCACATGCATATTGTGAAATAAAGCCCAGATTCTTGGGGTTTTGCTGACTCTTACACCAGTTAAGCCTGAAAGCATGCTCATTGAGATCACCTTCCAAAACAACATTTCCAATATAGGAATACTTGTCCAAAAATAGAATTTTACTCTTGTTGGTACGTTCTCATTAGTGTGGTGGGCTTGCTTAACCATTTGTGACCAATATTTTGTTTCTGTGAAATATATTTTGCACTCAATTGAGTGCAAAGGGTTGCATTAATTCTTTGAGGAAATTCTGAACCCTAACCCTAATTTGCAAACCCATAGCTAGGGTTAGGGTTAGGATTCCTGCAAAACATAGATACTTTTTGATGGCATGGCTGTGTTTTAGGGCAGAAATGATATGTAGGAAGAGGGTTGTTTCAATGATATCTGCAGAATTTTTTTCTTGCATCTTTAGCTGCACTGCATTGCTTAGAATGGTAATTTTGCCTTGAGTGCACTACGGCAAAGGTTTGAAAAAAACTGAAAATACCTTTCAAAATCTTACCCCTGGCATTGAATGCACATGCATATTGTCAAATAAAGCCCAGATTCTTGGGGTTTTGCTGACTCTTACACCAGTTAAGCCTGAAAGCACGCTCATTGAGATCACCTTCCAAAACAACATTTCCAATATAGGAATACTTGTCCAAATATCGAATTTTACTCTTGTTGGTACGTTCTCATTAGTGTGGTGGGCTTGCTTAACCATTTGTGACCAATATTTTGTTTCAGTGAAGTATATTTTGCACTCAATTGAGTGCAAAGGGTTGCATTAATTCTTTGAGGAAATTCTGAACCCTAACCCTAACTTGCAAACCCATAGCTAGGGTTAGGGTTAGGATTCCTGCAAAACATAGATACTTTTTGATGGCATGGCTGTGTTTTAGGGCAGAAATGATATGTAGGAAGAGGGTTGTTTCAATGATATCTGCAGAATTTTTTTCTTGCATCTTTAGCTGCACTTCATTGCTTAGAATGGGAATTTTGCCTTGATTGCACTACGGCAAAGGTTTGAAAAAAACTTGAAATACCATTCAAAATCTTACCCCTGGCATTGAGTGCACATGCTTATTGTCAAATAAAGCCTAGATTCTTGGGGTTTTGCTGACTCTTACACCAGTTAAGCCTGAAAGCACGCTCATTGAGATCACCTTCCAAAACAACATTTCCAAGATAGGAATACTTGTCCAAAAATAGAATTTTACTCTTGTTGGTACGTTCTCATTAGTGTGGTGGGCTTGCTTAACCATTTGTGACCAATATTTTGTTTCTGTGAAGTATATTTTGCACTCAATTGAGTGCAAAGGGTTGCATTAATTCTTTGAGGAAATTCTGAACCCTAACCCTAACTTGCAAACCCATAGCTAGGGTTAGGGTTAGGATTCCTGCAAAACATAGATACTTTTTGATGGCATGGCTGTGTTTTAGGGCAGAAATGATATGTAGGAAGAGTGTTGTTTCAATGATATCTGCAGAATTTTTTTCTTGCATCTTTAGCTGCACTGCATTGCTTAGAATGGGAATTTTGCATTGAGTGCACTACGGCAAAGGTTTGAAAAAAACTGAAAATACCTTTCAAAATCTTACCCCTGGCATTGAGTGCACATGTATATTGTCAAATAAAGCCCAGATTCTTGGGGTTTTGCTGACTCTTACACCAGTTAAGCCTAAAAGCACGCTCATTGAGATCACCTTCCAAAACAACATTTCCAATATAGGAATACTTGTCCAAATATCGAATTTTACTCTTGTTGGTACGTTCTCATTAGTGTGGTGGGCTTGCTTAACCATTTGTGACCAATATTTTGTTTCAGTGAAGTATATTTTGCACTCAATTGAGTGCAAAGGGTTGCATTAATTCTTTAAGGAAATTCTGAACCCTAACCCTAACTTGGAAACCCATAGCTAGGGTTAGGGTTAGGATTCCTGCAAAACATAGATACTTTTTGATGGCATGGCTGTGGTTTAGGGCAGAAATGATATGTAGGAAAAATGTTGTTTCAATGATATCTGCAGAATTTTTTTCTTGCATCTTTAGCTGCACTGCATTGCTTAGAATGGGAATTTTGCCTTGAGTGCACTAAGGCAAAGGTTTGAAAAAAACTGAAAATACCTTTCAAAATCTTACCCCTGGCATTGAGTGCACATGCATTTTGTCAAATAAAGCCCAGATTCTTGGGGTTTTGCTGACTCTTACACCAGTTAAGCCTGAAAGCACGGTCATTGAGATCACCTTCCAAAACAACATTTCCAATATAGGAATACTTGTCCAAATATCGAATTTTACTCTTGTTGGTACGTTCTCATTAGTGTGGTGGGCTTGCTTAACCATTTGTGACCAATATTTTGTTTCAGTGAAGTATATTTTGCACTCAATTGAGTGCAAAGGGTTGCATTAATACTTTGAGGAAATTCTGAACCCTAACCCTAACTTGCAAACCCATAGCTAGGGTTAGGGTTAGGATTCCTGCAAAACATAGATACTTTTTGATGGCATGGCTGTGTTTTAGGGCAGAAATGATATGTAGGAAGAGTGTTGTTTCAATGATATCTGCAGAATATTTTTTTGCATCTTTAGCTGCACTGCATTGCTTAGAATGGGAATTTTGCCTTGAGTGCACTATGGCAAAGGTTTGAAAAAAACTGAAAATATCTTTCAAAATCTTACCCCTGGCATTGAGTGCACATGCATATTGTCAAATAAAGCCCAGATTCTTGGGGTTTTGCTGACTCTTACACCAGTTAAGCCTCAAAGCACGCTCATTGAGATCACCTTCCAAAACAACATTTCCAATATAGGAATACTTGTCCAAATATCAAATTTTACTCTTGTTGGTACGTTCTCATTAGTGTGGTGGGCTTGCTTAACCATTTGTGACCAATATTTTGTTTCAGTGAAGTATATTTTGCACTCAATTGAGTGCAAAGGGTTGCATTAATTCTTTGAGGAAATTCTGAACCCTAACCCTAAATTGGAAACCCATAGCTAGGGTTAGGGTTAGGATTCCTGCAAAACATAGATACTTTTTGATGGCATGGCTGTGTTTTAGGGCAGAAATGATATGTAGGAAAAGTATTGTTTCAATGATATCTGCAGAATTTTTTTCTTGCATTTTTAGCTGCACTGCATTGCTTAGAATTGGAATTTTGCCTTGAGTGCACTAAGGCAAAGGTTTGAAAAACACTGAAAATACCTTTCAAAATCTTACCCCTGTCATTGAATGCACATGCATATTGTCAAATAAAGCCCAGATTCTTGGGGTTTTGCTGACTCTTACACCAGTTAAGCCTGAAAGCATGCTCATTGCGATCACCTTCCAAAACAACATTTCCAATATACAGTAGGAATACTTGTCCAAATATCGAATTTTACTCTTGTTGGTACGTTCTCATTAGTGTGGTGGGCTTGCTTAACCATTTGTGACCAATATTTTGTTTCAGTGAAGTATATTTTGCACTCAATTGAGTGCAAAGGGTTGCATTAATTCTTTGAGGTAATTCTGAACCCTAACCCTAACTTGCAAACCCATAGCTAGGGTTAGGGTTAGGATTCCTGCAAAACATAGATACTTTTTGATGGCATGGCTGTGTTTTAGGACAGAAATGATATGTAGGAAAAGTGTTGTTTCAATGATATCTGCAGATTTTTTTTCTTGCATTTTTAGCTGCACTGCATTGCTTAGAATGGGAATTTTGCCTTGAGTGCACTAAGGCAAAGGTTTGAAAAAAACTGAAAATACCTTTCAAAATCTTACCCCTGGCATTGAATGCACATGCATATTGTCAAATAAAGCCCAGATTCTTGGGGTGTTGCTGGCTCTTATACCAGTTAAGCCTGAAAGCACGCTCATTGAGATCACCTTCCAAAACAACATTTCCAATATAGGAATACTTGTCCAAATAACAAATTTTACTCTTGTTGGTACGTTCTCATTCGTGTGGTGGGCTTGCTTAACCATTTGTGACCAATATTTTGTTTCAGTGAAGTATATTTTGCACTCAATTGAGTGTAAAGGGTTGCATTAATTCTTTGAGGTAATTCTGAACCCTAACCCTAACTTGCAAACCCATAGCTAGGGTTAGGGTTAGGATTCTTGCAAAACATAGATACTTTTTGATGGCATAGCTGTGTTTTAGGGCAGAAATGATATGTAGGAAGAGTGTTGTTTCAATGATATCTGCAGAATTTTTTTCTTGCATCTTTAGCTGCACTGCATTGCTTAGAATGGGAATTTTGCCTTGAGTGCACTAACGCAACGGTTTGAAAAAAACTGAAAATACCTTTCAAAATCTTACCCCTGGCATTGAATGCACATGCATATTGTCAAATAAAGCCCAGATTCTTGGGGTTTTGCTGACTCTTACACCAGTTAAGCCTGAAAGCACGCTCATTGAGATCACCTTCCAAAACAACATTTCCAATATAGGAATACTTGTCCAAATATCGAATTTTACTCTTGTTGGTACGTTCTCATTAGTGTGGTGGGCTTGCTTAACCATTTGTGACCAATATTTTGTTTCTGTGAAGTATATTTTGCACTCAATTGAGTGCAAAGGGTTGCATTAATTCTTTGAGGAAATTCTGAACCCTAACCCTAACTTGCAAACCCATAGCTAGGGTTAGGGTTAGGATTCCTGCAAAACATAGATACTTTTTGATGGCATGGCTGTGTTTTAGGGCAGAAATGATATGTAGGAAGAGTGTTGTTTCAATGATATCTGCAGAATTTTTTTCTTGCATCTTTAGCTGCACTGCATTGCTTAGAATGGGAATTTTGCATTGAGTGCACTACGGCAAAGGTTTGAAAAAAACTGAAAATACCTTTCAAAATCTTACCCCTGGCATTGAGTGCACATGTATATTGTCAAATAAAGCCCAGATTCTTGGGGTTTTGCTGACTCTTACACCAGTTAAGCCTAAAAGCACGCTCATTGAGATCACCTTCCAAAACAACATTTCCAATATAGGAATACTTGTCCAAATATCGAATTTTACTCTTGTTGGTACGTTCTCATTAGTGTGGTGGGCTTGCTTAACCATTTGTGACCAATATTTTGTTTCAGTGAAGTATATTTTGCACTCAATTGAGTGCAAAGGGTTGCATTAATTCTTTAAGGAAATTCTGAACCCTAACCCTAACTTGGAAACCCATAGCTAGGGTTAGGGTTAGGATTCCTGCAAAACATAGATACTTTTTGATGGCATGGCTGTGGTTTAGGGCAGAAATGATATGTAGGAAAAATGTTGTTTCAATGATATCTGCAGAATTTTTTTCTTGCATCTTTAGCTGCACTGCATTGCTTAGAATGGGAATTTTGCCTTGAGTGCACTAAGGCAAAGGTTTGAAAAAAACTGAAAATACCTTTCAAAATCTTACCCCTGGCATTGAGTGCACATGCATTTTGTCAAATAAAGCCCAGATTCTTGGGGTTTTGCTGACTCTTACACCAGTTAAGCCTGAAAGCACGGTCATTGAGATCACCTTCCAAAACAACATTTCCAATATAGGAATACTTGTCCAAATATCGAATTTTACTCTTGTTGGTACGTTCTCATTAGTGTGGTGGGCTTGCTTAACCATTTGTGACCAATATTTTGTTTCAGTGAAGTATATTTTGCACTCAATTGAGTGCAAAGGGTTGCATTAATACTTTGAGGAAATTCTGAACCCTAACCCTAACTTGCAAACCCATAGCTAGGGTTAGGGTTAGGATTCCTGCAAAACATAGATACTTTTTGATGGCATGGCTGTGTTTTAGGGCAGAAATGATATGTAGGAAGAGGGTTGTTTCAATGATATCTGCAGAATTTTTTTCTTGCATCTTTAGCTGCACTTCATTGCTTAGAATGGGAATTTTGCCTTGATTGCACTACGGCAAAGGTTTGAAAAAAACTTGAAATACCATTCAAAATCTTACCCCTGGCATTGAGTGCACATGCTTATTGTCAAATAAAGCCTAGATTCTTGGGGTTTTGCTGACTCTTACACCAGTTAAGCCTGAAAGCACGCTCATTGAGATCACCTTCCAAAACAACATTTCCAAGATAGGAATACTTGTCCAAAAATAGAATTTTACTCTTGTTGGTACGTTCTCATTAGTGTGGTGGGCTTGCTTAACCATTTGTGACCAATATTTTGTTTCTGTGAAGTATATTTTGCACTCAATTGAGTGCAAAGGGTTGCATTAATTCTTTGAGGAAATTCTGAACCCTAACCCTAACTTGCAAACCCATAGCTAGGGTTAGGGTTAGGATTCCTGCAAAACATAGATACTTTTTGATGGCATGGCTGTGTTTTAGGGCAGAAATGATATGTAGGAAGAGTGTTGTTTCAATGATATCTGCAGAATTTTTTTCTTGCATCTTTAGCTGCACTGCATTGCTTAGAATGGGAATTTTGCATTGAGTGCACTACGGCAAAGGTTTGAAAAAAACTGAAAATACCTTTCAAAATCTTACCCCTGGCATTGAGTGCACATGTATATTGTCAAATAAAGCCCAGATTCTTGGGGTTTTGCTGACTCTTACACCAGTTAAGCCTAAAAGCACGCTCATTGAGATCACCTTCCAAAACAACATTTCCAATATAGGAATACTTGTCCAAATATCGAATTTTACTCTTGTTGGTACGTTCTTATTAGTGTGGTGGGCTTGCTTAACCATTTGTGACCAATATTTTGTTTCAGTGAAGTATATTTTGCACTCAATTGAGTGCAAAGGGTTGCATTAATTCTTTAAGGAAATTCTGAACCCTAACCCTAACTTGGAAACCCATAGCTAGGGTTAGGGTTAGGATTCCTGCAAAACATAGATACTTTTTGATGGCATGGCTGTGGTTTAGGGCAGAAATGATATGTAGGAAAAATGTTGTTTCAATGATATCTGCAGAATTTTTTTCTTGCATCTTTAGCTGCACTGCATTGCTTAGAATGGGAATTTTGCCTTGAGTGCACTAAGGCAAAGGTTTGAAAAAAACTGAAAATACCTTTCAAAATCTTACCCCTGGCATTGAGTGCACATGCATTTTGTCAAATAAAGCCCAGATTCTTGGGGTTTTGCTGACTCTTACACCAGTTAAGCCTGAAAGCACGGTCATTGAGATCACCTTCCAAAACAACATTTCCAATATAGGAATACTTGTCCAAATATCGAATTTTACTCTTGTTGGTACGTTCTCATTAGTGTGGTGGGCTTGCTTAACCATTTGTGACCAATATTTTGTTTCAGTGAAGTATATTTTGCACTCAATTGAGTGCAAAGGGTTGCATTAATACTTTGAGGAAATTCTGAACCCTAACCCTAACTTGCAAACCCATAGCTAGGGTTAGGGTTAGGATTCCTGCAAAACATAGATACTTTTTGATGGCATGGCTGTGTTTTAGGGCAGAAATGATATGTAGGAAGAGTGTTGTTTCAATGATATCTGCAGAATATTTTTTTGCATCTTTAGCTGCACTGCATTGCTTAGAATGGGAATTTTGCCTTGAGTGCACTATGGCAAAGGTTTGAAAAAAACTGAAAATATCTTTCAAAATCTTACCCCTGGCATTGAGTGCACATGCATATTGTCAAATAAAGCCCAGATTCTTGGGGTTTTGCTGACTCTTACACCAGTTAAGCCTCAAAGCACGCTCATTGAGATCACCTTCCAAAACAACATTTCCAATATAGGAATACTTGTCCAAATATCAAATTTTACTCTTGTTGGTACGTTCTCATTAGTGTGGTGGGCTTGCTTAACCATTTGTGACCAATATTTTGTTTCAGTGAAGTATATTTTGCACTCAATTGAGTGCAAAGGGTTGCATTAATTCTTTGAGGAAATTCTGAACCCTAACCCTAACTTGCAAACCCATACTGTAGCTAGGGTTAGGGTTAGGATTCCTGCAAAACATAGATACTTTTTGATGGCATGGCTGTGTTTTAGGGCAGAAATGATATGTAGGAAAAGTATTGTTTCAATGATATCTGCAGAATTTTTTTCTTGCATTTTTAGCTGCACTGCATTGCTTAGAATTGGAATTTTGCCTTGAGTGCACTAAGGCAAAGGTTTGAAAAACACTGAAAATACCTTTCAAAATCTTACCCCTGTCATTGAATGCACATGCATATTGTCAAATAAAGCCCAGATTCTTGGGGTTTTGCTGACTCTTACACCAGTTAAGCCTGAAAGCATGCTCATTGCGATCACCTTCCAAAACAACATTTCCAATATACAGTAGGAATACTTGTCCAAATATCGAATTTTACTCTTGTTGGTACGTTCTCATTAGTGTGGTGGGCTTGCTTAACCATTTGTGACCAATATTTTGTTTCAGTGAAGTATATTTTGCACTCAATTGAGTGCAAAGGGTTGCATTAATTCTTTGAGGTAATTCTGAACCCTAACCCTAACTTGCAAACCCATAGCTAGGGTTAGGGTTAGGATTCCTGCAAAACATAGATACTTTTTGATGGCATGGCTGTGTTTTAGGACAGAAATGATATGTAGGAAAAGTGTTGTTTCAATGATATCTGCAGATTTTTTTTCTTGCATTTTTAGCTGCACTGCATTGCTTAGAATGGGAATTTTGCCTTGAGTGCACTAAGGCAAAGGTTTGAAAAAAACTGAAAATACCTTTCAAAATCTTACCCCTGGCATTGAATGCACATGCATATTGTCAAATAAAGCCCAGATTCTTGGGGTGTTGCTGGCTCTTATACCAGTTAAGCCTGAAAGCACGCTCATTGAGATCACCTTCCAAAACAACATTTCCAATATAGGAATACTTGTCCAAATAACAAATTTTACTCTTGTTGGTACGTTCTCATTCGTGTGGTGGGCTTGCTTAACCATTTGTGACCAATATTTTGTTTCAGTGAAGTATATTTTGCACTCAATTGAGTGTAAAGGGTTGCATTAATTCTTTGAGGTAATTCTGAACCCTAACCCTAACTTGCAAACCCATAGCTAGGGTTAGGGTTAGGATTCTTGCAAAACATAGATACTTTTTGATGGCATAGCTGTGTTTTAGGGCAGAAATGATATGTAGGAAGAGTGTTGTTTCAATGATATCTGCAGAATTTTTTTCTTGCATCTTTAGCTGCACTGCATTGCTTAGAATGGGAATTTTGCCTTGAGTGCACTAACGCAACGGTTTGAAAAAAACTGAAAATACCTTTCAAAATCTTACCCCTGGCATTGAATGCACATGCATATTGTCAAATAAAGCCCAGATTCTTGGGGTTTTGCTGACTCTTACACCAGTTAAGCCTGAAAGCACGCTCATTGAGATCACCTTCCAAAACAACATTTCCAATATAGGAATACTTGTCCAAATATCGAATTTTACTCTTGTTGGTACGTTCTCATTAGTGTGGTGGGCTTGCTTAACCATTTGTGACCAATATTTTGTTTCTGTGAAGTATATTTTGCACTCAATTGAGTGCAAAGGGTTGCATTAATTCTTTGAGGAAATTCTGAACCCTAACCCTAACTTGCAAACCCATAGCTAGGGTTAGGGTTAGGATTCCTGCAAAACATAGATACTTTTTGATGGCATGGCTGTGTTTTAGGGCAGAAATGATATGTAGGAAGAGTGTTGTTTCAATGATATCTGCAGAATTTTTTTCTTGCATCTTTAGCTGCACTGCATTGCTTAGAATGGGAATTTTGCATTGAGTGCACTACGGCAAAGGTTTGAAAAAAACTGAAAATACCTTTCAAAATCTTACCCCTGGCATTGAGTGCACATGTATATTGTCAAATAAAGCCCAGATTCTTGGGGTTTTGCTGACTCTTACACCAGTTAAGCCTAAAAGCACGCTCATTGAGATCACCTTCCAAAACAACATTTCCAATATAGGAATACTTGTCCAAATATCGAATTTTACTCTTGTTGGTACGTTCTCATTAGTGTGGTGGGCTTGCTTAACCATTTGTGACCAATATTTTGTTTCAGTGAAGTATATTTTGCACTCAATTGAGTGCAAAGGGTTGCATTAATTCTTTAAGGAAATTCTGAACCCTAACCCTAACTTGGAAACCCATAGCTAGGGTTAGGGTTAGGATTCCTGCAAAACATAGATACTTTTTGATGGCATGGCTGTGGTTTAGGGCAGAAATGATATGTAGGAAAAATGTTGTTTCAATGATATCTGCAGAATTTTTTTCTTGCATCTTTAGCTGCACTGCATTGCTTAGAATGGGAATTTTGCCTTGAGTGCACTAAGGCAAAGGTTTGAAAAAAACTGAAAATACCTTTCAAAATCTTACCCCTGGCATTGAGTGCACATGCATTTTGTCAAATAAAGCCCAGATTCTTGGGGTTTTGCTGACTCTTACACCAGTTAAGCCTGAAAGCACGGTCATTGAGATCACCTTCCAAAACAACATTTCCAATATAGGAATACTTGTCCAAATATCGAATTTTACTCTTGTTGGTACGTTCTCATTAGTGTGGTGGGCTTGCTTAACCATTTGTGACCAATATTTTGTTTCAGTGAAGTATATTTTGCACTCAATTGAGTGCAAAGGGTTGCATTAATACTTTGAGGAAATTCTGAACCCTAACCCTAACTTGCAAACCCATAGCTAGGGTTAGGGTTAGGATTCCTGCAAAACATAGATACTTTTTGATGGCATGGCTGTGTTTTAGGGCAGAAATGATATGTAGGAAGAGTGTTGTTTCAATGATATCTGCAGAATATTTTTTTGCATCTTTAGCTGCACTGCATTGCTTAGAATGGGAATTTTGCCTTGAGTGCACTATGGCAAAGGTTTGAAAAAAACTGAAAATATCTTTCAAAATCTTACCCCTGGCATTGAGTGCACATGCATATTGTCAAATAAAGCCCAGATTCTTGGGGTTTTGCTGACTCTTACACCAGTTAAGCCTCAAAGCACGCTCATTGAGATCACCTTCCAAAACAACATTTCCAATATAGGAATACTTGTCCAAATATCAAATTTTACTCTTGTTGGTACGTTCTCATTAGTGTGGTGGGCTTGCTTAACCATTTGTGACCAATATTTTGTTTCAGTGAAGTATATTTTGCACTCAATTGAGTGCAAAGGGTTGCATTAATTCTTTGAGGAAATTCTGAACCCTAACCCTAACTTGCAAACCCATACTGTAGCTAGGGTTAGGGTTAGGATTCCTGCAAAACATAGATACTTTTTGATGGCATGGCTGTGTTTTAGGGCAGAAATGATATGTAGGAAAAGTATTGTTTCAATGATATCTGCAGAATTTTTTTCTTGCATTTTTAGCTGCACTGCATTGCTTAGAATTGGAATTTTGCCTTGAGTGCACTAAGGCAAAGGTTTGAAAAACACTGAAAATACCTTTCAAAATCTTACCCCTGTCATTGAATGCACATGCATATTGTCAAATAAAGCCCAGATTCTTGGGGTTTTGCTGACTCTTACACCAGTTAAGCCTGAAAGCATGCTCATTGCGATCACCTTCCAAAACAACATTTCCAATATACAGTAGGAATACTTGTCCAAATATCGAATTTTACTCTTGTTGGTACGTTCTCATTAGTGTGGTGGGCTTGCTTAACCATTTGTGACCAATATTTTGTTTCAGTGAAGTATATTTTGCACTCAATTGAGTGCAAAGGGTTGCATTAATTCTTTGAGGTAATTCTGAACCCTAACCCTAACTTGCAAACCCATAGCTAGGGTTAGGGTTAGGATTCCTGCAAAACATAGATACTTTTTGATGGCATGGCTGTGTTTTAGGACAGAAATGATATGTAGGAAAAGTGTTGTTTCAATGATATCTGCAGATTTTTTTTCTTGCATTTTTAGCTGCACTGCATTGCTTAGAATGGGAATTTTGCCTTGAGTGCACTAAGGCAAAGGTTTGAAAAAAACTGAAAATACCTTTCAAAATCTTACCCCTGGCATTGAATGCACATGCATATTGTCAAATAAAGCCCAGATTCTTGGGGTGTTGCTGGCTCTTATACCAGTTAAGCCTGAAAGCACGCTCATTGA
The DNA here is from genome assembly GCF_055471065.1 of Atractosteus spatula. Lineage (NCBI taxonomy): Eukaryota > Metazoa > Chordata > Actinopteri > Semionotiformes > Lepisosteidae > Atractosteus > Atractosteus spatula. The sequence continues at coordinate 51,750,746 of NC_142710.1, forward strand.
GATCACCTTCCAAAACAACATTTCCAATATAGGAATACTTGTCCAAATAACAAATTTTACTCTTGTTGGTACGTTCTCATTCGTGTGGTGGGCTTGCTTAACCATTTGTGACCAATATTTTGTTTCAGTGAAGTATATTTTGCACTCAATTGAGTGTAAAGGGTTGCATTAATTCTTTGAGGTAATTCTGAACCCTAACCCTAACTTGCAAACCCATAGCTAGGGTTAGGGTTAGGATTCTTGCAAAACATAGATACTTTTTGATGGCATAGCTGTGTTTTAGGGCAGAAATGATATGTAGGAAGAGTGTTGTTTCAATGATATCTGCAGAATTTTTTTCTTGCATCTTTAGCTGCACTGCATTGCTTAGAATGGGAATTTTGCCTTGAGTGCACTAACGCAACGGTTTGAAAAAAACTGAAAATACCTTTCAAAATCTTACCCCTGGCATTGAATGCACATGCATATTGTCAAATAAAGCCCAGATTCTTGGGGTTTTGCTGACTCTTACACCAGTTAAGCCTGAAAGCACGCTCATTGAGATCACCTTCCAAAACAACATTTCCAATATAGGAATACTTGTCCAAATATCGAATTTTACTCTTGTTGGTACGTTCTCATTAGTGTGGTGGGCTTGCTTAACCATTTGTGACCAATATTTTGTTTCAGTGAAGTATATTTTGCACTCAATTGAGTGCAAAGGGTTGCATTAATTCTTTGAGGAAATTCTGAACCCTAACCCTAAATTGGAAACCCATAGCTAGGGTTAGGGTTAGGATTCCTGCAAAACATAGATACTTTTTGATGGCATGGCTATGGTTTAGGGCAGAAATGATATGTAGGAAAAATGTTGTTTCAATGATATCTGCAGAATTTTTTTCTTGCATTTTTAGCTGCACTGCATTGCTTAGAATGGGAATTTTGCCTTGAGTGCACTAAGGCAAAGGTTTGAAAAACACTGAAAATACCTTTCAAAATCTTACCCCTGGCATTGAATGCACATGCATATTGTCAAATAAAGCCCAGATTCTTGGGGTTTTGCTGACTCTTACACCAGTTAAGCCTGAAAGCATGCTCATTGAGATCACCTTCCAAAACAACATTTCCAATATACAGTAGGAATACTTGTCCAAATATCGAATTTTACTCTTGTTGGTACGTTCTCATTAGTGTGGTGGGCTTGCTTAACCATTTGTGACCAATATTTTGTTTCAGTGAAGTATATTTTGCACTCAATTGAGTGCAAAGGGTTGCATTAATTCTTTGAGGAAATTCTGAACCCTAACCCTAACTTGCAAACCCATAGCTAGGGTTAGGGTTAGGATTCCTGCAAAACATAGATACTTTTTGATGGCATGGCTGTGTTTTAGGGCAGAAATAATATGTAGGAAGAGTGTTGTTTCAATGATATCTGCAGAATTTTTTTTTTGCATCTTTAGCTGCACTGCATTGCTTAGAATGGGAATTTTGCCTTGAGTGCACTACGGCAAAGGTTTGAAAAAAACTGAAAATACCTTTCAAAATCTTACCCCTGGCATTGAGTGCACATGCATATTGTCAAATAAAGCCCAGATTCTTGGGGTTTTGCTGACTCTTACACCAGTTAAGCCTGAAAGCACGCTCATTGAGATCACCTTCCAAAACAACATTTCCAATATAGGAATACTTGTCCAAATATCGAATTTTACTCTTGTTGGTACGTTCTCATTAGTGTGGTGGGCTTGCTTAACCATTTGTGACCAATATTTTGTTTCAGTGAAGTATATTTTGCACTCAATTCAGTGCAAAGGGTTGCATTAATTCTTTGAGGAAATTCTGAACCCTAACCCTAACTTGCAAACCCATAGCTAGGGTTAGGGTTAGGATTCCTGCAAAACATAGATACTTTTTGATGGCATGGCTGTGTTTTAGGGCAGAAATGATATGTAGGAAGAGTGTTGTTTCAATGATATCTGCAGAATTTTTTTTTTGCATCTTTAGCTGCACTGCATTGCTTAGAATGGGAATTTTGCCTTGAGTGCACTACGGCAAAGGTTTGAAAAAAACTGAAAATACCTTTCAAAATCTTACCCCTGGCATTGAGTGCACATGCATATTGTCAAATAAAGCCCAGATTCTTGGGGTTTTGCTGACTCTTACACCAGTTAAGCCTGAAAGCACGCTCATTGAGATCACCTTCCAAAACAACATTTCCAATATACAGGAGGAATACTTGTCCAAATATCGAATTTTACTCTTGTTGGTACGTTCTCATTAGTGTGGTGGGCTTGCTTAACCATTTGTGACCAATATTTTGTTTCAGTGAAGTATATTTTGCACTCAATTGAGTGCAAAGGGTTGCATTAATTCTTTGAGGAAATTCTGAACCCTAACCCTAACTTGCAAACCCATAGCTAGGGTTAGGGTTAGGATTCCTGCAAAACATAGATACTTTTTGATGGCATAGCTGTGTTTTAGGGCAGAAATGATATGTAGGAAGAGTGTTGTTTCAATGATATCTGCAGAATTTTTTTCTTGCATCTTTAGCTGCACTGCATTGCTTAGAATGGGAATTTTGCCTTGATTGCACTACGGCAAAGGTTTGAAAAAAACTGGAAATACCTTTCAAAATCTTACCCCTGGCATTGAGTGCACATGCTTATTGTCAAATAAAGCCCAGATTCTTGGGGTTTTGTTGACTCTTACACCAGTTAAGACTGAAAGCACGCTCATTGAGATCACCTTCCAAAGCAACATTTCCAATATAGGAATACTTGTCCAAATATCGAATTTTACTCTTGTTGGTACGTTCTCATTAGTGTGGTGGGCTTGCTTAACCATTTGTGACCAATATTTTGTTTCAGTGAAGTATATTTTGCACTCAATTGAGTGCAAAGGGTTGCATTAATTCTTTGAGGAAATTCTGAACCCTAACCCTAAATTGGAAACCCATAGCTAGGGTTAGGGTTAGGATTCCTGCAAAACATAGATACTTTTTGATGGCATGGCTATGGTTTAGGGCAGAAATGATATGTAGGAAAAATGTTGTTTCAATGATATCTGCAGAATTTTTTTCTTGCATTTTTAGCTGCACTGCATTGCTTAGAATGGGAATTTTGCCTTGAGTGCACTAAGGCAAAGGTTTGAAAAACACTGAAAATACCTTTCAAAATCTTACCCCTGGCATTGAATGCACATGCATATTGTGAAATAAAGCCCAGATTCTTGGGGTTTTGCTGACTCTTACACCAGTTAAGCCTGAAAGCATGCTCATTGAGATCACCTTCCAAAACAACATTTCCAATATACAGTAGGAATACTTGTCCAAATATCGAATTTTACTCTTGTTGGTACGTTCTCATTAGTGTGGTGGGCTTGCTTAACCATTTGTGACCAATATTTTGTTTCAGTGAAGTATATTTTGCACTCAATTGAGTGCAAAGGGTTGCATTAATTCTTTGAGGAAATTCTGAACCCTAACCCTAAATTGGAAACCCATGGGTAGGGTTAGGGTTAGGATTCCTGCAAAACATAGATACTTTTTGATGGCATGGCTATGGTTTAGGGCAGAAATGATATGTAGGAAGAGTGTTGTTTCAATGATATCTGCAGAATTTTTTTCTTGCATCTTTAGCTGCACTGCATTGCTTAGAATGGGAATTTTGCCTTGAGTGCACTAAGGCAAAGGTTTGAAAAAAACTGAAAATACCTTTCAAAATCTTACCCCTGGCATTGATTGGACATGCATATTGTGAAATAAAGCCCAGATTCATGGGGTTTTGCTGACTCTTACACCAGTTAAGCCTGAAAGCATGCTCATTGAGATCACCTTCCAAAACAACATTTCCAATATAGGAATACTTGTCCAAAAATAAAATTTTACTCTTGTTGGTACGTTCTCATTAGTGTGGTGGGCTTGCTTAACCATTTGTGACCAATATTTTGTTTCTGTGAAATATATTTTGCACTCAATTGAGTGCAAAGGGTGGCATTAATTCTTTGAGGAAATTCTGAACCCTAACCCTAACTTGCAAACCCATAGCTAGGGTTAGGGTTAGGATTCCTGCAAAACATAGATACTTTTTGATGGCATGGCTGTGTTTTAGGGCAGAAATGATATGGAGGAAGAGGGTTGTTTCAATGATATCTGCAGAATTTTTTTCTTGCATCTTTAGCTGCACTGCATTGCTTAGAATGGGAATTTTGCCTTGATTGCACTACGGCAAAGGTTTGAAAAAAACTTGAAATACCATTCAAAATCTTACCCCTGGCATTGAGTGCACATGCTTATTGTCAAATAAAGCCCAGATTCTTGGGGTTTTGCTGACTCTTACACCAGTTAAGCCTGAAAGCACGCTCATTGAGATCACCTTCCAAAACAACATTTCCAATATAGGAATACTTGTCCAAATATCGAATTTTACTCTTGTTGGTACGTTCTCATTAGTGTGGTGGGCTTGCTTAACCATTTGTGACCAATATTTTGTTTCAGTGAAGTATATTTTGCACTCAATTGAGTGCAAAGGGTTGCATTAATTCTTTGAGGAAATTCTGAACCCTAACCCTAACTTGCAAATTCATAGCTAGGGTTAGGGTTAGGATTCCTGCAAAACATAGATACTTTTTGATGGCATGGCTGTGTTTTAGGGCAGAAATGATATGTAGGAAGAGTGTTGTTTCAATGATATCTGCAGAATTTTTTTCTTGCATCTTTAGCTGCACTGCATTGCTTAGAATGGGAATTTTGCCTTGAGTGCACTAAGGCAAAGGTTTGAAAAAAACTGAAAATACCTTTCAAAATCTTACCCCTGGCATTGAATTCACATGCATATTGTGAAATAAAGCCCAGATTCTTGGGGTTTTGCTGACTCTTACACCAGTTAAGCCTGAAAGCATGCTCATTGAGATCACCTTCCAAAACAACATTTCCAATATAGGAATACTTGTCCAAAAATAGAATTTTACTCTTGTTGCTACGTTCTCATTAGTGTGGTGGGCTTGCTTAACCATTTGTGACCAATATTTTGTTTCTGTGAAATATATTTTGCACTCAATTGAGTGCAAAGGGTTGCATTAATTCTTTGAGGAAATTCTGAACCCTAACCCTAATTTGCAAACCCATAGCTAGGGTTAGGGTTAGGATTCCTGCAAAACATAGATACTTTTTGATGGCATGGCTGTGTTTTAGGGCAGAAATGATATGTAGGAAGAGGGTTGTTTCAATGATATCTGCAGAATTTTTTTCTTGCATCTTTAGCTGCACTGCATTGCTTAGAATGGGAATTTTGCCTTGAGTGCACTAAGGCAAAGGTTTGAAAAAAACTGAAAATACCTTTCAAAATCTTACCCCTGGCATTGAGTGCACATGCATATTGTCAAATAAAGCCCAGATTCTTGGGGTTTTGCTGACTCTTATACCAGTTAAGCCTGAAAGCACGCTCATTGAGATCACCTTCCAAAACAACATTTCCAATATAGGAATACTTGTCCAAATATCGAATTTTACTCTTGTTGGTACGTTCTCATTAGTGTGGTGGGCTTGCTTAACCATTTGTGACCAATATTTTGTTTCAGTGAAGTATATTTTGCACTCAATTGAGTGCAAAGGGTTGCATTAATTCTTTGAGGAAATTCTGAACCCTAACCCTAACTTGCAAACCCATAGCTAGGGTTAGGGTTAGGATTCCTGCAAAACATAGATACTTTTTGATGGCATGGCTGTGTTTTAGGGCAGAAATGATATGTAGGAAGAGTGTTGTTTCAATGATATCTGCAGAATTTTTTTCTTGCATCTTTAGCTGCACTGCATTGCTTAGAATGGGAATTTTGCATTGAGTGCACTACGGCAAAGGTTTGAAAAAAACTGAAAATACCTTTCAAAATCTTACCCCTGGCATTGAGTGCACATGTATATTGTCAAATAAAGCCCAGATTCTTGGGGTTTTGCTGACTCTTACACCAGTTAAGCCTAAAAGCACGCTCATTGAGATCACCTTCCAAAACAACATTTCCAATATAGGAATACTTGTCCAAATATCGAATTTTACTCTTGTTGGTACGTTCTCATTAGTGTGGTGGGCTTGCTTAACCATTTGTGACCAATATTTTGTTTCAGTGAAGTATATTTTGCACTCAATTGAGTGCAAAGGGTTGCATTAATTCTTTGAGGAAATTCTGAACCCTAACCCTAAATTGGAAACCCATAGCTAGGGTTAGGGTTAGGATTCCTGCAAAACATAGATACTTTTTGATGGCATGGCTATGGTTTAGGGCAGAAATGATATGTAGGAAAAATGTTGTTTCAATGATATCTGCAGAATTTTTTTCTTGCATTTTTAGCTGCACTGCATTGCTTAGAATGGGAATTTTGCCTTGAGTGCACTAAGGCAAAGGTTTGAAAAACACTGAAAATACCTTTCAAAATCTTACCCCTGGCATTGAATGCACATGCATATTGTCAAATAAAGCCCAGATTCTTGGGGTTTTGCTGACTCTTACACCAGTTAAGCCTGAAAGCATGCTCATTGAGATCACCTTCCAAAACAACATTTCCAATATACAGTAGGAATACTTGTCCAAATATCGAATTTTACTCTTGTTGGTACGTTCTCATTAGTGTGGTGGGCTTGCTTAACCATTTGTGACCAATATTTTGTTTCAGTGAAGTATATTTTGCACTCAATTGAGTGCAAAGGGTTGCATTAATTCTTTGAGGAAATTCTGAACCCTAACCCTAACTTGCAAACCCATAGCTAGGGTTAGGGTTAGGATTCCTGCAAAACATAGATACTTTTTGATGGCATGGCTGTGTTTTAGGGCAGAAATGATATGTAGGAAGAGTGTTGTTTCAATGATATCTGCAGAATTTTTTTCTTGCATCTTTAGCTGCACTGCATTGCTTAGAATGGGAATTTTGCCTTGATTGCACTACGGCAAAGGTTTGAAAAAAACTTGAAATACCATTCAAAATCTTACCCCTGGCATTGAGTGCACATGATTATTGTCAAATAAAGCCCAGATTCTTGGGGTTTTGCTGACTCTTACACCAGTTAAGCCTGAAAGCACGCTCATTGAGATCACCTTCCAAAACAACATTTCCAATATAGGAATACTTGTCCAAATATCGAATTTTACTCTTGTTGGTACGTTCTCATTAGTGTGGTGGGCTTGCTTAACCATTTGTGACCAATATTTTGTTTCAGTGAAGTATATTTTGCACTCAATTGAGTGCAAAGGGTTGCATTAATTCTTTGAGGAAATTCTGAACCCTAACCCTAACTTGCAAACCCATAGCTAGGGTTAGGGTTAGGATTCCTGCAAAACATAGATACTTTTTGATGGCATGGCTGTGTTTTAGGGCAGAAATGATATGTAGGAAGAGTGTTGTTTCAATGATATCTGCAGAATTTTTTTCTTGCATCTTTAGCTGCACTGCATTGCTTAGAATGGGAATTTTGCCTTGAGTGCACTAAGGCAAAGGTTTGAAAAAAACTGAAAATACCTTTCAAAATCTTACCCCTGGCATTGAATTCACATGCATATTGTGAAATAAAGCCCAGATTCTTGGGGTTTTGCTGACTCTTACACCAGTTAAGCCTGAAAGCATGCTCATTGAGATCACCTTCCAAAACAACATTTCCAATACAGGAATACTTGTCCAAAAATAGAATTTTACTCTTGTTGCTACGTTCTCATTAGTGTGGTGGGCTTGCTTAACCATTTGTGACCAATATTTTGTTTCTGTGAAATATATTTTGCACTCAATTGAGTGCAAAGGGTTGCATTAATTCTTTGAGGAAATTCTGAACCCTAAGCCTAATTTGCAAACCCATAGCTAGGGTTAGGGTTAGGATTCCTGCAAAACATAGATACTTTTTGATGGCATGGCTGTGTTTTAGGGCAGAAATGATATGTAGGAAGAGGGTTGTTTCAATGATATCTGCAGAATTTTTTTCTTGCATCTTTAGCTGCACTGCATTGCTTAGAATGGGAATTTTGCCTTGAGTGCACTACGGCAAAGGTTTGAAAAAAACTGAAAATACCTTTCAAAATCTTACCCCTGGCATTGAAAGCACATGCATATTGTCAAATAAAGCCCAGATTCTTGGGGTTTTGCTGACTCTTATACCAGTTAAGCCTGAAAGCACGCTCATTGAGATCACCTTCCAAAACAACATTTCCAATATAGGAATACTTGTCCATATATCAAATTTTACTCTTGTTGGTACGTTCTCATTAGTGTGGTGGACTTGCTTAACCATTTGTGACCAATATTTTCTTTCAGTGAAGTATATTTTGCACTCAATTGAGTGCAAAGGGTTGCATTAATTCTTTGAGGTAATTCTGAACCCTAACCCTAACTTGCAAACCCATAGCTAGGGTTAGGGTTAGGATTCCTGCAAAACATAGATACTTTTTGATGGCATAGCTGTGTTTTAGGGCAGAAATGATATGTAGGAAGAGTGTTGTTTCAATGATATCTGCAGAATTTTTTTCTTGCATCTTTAGCTGCACTGCATTGCTTAGAATGGGAATTTTGCCTTGATTGCACTACGGCAAAGGTTTGAAAAAAACTTGAAATACCATTCAAAATCTTACCCCTGGCATTGAGTGCACATGCTTATTGTCAAATAAAGCCCAGATTCTTGGGGTTTTGCTGACTCTTACACCAGTTAAGCCTGAAAGCACGCTCATTGAGATCACCTTCCAAAACAACATTTCCAATATAGGAATACTTGTCCAAATATCGAATTTTACTCTTGTTGGTACGTTCTCATTAGTGTGGTGGGCTTGCTTAACCATTTGTGACCAATATTTTGTTTCAGTGAAGTATATTTTGCACTCAATTGAGTGCAAAGGGTTGCATTAATTCTTTGAGGAAATTCTGAACCCTAACCCTAACTTGCAAACCCATAGCTAGGGTTAGGGTTAGGATTCCTGCAAAACATAGATACTTTTTGATGGCATGGCTGTGTTTTAGGGCAGAAATGATATGTAGGAAGAGTGTTGTTTCAATGATATCTGCAGAATTTTTTTCTTGCATCTTTAGCTGCACTGCATTGCTTAGAATGGGAATTTTGCCTTGAGTGCACTAAGGCAAAGGTTTGAAAAAAACTGAAAATACCTTTCAAAATCTTACCCCTGGCATTGAGTGCACATGCATATTGTCAAATAAAGCCCAGATTCTTGGGGTTTTGCTGACTCTTATACCAGTTAAGCCTGAAAGCACGCTCATTGAGATCACCTTCCAAAACAACATTTCCAATATAGGAATACTTGTCCAAATATCGAATTTTACTCTTGTTGGTACGTTCTCATTAGTGTGGTGGGCTTGCTTAACCATTTGTGACCAATATTTTGTTTCAGTGAAGTATATTTTGCACTCAATTGAGTGCAAAGGGTTGCATTAATTCTTTGAGGAAATTCTGAACCCTAACCCTAACTTGCAAACCCATAGCTAGGGTTAGGGTTAGGATTCCTGCAAAACATAGATACTTTTTGATGGCATGGCTGTGTTTTAGGGCAGAAATGATATGTAGGAAGAGTGTTGTTTCAATGATATCTGCAGAATTTTTTTCTTGCATCTTTAGCTGCACTGCATTGCTTAGAATGGGAATTTTGCATTGAGTGCACTACGGCAAAGGTTTGAAAAAAACTGAAAATACCTTTCAAAATCTTACCCATGGCATTGAGTGCACATGTATATTGTCAAATAAAGCCCAGATTCTTGGGGTTTTGCTGACTCTTACACCAGTTAAGCCTAAAAGCACGCTCATTGAGATCACCTTCCAAAACAACATTTCCAATATAGGAATACTTGTCCAAATATCGAATTTTACTCTTGTTGGTACGTTCTCATTAGTGTGGTGGGCTTGCTTAACCATTTGTGACCAATATTTTGTTTCAGTGAAGTATATTTTGCATTCAATTGAATGCAAAGGGTTGCATTAATTCTTTGAGGAAATTCTGAACCCTAACCCTAACTTGCAAACCCATAGCTAGGGTTAGGGTTAGGATTCCTGCAAAACATAGATACTTTTTGATGGCATGGCTGTGTTTTAGGGCAGAAATGATATGTTGGAAGAGTGTTGTTTCAATGATATCTGCAGAATTTTTGTCTTGCATCTTTAGCTGCACTGCATTGCTTAGAATGGGAATTTAGCCTTGAGTGCACTACGGCAAAGGTTTGAAAAAAACTAAAAATACCTTTCAAAATCTTACCCCTGGCATTGAGTGCACATGCATATTGTCAAATAAAGCCCAGATTCTTGGGGTTTTGCTGACTCTTACACCAGTTAAGCCTGAAAGCACGCTCATTGAGATCACCTTCCAAAACAACATTTCCAATATAGGAATACTTGTCCAAATATCGAATTTTACTCTTGTTGGTACGTTCTCATTAGTGTGGTGGGCTTGCTTAACCATTTGTGACCAATATGTTGTTTCAGTGAAGTATATTTTGCACTCAATTGAGTGCAAAGGGTTGCATTAATTTTTTGAGGAAATTCTGAACCCTAACCCTAACTTGCAAACTCATACTGTAGCTAGGGTTAGGGTTAGGATTCCTGCAAAACATAGATACTTTTTGATGGCATGGCTGTGTTTTAGGGCAGAAATGATATGTAGGAAAAGTATTGTTTCAATGATATCTGCAGAATTTTTTTCTTGCATCTTTAGCTGCACGGCATTGCTTAGAATGGGAATTTTGCCTTGAGTGCACTAAGGCAAAGGTTTGAAAAAAACTGAAAATACCTTTCAAAATCTTACCCCTGGCATTGAATGCACATGCATATTGTCAAATAAAGCCCAGATTCTTGGGGTTTTGCTGACTCTTACACCAGTTAAGCCTGAAAGCACACTCATTGAGATCACCTTCCAAAACAACATTTCCAATATAGGAATACTTGTCCAAATATCGAATTTTACTCTTGTTGGTACGTTCTCATTAGTGTGGTGGGCTTGCTTAACCATTTGTGACCAATATTTTGTTTCAGTGAAGTATATTTTGCACTCAATTGAGTGCAAAGGGTTGCATTAATTCTTTGAGGAAATTCTGAACCCTAACCCTAACTTGGAAACCCATAGCTAGGGTTAGGGTTAGGATTCCTGCAAAACATAGATACTTTTTGATGGCATGGCTGTGGTTTAGGGCAGAAATGATATGTAGGAAAAATGTTGTTTCAATGATATCTGCAGAATTTTTTTCTTGCATTTTTAGCTGCACTGCATTGCTTAGAATGGGAATTTTGCCTTGAGTGCACTAAGGCAAAGGTTTGAAAAACACTGAAAATACCTTTCAAAATCTTACCCCTGGCATTGAATGCACATGCATATTGTCAAATAAAGCCCAGATTCTTGGGGTTTTGCTGACTCTTACACCAGTTAAGCCTGAAAGAACGCTCATTGAGATCACCTTCCAAAACAACATTTCCAATATAGGAATACTTGTCCAAATATTGAATTTTACTCTTGTTGGTACGTTCTCATTAGTGTGGTGGGCTTGCTTAACCATTTGTGACCAATATTTTGTTTCAGTGAAATATATTTTGCACTCAATTGAGTGCAAAGGGTTGCATTAATTCTTTGAGGAAATTCTGAACCCTAACCCTAACTTGCAAACCCATAGCTAGGGTTAGGGTTAGGATTCCTGCAATACATAGATACTTTTTGATGGCATAGCTGTGTTTTAGGGCAGAAATGATATGTAGGAAGAGTGTTGTTTCAATGATATCTGCAGAATTTTTTTCTTGCATCTTTAGCTGCACTGCATTGCTTAGAATGGGAATTTTGCCTTGATTGCACTACGGCAAAGGTTTGAAAAAAACTTGAAATACCATTCAAAATCTTACCCCTGGCATTGAGTGCACATGCTTATTTTCAAATAAAGCCCAGATTCTTGGGGTTTTGCTGACTCTTACACCAGTTAAGCCTGAAAGCACGCTCATTGAGATCACCTTCCAAAACAACATTTCCAATATAGGAATACTTGTCCAAATATCGAATTTTACTCTTGTTGGTACGTTCTCATTAGTGTGGTGGGCTTGCTTAACCATTTGTGACCAATATTTTGTTTCAGTGAAGTATATTTTGCACTCAATTGAGTGCAAAGGGTTGCATTAATTCTTTGAGGAAATTCTGAACCCTAACCCTAACTTGCAAACCCATAGCTAGGGTTAGGGTTAGGATTCCTGCAAAACATAGATACTTTTTGATGGCATGGCTGTGTTTTAGGGCAGAAATGATATGTAGGAAAGGTGTTGTTTCAATGATATCTGCAGAATTTTTTTCTTGCATTTTTAGCTGCACTGCATTGCTTAGAATGGGAATTTTGCCTTGAGTGCACTAAGGCAAAGGTTTGAAAAAAACTGAAAATACCTTTCAAAATCTTACCCCTGGCATTGAATGCACATGCATATTGTCAAATAAAGCCCAGATTCTTGGGGTTTTGCTGACTCTTACACCAGTTAAGCCTGAAAGCACGCTCATTGAGATCACCTTCCAAAACAACATTTCCAATATAGGAATACTTGTCCAAATATCGAATTTTAATCTTGTTGGTACGTTCTCATTAGTGTGGTGGGCTTGCTTAACCATTTGTGACCAATATTTTGTTTCAGTGAAGTATATTTTGCACTCAATTGAGTGCAAAGGGTTGCATTAATTCTTTGAGGAAATTCTGAACCCTAACCCTAACTTGCAAACCCATAGCTAGGGTTAGGGTTAGGATGCCTGGAAAACATAGATACTTTTTGATGGCATGGCTGTGTTTTAGGGCAGAAATGATATGTAGGAAAAGTGTTGTTTCAGTGACATCTACAGAATTTTTTTCTTGCATTTTTAGTTGCACTGCATTGCTTAGAATTGGAATTTTGTCTTGAGTGCACTAAGGCAAAGGTTTGAAAAAAACTGAAAATACCTTTCAAAATCTTACCCCTGGCATTGAATGCACATGCATATTGTCAAATAAAGCCCAGATTCTTGGGGTTTTGCTGACTCTTACACCAGTTAAGCCTGAAAGCACGCTCATTGAGATCACCTTCCAAAACAACATTTCAAATATTGGAATATTTGTCCAAATATCGAATTTTACTCTTGTTGGTACGTTCTCATTAGTGTGGTGGGCTTGCTTAACCATTTGTGACCAATATTTTGTTTCAGTGAAGTATATTTTTTACTCAATTGAGTGCCCTCAGTTGAGTGCAAAGGGTTGCATTAATTCTTTGAGGAAATTCTGAACCCTAACCCTAACTTGCAAACCCATTGCTAGGGTTAGGGTTAGGATTCCTGCAAAACATAGATACTTTTTGATGGCATGGCTCTGTTTTAGGGCAGAAATGATATGTAGGAAAAGTGTTGTTTCAATATCTGCAGAATTTTTTTCTTGCATTCTTAGCTGCACTGCATTGCTTAGAATGGGAATTTTGCCTTGAGTGCACTACGGCAAAGGTTTGAAAAATACTGAAAATACCTTTCAAAATCTTACCCCTGGCATTGAATGCACATGCATATTGTCAAATATAGCCCAGATTCTTGGGGTTTTGCTGACTCTTACACCAGTTAAGCCTGAAAGCACGCTCATTGAGATCACCTTCCAAAACAACATTTCCAATATAGGAATACTTGTCCAAATGTCGAATTTTACTCTTGTTGGTACGTTCTCATTAGTGTGGTGGGCTTGCTTAACCATTTGTGACCAATATTTTGTTTCAGTGAAGTATATTTTGCACTCAATTGAATTCAAAGGGTTGCATTAATTCTTTGAGGAAATTCTGAACCCTAACCCTAACTTGCAAACCCATAGCTAGGGTTAGGTTTAGGATTCCTGCAAAACACAGATACTTTTTGATGGCATGGATGTGTTTTAGGGTAGAAATGATATGTAGGAAAAGTGTTGTTTCAATGATATCTGCAGAATTTTTTTCTTGCATTTTTAGCTGCACTGCATTGCTTAGAATGGGAATTTTGCCTTGAGTGCACTAAGGCAAAGGTTTGAAAAAATCTGAAAATACTTTTCAAAATCTTACCCCTGGCATTGAATGCACATGCATATTGTCAAATAAAGCCCAGATTCTTGGGGTTTTGCTGACTCTTACACCAGTTAAGCCTGAAAGCACGCTCATTGAGATCACCTTCCAAAACAACATTTCCAATATAGGAATACTTGTCCAAATATTGAATTTTACTCTTGTTGGTACGTTCTCATTCGTATGGTGGGCTTGCTTAACCATTTGTGACCAATATTTTGTTTCAGTGAAGTATATTTTTTACTCAATTGAGTGCCCTCAGTTGAGTGCAAAAGTTTGCATTAATTCTTTGAGGAAATTCTGAACCCTAACCCTAACTTGCAAACCCATAGCTAGGGTTAGGGTTAGGATTCCTGCAAAACATAGATACTTTTTGATGGCATGGCTGTGTTTTAGGGCAGAAATGATATGTAGGAAAAGTGTTGTTTCAATTATATCTGCAGAATTTTTTTCCCATATATTGCTTCACTTTATTGCTTAAAAATAGAATGTTGCCAACATGGACCAAAGACAATTTTTAAAAAAATACTGACGTTTCAAGTTTTTTCCTTTTGCATTGAATGCACATCCAAATTACCAATGAAAGCCCAGATTTGTGGGTTTTTCCTGATTCCTACACCAGTTCAGCCTGAAAATATGCTCATTGATTTCACCATCAACACAACATTTGCAGTAGTTGAATATTTGTTCAAAAATACAATTTTATCTTTGCTGGAACGTTCTCTTTCATTTGGTGTGTTTACTTAAGCATTTCTGACAAATATGTTGCTTCAGTGAAGTATATTTTGCACTCAAATGAGTGGAAGGTTGCATTAATTCTTTGAATTAATTTTGAGCCCTAGCCCTAGCCTTAACCTATCCCAAACCCATAGCTAGGTTTATGGTTAGTATTCCCACAAAACATAGACAGTTTTTGATGGCATCGCTGTGTTTTAGTAAAGTTATGATAGTTAGGATAACAGTTATTTAAATGTTTTTTAAACATTTTGTTCTGACATATTTGGCTATATACTGTACAACGGATTTCCCCAAAAGATAATGTTGTGTAAATTGAATTGAATACACTGGAATTTAAGAAATAAGGCCAATTTTTTTTAGATATTTCTGACTCTTCCGCCATTTAAGCCTGAATACATTCTCATTCAGGACTCCATTCAACACAAGATATCCAAAAACAGAATACTTGTCAAAATTAATGTATCTATTTTTTATACATTCTCTTTGTTTTGCGGAGGTTTCTTAATTGTTTCAGACTGATATTTTGATCCAGTGAAGTAAATTTTCCAATCAAACGAATGGAAGATTGTGGAAAGCCTTTGACAACACCCTTTACCCTAACCCTAACATAAGCCAAAGCCTTAGCTAGGGTTAGGGTTATGATTCCCACAAGACGTAGTTAATGTTTGATGGCATGGCTGTGTTTTAGTATAGAAATTATATGTAGGAAAACTTTTTCAGTGTTTTCTAAACATTTTTTCTGACATACAGTAATATGCCATATTGTGTGTGCAGTAGCGAAATGGAAAGCAATTTAGAGATTGTTTTTATGTGCTCTCAGTGGTATTCTATGTTATTAAACTATAACATTATAGGAACACAGAATATTTCCTTTTTAGAGGTTAAATTTAAACATTCCAAATTAATGATAAGAATATATACTGTACTGGAGTTGTATTCCTGAAGCTGTTTTCATTTATTTCTAAATACTAAGTCATTTTTTAAATTTCAAGGGATTGTGCTCTACTGAAATTAAGACAAAGAAGATAACCTCCATTAAATTATAAAATGAAGGATATTTTGAAAGTCTACTGTCACAGAAAATGCTACATGAATAGCTTACCTGTTTTTGTTTTACAGATTTGTTTGTAAAACTATAGGGTAATAAAAGATCAGGTCAAGCTTGCATTACACATTATATAGTGTGTACTATTGTTTTTTTTAAGCCTGGTTACAAAATAAAGCACTGTATTTCAGTGCTTTCAGACTACATTGGTATAAAGTACAGTAATGGAAAATAAAATATCATGTAAACTTCATAAAAATGTAGGTAATTGTAGGTCAGAAATCAAGTGTTTTTGTGAGGGACTGTTACAGGCACGCCATCCATAAAAGCTCTAATTAGGGGCTGTTGCACTCCAGACTTGAATAAAAGGCCTCTGCACTGCACTTCAGCTGACTAGTCTAGCATGCTCAGGTACCGTAACTCTCAAGCCGAAACTGTTATACTTAATATTTGCAAGTTGAGAGGTTTATTTAATTATTTACAGGGTTCTCCCTTTGCAGAGGAAACTTGGAAAGAACAGATGTGACAAAGTCTTATTAGTTCTCACCTTAATCCATTCTTCTATTCTCCCTTGCTGAGGTAGACAAATCTGGCCCTGCCCTTGCCTGGACCTCCTCCTTCCTTCCCAGCTGCTCATACCAACATTCCTGCATTACACGGCTCTCTGCCCCTTAACTTCTCAGTGAAAAATATAATTGAGCCTGTGATTGAAATCATGAATAGAATTAGAGCACTGATTAACAAAAGCTCCAGAAGCATGACCAAGAAACCCAGAGGGATGATTATAACCAGTGACCCACAGGCAGGCACATTATGTCTGAGGGTAATGTCACCTCGACAACCCCAGAAAAACTATTTGTATACTGACATAGTCTCTGAAGTTGTAATAGGCCCAGTGATTACAAAATATGGCAGATGAGTGACAAAAATAGACAAAGCCATTTCTCACAAGTGGGTTATCACCAGTGGTTTGCTCCCAGTTTCTTTTTCATGGCTGTATCACTGGCAGTACCAACAAGAGCCAGAGTCTCTAATGTGAGCTAGTTAAATTTCAAACCTTCCAAGCCAACAGCACCTTCAGAATCCTGGGAAGAGAGTTTCTAGTTCCGTTTAGACTGAAAAATAATTATTTTGCAGTCCAGTGCTTTGGACATAGAGCTGGAAACTGTGATTTCACAACTGATGAGGAGGAGGAGCATTGTTCCTTTGTCAGAAGTTACTCACCATGGAGTACAGATCTGCTATACTGGAAGGAGAATGTGTGACAATCAAATGGGCTGGGAAGAGAGTTTACCCTTGTGATGGACTACTCCTCCCTTACATGATCAAGGGTAAACAAAGAATGAACGACCCGGGTTAAAACATTGTTCTTAGTCATACAGCCCTTTTACTTTACTTTATTGAACATCAGTCAGACTCAAAACATGGCAATGCAGATAAGCCATCTCAAGCTCACAGCCTCTTGGCAGACTCTGCTGCTCCACCTGGTGCGTTTGAGCTAAGGGGGAATGTGGGATGAAGCACGTGCAGTTTGTGATGAGTCTTGGGAGGGAATATGTGTGACTGGAATGTCAGAATACTGTTTGCACATTAAACTGGCCATATTGTGGCTGCAATATTTACAATTTCTCCAGCAGGGGTCTGCAAAGGACCAAACCCAGGACTATGACTGTGATAAGTTGTAAGTGGGAAAAAGGAAAAAGGGTGGAACTGGTAACTTGTCCCTGCTTAAAAAGCCAGGGCTCCCCATAGTTAGTTTGTCATAGAGGAAACTCAGTCTAGGGCTGTGGAGCAGTGTATTTACTGTTGAAAGGTTTGCATTTGTTTTTGCTGTAAATAATACATACTGTATGGAGCTGAAGGACTGAATTGACCACACTATTAGAGTCTGCCTTTGTGCTATGGGGCAGCTTTGAGATCGAGCACTGTGACCCTGTATGCATTTAGTGTGCAAAATAAATACTGTAAGTACTGCATACCTCCACCCATTTTTTAACTGTTTCTTCCAATTCAGGGTCTCAGGGAAGCCGGAACCTGTCCCTGCGTTAACAGGCACAAGGAAGGGTATACACTGGACTGGACACCAGTTCATCACGGGACAGACAGACACAAACACAAAGACAGACATGCACATACTCATATCAAGGCCTACTTCCCCAGAAACCAATTAACCTACCACTATGTTTTTGGAATTTGGGAGGAAACCCACAAGAACACAGGGAAGACATATAAACTCCACGAATATAGCACCCCAGGTGTAGAATTTAACCTAGGGCCCCAGCATTCCAAGGCAACAATGCTAACCAATTGCGTCTACGTGCCACCTGCTATGTTTCACCTATTTGGTTAAATTATTGGTTATCGTATGAAGGCATTCCTTGTTCAGCTTTTGTAACACACTGATTGGGACAAATATTAAATGTGATCACCTGACAGGAATCTCACCTCTTCTCTTCCCAAAGGTAGCAGGGTCTGGGCCAAAAATAGTGTTATTTGCTTCTGTGACCTCTGTTTCCTAATACATTACTTAACGGCAGGAGTGTGGGAGATTGATTTAGTTTTCAAAATAGAGAGAATGCAGAAGCATTAACAATTTAAGAATATCCACAGCAGGATTGATATTTAACCCTAGACAGCACGGTTTGCTGCTTTATTTCTTCAGAGGAATCTGTACTACAAACTACAGCACAGAGCTGTTATTTTGTGTGCGTGCCATGTGCATGTGCTGAGTAGCTGTATTAAATTAAGTCAATTCTATTATGTTTTGTTATAGAACACAAACCATCATCCTGAGGGAACTTACATATTGTTGTTTATATGTTTATAGTTTTTTTTTATTGCAAATACTCTCAGGACAGATAATAATAGACAATTAATGTGTTTAATGGTCTATTTATTAATCTGTATCCATTATGAGACAATTTCATACAAAATAAAATGTTATTACGTACACATACATATTTTAATCATCCTGTCAGTAAATAATAACTACCTGCAAGAAAACAAAAAACAGAGAGCTATGTAAGCTTTTGTTTTCCTTTCCACCAAAATTCTCAATTTTTAATTACACCAAAAACTAGCCTAAATAGTCCTGATTAACTTGATCTCTATCTACTGATTAAATATGCTCATAAACCCTTAATGATTGGGGCTTTCCAGGATAAGGACATCTTGTATTTCTCAGATTTTACATACAGTATATTGTATTTCTCTAAAAGTCATGTAGAACATGTTTGGCAGAGAATAAAATAGCAAATGTTCTCAGATGAGTGGGTTATCACCAGTGTTTTGCTCCCAGTTTTTCCTCCATGGCTGTACCACTGACAGTACCTACAAGAGGCAGAGTTTCTAATGTGGACTGAAGCAGCCAACAGCACCTTCAGAGCCCTGGGGAAAGTTTCTAGTTGAGTCAAAAAGATTTATTTTGCAGTCCAGTGCTTCAGACATAGCTGGCAGCTGTGATGATGGACCGCTGTTCCTTTGTCTGAAGTTACTCGCCATGAAGCACAGATGCGCTATTGTGGAAAGGGAGAAGGTGACTATCAAATGAGCCGTTGACATCTTATAGTGCAATCTGTTGGGAAGGGAGTTTGCTCTTGTGATGGATTTCTCCTCCCTCAGATGATTGAGAGTAAGCAAAAGAGTGGAGCACCCAGGTAAAACAGTGGCTCTTAGTCCTGCAGTCCTTTCACTTTAAAACAACAGCAAAAGTCAGGCTCAAAACATGACAAAGCCATAAAAAAGGAAAACAAAAATGTCAATTCATATGCACATATTTTTGTAGGTATGTATTTTTGTGATATTATTTTATACAATTTGATCCTATAGTTGCGAAAAGAGGATACAGCTGCGAGGAAATGTAGCGTGTTTAAAAACTATTACCTAGATTGAATACTATAATTGTTCGTGCTGTGCTTGCAGTCCTCCTCAGGGTTCAGCCATAGATGAACCACTCAAGAAAATAAAGCTTTCTGGGATTTCATTTTTAAAGGGCATTTCCTTTTTGGGTTTTAGAATTCTAGCTGTTTAAATTCAATTTACTCTTAACTGCTATTAATAAAAATGTTGGGAATACTGTAAATACATGTTTCCTATTTTATCTGGTCCAATAGTACATGCAACTGAATCAGGCCTTCTTAAACCAAATACAGAATTAAAACGTACAGGTAATTCAAGGTTAACTCTACTATCCATTGCAAAGTAAAGTTAATGTGAGAAACTGCATTTGACAGAACAGTGAACCTCATACTTTTCTGAGGGTTTGGCGCTAAAGGCGTATTTGGCATATAGGAGCCAAATTTATACAGTATTTTAACAGCCTTCGTGTAAGAAAAAAGAGCAGATGGTTTCACATAATACCCAGTTTCTAAGTATGGTGATGGTGGTTTGTTATTTGAGGTGCGATATTGCAGTATTTTTTGTGTTATTATTATTCTTCCACATTCTATTGAGCACTGTCACATTTAACCCACAGTTAAATAAGACAAAATGACAGCACTGCACAGCACAGGTTGTTTTTGGCTTTCTTCTATCTCATTTGTGATGAACAAAACACCTGATTTTTGTTAGGTATTTAAAATTAATTCAATTTAAAATTGGATGTACATTTTTCTCAGTATTATTTTTTCACTCCAGATACTACTGCTGCTGACTAACTGTAAGTCAATTAAGTGTATTGCATTTCAATAAAGGTATATTAAGAAAAATTTCAGTGGACTGTTTTTGCTCAATGGTAACATTACTGAGACCTGAGATAAGAGTCTGTGAAAATATTATTCATATTTGCTCAGAGCTGTGCAAGGTAGAATGCCAGTTTAATTCATATTCAGTCTCTATCAATAGTAAATCTTATCAAGACAGCTGTTTTATGTTGTGTACATGTATTTTCTAAATTAAATTTACTC
The DNA here is from genome assembly GCF_055471065.1 of Atractosteus spatula. Classification (NCBI taxonomy): domain Eukaryota; kingdom Metazoa; phylum Chordata; class Actinopteri; order Semionotiformes; family Lepisosteidae; genus Atractosteus; species Atractosteus spatula. Next base: position 51,771,436 of record NC_142710.1, read on the forward strand.
AAGAGAGACTTGTGAGTCATATGGTTTTGGCAATTTAAAGGTTCTGAGTCTACTACACCATCTGAATGAAACAGAGGGTTTGTTATATCAAGGTGTAGCTTTTCTATACAAAAAAGTATAGTTTAAGAATACTGTATATATAAAATGTATAATTATTATTTATATATACTGTATATGTTTCTGCTCTAAAATGACAAATTGCAGAAATTATTTTTTAGAGAAAAGTCACATAAAGGAAAAATATAAATCAATTAGACATTGATGAGTAAGTACTACTGGAGTGTTTGGGGTTTTGAAAGATAAAGTGTACTTTTACAATGGCTGTTAAACTTGGAAACAAACTACAAGAATGGAAAGATGCAAGAAGCTAAAGATGAGAGCCAAAATAATTAGAACTGGATTTTTTGGTGATAAATGTTTCTGTGCAGCATTAGCTATCAATTGAGCTTGACACTGCATTCTTCATGAAAGTCTAAGTGCATGGCTGGTGAACTCTGGCCATATGTGGTAATGAGTTACAGAGAACTGCCATCACAAACATCTTGCACAAACGAGGAGGAATCCCTCCTTCTCCTACTTTGTTACCTGTAAAAAATAAAATAAACCCTCATTTTCAGCCCCCTTTTCTTTCCCTGCAGACTTTTAGCTCTGTGGATCCAGCTGTTTGTGGTTTCATGAAGGGAAACTTGAGATCCTAATTGCTTCTGAACAGACGTCCATCAAGAATTCCATCATGTTTGTTTATTCCTAACATCAAGAGAGTGTATTAAACAAGTGATGAGGTTTAGAGTTTAACACCCTTCTGTTAACACTGTCTGGATTGCAAAGATGTGAATTAGGCCTTTATCAAATAAACTAGGAAAGTCTCCTGCCAGGTGTCAAGATATGACTCATACTTACAGTATAACGCTTTCCCTGAAAGTAATGAATAACAGCATTTTAAAGGGCTCTTTTGTTTTCTCCTCTTCAACTAAGAACTATGGTGTATATAATGTATTCAAAGGACACACAATTATTTTTTTAAGTTTATCTGGTATATGTTAGATGTGTATTTTAAGTTCAGTAATTGCAATTGCAGTCAAACAGTCAAATTTTACTCTATGGAGCTTAATAAAAAAATTAAATAAAACATATAGAACCTGAATTATAGACTACTTATCTTACACCATCCTATTTCCAAGTCTAGGCTCCAACTGTCTCACATAAGAAACATATTTCTTAACTGACACCCATTTAAAGGTTAGAATAATTCAGAGACATCTGAAACCATAGAGTTATTGGAGTTACATAATTAATCTGATGATCTATGTTTTTTTTGCAAATGAAAGCTTTTTTTAAATGGAATAATGTAAAGATATTGCCAAAATATTCCAACTAAAACCAGAGTTTCAACAGAATAATCTGGAAATAATATCACAGGATAACCAACCGTTAACTAATGACATGATATTTTCAAACCTGCCATCCTTCAGAAAAAAACAGGTCATGACTACTTGTTTCTGAGGCACTTTTCATAATGGTACAATCCCCCCTTGGGCTTGCATTATCTGGCCTCTCTAATGTCTGCCTTAATTCAATTTTTTTGAGAAATTCAAACAATTTCTCAGTTCCCCCATAGTGAGTTGTGTAAGTTGTGTACTTGGGCTGCTGGCGTGAAATTGTTACCACACATCACCCAGGTGCTGCTCTTCCCCACAGCACAGTGGAGAATGGAGTGTGTTCCTTCTTATACCTGAAGTACAGTACCCTGGGATCCTTTGGGATGAAAAGTGTATAAAATGCAAACTATTATCATTATAAGTATAATAATGTAGAGGGCAGGAATATATTAACTGGGAGCTAATGGAGGTACAGGTGAAAGCAGATTTGGGAACTACAGGCTCCAGAATTCTTAGTGCTCAAGAGGGAAAAATAGTCTGAGCTAAATGGACACACCTGTGCAGAAGCACTCAGCACAGGTACAGTATAAAAGACTAAGTTGAGGGATGGTTGTTTAGGTGTGGGCTTGGTGGAGACAGAACCAAGGCCTAAAGTTAAACTAACTGAAGTAACTATAGGAACTGCTTTTGTCTGGAGGAGACCCAGACCTGGGTATAGACTTAAGCTTGCAAAATACCCTGATTTATAACAAAGTCCCCATTTGTTTTCTTTTGATTTATGTGTGCTAGACAGTCTTGCTTTCCATCTTCTGCTAGGAAGTAAGACATAGCTAGGAATTTGTGTAATACTCACAGAATGCTGGATAACCCAGCCTGTTTTTTCATTACTTACTTTATGTATTGTATTCATTTCACAATGAAACTATTCCCTGACACATACTGTAACCCCACACCCTGGCCCTGCCCCTCAATGTATCATATAAAGAAAGGTGATGAAAAGACTCTGGGAGACAGATATGCATGCTTTGCCATGGTATGAAAGTCAATATTGCCAATCATGAGTTTCTTTATTTATTTATTTTTTATCTGTTGTATAACAGAGGCTGTTTTTTCAATTTTGTGTGAGTCATAGCCTGATGGAAAGCAGCCATGCTGAGTGATATATTACTTCTCATAATAAAATGTTCACAAGTACTTATGAAAGATTAGCAATATGAATCTGTTCAATATTTCTGTGGTTGTATCACTCTACAGGCTTACTTTATCTTACTTTTTGTATCATGCTTTACTATAGCTCTCTATTCTTCACCAAACCTTTGCATTGTTTTGGGTACACTATATTTTTCTGTGATTTTAACATGGTGTTCCCAAATAAACTTATAATTGAAGGAAGGTCCATTAACATTTGAGGTTAATTTTGTTTTTGTGAATCGGTCCATTTCATTTGGCAATTTCCTCTTACTTCATGAACAGCCCCACTCAGTGCCACTAATGTTTGTACTAAGTGTTGCTTGATTGAGTGTACAATAATTGTATATTCTTTGTATTACAGTTACATTAGTCCATGGAACTTATGACCTCTATCATTAGTAGTTTACTCTGGACCAGCCTAAAAAACACCCAGCTTCTAACTGCAAGTATTGCACAAGTGTTTGAAGGTTACAGGTAACATTACGCTATTGGAAATACCATCAAAGTTTTTGTTTCTTAATGAAATGTCATGATTAGCAATTTTACCTGCCCAGCATTCAAAGTTCTTCTTTCTCCTTTTTGAGATTGATTTGTTTCAAGTCACTATTAGTGTAACACACTATCTTTCTCATGTCTTGGAAGTGCCTGCATGTGAATGTCTTTTGGAGACAGTTTGGTCTATCACAACGGCAGCAGTGGGTCTGGTTGGCTGGCCTCACTGTGGCTAAAAAGATTATTTTCATTGTGATTCACTGCATTCTTTTCCTTGGCATAAATGGGTCTTGGCCTTTCTTGACATTTACATGTCTGCAATTCTTCTTTTGTATGATTTCAGCAGGAGATTCAGAGGACTGTATCACTAATACTGGGGGAATGTTTTTCCACTTTCCGTATTTAGTTTGTAATTTGGTTAGTCTTGAAATGTTAAATTTTAGATTATTTCTAACATCAAAGGACACTTATTTCATACCACTATGGAATGAATACACATATGCATGTGTCCTTGTACAAATCTGATTTTTATAAATATCTGATGCAGGTTTTGTGACCCTTTGTAACTGACCCTTTGTATTGGAGTCCTACAGTAACTAGCACAAGAGATGTCTTGTGTTCTTCCCAAAGCATCCAGAACTAGTTATGAGTGTTGCAACCCTTACCAGGACAAATTACTTTCTCATAATGAATAAATCTATTTTATCTATTTTTTCACTCTATGAAAACAATGCATAACAGTTCTTTAATGACAAAAGATCTGTCTTTAATCTCAATGTTAAATTGAAAGTGAGATATAGGAACAAACTCCCACTTTTCTGTGTAAGACTCTAATGCTGTTATTATAAAGATCAGCATGATATAATATTCACTTAATGGCTCAATTCCCTTAATGTCCAACGGAAACTATTTTTTGCTGCAGTAACGCCTGCAGTACTTTGTTTTGCTACATTGTTGTCATGTAAACATAGTAAAGTGTGATTTATCTATTTACCACAGATGCGATGTGTCCTTGTGTGCACACTAATGTTCATCGACTCCTCCACTATTAACTATTTTGGAGAGAAATTTTATCCAACTCAAGGCATTCAAGAAAATTAACATAGTATTATGATCTGAAATAATCTACAGTGCCTTGTTACAGAGTAGAATTTGCTTTAATGCCTCTCATGCTTAATTAGACAGAATACAGATAAATATGTGTTGGTTTTGAAAGGCAAGACTGTAAAGTGCCCAGGCGGGCTGGGATAATTATGTGAGGGAAACTGGATACCATTTCACTTCAAGTGCGTGTTAAGCTTGCACTTCTACACATTCATTTCACAATAGTGATGGATTTAGATAATCATTTTAATGGGATGCTTAGCAATACTCACTGTAATATTTAACTCTTCTACTGTCTGAAGTTTGTGCTGCTACTTCACATCATCTTAACTGAGCTGTAATATTCTCAGAACAACAAGCATACACATGAAGGACTTTACCATTTATTTGCTGAATTTTATGCAGTTGTCTTACTCCAAAGCCTCTTTTTTGTACTGCTTCTGAAAGAAAACACAACCAGTCTTTCTGAAGCTGAGTACAAGAACAATGTGGTATATTAAATCTGCCAAGCTGGCATGCAGTACAATAACTGGTCCAGCAAAACCCATTCAATTACTTTTTTAACTGCTTTGTTACATAACCGATAATAATCATTATTACTCTTGTGTATACACACAAAGTAATAGCTCAAAATGTATAAAGTGGCATTTGAAGAAGTTCCATAATTTTAACAGTTTGCAAGTTGGCAATAGTTTGAAGAATTCGAAAAGTACAGTAAATGCTCAATGTAAATGTACTTGGGTGTTCGTCTAAAATCCCTCCTACATTATTGATACATTTTCCAAGATTACGATCTAGCTTCTGTAAAGTAGGAACTATTTTAAATTCCAAAAATTACCAGCATGGCTACTGGCAATTTTACAGTCTGTAGTTTACCAAAGCCTCCAAGGTCCTTGCAGATGAGCTTCAATAAGAATTAGTGAAATCAAAGAAATTTAAATGGAGTGTGTCCAAATTTGTGTCTGCCAAATATAGACAAGTTACAGGATCAGAACTGGCAAGCACAGTTTAGAAATTTATAGAGTTTGGCTTGAATTTGATAATAATATTGCTGTGGTTAGTACTATAAACAGCAAGGTACTGTACACTTATTGTTTTAGATTTGTATTAACAATGTTGAAGTTCAATAGTAGGTTTTCATTTCTGTTATGCTGTTCTTTTATTGGTGCATATAATAAAACTATTAGAATATTTTCTATTAGAATGTTCTACTCAAATACCGTTTAATCTAGATTAATCAATTTAATCTAGACATCAAATTGTAAATCACGATTTTTGTTTCAAAAGAAAAAAGCAAGAAGAAGAAAATTCTATTAAAAGAAACAAACGTTTTTTCAACTTTAAACTTCAGTCAGTAATATCAATTGATTACATGTGAATCTGAATAAAATTAAATGAAATCTAGCAGGATGTTCCCACTTTTCTTACATTAAAAATTAAAATGAAATGAAAAGGCAAGCTTCAGTATACAGTATATGCACAATGTATTTAATTTATTAAAAGTGTTCAGAAGTTAGAATATTAAGCCTCTTTGTTTAAAAATGTATTTTTCAAATAACTGTACTTATTGTAACTCATGTACAGTACAATGATTTCAATAACTCAGAACATATATTAAAATCTCACTAAAATAATGATCCAAAATACTTTGTTCATTTTTTCCCATAAGCTCTTGAGGATTCATATAAAAATCTACCTAAAAGTAACCAAAGAAATTAAAATACTTTTTTCCTTAAGTCTTTTATATAAGTATAAGTAATTATTATTATTAATACTTAAGAATAATGTTGGGGCCTTGATGGTATTCTACCAATTGTACTCAAAGAAAATACAGTAGGTGCTATTTGTGGTGAAAGCCAACCTCCAGGCCACAATATTTGACTCTGAGCCAGCATACCACCAGGTTATCACCAGCGGTATATCACTATTATTGACTTTCTGGAACCCCTTTAGGAGAAGCCTGCACAGTCCTAAAACCAGTCCAGCACAGAAGTAATAGATGTATTGTTTCGATCCTATTCATCTCCTGCAGACCAGCTCTTCAGGTCCTTTTTAATCCATCAGGGAAAATGGAACTTCTTCAGCACCACTTTACAACTCTTCTGTTCCTATTCACTCTGGTTCCTTCCAACAATAATTAAATCCAACCCAAAGCAAACAAATACTTGCAAGTTTCTTCTTTATCTTTCTTAAATCCTCCAGACTTAATCTGCTTTAGGACTACAGGCTAGCTGCTGATGTCAAAGCACAGGAGTTAATAAGTGACTATCTAAAATCCCTAGAATTCATCCTTCTCCTGACTCTCCCCCAGAACTGCAGGAGCGTAGATGCAGCCCCTAGCTAGATACACACCTAGCAGCAAGTATAACCCAATAGTAAATCCCATGGAATGTTGAATTGCTCACTGTACCAATCAAAGTAGCTTCAGTGGTTTTATAGTCACACAGGACACTAATCAGGCAATCAAGACAGGTGTGTCCAATTTTCACTCACAAGCCTGGCTTACACCATCACATCACCATCTCAACAGACCACCTGGATATGTGGTATCTCACACTTAACACTGCTGTGCTATTCATAAACACAGTGTTGTTAACAAAACCCTTGCAAGATACAATATATTCAAAAGGGGAAACTTAAGAACTTCAAGAACTTGAAATATTCAAAGGATCTGAGAAGGTGAAATTGCACTTAGAATCTAGAGTGAATAGTGAGAATAGGAACAGGAAGTATTATTTTACACAGAGGGTTGTGGGTATATAGATCAAGTACTGCTGTTCAGCCATGATGTAGAAACTGATCTCTTAGCTTCTTTTAAGAAATGGCTGGACCAGATATTTGCATCACTTACTTACCAGAAACAAAATGAGTGATGGTCTGAATAGATTCATGCTCTTTTACAACCTGTATGGTCTCATGTTACCAGATGTTATCTATTCAGCAATTAGTCTTAATTTCAGGTGAGAAAAGGCAACAGAAAAAGCAAGGTGTTCAAACTGAAGGACTGCTACCACCCCCGACCCACACCTACCCACTGTGTGATTTGAATACCAGTGTATTGTAATAATTAGATGTTTTTTTTATGCAGCGGGTTTTTATTTTTAGTTTGTGGCTAAGTCCTAGAGTGAGGTTGATGGAGTGCAGAGGGAGCAGTATTGAATTTTATTCTTGTTCGGTTCTGTTTTTGGAAATGAATAAATATTGGTTCGTAAGAAGTACGAGTTTCTGAATTGGTCACTATATAAATTCAGTGTTCTTTGGTAGGCTTTGTAGAATGATCTGGCATCTTATACTGCTTATACAATATTTCTTGATATTTTATAACATTCAATGATCCTTCTATAATACAGTATCAAGTTCAGCTGTGCCTGAGGGAACAAAAACTACCCCAGATAATCACAAAGTCTCCCCCATGTCTAAAACTAAAAATGAGAAATATATCTTCAAATACTTTAGCTGTTTTTCCAAACACATTGGTATCATCTTGGTAAAAAAAAATGTTGAATGTATCTGACCATAAAATGTAAAATGGTATTAGAATTAAATGGTGAAGCCAAAGTGTCTTTATTTTGTGCTTTGCTTTTAACAGAGGCTTGCATCATAGTTTTTGCCCATGGACATTCTTCTAGTTAAGGTATTATTAAATTGTTCATTGGGAAATTTATTGGTGAATTACTCAACCGTCTACTTTGAATTCTAGTGTAAAATCATTTGCAGACATTGTTGAACTTTGCCAGGAAACCCAAACGATTCTTCTTCCACATGTTGAAGAAATGCTCGGTCTGTCACTAGTGGAGCTAACTGCCACTGTTCCCCTTCTCTGTGATTTTTGGTGAACTGTGTGGTTTTGCTATTTTTGTAGTAAGATTTATTTGTTTTAGTCATAACTGCTTTGACATTGTTGCTGTATCGTTTACTTTTAACCAGTTCTGTTGTATTTATCACAGGTATCCAGTTTTATCGCACTTGACAATTGTATTTTATTTCTAAACCACCAAATGTGTTTTATAACAAATATTTTTAGTACAGAATAGTCTGCCTGGGTATGAAATTATTTCTTACATCTATTTAGTTTATTTATACTATGTAATGTTTTAAAATAAAGCAGAATCTAATTTATTTTTATTGCACAGTGGGATTTAATAGAAATTACTTATTTTTTATTTTAGACTCATTCATTTGTTGTCTGCCCAATCTGGAATCATACATTTGATTTGGGCTCGCTGAAGCAACAGCCTGTTCTCACACGGGGACCCTGAGGAAGGGCAGAGGTCATCCTTTGACCACCTATTCATCAGGCCACTCATCTTTCGACATTCTTACAAGCTCCTCACGTTTTACATAATGGTTAGTGTCATTTTGAGAAGTGGTGCTTCCTTTACTGATGTCACCACAGACCTACAGGTGCCCAGGATGTCAGAAGGTAGTGGTTTGGCCAAGAGTAGAGAGAAACCCAAACCTCCAGTGGCACTGAACTAGGCGTGCTCTTCCACTTCATTCACAGTTCCTGTTGGACAGTGGGATGATCGAAGCTTTAAAATGCAACATCTAGTTCATATAGTAGATCTCAACTTCCATACATTTTCTACCTCTTCATCCAATTCAGGGTTGTGGGGGAGCCAGAAACCATCCTGGCAAGCAACGGACACCATGATACACCCTAGATGGATATTTGTATCCAAACACCTTTAAATTGCATCTGGTCAAGATACAAAGGGTGAATTTAACAGTAGTATTACACACCACCAAAACTAACTTAATTGCTTGGGTGTTGCACAATGCTAACCTGCTTGTTGAACCAGTTAAGAGCCCCTTGTTTTATTTTTTAAATGTTCAAATACTTTTGTCTGTAACTGTAAATGTACATGATTATTCTGAGCAAAGGAGACGAATACTGTTATAAAATGTAGCCATAGAGAGTGAAAATGTTGTTAAAGGGCTATGTGAAATCAAGTAGATTTTTTCTAAACAAATGTAGTGTTTCTGAAGCGTGAAAAAACATGACGAGGAAGGTTTTCTCTGCTAGAGAACCTCAAATAGCAGTAGACAGCAGTGTTGCTGATGAACTGCAGAGTTCTGTAATTACTGCAGGTTCGTGATGCTGAGGATATCTGCTTCAAATCAAAAGGCTGCTTTGAAAGGAAAAGCTAATGTTTTTGAAAATTTCACAGTGACTGCAATGGAAACAGTAAGTTCATGCTGACAAAATAAATTATCCAGGGCAGACAATCTTATCTTCATGTGAAAACTCCTACATCCTAAGCCTCCAAGAAGATTTTAAGATTTCAATCAACTAAAACTGTCAGTATTATGCAAACTATATATTGACATAATTCCATTTGCAGATTTGTGATATTATTATAACATGAAAGCTAATAAAGGATGGAAAAGACAATAGAATGTGCTTATCTTGTCCAGGAGCACTGGTGTTTATTGTTAAAATCAATTATCTTTTTTTCCATTAGACAAAAGTGTAAAACCTTAAACTTTCGGACGATATGTGAAGGTCTATACCTGTTTCTTGGAATCATTGCATGAATTTCCAAAACTTGGTGTCTTAGATATCAAGGATTTAGTGGTTACCATCTGGAGAAATTGAAAAATCATATTATTTTTCCATAGTTATCCTTTAAAGGCAGCTTCATCAGACAGGGATTTGGCAGAAGGGCTTTTGTAATAATGCTAAGTTAACCCTCCTTCTTTATCTGATTTACAAAGGTTTTAAAACTGCAGACATCACAGATCACCACCAATGTATAATTCAAACACAGTTAGATTTCGGTTTAATTACATCTGCTATACAGTATCTCCCCATAAATTTTGATCTTAAATAATAACTGTTAAGCTTCCCCTGTAATAAATGATTACTGGTAGAGAAATGCATGCATTAGCAGCCTTGCATGGAACATGTTGCATAATGAGAAATGTCTGGGAAAGTATGGGAATAGGAATATATGGGTTAAAGTTAAGAAATACCTTTACTCAACATACCTGAATAGACAGGGAAATTCTTGGCTACCCATATACTGTACCGCTGTGGCAACATCATAAAAAGTTGCAGCTTTGCACTGGTTAATACTGTATGAATATACAGTACATACATGTTTTAATATGTGGTTGCAGTCATATTATGGAAAAAGCAATGCTTCTATAATGTTCACTTCACAGTTTGGAATTTTGTAATATTTATCTTAATTACAGGTGTACAACATTCCCAAGAAAAGTCTTAGAAAACCATATTCATATTGTATTGGTTCTGGGGAGAAGTGGTACACAATGTTTTATAGGTAATCCTCACTGAGTCAAGACATTGAAACAGTGGTAATGTAGACCACTTTAGTGAACAATTTCTTAAAGTTATTAAGACTCCAGCATGGAATGAAAACCAGAGGACGTGGCAGGCCTCCATGGGTGAATATCAGTACCCTAAGGGATATTATTCAAATTTGTTCCATGACTACCAATAAACTGCAGTTCCAAATAGACTCCCTGAAAGTAAAAAATATATATATATAATTAAATAACTGAAACTCAGAGGTTGCCAGGGAACTACTGATGGATAATGGGTTCTTGTCAAATTTTCTAGTTTTATATGAAAACTATATCCAAGCCATGCAAAGGCAGTTCTTGTAGCACTTCACCATTCTTTATGAGCTTCTGTGCTGCACAGAACATGTCAGCACATGGAGCTTAAGAAGTGATAAATGCTCTATTTCCAGTGGCAGTATGTCATAGAGAAAGAACTCTTGAGTTGTTAAAAATGAAAGACCCTGGAAAATCATCATATCAGTGGGACACTGGAGGTCAGCAGCTCAGGGATGCAAAGAAAAAAAAATATTTTAATTCTACTTCTGTTTGCCTAGCAACTTCCAATTAATGTATTTTAAAGGTACATTTTTAAGACAAAAGTTCAGAAGAAAGCGTAGTATTTTTTACCTCTTTTAAGAGTGTTTTCTCTTAAAGACTAATAGAAAGGTCCACATCACTCTAAGGAACATGTTTTCCTAACATGTGGCACTCACTGCCTGTAAGAGATATAGTTATCATTAGCAACCTGCTCAGCTGTAATGTTCAGTAAAAGAGAACAGCATCTTGTACACTGTAGGCATCTAAGTTAAATTGGAAACTGAAAGGAAAAGGTCATTTCACCTCTTTTGACACTATTAAATATAATGACACCAAACACTGGACTGAACATAAAGGTATTTCAGAAACTGGCTATTTAAAGAAGTCAGATTGCAATAAACACGTTTAAAATTGATTAATGAGTTGAATGTTATTAAATTGTAATATAGAAAGTATAGAATAGAATAGTATAGAAACCCACTGTATGGTGCTTCAGTTCTGAGTCATGAATTATTACATTCTTAATTTATTTACTGTCTTTTTAATGCCACTAGGTCTTTGAATTATATAACAAATGTAATGACGGTCTCTTGATTTATGTCCATGTACTGTATACATGACACATAGTTTATAGAACACAGATGGGCAACGGAAATATTAGATTTAGAAATGGCTTTATTCACAGCAGCCTCAATAGGATGAGACAAGAGAAAGCCACATTTTGATTTTAAGAAACTAGATTACTGCATTCATTCTACAAAACCACATTTTAACTTCTTAACAAGTGATAAAGACGGCATTTAAAAGTCAGTGTTGTGAAATGTTGTGAACAGTCTTGTGAACTGGGCACAGATTAACTTTCAAAATGAAAACTGAAAATCCAATTGTAGAGTTATGAGAATCTAGACGTGTAAAGGTAGTATGGGTGTCAGTATTTAATAAATGCAGTGCTTGGAGCTGTTCTTCTGTTGAATAAACAAAAGCTCAACTTGTTGACCTTGTTTCTGCTTCCCTCACCACTTCAGTTTATTGATTCTTTTTTCTGAGAGACAGTTTTCAGTCTGGTCTACTGTAACTGGTCTAGATCAGATGGAAATGAGAATGTTAATCCTCTGTGTCAAGGCTAAGGATGCGACCAGAAAGCTCCGATTTATTTTTAGCCATTTTGTTCTTAAAAAGGTTATTCTCAAAATAATAATACAGCTCAATGTTCTTCCCCACATTACCAATAAAGCTGCCTGCTTTGTGCATCAGTATCTTAAATACAGACCCCCATCCATAACAGGAAATTGTTTACTCCAAAACATCCACATAATGGGTTTTGACTTTAATGCAATTTGCTGCAAAAGCTCGGGAAGTGTTGCAGGGAAATTGTATGGACAATGTATATTCTTTAAAAACAAATAATTTTAAACTACTTTTTTATATAATATCATTTTGTTACCATCATGACAAACAAAGCTACTATATAATATTGGATATACTGTATCTAATTCATATATACTGCAGCTATACAATATACTGTAAAATAGTATTGGATGAGATGTAAAGCAAATGCCTGTGGCCACTAAAAATCCCAGGGCTTTTCTCAAAAAAAGAGTTGGGGTGTTATCCCAGTGTCCTGGCCAAATGTTCCCCTGGCCTTTACCAATAATGCCCTCCTAATAATCGCCATCTATGAATTGGCTTCACTACTCTGTTCTCCTCCCCACTGACATCTGATGTGTACTTGTGCATTTTGGCTGACATTGCATGATCCAGCTGGGTGCTAGATGTTGGTGGTGGTGGAGGGGAGTCCCCCTTACCTGTAAAACGCTTTGAGCAGAGTGTCAAAGCACTATATACTGTACATGTGAGGAGTTTTATTATCATTATCATTATTATTAAGTATTTAATAAATGAATGTTTATTAATAAATATTAATAATGATGATGATGATGCAGGGACAAGTCAAATGGTGAAGATACTTGAATACGTGGTTTAGTTTAATCCACAAAATGAAAAGTATTTTTCATCTCCCAGAGGTTAGTATGCATATGACTGAATGAGTTCAGATAATTATGTACAGATGAAGATCAGAAAGATTGTTTTTATTAAGAAAACACTCTCCTTTAGGTTAATACTGAGAAGCATACTGTTTTCCTAACTTGACACTCACCCCAAGAGAGGGTACAGTAATGATGCAAAACAGAATAAACAGTCAGGTCAGCTTTCAAAAATAGATGGTGCGTTATTATTGGAAATTGAATTTTTCGTTATTATGGACCCTATGTGAGTGTGTACTTGAAAATGACTGTATCTCTGATCCAAGACACATGATTAATGGCTTCTTATACTGGACTACCTAGTTAGAATTCCAAATCATTTAACTCCGCAATACAATTCATTGCTAAATATGTCATTGTTCAAGGAGGTCTGAGCATAGTCTGCAATGAATTCACCCAAACTTCAGATAGATGGGAAATACGCAAAATATTCATTAGTTGTCATAGATTAAAACAGTTATTTTTTAGCCACTAACTGTGGCTGAAAAGCTGATCAACACATTTGTGTTCTCCTGAACTGACTACTGTAATGCTCTGCTCGCTGGGGTATCTAAATCTACATTGAACAAACTGCAGTACTGTAAGTCCAAAATTCGGCAGCCAGAATCCTGACCAGGTCTAGTGCAAGTTATCACATTACTCCTATCCTGGAGTCCCTGCACTGGCTTCCTGTCAAATTCCATGTGGACTTTAAAATCCTCACGCTCACCTATAAGGTTCTGCATGGTTTGACACTTCAGTACCTGTCTGAACTATTATCGCCCTACTTCCCACCTCGCAACCTCTTCTAATTCTGGTCTCCTAACTGTTCCCCAAGCCCTTCAACATTCTTGGGTGACAGGGGCATCTCCTGCTATGCCCCCAAGCTCTGGAACTCTCTTCCCAAGGATATCAGAGTCACCTCCTCTAAACTCCTTCAAATCCAGACTCATAAGAGCCTTTACTTAACTGGTTCCATTTTTTACCCCTCTGCTCCTACTATACTTAGTACCACCATCCACGGTCTCCTCTGTGTATTGTAATTGTGTTTTATCTTGTGTATTCGTTTTATTTATTGTTGTTGTCATTCTGTAAAGCACTTTGAGAAGCCACCTTTAAAGGCGCTATATAAAATTTAAAAACAGTTTATTATTAATATTTCCGAATTGGTGATAAAAAATACCTCTCCATTACACAAGATTTTCTTTTAGGCAATTTGAATGTGCAGCATGGAGAAGTAATTAGGACTCTGGAATCCAGTCCAGATAGCAGTGAGTTCATATCCCAGGTAAGACACTGCCATTGTACCCTTAAGCAAGGTAATTCACTTAAATTACTCCAGTCAGTAACATGCTGAATAAATGGCTCTCCAGGTCGTCATTATAAAAGATAATTTGTATTCACTTGACATTACTAAATAAAGAACTAGCCCATTATTACCAAAATAACCCTCCTACTGATAAGAGAATGCCCTGTAAAGCAGTAAATAGGAACCTGCAGACGCTTCGAGATATCACAGTTTTTAAAGTTATCTTTTGAGATCTAATAATGCACCTGACAGAAGTGGGGGTGAAAGGCCCGCTTCACCAGTGTTTTTCGTTTTGGGGGAGTTCCTTATTTTTCGCTTTCCGGTGGAGGCGATTTTGTCATGGACGCGCGGGACTCTTGAGTGCTTGCACTACAAATGTCTTATGTGTAGAAGCTCAATGGAAACAGTAATTATTTTCGCTGCGCTCATTTGTGCTACTAATATAGGAATAGAATAAGTAAGATTGGATAAAGACAGTGAAACTTCATACACTAAGGTTTACAGCCGTAAACATACGTAAAACTAGTAATGTACTGTGATCATTGCAGATTCTATCAAGACTACAACGTCCAGTTCACTCTTCACTGCAGGAAGTGACGATTTTCACTGCGGAAGCTTTTACTCAACTTCCGTCACTGGCGCGGGAGTGTTAAATAATAAGTGTATTTGCAGTCAGGTTCTTTTTCTTAAAACTTGAAGTTAAAGGAGTATTTTATCAAGTGTTTATAAGATGTCACAAAGCTTTACTGAAGCGGAAATCCCCCCTAATCTGTGTCATCTCAAAGTAAGTGTAGGAAACGTCAATGCAACTTTTATTTAGGCAATATATGATTAATGTTCTTTAGTGTAAGCAAAGTGACTTAATAATATACGTTTATGCTATATATCCACAAAATTGATACCGATGTGATGTCAAGAAGTAGTAGGTCATAAGACAACCGAAACCTACTGTTCAGTGTGCACAGTGAGAACAGATCCTTTGAATTTAGGTAATAGTTTTTTAGGTAATAAAAGTTGCGATTCTTTTCAAAATGCGGGATTTTAAAATGCAGATTTTTTAATTTTCAGGCATTTTGGATTGGCCTATCATTTGTAACCAAATACTACAGTATATGTGCTCGTATTTACACAGCAGTCTTTTTGCCATCGCACATTTTATTTCATTCAAGGTGCTGTGATGTTTCACTTTGTAAAAAATGGTAAAATAGTATTTACACTGTTGTGTGCGTCGTTCTTAAGAATGGAAAATAAACAGTAGTTTATTGTAGTGTAGATAAAATTGCAGAGTACAGTAGTTGCATGTAGAATGGCCAACTCAAGTTATGAAATCTCTTTGTTTTTAGAATCTAGATTCTTTGTTTAGATGTCCAATCTGCTTTGATTATCTGGACATTTCAATGATGGTTCAGCACTGTTCCCATAACTGTGAGTACACATTTCAGTTTGAGATTTGTAAAACATAAGTACATTATTTTTGTTTCCAAGCGAAACGTAATGTTTATTTGGTCACGTTTTTTACGTGCTTAAATAATTTCGATAGATTTTAAATGTTCCTTTTTAATTGTATCAGAGAGCTCAAATCATGTAATTCTATAAAAAAAAATATTTGCTTGAACATTTTAACTATAGAAGCTGCCTCCTGCAATGGTGTTGTTATACTGTGCTGTAGTGTGGATTCATATTAAAAATATGTTTGTTGCTTTCAGTTTGCTCTTTGTGTATACGGAAATTTCTGTCCTACAAACTGAAGTGTCCGGTATGTAATTCGGTAAGTACAGTATTCTTGTTTTAAAACTTTCCTAATACGTGCAAATTACCATTGTTACATAAGATATTTATGTAACAATGTCATTTTGCGTGGATTAGAAAACCTATACCTAAATGTTTTCTGAAATCATGTGGTTGTCACCAATAAACAGGCCTACATACAGTATTTTGGTAAGAAATATCGGATGTGGATGTTGAAGGAAGAACGTGAAATTTCATATCTGTAAGCAGTTTTCTATACAACCAGAAGCTGGCATTTCTAATTAGATTTAAATAGTTCTGTTTCTTGCACTGTTTTTGGTCAGGGGTAAATACTGTATGGGAACAAGTAAATGTTGATTCCATGCTGAAAAGAAAAGAAAAGAAACAATGTTTTGGCTGTGGTGCTTTCTTCGGGTGTAAAGTTGCTGTATCTGACTGCTTTAAATACTTTATTATGCTTGTATGTTATTTCAGTATCTGATCAACATCAATGGCATTTGACAAAGCAGAACCAAACTGATTATACTGATTTTATAATCCCCACTGATTTGGGAAGGTTAAGACTAGCTTCTTATGGTTGCAAAGATTTTGTCAATTCAAGCATTTAAGCTAGAGAGAAAAAAAAAAAACATTACTTGAGTTTTATATACTGGGAGGCATTAAAAAGGCAACATGGTCTTGTTGCCAATATTTTTCCAAAAGTAAGGGTTCAGAATTATCAGAAAGAGAATAATTCTGCACAATTAGTTAACCAAATGTGCAAAACCTATTTCAGTCATTTGCATCATAGGCATGAGAAGCCATTGTACACATAGGGTTGCTGTTGAATCACCATCATAGGGCAACATGTCATGCTTGGGCAACAGAAACTGGCCCAAGGCAAATTCAAGTTCAAGTTTATTTGTCAGTCCAGCCATATACAAGTATACAGAGAAGCGGGATATCATTCTCCAGGTCTACGGTGTGAATACAGACAGACACTGACAAGAAAATGCTATAGACAATGTAGACATAGACATTTCTGACGGGTACGGTACATAAAGTGCATTGTGCATAGTAAAATTGGTGCAACGTTGTGTTAAGTGGTGGGTCATGGGTCATTTTGATGTAGCACAACAGTGGGCATAGGGCATAAAGCAAAGAAGTACCATGATGGTGTGGACTGCAATACAGTGTAATTCAGATATATATAATTACAACAGTCCAGAAAGTATTTCTCATGGGTCTCCTTCTTAAGCAGTGAGTTTGGACACAGATAGTGTTATTTTATGGCTCCTTGACTGTGTAAAACAATAGTGGCAATGTTGTTGGCACATGCATTGCACCTTACTTTGTGCAAAATTATGCCTTACACATTTATGCGTGAGAATTCATTATCACATATTGCAGACATTTGTCAGATTTTCCTGTCCCAGCAAATTATGCTTAGGAGGTACCAACCAACCTATTCATCTGACCTGAACCCAATAGTGTGTCTGTGGGACATAGTGTGTCATTAGGAACCTATTCTGTATGCCTGCTGAGCATACTTTATTATGTTTTTCAGGTGTGAACATTACTTGCAGTGAATAGGAGATATAGAACTGACTAAAATGGTCCCCTTTAATTTGATAACAGAGTTGAACTTGAATGTGTCAAGGGTGCCTCAGGTTTATATGCAGTCCATTTTTACTGTGTAAGACATGGTGTTCTTTTTTTGGTATCATTTTACACTAACATCATTTGTTGCTTTTTAATGTTTCTCTATCTAGTATAGTATATTTATCCAATTTACTTTAACGTTACATTTGAGATCTTTGTATTACCTAATCACAGAAGCATAAGGTAGCTTGTTAAGATGTGTCTTGGAGTTATTTGATACTGTAGCGGAGTTTCCCACAAGAATCAAATATTTGTTATGTATTATCAGGCATAAGGCTAGCCTTTTATAAAGGCTACTGCTATAGGAACTCTTCAGATCTGTATTGAGGATAATGTTTTCTATTCTTTACATTGTTTACATTGCTTACATTGTTACATAATGTTAACATTTGGAATGTATTTCCTGTCACACTAAACTTTTCTCTCTCAACTTTCTCTCCCACCTATTCAGGACTTGAAATAATAATAATAATAATAATAATAATTGCTTACACTTATATAGCGCTTTTCTGGACACTCCACTCAAAGCGCTTTACAGGTAATGGGGACTCCCCTCCACCACCACCACCAATGTGCAGCCCCACCTGGATGATGCGACGGCAGCCATAGTGCGCCAGAAGGCTCACCACACATCAGCTATCAGTGGGGAGGAGAGGAGAGTAATGAAGCCAATTCATAGATGGGGATTATTAGAAGGTCATGATTGGTATGGGCCAATAGGAAATTTGTCCAGGATGCTGGGGTTACAATCCTACTCTTTTCGACAAACACCCCGGGATTTTTAATGACCACAGAAAGTCAGGACCTCGGTTTTACGTCTAATCCAAAGGACGGTGCCTGTTTACAGTATAGTGTCCCTGTCACTATACTTGGGCATTAGGAAAAAATGGAAAACTAAATATAAATGACTAAATTGTTTCATGTTTTTTGTTTCTTCTTTTATTCCAGGCAGCGACAGAATCAGATCTCAGAAACAATAGAATACTTGATGATTTGGTGAAGACCTTCCAGTTAGCAAGGTACCATATGCTTTTAGAAGTCATTGATAAAATTTAAAAAAAATCAACTCAAGCACATTTCTTCAGTTTTACCCTGTGTGTACCTCTTTTATAATTTTATTGTTGCACAGAGTTTCTTAGTATTCGTTATATAGTGTGTTTTTTCACTGCTTATTTTGCGATGGTAGTTGCAAAATGTTTCCTTATAGTACTACCTTACTCACAACATTCACTGTAAGTGGAGAAATTTCAGACAGAGAAGGTGTAATGGTCACTGTCCAAATAAAAGAAAAAAGTTGCAGTTTACGTCTAATGAAATTGAGAATGTCCTTCTTTAAAACAGCATAAGCTCCCACTTTAGATGTATGTGGTGTTTTAGAATTGGGCTGAAGGGATCCTGTAATACTGTATTTAAAATTATAACAATCCTGATGGTAGTGAATCACTTTTGTGCACTGACTGGATGTAAATTGAAAGTAGCATAGCCCAAGAAAATGGAGTGTGTTATCTCTAATAATATGCAGTATTTTGAAAATAGTTAGCTTACTCATCCTATGCATTTAAATATTTCTCTCTGATTTGTCCCCTTACCAAGATTTTACAACATTTTACTTCTTCAAAGCTTTATAAGAAGTTTTAAGGTAAAATGCCATTTGGCAGGATTACTGAAAGAATGAGGTACAAATAGTTGGAGATATAATTATCATGAATGAGTGAAGCAAGGAAGCCAAATGGGTGAATATTTGCTATTTCAAAAGGAAATAATGAGAAAGACATCAGTCCAAGTATATTGGTGTGGGGAATGTAAGGGTAGCCGTGATTCAAATGTTTTTTTAATCTCTGCTTAATTTTCATTTTATTCTAATTTGATAAAATATTAAGCATTGTGCTCTGGTTTCCTCTCCCAGTTCAATAACATACTGGTAGGTAAACTGGCTTCTGGAAAAGTTGTCCCTAATGTATGCATATGTCTGTCTTGTGATGGACTGGCATTCTATCCAGGGTATAAGTTGTCTTGCACTCATTGCTTGCTGAGATAGGTTCTTTCTCCCCTGCAACCCTGGACTGGAAGTAGGGCTGGGCGATATGGCCAAAAACATTATCACGATAAAAATTTTCATATCAGTCGATATCAATAATTATCACGATAAATGTCAAATCATTATTTCTTTCAAGTTTAAAGGCAGATTTTTTCTCCTGAGTGAAAGTTGAAGAAACAGTTAATTGGAAAATTAAACAACTCTTTATTTTAAGAACACAGCAAACACTTGCCAAACAGCAGAAACATTAAACAAATGAATAGAGAGTATTCAAGTCTTTTTTATGTCAAAATATGCATGAGTAAAACTTACAAAATAAATATCTTAATAGAAAAATTAAATACGGCAGTGTGATAAAACACACATAGAATATATGTGAGTATAGTTGAAGCCTAAGACTTGGTCCCACAGGGTTGTCTGAAAAAATATTATAATACAATATTATTTAGTTTTAGATAAAGCATCTCCAAAGTCAAAGTCGTATTGTTGTATGTATTCAGTAATTTGGAAGGAGATGCATGACAACAAGGTATTTTATTTAGCAAAAAGTACCAGATTGGTAAGTTTGTTCTATTGGAACAAAGGTACTGTAAATTGTCCTAAACTGTTTAAACAATGATACAGCCTTCACTTTAATTCTCTGGCTATTTCTTCCTCCCTGGTGGAGCAACTTACAATAAACCATTTCATTACTTCATCCACTGTAGAATATTAGATTTCCTGTGGCAATAAGATAGGGATTTAGGCTTCATAAAACTAAATGATATTGTTTTTTTGTTACTTATTTCTGTACTATTTAAGGAAATGAGAAATTTTAAGCAGCTTATGTTTTAGAAAAGAGTAACCAAAGGCTGTGTGCAGGGATATTGACATTTACTAAATAACTAAAGGCAAAATGAATATTTTATAATAAAAGAATACAAGGGGGTGAGATTTGCAAGAACTTCATTTAGTCCATCTAACTTGTTTTGTTGCTACATAGGTAATTGTTCAAGAATCTCATTCTGTAATGAAAGACGCCAATGTTTGGCCCTCAACAATATGAGAGGGTAGCCTGTTCCTTTGTACTGTATATGGTGGTGCTTTCTGTTCTCAATTGTATATTTGCACTTATAATTACACTTCTTTGTGTGTTATAGTTTCACTGTTGAGATTCTAAAGTCCATTTGGTTGACTTTGTCTGTACCTTTAAGGATTAGGATTACCTGAGTTAGATGCCCTTGTGCCTCCTCTTTTTAAGACCAAAAAGGTTCAGTGCAGGATGCCTGCTGCTACTGCACTGTTTGCTAAGCCTACTATTTAATTAGAGTCTTAAACCTTACCTTTTTTGCTAATTATACCAGAAACTAGATCTTGGTAGAAGAATCGTAGTCTTAATCAAGATTTTTCTGGTACTTTATTAATTCCATCTCTACAAGGGTGTGTTTGCTCCTTTATCCATGCTCTGTGTTTTTCTTTTTATTGACAAGTTATCAGTCTAACTACATTCACTACCATGAGAATGAAGATATGAGAACATAAGTTTGCAAACGACATTAGGCCATTCTACCTAACGTAGCTCAGTGAGTCAAAAAATATCTTGTGCATTTTCAGTTTTAAAAGAATTTCCTTTTAGTTTCCAGTTACAATCCTCTGTCTTTGTTATAATGTTGAGTGTGCACTAGTCCTCTTGTTTGATCCTGTGTACAGTATATCCCTTAATGTTTTATCATTATCAAATATAGTTTGTTCTAGGCAGCAAAGATCCAGACGGGTAAAGAGACCAAATATTTCTGCAGTATGGAGTAGTGGTTACAATAGCTGATGTGTGGTGAGTGTTCTGGTGCAGCAAGGTGGATGCTGCACATTGGTGGTGGTGGAGGGGAGACCCCATTACCTGTAAAGCGCTTTGAGTGGAGTGTCCAGAAAAACGCTATATAAGTGTAAACAATTATTATTATAGAGTCAAGACCAAAAGGTCTGACATTCAAATCTCTAAGGTGGTTGCAGCCCAGATATCACTGAGTAAGGTATTCCACTCAGGTGGTTGCACTGAATGCCCTTCTGAGTAACTGGGTACTTTGTAGACCATCCTGTAAATAAGAATTTGGTGTCAACTTACTCATATGGTTAAATGAAGGATTTAAAAAGTAACAATTTGAATTGTCCTTGTTCCTCTTTTCAAAACACTTCTCTAAAGCCGTAATAAACATTTCATGGTATGGTGACCAATAAAGAACACAGTTCAGTTTGTGCAAATTCAAACTCTATGCCCAGTCCCAGTCTTCAAAAATGTGTGAAATTAAATCTAAAACACTACACAGTTTAAGGTGGTATGGAACTCCAACCCCAGATCCACTTCAAAGCTACCAAATATGCCACTATTTAATTTTAAATACTTATAAGAAGAGATTGCTTTATACTGAAATCCAACAGAAGGCTTGCATATTAGATATTTTAGCCATATGAGATCCTAACCAATGAAGGGAAGTACCAGTAATCTCTATATATTTTTTATTGCTTTCCTGTGGGATTCTGTGATTGCCAGTATCAAAAGCTGCACTTCAGTCCAAAAGAAGAAAATTAACTAACCTTAACAGTGGCTGGCTTGGTAATATGAGTTTGTTTAAATCCTGACTGGAAAGGTTCAAAGAGCTCATTAGATGCAAGATGAGATTGTAATTGAGCTGCCAGTGCCTCTCAAAGAATATTTGTAAGGAAAGTTAAACTTAAAATAGGACAGTATTTAACTACTTGATGGTCCAGGTCATGTTTTTTAACAGGCTGGATAGCTGCAGATTTAAATCCTGGAAGTACGAGAGCATGGTTCAAGGACGCACTTATGAGGTTGACATCAAATGGGCAAAGGCCAGATTTGAGTCAGAGCAAAGGAATATATAGCACAAATATTAAGTTTCAATTTAGCTACCAACACAGCTATAGGAGTAGCATCCATAGCAGTAATATGAGAGAAACTCTAACCTGCAAAAGCAGGAGAGGGCATAGTTGTCATGACTGCAGGAGGTGCGGTCAACAACTGGTTATTAATAGTATGTATTTTTGTTAGATGAATTGCATGAATGTGTTACGTTGTTTTAGAGAGGGAGTCGGACTTAACCTAGTGAAACATTTTTTTGGCGATAGAAAAAAAACGCTGTAGCATTACTACCACTCAATCTGGCAGGCTTAAGGGCATCCTTATAGGTCTGTTCAAATCAGTTGAACTGTTATAGACAATTCATTTATCATTAAAATATATGAATCGAAAGTAATTTTAACAGTGCAAATCTAATCTCACAATCAACACATTTTAATACAGTTGAGTCAAAAGTCATAACCATTTAACAAGGTTGTAGAAATGGGTACTTTTAACCCATGTCATATCTAGGCCTGTATCAATATAACTGAGGATGCCTCAAGCTCTGTTTGAGTAAGCTTATTTTTAATCTCTGGGTTAAAAATATTTCTTCTAAATATTTTTTTTCCTGATAAATAACATTTTATTTTGATTAGAACTATTAGATCACTTGTTTTGTCTGTATGCTCTATTGATAAAAGGAAAGTTCTGGTTTTCCTTTAAAAAGGAAAAATGCTGGCTTTAGGCCAGCAGTGTGACCAGGCAACCAGCGCAGGTGGAATAAAATCCTGATTGCAGAGTAGTGGAGACTCAGCTATCAATGACGTCACCCAAAGTGTCAGGAAAGTGGTACAGAAAGTCTACTCTCATTTGCATTTAATTTCTCATTAGTGGCTGGATTATTGTCAGATGTCGCCTTTGTGACCTGAAGTCTCAAACACAGCTGAGATGGGAATGTGATGGAGAAGCAGTTAGACATCCATTTTTCTTTTGGTTATTGACTTCCTTTCTAATTTTCTTCCTGTTTGAGGGTGACTTGCATGTTGATCAGTGAGAAATTACCCAAAGGTCTTTTACCAAACTTTGTTTTTCATGATGAAATGCTTCTAACCCCCTTATATCAACAATGATTTTTTTGGCAATAATTATTTCAGAAATCCTATTTAAGAGAATGTTAAAATGTGACTAGATGTCTTTACATTGCCATGATGAAAATACATTATGTCATGGCTTGTCTCAGATGAATGCATTTTATTTTTTTGTAAATAATTCTAAACATTTACATTTGTACATTTTAATCTTGACATACCTGTTCACTGTGCTAAGAATTTAGAAATGTCTAGTAGATCTTGGATGTTGACTTTGCTAAAACAGAATGGGAGTTCTATAAATTTAATGGCTTTTGAGGACTAAGTACTCTGACAACCTATATGTAATTTATAAAGATCTTCATTGTGTGTAGTCAGATATGACTTTTTTTTTTAGCTTGAAGCAACGAAGTAGCCCAGGAAAATAGTGGGGACTGTCATGTAGATTTATATTGATTTCAGAAAGCCTTTATCGGTATCTGCTTATATTTATAAAGTATCATTGTTTGCAGTTTGTACACTAATTGGACATTTAAAGGAGTCTGCAGTTAATACACAAAGTTCAAATGAAATTAACCCATTTAATGTGGCTGAACTACCATTAGTTAGATGGGACATATTAACCACACTGTCTAAAAATATTATTTTAAAATATCAATATATAAAAAGATATCAAAGAGCAACTGAGAAATAACCCCTATATAAAAACAAAATGTATTTATAAATACATCTCTTTATCTGGTTTAAAATATTCTTTATGTTCTTGAATTTACTTGCAAAGCTTATGCTTGCATTTTTCATGTCTAGAATATTAGAAGATGTCTAGTTAGAGAGATTTGGTCAATTGTAAATTCATGCTTGTGTATTTAAATGTTTTGTAAAGAAGTAACACATGGAATATGCTATGTACAGTACAAAGCATATATGCACATGTAATTTGCAAAAATCTTGGAATCTTAAGACATATCTAAATTAGTAACATATTTGCAGACAAAAGAGGCACATACAAAGAAAGGCACTTTGTTTTCAAAAGAAAATGAGAATAGTTAAGAAGCTCATGGCCACAAATACCCAGAATTTACTGGGCAAGGTCAACACTAATTGGTACTGTATGTCAAAGGAAGGAATCCTCTCTGAATACAGACTGAGCACAAACACACTATTGGCACCTTAGTGGGCAACACCCTCTTCAACTAGGAGCTTCATTGGATTAATCCCTTACATTCGTTTTTTCCTGCCAGCGTTAAATTTAAGAGGCCCACAAGATTGAGTTTTTTATATTCAATTTTCTAATCTCCGATTTCTTCTAGGTATTCTTTTCTACATTTTTCCACATGTTCTCGCTATCAGTCCCATTCTTTATAGTCCATACCTATCATATAGATACCTATCATATAAGGTACGTATATCTTCAGATGTACCTTGTGGTATGGAATGTCTTGTCATTAAACATGTGATGAAGTTACATGTGCATGCAAATTACATTGCACACATCAACATTAAGGACACTTGTGTTTGTAAATACAAATGTACAAAAATGTAAGTGCTGCAATGTAAAGAAATATGTTAATACCTGGAAAAAAATCAAAATGCACAGTATTCTAATTCATTCAAAGTATAAAAATGTTGTTAGTCATTACGTGGTTTCTCAAAGCTCAGAAGGTTAATAATTTTAATTACCTTAACTTCTACTGCGTATTTAAAGGAGGCTGAGTGCAGTAAATCAGACAGTACTACTTCTTCATAGGAGGCGTCAAGAGATTTAAGACAAAATATTATCATCCTAAGCAAATGTAGTGAAAATTGTAAAAAATGTACAATACATTCTAGTTTAGAATGCTATGCACACCAAGTTAAGGCTAATGGAATAGTTGCTACTGCACTAGGAAGACCTAATATTTTACCCAAATGTGTGGTCAAAGAAGTACTGTAGCCTGGGAGAGTAACTTACACCCAAGGGCAAAATCTGCAATTAGTTTCCAAGCACATAGTTCTGCTAAATTAGCCCCAGTAATTTAGGCCTTGTGTGGAACAAATACCAGAAGTGACAGTGGTCCACAAGGACCAGGGCTAGGAGCACTCAGCTCTCTTGCTGAATACAAACACTTAAATCTCTGTCATGGATTGCACCCTCAGATTTGTGTTAACCAAACTAGTTTGCAGTATTTCTCTAAATTCTTTTTGTATTTCCTTTGCTGCTGCTGAATTTAACCAGGTATTTTGAAATGCAAAGAAATAGATCCAGCATTTACAGAATGGGCATGAAATGATATGAAATGTGTACTACAAAAATAAATTACAGTTAATTGTACCTGGTATCTAACATTACAGAAATAAGTGCTTTAATATTAGTTTTCCACAAAAGTTTACAAAAA
Source organism: Atractosteus spatula (assembly GCF_055471065.1). NCBI lineage: Eukaryota > Metazoa > Chordata > Actinopteri > Semionotiformes > Lepisosteidae > Atractosteus > Atractosteus spatula. The sequence goes on from NC_142710.1 coordinate 51,797,508, forward strand.
AAAGATTTATATTGTGCTGGGCACACAAATGACAACTCTACTTCTAAGTAAAGTGAATTATTGGTTATGCTGAAATAGTAACTCTTATTAAAAATCATTATGAATACAGAACACTGTTGCTCACCATTTTCGTGCAAGAGACTGCTCTGTATACTATTGTTTACAACCCTAAGCTGGTCTTTGCACATGGACATTGCTTGTCCATTTGTTAGAATCTGTCAGTCCAAGTGCCTCTCTTCATTTTACATGTGCAAGGCAATTTGCTGGTTTTAGGAGCAGTCACTGAGCAAACTGACATTTGAGATTATATCGTGACTCAGCTGCTGTCTATAATAGCTTTTTTGCTTACTGTTCAAACTAGAAGTTAGCATTTTTTAATAGACTAAACCACATGTAAAAAATATTTTTTTATAAAGCTAAGCAGAGTGTGCTAAGATTAGGCCTAATTTTTTAACACACCCTGCAAGTGAGTTAGAGTTAGGTTGGAGTGGCTGAACATCATAGGTCATTTTAAATTGAATAGTCATGTAGGTTTTTGTTTGAATTACATTCTTAAATAAGACAGACCTTTTCAGTTCTTTTCAGTTTCTGTTATGTGTTTTTATGTCTGTCTTAGTGCAAAGACTTGTCAACTATTAGCCATTATTTCTATAAGTTTGAAAAAGCTTATTTTCACCTAGATTTAAATACAAACTGAAAGTAAGATTAAACCTGATGTTTGTCGTGCTGGTTTAGCAAATGACCTTTTAGTACTGGTCTTATAATTAGAGCCCATATTACATCAGTATTGGCATTTTGGTAAACTGGCTGTTTGCTATAATTGAACTTGTAAAGATCCACAAGCTGCCTTATGCTTTAATGTATTTAAGACGCTGCTTATATTTTGAACTCCTGAACCTTCTACGTTTTGGCAAGGGGATCTGTTTTTCTAACAGTTTTTCAGGCACTTTTGCACTTTTTTTTACAGAACAGAATTTAGATTATTTAAACAGTTTTGCTCTTTAAATCCTCACTTTAAATAGCAAAAACGGACATGTTTATGATGATTCATTGTGTGTAGGAACTGTTTTTACTTTGTTCTTTTAAGTACAATTTTTTTAAACTTCTTTGCTTATGCCATATATTGGTGTCACGCCAATAAAATGGAAAAAAACAATAAGGAGTGCTGGTCAGGAGATGCACTGACCTCAGTGCCGCCTGTTATCCAGTTCACAAAATTTTAAAATCATGTGAAGTGCAGATGTCCAGGTCCACTGTGTGTCCACACTGGTTTCTGTAAAATGGAAATCACTCCCAGAAAGGAGAGCAGATTCCACACAGTACCATGACACTCGTATGAAAGGCTGATTGCAATAATATGTTAATTTTCATTATCTTATTATTTTATGTGACTTATGCTTTTGTCCAATGTGACATACATTTGTATCTACGTATACTGAAGGGCAGTGTTCTGAGTGAAGGGTTTGACAGCATTACCCCCACCTGAAAACTAAACCCATAACCTTCCACTCCTCCGCACTGTTGCATCTGCTTTTAAAAGCCCTGGGAATGTATTAAATCAATATCCTTTTACAGAAGTTCTTCAATCCATGCCAAACGTGTAATGAACTGCACATGACTGGAGTGCACTGGAGATGTAATCACAAGCCATCCATCCATACATTTTCTAACTGTTTCATGGTTGCGGGGGAGCCGGAGCCTATCCCAACAATTTAATGGTGCAAGGCAGGATGCACTCTGGATGGGACACCAGTCCATCACAGAAATCAACATCTATTACATTATTAAACATCCATTATTATTAAAAGTGCACATACAGTAGTTAGGTGTAGCATACTGTATGCAACGGTAGTTTTTAGGTGCTGTTTTGGTGTGTTTGTATTTCTGTGTTTCAAACCTAATGAAACTTTAAGTTGCAAAGGCTAATGTTTTCTTAACAGAAGGGAGATGCATGATTAAATTTCTGCAGGGATACAGCTCTTGCTCTGTGCATCAGAAATTCACAAGGTGTCGGTTGTTGACCATTGACCATTTGTATGTATTTATTTAAAACAATAACTAATAAGAATATAATGGAATCAAAGTGGATAATTTATAATAAAAGCATCAATATTTGTAAGAATAACAGCAGTTTAATTATATGTAGCCTTAACTGTAATAAGAAACCAAATTAAAGACACTTAAAAAGTGGTGTCTTAATACTGGATCCGTAATTAGAAAATCATCACTTTTCCCTGTAGCCGGTATGGTATGTAGTCTAAATTTTTAATGCATGATGACATAATATTAAGTTAAGTACAGAAGGTTTTAATAGTGAAGTTTGAAAATAAATTGTATTTATCATGCAACATAAACAGGAAAAGAATCCACATTTCTTATTAGTTATTAGTTTATTATTACTACTGTTTTAGTATTAGTATTACTTGCCACTTTAAGTTGTAAAATATTGAAATTTCTCTAACCTAAAGTATATTTTTTCTTTCTGGTCGATAATCTGGAGTGGTGAATGTTGAAACTATATTATCGTTAAACATGCAGAAAAATGATTTAGAAATAAATTCATGAATTGACAGCTTACATCGCACTTGAGAATTGTGGTCAGTAATCATATTTGTTGCCTGATACAGTTTCTGTAGCATGAGTAGTTTTGAGAGAGTAAAGTCTTTGTTGAAAATAGTTGGTCACAAAAACTGCTTTTGTATTGTATCTGTATTGATTTTGTTTATTATTTGGTATTTGGGGTTGCTCTTCTTTTTTTACCTTTTAAGAAGGTATTATGATCCTAGAGCAGCATTGAGTGTCTGTCTTGGGATATATTTTTGCAAAGACAGCATACGAGCCATAACAATTTTTTTTCTGCAGGCATCAGCTTTTACGAGTGAATTTTGAGTCACCCCCCGTCTCTCCAAAGACCCCTTTGACCTCTGGCAAACTCAAGCAAGCAAATTCTAAGGGGCCTTCTGTTCCAAAGATGGAAGGTACAATTATGAGCTGTTTTTTCCAAAAAGGGAAGTCTTCCTCTCCTTCAAATGTGCCGAAACCACAAAATACCCATCAAGAGGACAAAGTCAATGAAGACCGTTTCAACAAGACTGTGAAGGAAGAACCAGAAGAGTTGCCTACTATATCTAGTGCTTCTTACAGCCCGGAACTTCCATCAACTTCAACTGAAGTTAAACCTGTTATAAAAGGTGACATCCCTATCTCTACCTTTAGACTTAAACCAAAAAGAACACATGCATATATTAAACAGTCAGTCAACTTAGGTTTAGTTTGATATACGATTTTGGCTGCTTAGATCTGTGGATCAGATCATTTGTGCAGTAATTGTTGCTTTTCAACAATACGGTATTATGAGGTGATGATCAATTTGTGCGATACACTGGAATAAAGTAAAGTCAATCACGTATATAATATATTGTACATTTTTCTGCATTAAATGCCTAGGGACAGCTCACTCCCAGTTAGGTTTTGCTTATCTAAATTAACACCGTGAAGCCTAGGATCAGTTATAGTCGTGGTCTGTGAAACCCCTGCTTAAGGTTTAAACACCAACTTATTAACTGGCTTGCTAAACATTAAATGGCTTTTCTGATTGTTTCTGTAAACAATTCCTGAAATATAGAATCTTAATTTTATCTTTTTGTCTTTCCAGTGGAGTGTCCTGTGTGTGGTGTTGGTATTTTAGGGCAGCACATTAATAAGCACTTGGACAGCTGCCTAACGAGGGATGAGAAAAAAGAGAGCTTGAGAAGGTAAGGAGGGTTTTTGATTCTTATTTGTTCAAGTCATTTTTTCCTTGAAAAAAAGGCAATGATTCCACAAATGCAGCAACCAGAACCTGTTTTTAGCATCTGATTTGTAATTTAGCATTATTAAATTACTTTAGACTTTGCCGTAATTTGAATTAAATCATTAAATCTAAAAACTGGAACAAATCAGAAAACCTCTGTTTATATACAGCAATATTTCCAAGTTTCATTTCCAATTTCATTTTTATTACGGGAATACTGGGACACATATACACAGGATTTTGATATGATTAGCAAGGTTATGCTTTGGAGAAAAACTCAATCTTGTGTAGTGATGAACCGTTTGACATGGGAAGTTTCTTGACAATAGTTTCTAATAGCAAAGTCTTGGTCTTTTTTGTAATTTAATTATGATTAACAGCTTCATACTTATATTTAATATTATGTAATGTTCAATAGCTATGCTGCTATAACTCATACTGTATATATGTATAAGGAAAAAGTTGTTAACCATAATTAAATTACAAAATAGTTTTTTGTATTTGAAAATTCAGTCTGTTTCTGTAAATAAGAAAAAGTGCCCTTTTTTGTCGTATGGCAGAAACTTTAACATTATTTTGTGAGTTAATATTTCAGAAGATTTGTCTGATTAGTAAATAGCCACAGCAGTAAGAGCATTTTTACCAAGGGCTGTAAACAATCCCAAAAGGAAGCCTGTGACTCACAGGGCTTTATCTCCAGCAAAGGCTTATTAAGGTCAATGTTCCCTACTATGTAAAGGCAGCAAAACATGCACGGTTTCAGTTGTACATGGTCTGTAAAAAGACAGAGCACAATTCCCACATACTTAGCCAAAGAATCTTATGTTTCTTGAAAGGGGAGAATTTCAAAACCTTTAATGACCTGATGGAGCAGTGTTCTGTTCAAATGCGTGCCACATACTCGTGTAGTTGCAATTGCAGCCCAGTTCACTTATATTCCTTTATTAATTATTTTTAAAAACTGAAGAGCATTGCCAGTGCTTTGGACCCGTTGAATGAAAATGCGTTTTCATTGAACCCTATGTATTCTTGTGTAAGTAGCCTCTGTACTTATCCATGCACATCTTTGCTTCAGGTAAGACAATGACAATTCTTTTCCTCGCCCTGGTTAGAGCAACTACTATGCAGAAATTAATATTGAGACACCCTGAAGTTGTCAGAGTTGTACAAGAATACTATTGCTTTTGCGCATTTTAAATGGCAGTATTGTTTGTTTAAGAATGTTAGTGCAGCGCATTATTGTACATTACTGAGCTACCCATTAATATGAAGTATTATGACAGAAAACAGACATCTTAAAAATAGACATTGTTCATTCCATTTTGTTATTATTGTGTTTAGATGTCCTGACAATGAACGAATTCTACATTACATAGTTTTCCTTGGCAGGCTTTTTCAGATTTGCAGCATGTGAAGTCAATGCAGTTGCTAAAGTCATAACTAGACCTACTCAGTTATTCTTGGGAACTTGACTTTTGAATACAAGAATCGCAATTGCCTTAGTAAATGTTTCCCCTTTTGCCTTGAACATCTTGATAAAAGTATCAGTAAAAAAAAGTTTCATTTGGAAATGAATATTATCAGTGAGGAACATAAAAATAATATGCTTGGCTTATAATTTGCTTTTCCTGCATTTTATGTTTTTTCTTAATTTCCATTAAAAAATGCATTTGCTACAGATATTGAATGATATTTTTGATATTTCAGGCAATGTTGTCATCCTCAGCAACGTTCTACATTATACAAGGTTTACTTTGCCAAATATGGCTTTACTCCTTTTTGCTGGTTTAGAGGCAGTAAAGGTATTAAAAATGACATTACTCATAGTTCATACTGCAACAAATGCAGACTGCTTTGGTATTCAACAACACTAGAGATCGATACCCTAAAGTACCACTGTATGCTTTTATCGAAACGTAAAGATAACTTATGTCTGGGCCTTTATGGGAAGTTTTACCCCCTATGCAGCTAGATCTAAGCTATAAACTATTTGGTGAAAACGGAATGTAAGTTTGAATTTGTGCATTATTATTTAATCTATCTTCCAAAGCCAGCTTGGTACAACAGTCTTGACATAAACACCAACTTGAAGGAGAATTTGTCCTTGTAAACAATACTTTATTAAAGGCGCTCATTTTTGTTTACTGTGACTTAAAAGTGACTGCCCCTTGACTCCATAGTTTAACAATATATAAAGTAATGTGCTTTTATAACATTGAACAGTGTTGGCAAATAACTTGAAGCAATCCAGAACTTGAGATGTCTATGAAGAAAGCCTTGCAGAATTTGCCAGCTCTCCTAGTTAGTATACCATACTTAAATTTGAAATTTAAATTTGAGATTTTATTGAGAATGTCCCCCATATAAAATGTTAAAGAAGTGGTCAGAACATACTGTATAAGTCTCTTTGGAAGTCTTCATTAGAAAAAGGGTGGTTGTGAACTGTAATGTGCTGCCCAATGTTTTAATCATTAATAGCCACTTTATGACGTGTAAAATGTAAAGTGTAAAAAAAAAAACAGCTGACTTTGACATTTGTAGCTGGATACATGCTTAAATCAAATGTAGTAAAACACAGTGGTAACTAGTAAAATAAGCAATTAGAATTACAGAAGGGCACTTGTAAAGGCAATGTTGCTACTATACTACTGTATATCCTGTTGATTTTATTTTTTCACATCTTTCAGTGATTTGTTAATCTTCAGAGGAATATTTATAATGTTATTGTTTCTAAATATGTAATTATAGTATTTCTGATAGAATGACAGGCTAAATAATACAGTCCTGTAAAATCTAAAATAGATTAGATTTGTTCTTCAAAATGTTTCATCCTCATTGAAGAGAATGGACATTAAGGTACTCTGTGAACTTGAAAACAAGTATGTCACACTTTCTTTACTTAGTAATGCTTATTTATTGATAAGCACCTACTCTTTTTCATGCTTCTGCTTTGTTTCTTAACTAAACTTTCTAGACTTCTTTTGGACATGAAAAGGACCATTGACATGAACTTTGTATCTTTTTGCAGCTCTGTTAGCAGAAGGAAGAAAGTGGCAAAAGTGGTTTACGATCTCCTCTCTGATCGGGAATTGAAAAAGAGACTCAAGGACCTCAACCTTCCTACCTATGGTAGCCGGCAACAGCTTATTAAAAGGCACCAGGAGTTTGTACACGTGTACAATGCCCAGTGTGACTCTTTAAATCCCAAATCAGGTATTTGCATGTGCTTTTTGTGTTGAGATGATAAAGATCTTAAGACGGGATGTTATTTTGTTTTGTAGAGTTGCAGATTGAGAGATGAGAGGCCTCGCACTTGAAGATAAAATATATCTATATATATATATTTTAACAGTAGTCATCTCTAAAAAAAATCCTATTGTGTTATGGCACAGTTTATCACTTTCATTTCAAAGCGACACAACAGCGCAGAATAGATCTGTCAAAACTTTATACACCTTCAGTACTTTTTGTGTTTTTAATTTCCTGTTTTTTGACCAGTTTCTTGAAGCTTGCCCTCCAGGGATTAAATCTTAAAAACCAAAGCAAATGGGTTACGATTTACTCATTCTCTTCTGTCAGATCCTGTAGTGTATACCACATGAGAGCCCTTTTAAGCTGCTTTAGCATGCATAGGCACTAAAGTAAATTTGCACAAGTTCCTGGAATAATTCTTTGCAACTTAAGATGAAATGAACCTGCACTTGCTGAATAATTAATTTCATTGCATCTTCTCTTTGCTCAGTTTTGATTATCCTTTGTTGTAGAACATCATTCAAATTTAGGTAATTTTTTCATGTGACTCTCTGAGCATTTTATGTGCATTTTGAAAATCATGATGGATGTTGAGAAATATTACACTCACCCATTTCAATACTAAAGAAAGTCTATTTAAAGAATATTTACTTTTCTAAAATGAACTTTTACTTTCTAAAAATTTCTACAGGAAATTAGTTATATAATAATCAAATTATTTGAAATGATTTGCTTATAACATTTGTTATAAATAGGACTTTATGAAATGCTGTAAAACTGAACTTACAGTAAATCTCAGGAAGTGCCAATAATATCTACTTTTCAAACAGCATAAAAAAGGAATAATATAAATAAGTCCTGTAAAAAGGAATATTAAAATATGATTTAAGCCAGAGGAATTTTCTATAGAATCTATAGTTACCAAATGTAGAGTGACTTTCTCTATTTATTAATCTGAGTTTATTTTTATTAGAATTGTATAGCTATTATACTTATTATGTAAGTTACTGACTCCTTTGCTGGTGTTTAATGTAGCAGTATTTAATTGGATTGTTCACAAAAAGCATTTGCTATAAAAGTCCAATTTATGTCTAATTTGGTCTAATTTTCTAATTTAATGTATACAAACTGATAGCTATAGTAAAAAATGTTTATTTATTTGCCAACATGGGTCATTTAGGTCCTCTAGTTGTTTTTTTTTTCATTCTCAAACATAGAGTATACAGCTGATTTTTTGTGGTTGGGGAAAAAAGCTTCGTCCTTTATTTCTACAGCTATTATTGTCTGAGAATGCTTTGCAGTTACAATGAATCTCCATTGCTCTTTTCTCAAAGTTATTAAAGGACTGCAGACTTTGAAAACTGAAATAATAGATCATCAAGATGGCATGATTAATACTATTACACAGCATTTCATATTGGATTTAACAACTCATTACTTAGCCTATAAATCTGAAGAATATTAAACAATCCCAGAAATGTTCTATATATCACTATATCGTTCTAAACTGCCATAGAATATTAATGAGAAGAAAAACCTGTCAAGCATGTTATATTACATATGCTTATTATAGCGGTTTCAAACTGATTTTTGCATTGTCTTTCTCTTTATTACCATGAATATTGAATTCTTCATTTATAAAGACACAGCAGATTCCTTCTGTGTGTACTTGAGTGGCCTTCAGTAATGTTTTCTCTCAGGCAGCAAGTTGCCTGAGGCAGACTCCAAACTTTTCCCATTGATAGGACTCAATATGTTCTTTATGCTTTATTTTTAACAAAAACCTCAGGAGAAATTCTCACGCATCGCGTTCTGCATGTCATTTTTAAATGTTTTTGTTGAAGTCCACTGGTTTTCCCATACCAACACTCACTTGTGTCCGAAAGGGGTGGCTGGCAGATGGACACCATTCTATTCCCTTGCTGTTGACACAAACAGCTTGTTCGTGATGACCTGTGGGAATGTATTCGTTTTTTACTATCCAGAGGAGGCTAGCTAACATTCAATTACCATTTCAAAATGTTCAGATGAGATGGCCTGTATTTTCCTGTTCTCGTTTATTTGTCTAGGATTGTATCCAGGTTTTTTCCACTTTTTATTTAACTCTTACGTCTTAAAACATGTGTTTTAAGCCTATCTAGACCTTAAATATACATAGAATATAAAGAGATTACCTTGCAGTGCAGAGTGATTTCTTTTAAATTGGTATGCCTTCCTTTCAGGTATAAAAGCTGAAAAATAACTGGTGTTTTGTGCTATTTTTGTCTTTGTAATAATAACCCGTACTGCTGCATTATATTAGCAGTGCTAGCTTTTGGCTAGGATTTAGTTAACAAATATTTTTTTTTTAAGCGCACTCAGTTTTAAGTTATTGATTTGCCATGCATCAACAGTGGTATTGCCGCTTTAGAAAAACACCAAGATAATGATGTACCTTAATTATAAGCCTTAGTGTCTACTTTAAAGTGAAAATCAATACTTGATGTGCAACATTAAGACTGTATACTGTTAAAATGAAAATGAGTAACTCAAAACACCAAGCTCTTAGAATATTATTGCTAACTTATTCACAAACTTTATTGTCTCTCTGATGGAATATTCACTATTGGCACTAAACTATGGAGTGTTTAAAGAGAAGCTGAAGATTATGTTCCTTGACCATTAATTGTAATCTATTTTTTAAATCCAATCTAGGAGAAATCCACACACTTCTTTATGTTGAAAATGCACACAGTAATTCAGTTAAGAGTAGTGACTATTGTTTCTTTGTTGCATTGGATATGTGTAGGTCAGAATGAAGTTCAGCATAGTTTTTGAGGCTGCTTTAGCAGTGATCAAAGAAGAATACCTTTTGCTGTGTTGTGCTGCATTTCTGTTTAAAAAAGAAAACTTTTAGACTGTAGCTACACTTTTATTTTATAATAAAGCACATTTACACATTCTCACAGTAGCTAAAGATTTAGACATTTACATAGTATTTATTTATATTGCAAATATCACTCCACATTCTGAGGCTTCGCTTCCAGCTTTTGTTTAAAAAAAAATAAACAACCTACATGCTGTAAATTAAAATTCAAACCCCATGTTTTAGAGTTAAAGGATAGGATTGGAATTTTCTTTTTTTATTCAAATGCTTGAAAAATATTTTGTGAGGAAAAAAATGGGTATGTTTTATTTTTTTAATGTTTTTCAAACATCTAAATGTGTTTGTGGGAGAGACAAAGACTGTGAAGCTTCACAGAAAAGCTTGCAGAGCCTGAACTAAGCTATTTGATACCCTAACCAGATATCTGGAACAATTAGCTTCTAGTAGCAAAATGAGCTAGACATACCAAATGATGTGCCTTCCTTTTTAACCTTCTTATGTGGAGTTTTCACATTGGGCTTTCCTTTGTGAACCATTCAACATTTTAGGATGACTGATTGTGCCCAAACCTGTCAGCAATAAACTGTCCTGATCATATATATATATAGTATATGAACAGACTGTGATGTAAACTGAAAACGATTTTTTTCAGCACTAGCACCCTCACCTCCTCCCCACCGTCTGAGGAATTAAAATTTAAAAAATGAAGTTTAAGAAGCCCTTTTTTATATTTGTATGAATGTTGAAGGGATATCATTTTGCTAACAGCTTCTTCATGTATCTTAGTTTTACTTGCAGAAAAAACCCGTCTACAAATGTTAATATCTCTATTTTTTTATTAATCTGGAACTGATTCTGAAATGTATTAATGCCACCCTTTTAAGGACATTAATTCTTACTCATTAAAGCTTTCTTTCAGTAATTGCGGCTACAATTACAATAACTAGTTATTAAAGATTCAAATTTTAGTGTAGCCCAGCATTGTTATTCCATTCCATGTTTATTTGCAATTGTTTTGAATAGTATTCATGACTTTGGATTATTTTTTTGCAGCACAAGAGATAGCAAAAGAAGTGGAAAAAAATGAGAAGCTGAAAACCCAGTTGGAGGGTAAATCTAAAAGTGTAAGTGTTTTTTTGTAATGTCTGTGAAGTGCTTTTCAATTTATTTTGCATACAGTGTCTGTTTTTGTAAAAACAAAATAAAAAGCCCATTTAATTAGTATCTTTTTTTGTTGTTTACACTGCAATTAAATGTATTTTTTCATTGATCTTTAATATTTTTGCGAGATGTTACTCTATTCTTATATGAACACAATGTGATTAGCTTGATCTTTCAGCAGTTAAAAGCCATAGCTTTGGTAGGTGCATTCAATTCAATTCAACTTTGTCATTAAACTTACACAGGTGCATAGTATAATGAAAAGTGTTTCTCATTAGTCACTCAGGTGCAGTATATAAATAGGACAGAAGATAAGACAATAGACAGTTACACAATAGCAATAACAGTAACATACAGTAATAACAGTAATAACATAACATACAGTAAATAACATGTAATCAAGTAATCAAAACTGTGAAAAATTCCGCAAACAGAGAAAATTTAACAGGACAAAAACAGTGCAAGGTAATTCTTGGAACAGTGCAAAAAAAAAGAAAATAGTATGGTTAAAAGTAGTATGGTTAATTAATAAATATTAAATATTATTATGCCTGTTACAATTTTACTGGGCTATCGAGGGGACAGTACAATTTTGGCTTACATGTGTATGTGGTGGTGTAGGAGTACAGTGGTTGTGGGTACAGGAGGATGTTAGGAGAGATCATAATAAGGTGGAAGGGAGTGGGGGCGTCACCAACTTGACAGCTCTGGGGAAGAAGCTATTTTGGAGCTATATCTGGATTGCAGGACACAAACATACACACAAGCACAGATGCACACTCACATCAGGGATAATTTTCCCTGAGGTTGGTTAACCTACGAGCATATCTGGACTGTGGCAGGAAACTGGAGCACCCAGAGGAAACCCACAAAAACCCAGGTAGGACATGCTAACTCCACACAGATAGCACCCTAGGAGCTGAACCCACGTACCCAGCGCTGCAAGGCAAAAATGCTCTGTTAGGTGTTATTAAACCTAATTGCATTAATGATATGTGAATATACTCCCTGACTACAATGTTAAGAACCTGCATTGAATAAACTGTTAGGCCTCTCTGGGTGTTTCACAAAATTTTGGAAATATTTTCTACTCTGTTGCATCCCATTCCCCTCAGCATGAAACTGAAGTTGTGATAAGCGTAATAGTATATGTGACTGACCTGCGGATTTTCAGTAGAATTTATATCTTAAACGTCAGACGGTGATAGTCTTATGTTATGTCATCTGATTGTACATTGCCTGTGGCTGCCACATAAAGTCTATTTATCTAACTGGGGCTATGTAATATTTTTGCCTACATTATTGAACAAAATAGGCTCTGGCTCCCCTGCAACCCTGTATTGGATAAAGGGTTTAGAAAGTGGATGGATGGATTATTGACCAGAAAATGAAAAATCAGCAATTAACATTAAATATGAGCCTTTATATTATGTGGAAGCTGAGCTATCATGCTTGTGATAGTTTATATAATAGCTTTTTAGACTGCATTCTGCAAAATCAGTCTTCAGATCTTCTGTTAATGAGAGGTGCACTGATGTATTGATGGTCTATATAATTAATCCGATATAAGTAAACATGGCACTTTTGGCTATCGGAGGTTTGTATAGTTTAAATGCTAATTACCCATATTTAGTTTCATCTTATCCCAGAAAAAGCACTTTCTGCGGCTTTCTGAGACAAATTCCTCTTGCGCCACTGTGCATTGGAATGGGTCTGCTGTAAATAAAAATCAGCCTGAAAGCAACAACAGGATGGAGTTACGGGACTGGACGTACCCTTCCAATCAAATCACGCCCTGAAATAGACAAACGTGCTGTTTTCCAGCTTTGTCCACGGCAAGTTTTGTTATTCTAGAACATGTTTTTTTAATACGGAATTGGAAGTGTGCTGGAGGAGGAGGTATTTTTTTCTGCCCTCTTTCAAGCAAGCATTATATGTGATGATTGTTTCAGTGCTCCATCTGCTTCCACTCACGGGTTGAATATAGCACTACACTTAACGACTAAAGAAAGTGGATTATTATTAATACATAATTTGCTTTTGTAATTTTTTGTGTATATTCACATTGTGGTGAGGACTTTCATCTTGTGTTTTCTGATTTTGAAGGAATTGTGGTTTTAATTTATAAAATAAAATAAGGGAAGTTACAGTTACCTCAGCAGTTATAAAAGCTGTGTATTCATTTTAATGATGCCCTTATCCAGAGTAATGCGTGATGTGACCTGTCTAATATACTGACCTTCAAAGAAACTTACTGCAACAATATTATCATTAAAATGACCATTTTGTAGGAGGTACACTGACACTTTAAAGATCAGACATGACTTAAGTCTATTTTGCTGAATGATGTTTCTCATTAACAAGGGGTCTACAGTGAAAGGCAAAGGTTTGTAACGTATATATGTTATTGCTTTGTTAGGATTTAGATTTTATGCAAAGTAAAAATGTTTTTATCTTTTTGTTTGCTTGTTTTTAGGTAATGGTGTTTTCAAAAAATCAAACTGAAGAAGAAATAGATGAACTACATTCCAAATATCGTAAGTTAGTTTAATTATCATTATCTTTCTTAAAACAATTTGTGGACCATCATCTAGTTTGCAAAATTGTGGGATAAGGAGAGTCACTGCTGTTGTAGTATCCTGAAGTGTTTTTATTTGAATAGCAACATTAAATGTCAAATTAATTTATATTAATTTTCTTTAGCACATAGGGATCTGAGGTTAATGTGAATTGATTTTATCCCATTGGCAATAATGCATTTTTAAAACCTTCAATTACTTATTACTTTGCAACATGATGTTTAGTGGATTTGCAAATGTCTTATGTGTGTAAGATGTTGTGCATCCAATTTATATATATATCAAATTGAATAGGGTGTCAGTTCTTTTACAGCTGTACTTTATGTAATATACTGCATCTACATTTGTATGCACATATTGACATTTTTTCTCATTGCCCAAGATATTTTTTCACAGGATTCTGGGTACGGTACCATTTCAGGGGCAAATCAAGAATTCTTCAAAAACACTTTCACATAGCACAGAGTCGTGTCAGTCAACAGGTCGGATAGAAAAATATCCGGTAATAAATAAAAGGATATAAAAGCAGGAAAAAACTACTATTGCTCATTTCTGGCTGGGATTAAAGCTCCACTAAGGCTCATAGTAGCTGGGTCCTGTTATATTCTCTGCCAAATTTTAAAGCAACCTCAGTAATTTATTGGCATCAGTCTCAGTGACTTGTTGCATGATATTGGTGTCACATGCACCTTTTAGGGCAGGTCCTGATTTGAGATGTTCAAGTCATAATCTAGCAGATGATAGTTTTGCACCATTGGCTCCTGAGCCAAGCACAAACGCCCACTGTTTGAAAAAGGTGGTTCCTGTCATATGAAACGGTTTCACTACTGGTCATGACCGCTAGTGGGGACAGCAGGTACGAAGGTATGTTTGCTCAGAGGCATGTGTAGGACTTTGCCTCTGAACACTCCACTCACATAATGTCAATATAAAAATGCATGTTATTTTGAATTGTGACTTGTTTGTAGCTTGGTGTTGTGTTAAATCAAATTAAGAATGATCAAATAATTTTATTTTACACAAGTGGATGGAGTATTATATTAAGTTGCTCTTTACAAATTGTGGCATGTTTTGTCTTGTGATAGTTTTATCGCATAATCATCCCTGCGGGCAGCATGGCTGTGAGAGGGACCTTCACACATAACGCTAGTCCAAACCGATGTTAATTCAAACGACTCCACCTATCTGGTCTCCTGGACCTCAGTCTAACCATGCCTTGTAACTTGACACCCACACCAACGGACTTAAACCGAACACTAACTCTCAAAGGAAATTTCTAAAACTCTGAACTGACTTTCTTGTGTTAGTCTTAGGCACCTTTAACTATCCTACAGCCCACGATCACATTCAGCATTCTAACCAGTTAATCACCATGTGAAATACAGGTGAACTCCTATATAAACAACAGGTGGGCAATTGGAGATTAACCTGTCCTTAAGGTCAACTCTATGGCAGCCTCTTGTGGTGGTCTTATTGTCACTGCATCACCCAACAAAGCAACCTTTGTATGAAAAGGTTTTAGACTCCTTTTAAGATTGTTAATATCCCAAACAAAGTTATGAACAGCTATTAATAATAAATACACAGTTCAGTGAAATATGAGGGTGGAATGGGATAAAAATGGCATTTATACTTTTTAGGTTGTATTGACCCTTTAGAACATGAAGGTTAAGTTACCAAAGAAAGCCAGCTACATCCACAGCTGTTTCCTAGCAAACTCTTACGTGAGTTCAAGCTACAGTTCCGGTTCTGCTTCTTAACTAGCATCACTGTTCATAAAGACCACCATTACAACTCTGTTCTGGTGTAGGAAGTTCACATGATGTACTATACCACTTCAGCTCAGTACTGAGCCATCATATCTCATCCTGCTGAAAGGGACCTTTGACATGCAATTCTTGGTATATTAAACTGGAATCTTTATTAAAAAGTATAACAGGTTTCATGAAGGAAAACATAGTTCAGTGTGTTGCAATCTAATATTTTCCTAGGGGTAGACTATTTTTAAGATTATGAAGAAATTTCTGTCACTATGGTATTAATGACGATAGCATTTTTCTCTTTATAATGCTAATGCAATATTTTGTTGGCCAAGGGATGCATTGAACAACACAGTGAAGAGAATTGTCAAAATTTAGTAAAAATGTATTATACTTCAGCAGTGGCAATGAATACATTCTATCTGAGCTACTGCTTCAGTAGCATGATGAACTGCTAGTTTTATGGAAAAACTTTATATTGAACCATATAGTATAGTATTCCATATAAACAAGCAAAATTAATTTGAAGTCTGCAACAAAGGCCAAAGTATTGGTGTATAACATAAAAGGGCCACAGCATTTACAATGTTCTGTCTGGCTGCTTACATGGTAGCTGGGAGCTTATCCCTCTGAAAGATTTTCCATGTTAGAGGGGGAAATGCATGTTAAGGCATTTAATGAGTTCCTTTTTCCTTTGCAAAAGCACAGGATCCAATCTCGCTGTTTCTCCTGAGGCTTATGTATTTAAAGTATACAGCAAGTGGCAAGATTGACTTCCAGTTTCAACAGCAAGTATTTTATTTGTAGTCAAGTATTGTAATGACCAACAGTATGAGAAGGACATGACCTAAAAAGTCTGCCGTTGTTTTTTCTTACTAGCAGATGATAAAAGCGGTAATGCTGTAAACGTACAGATTTTACTTTGAAGGAAATTTAAAACATTAATCTAGAACCAGTATGTAGACCTATGAATAGAAAACCGGCAGTGATAAATTCTTAATTAATCACTTGAGACCAATGAGTCACAGTTCTGCTCGTCATGAATCTAGTGATATAAACATTGCCTGCACTTAAAAAGAGAAGGCTGTAAAAATACCTGCCTGGGTTCTGGGGGATTATTTTTAGTACAGATATTGCTGTCATTACTTTTTAAATTGAGTTTTTAAGCAAAGTGAGACTGACAGTTTAAAAGTTAATGTTAAAATGTGAATGTATTTTAAGTATACCATGGGAAATGAAAAATGCTTCCAAATGCAGCTGAGTGTTTTAGAAAATACACAAGTGCAATGATCCTGTATGTTCTGTTGTGTTCTTTTGATTTAAGCTAAGAATCAAGTATGTCCTTAGGGAGAAAAAAAAATCTTAATGACATTCTAGACATGGCTAGCGTAGCTCCTTAGTAAATATTTTCTGTGATTATATATATACAGTATATTTTGTTTTTCCTAAGGCAATAAGGCTGATTCCACTCCTGTAAAAAGAAATTTCTTACTTTTCAATACTGGAATCTAGACAGTATTTTTCCTGTTTCTTCTTTACTATGTTAGGATCTAAATTGTGTGTGTTCTATACTTATTTAAAATTAAAAACTATTATTTTCCCAAAACATTTAAATAATTTCAATAAAATAATGTTGTGACATTCAGATTTGTTCAGCAAAGATTGTGATGGCCTGGATGAAACTGTCCTTAATTACTATAAAAGCTTGTACAGTATGTATCTTATTTGTTTCCAATTTTATATTAAATTACATGTCTGTGATCACACAAAAACCTTCAAAAACAGCCTCTTATTCAGGATCTTTCCTTTTTGTTGTGGTTATTGTTTGAGAAGCTATCAAATCTGTTTAGATTGCACATCTGAACATTGCTTTTCTCCATTTTTTTGACTGGTTGTGGTTTAAGTCTTTCAAACGAGATGCTTGAAGTGGAATTTGAAATGAAAATTTGGCTTTTAAAACAAAACACATAAAATGTCGTCTTAACCACCTTGACCTGCTGACAGTGTAGTATTGCAGAGGTTAGTCATGTTTAAAAAATGAATGAAATACTACTTCTGTTTTGTATCATATTCCTTTTCATGTGTTCAACATTATGCAGCTGTATTGCATAATGCATTGTTGCAGACAACTGACTTTCTTAGTTTGTTTTTATATTATTTTGTAGGTGTAGTTGTGGTATTCAAATCAAATCAAAGTTTATCAAATGCACAACAATACAGCGTGCAGCAGTAGCAGTAGTGTCTTTTGTGCAAGCTCACAAAAATCACAAAATGAAGCTTATGAAAATAAGGTTACATGATAATAGATAATAATGTAATAGAAATTGAATAAAACCTAATATGAATAGAGCTGCTATGTGTCCATGGTGTATGCAATATATTATGTCCAAGTAGTGCAGTATGCTGAATACAATGAAAACTATGTCCATGTAGCCATTATGGGTGATTTGCTAAAGGAGCTGCAGTTTGGCTGTTTAGCAGTCTTATTGCCTGGAGGTAGAAGCTGTTCTGTAATCTGGTGGACTTCGGTACCATTTACCAGACGGTAGGTTACTTTCATGTTGAGATGTCAGTTTATTACTGGAACGCCTGTGAATGCATATAGTATTTTTATTTTAAGCAGATCTCTCTCTCTCTAAGTTAAGGTTAACTTAATGTGCACTGGATAATACATTTAGTCTAATTCCCTGGCAGAAACTTACATGCAGTTGCAAACTCCTTGTCCCTGCTGTGTTTTTAAATGATACAAACAAAAATACTGCCCATGAAGTGGGTACTTTTCCAATAATTAAATATTTGTTCAGCCCTGGTCACTTCACACAACTTCTGTGCTGTGCGCACTCTGTGCGCTGACATACTGTATAAGCTTTTAGTTCCGTTTTCCCCCCTGGAAATTTTGTTGAATGGCTGTATTGTGAGAGGCACCATGATAGTGCAGTCGGTTATCACTGATGCCTCACAGCACTGGAACCCTAGGTTCAATTCTGTATCTGGGGTGCTATCTGTGTAGAAGTTGTATTTTCTCACTGTGTTCCCACGGGTTTCCTCCCTAGTCCAAAAACATACTGGCAGGTTGTTGTTTTTTGTTAAGTTTGCTGTAGCTGTTCTGTTTGGTAGTGTTGTTTGCTTTGTAAAGGCGGGACATCCCAGAGACCAGACCCCAGGATTGGTCTTTTTTTTTTTAAGGATAGTCGCAGGAGCGCACTGTCACGTTTTTTTCTTAAAACGGCAGGTTAATTGCATTCTAGGAAAATTGTCTGTGTGTCTGCCTTTCAAAGGACTTGCATCTCGTCCTGGTTGTATCCTGCTTTGTGTCTGTTGCTTGCTGGCTTAGGCTCCAGCTCTGGCTCCCCTTGTATTGTATTGGATAAAGTGGTTGAAAAATGGATGAATGTATAGTTTTTTTTTCGTCTATTTTCTATTTGTCTGTTCTTTATTCTGTTTTTATTTTAGGGATACATAATTAGGAATTCCACATTGGATGGGCCTACATTTAAAAGTAAATGTGATTTTGGATTTATTGGGGGGAAAAAAGAACACTGACAAATACAAATCTGCCAAAACCAAAAATGTCCCTCATTTTGAGAGCAGTATATGTATTCTTTCGTTTTCTAGAAGGCTCAGACGTGAACTGACATCAGAGCACATATGCCTGAACTAATGGCATGTTCAGGGTCTCATTTCGTAATGATTGTTTTTTACATCATCATCTGTGACCCATTACAGAATGAGCTCGAGTGTTTTTAATGGAAGTCTCTAGGATTCAGGAGCTTACTTTATTAATCAACTCTTTACAAGCTGTTCAAAGACTTGCAAATATCCTGAAATACAGCAGTTTTGCTTTGGTAAATTTCCAGTCCCTTGAAAAACGAACAAAATTAGTAAACAAAATCTCAGGTAAACTTGACAGCTATAAAAAGTAAAACAGAAAAAGTGTTTCAGATTTTATTATTTTGGTCAAAGATAAGATTGGGTACAAAAGCTCTAAATCAGAAAAGCCAAGCTGTTGAACCTTAGATACTCCCTTTTGTCAACTTTATCTTGTAATGTCACTTCTTGAAGCCCATCTCCACAGGTCTGCAAGCTTGTCACCAGGCATTATTAATGTCTTTTTGGTTCAGAGCAGTGACAATGACATAAGAAAAATGTCTTCAGAGAAAGATCAGCCTTGCACTGAAAATGATAGAACTACTGGTTTATTTCTTGAGGTAAAGAATTGATGGAGGAAAAATACACTTCCAAATGTTGCATTATCGCCTGCCGACAGGAGTCTGTAAAATACAAGAATTAAATTATCTATTGGACCTACAGAGATTTATTTTAAATTATTTATTGTGTTTGACTGTATACCTTTCAAGAAGGAACAAGTAAAGGTTTATTCCATGGTGAAAAGAGAAGAAAGAAAACACAACATTTCAGGTGTGGGGCCTTCATGGGGTGTCACACAGCCAATTTCTAAGGGTATGCTCCAAAGAATGTCTGCCCATCTGTGGTATGATGCTTCCCATAAAAGACAGAAACGTTGGAATTCCATGACTGGGAATGACATTGAAAGGGGGGAGGAGGGATATTATTTCCAATCATATCTTCAAATACGTAGTCTGCAGGTATGCATGTGGATTGTTTTTATGAAATGCAGGCGAAAACCATGTGGAGAGCCCTTGGGGGTGTCATCTAAGGCCCCTGCAATGCCTTAAAACTCTTGGGAATATAGTTTTAGAAAATTCTTACAGAAAAACAATTTGCTGGCCTCACCTTCTTCCTGGACTGTACTTTCATGACCTTGCTGTTCCTGCACTTGACTTAGTCCACTTAGTTTGTGTACAAACTAACCTTCTCTTCAAGTCCCCATTTGCCCCAGCCTGATATTGAGCATTATTTAGTCCTGGTTCTTTGCATCCAGCTCATGTCTTTTTTTTCTTCTCTGTGTATTCTTTGAACCTCTTTTGTTGATTTTGTTTTTCATGTATAAAATGTTTCCTATTTCACAAAGGATTTCAAAAGCAGTCTTGTCCGATTTTATTGCTGATGAAGCGTACAGTGGAAGAATGCAAGTGTTGCATGAGTCACTGTATAATTTTAAAAAATCCAACAGGAAGCCTCAGAATTATTATAATAGAATGTTCAACAAGTCCTGCCTTCTATTGAAAAATAGAATTCCCCATCACATGGTGCAGGTTATGAAAATCGTCATGGTTTTAAGAGACTGCACATTTTATTAGATACATTGTAAACTAGGCATTTAAGATCATACACCAGATAACCTTAGAAAGCTGCAGTTAACCATCCCTATATTTTTCACCACTAATTTGACCATAATGGGGTGCTCAAAATGATGTTTTTGTTCAGTAACATTAGAAGAGAAATGTATTAGTGGAATTTGTACTCCAATCCTAGCATAAGGCACAGAAGCACCAGAACCATTATCTGCCCATCTGTGGTATGAGGGCTGTATAATGAGCTTTCAGATATCCTGGGGTCTAGGTGTTATGTGCTGAAGTAGCCAATCCAATCTAACCTGCACAGAAAATCAAAGTACAGGAAAAAGCATATGAATATTTCCGCTCCATACAAAAAGGTACTCAAAAATGGAATTGAACCCAGCACCCTGAAGCTGTGAGGCAGCAGAGTCAAATAGTACCAAATAGTGCGTAACAATGGATGAGCACTAAGGTAAAGTACAAGGAGTAAAAGATTGTACACTTCATACCTTAAAATGGATGTTTCATGTGCATATTTGGAGTAGTTGTGATTAGCCATTTCATCTCCAATATAACATGTGGGCTTCAAGAAAGATTTTGTGTTTTGTTTTTTGCTGAAATTGCCAAATATCCAAGAGTAGTTTTACGTGATGGAATTTGACAAATATTGTAAACATTTACGCACAGTGAAAGAATTGTGGCTTATAAAGTGAAAAAAAAAGAAAGTAATCCTCTAGCATGTCCTGTAACAAGTGCATTACATACAAAAAAGGTAATATGTTCCAGATGAAGGTGAGCAGAGAGAACCTAGATTGCCCCAGAAATGCAATCTGAAAATAGAAGAGTGTTTTTAATTATTCCAGTCAAAATATTTGCTTTCCAAGAATTCATGATGCAACAGTTATTTGACTGCATCTTAGTTGCCATAGTTGTTTAATGAGATGCATATTTTTGTCAGGGTTGGAGTTGCTTCTTACCAAGCCCTTGGTTTTCATAGACACACAAAGCGTTCGTAATTTGGGAATGATTTTAATCCTTAAAACCATCACGCATTTTTGTCAGTATAATCGCATTTTTTGTTACATTCCATTTAAGTGCATTTAGGCTGCTTTTCTTTCCACGCTGACCACTAAAAAGCACATAATTGAAAGCATGGATTGGAAAAACAGCAGTATTGTCTTTCAGTTCATACATAGTTCGTTTAAATTAAGAACATAAGAATGATTACAAACAAGAGGAGGCTATTTGATCTATCTGTTACGTAGTTAGTAGCTGATTGATCTAAGCATCTAATCCAGATATTTCATAACAATCCAGTGTATTGGTGTCAACAAAGGGTGTAGCATGTGACATTTTGGGGAAAATGCATTTCCATGTAGTTTGTACTTGTGTAAGTCTAGAAAGGTTCTCTTCCTTCAACCAGTTAGTTTAGGACACTTCCCTGAACTCTGGAAGGTACCTAGTTGCTTTTCTCGGGACTGACTCCCATGCAGCAATATCTTTTTAAATTAGACTTATGTATAATCTTTGAGATTTCTGTGTGCAACAAGAGGAAGAAACTCCAAAGTGCTTTTCTAAATGAATATAAAAAAGATAGTTTTTGCATTCTGTGATGTTGAAGTCCGTATAACAAATCCTATAAAAATGGCAGATTATTATTGTGTTATTTAAAATGGTACACTATGCTCTGCCATTGGCACAGCAGTTAACTTTGCTGCCTCCCAGCGCTGAGGCCCTGTCTTCAATCCTAGACCTGTGTTGCTGTCTGCATGGAGTTTGTATGTTCTCCATGTGTTCGCAAGGGTTTCCACTGGGTGGTCCAGTTTGCTCCCACAGTCCAAAAACATACTCGTAGGTTAATTGGCTTCTGGGAAAATTTACTTGGTGTGTGTGTGCATCTGTGTGCCCTGTGATGGATTGGCTTCCCATCCAAGGTGTATCCTGCCTTGTACCCTTTGCTTGCCAAGATAGGTACCGGTTCCCCCGCGACCCTGAATTGAATGAAGCAGTTAGGAAATGGATGAATGGTACACTACAGAAAATTAGAAATATGAAAGAGCTCTACGTAGCTTTGAATGGAACCTGTTCCAAATCTAGTAAAGCATTGTAAGGATTATTCTGTGAAGGAAATAAAATTAATCTTTGTGCTGTCATCGTTTTCAGATCTTTTTTATACCTGGTGCTGCGACTGTTTTTGTAGTATTGCTATATGGTAAGAGACTTTGTTCTTATCAAAAGATTTTAGTAAGTGAATTGTACTAAAAAATAATAATACAAATTTAATGCTGCAAAATATAATGTCCAGAAAAGGTTTAATCAAAATCTAATTTGTCATGTTATCTATACGTTTTCATATAGTAAGTGTCTAAGGTTTTTGCTCTGCGGTTATAGTATGCTTTAAAATGTAATATATTAGGACAAAATTATTCTTTCTGTTTCTTTCTCTGAATATATATTTATTATAGAAGTATCTTTTTAAAAACTGATTTTCTGTTATGGTTTTAATTCAATGGAATGATTAACTCACAAATTAACTCACAATTCTATTTTCATGTTACATTAAGAAAATAACATTGTCTTCATCATCAAAGAGGATGCTCTGTTCCATATTGCTTTTTGTGTACAACTGTTTTCAGTTACTGTTTTGATTCCCGCTAACATAATCTAATAGTAATGTCAGTCTGCCAAATCTAACACAAAACATTCATTTTCTTCCTTTCATCTTAATCTATTTTTGTATCTGTGTTTATCCCAACATATAGAACTGTTTGTGCGTTTGAGTCATAGGTTTATGCTGTCATTTTCAAGAATCTACTCATCTTTACACCATACAGCTGCTAGAAAAAGCATCAGGAAAAGGGAATTATGCACTTGATGAAAAGTACTACAGAAATTCATACCGTCTTTATCTAAACAGGTCCTTCAGACCTTTTCTTCTTGGTGACCAGATTTATTTAGAATAAGATTAAGAATGCAGAATAAAAACTGCACTGCTTTAGTATGACACATACTGTAATAATCAATTTACAATTAATATAAACCAATATATACAATAAAGTTTGTTAGGTGCACTTTCCAGTCAATTTGCTGTATATATATATATGCCAAATGACTATTGGGATGTATAGTTCCTGGCTCCCTTGCCTTCCAAGCTTTAGAAAGACATGCAAATACTTGATACAATTTCCAGGACAAATTGAAATAAGGAAAAAACAAAACCCACTTGCTCACGTTTAAAGCGGACCTTTTTAGTTATTAGTTCTGATTTTTTTAAAACGTTTTGTATGTTAGTTTGTGATGTAATCTTGGTACAGATTCTTGGGTTAATTCAAACAAAATGAGGAATTTGTACAAAAGTCGGATGTTTTCTGGGAACCAGAACCAGAACAGTCTGAATGTGTGAATATGCAGACAATATGCAGGCAGCAGTATACTTTTTCTTGTGTTTGACTGTTTTTGCAGCTCTTATTTTTATGATGTTCAGTAAACATAATCCATGTGATCCAAGTCTTTGGATTGACAGGCTTGTATTATGGTCGGTGGCTAATGATGCTCTTGCAGATAAGAAGCTTCATTCTTTTCTGTCTAGAGAAATAAATAAGTAAAACCGTTGCCATTGTTATTTTCCATTTCAGTTCCGTACAAATATAGAATCTCTGTTGTGGGGTTTTGGAGTTTACCAACCTAGAAAACCCTTTCACTGCTACTTTATCTTTACAAGTGTTATGACAGTGTGTTATCTGTATTTGTTCAAGTAGCTAATTTATGTAGTTGTATTCCCTAATGGTGCCATTGCCGTTTATAGTTTATTGTAGAACAATGAATAAATGTAGTAGTTAGTACTAAAGGCTACCTCTTATTGAATTTTGGTGACGGAATAACAGCAAAAAGTGGTCTGAGTGGTAGTGTGAAGGTTGTGAGGAGAGATTCAGACTGAGTCAGAAGAATTTTTGTTTTGTCAGCTGCAAAACTCATTTGTCGGAACAAAACTCATTGTCCCTAAATATTTAATAACACTTGAATGAATATTTTTTTCAAATCTTTATTATGTATCAAATGATAGGTAGACTGTAATGAGATTTTTTGGAAGCTGTGTTGGTTATGAATGCACTAAACATTTATAAATGGGTATAGAAAATATGGTTGTGGTCTCATGCTTTTTTTGGACAGGGCTGCATAAATGAGAAGTGAATGCTTAACACGGAGATTAAAAGCATCGCTTTGCATCCCATTATCTCACAAAAAACACCTTACTTTCTTTACCCTTGTAAATTTAATTTAAGTGCCTATTGAAAAGACCATGAATTTGATGTCAAGCATCTATTATGAGTAATCAATGTGTTGTGGCTATGATTTGTTGCAGGGAAACAGCACAAGGATGAGTTCTCTCAACTTATTGCACAGGTGAGAGGGCGCTGGAAGAAAAAGCAGGTGAAACAGGAGCCAGAGGAGGAAACAGATCACGGAAGGGAATGCTCCACAGGTACAGGCAGGGGAATTACCTTCAGAACATACAGTATTTCACCACTGGGCAGGGTACACCCAGGACTGGGCGCCAGTCCTTCACAGGGTACACACAGTCATACACACACTTGCATTAGGGTCAATTTTCACAGAAGCCAGTTGAACTGTTGGAGAAAACCGGAGCACTCAGAACAAAACCCTTGCAGACACAGGGAGAACATACAGACTCTATGCAGTACAGGTCCAGAACTGAACAAAGGGTCCTAGCTCTGTGAGGCAGCAAGGTTAACCACTATGCCACCATACCACCTGCTATTACACTATACAACTCTGTACCATGATAGTCCAGATCGAGACCCGTAAATATGTAATTGATGTGGAAGATCTGTGAGGCGGCCATCATTCAACAGTGGCTGACAGTCATTTTCAGAATCACAAATAAGCAAATGTTAAAACTTCACCAACCATAAAGGGATTGAATAACAAAGCACAATCATGCAGTATTCTTTATTTAAAGCTGGTAATATTTCTTAATAGTCTGCATTGCAGTCTAAAATGCACAATATTTCACCAGAGATAAAACAGCAGCTTCAGAAATGGGTTTTAAGTTTACTGCATCCTCACCCCTCTGTGCTAGCAGCTCATATTGGAAGCCCCCTGTTATTTCTCCCTCCTTCATTCTCTGAGGTTTATATTGCATCGTTATGTTTTTTTTTATCCTTGGTACAGATTGATTAGATTTCCCTGAAACACTGTAATTGTGGCTTGTGAATAGCTGTTTACAAGAAGGTTTTTGTATTTTGTTTTTGAATTCATTTAAATAAACACATTCATAGGCTTTACTGAATATTATCTATGCTTATGAACATGCATGTAGATGTGAATATTTGTGTGTATACTGTATTGAAGAGGACCTGGAGTGTTTCTGAAATTTGCTGTTTCAAGCAAAATGGTTTGTTTAGGCCTGAATAAAAGCAGAATGTATTTTTATCAGCGATCTATATTGTCCATATATGGCCAAAGCTAGCTTTCCCCAAATTATTTGACACAAAGCACAGAGATCTTGAGGCAAGTAGGCCTTTGCCTCAGTTAAATGTTTTTTTCATGTTCTGTATTGAATGGTCTTTTTTGGTCTTTTTGGAACTTGGAACTTTTTTTTTCTGTGTAGAATCAGCTGAAGTTTCCCATGAAGATAATGTCACGTTAGATCATGTTCCTGTACCACCGAGTCCTTCTGTCAGTGAGGTGTCCATTAGCAGGTAAGATATAACCATGCTTTAGACTTCCAAATTGTTTTCTGCATGTCTGACTCATAATACCTATTCCAGTCAGATCAACACAGAACATAACATAACATCACTTTATTAGCACTATACAATTTCTTGCATTAGGAATTCGTCTTTTCACAAACCCCAGCTTGCTCTCCATTAGACACATACACACACAGACAGGGAGAGAAGCCTGGGGTCAGAGCGCCGGGTCAGCTATTGTACAGCGTTCCTGGAGCAGTTGGGGTTAAGGGCCTTGCTCAGGAGCCCAATGGAGCAGGATTCCTCTGCTGGCTGCAAGATTTGAACCGGCAACCTTCCTGCCACAGGCACAGATCCTTAGCCACAGAACCACCGCTCTGCCCCTATATACATCTATATACATATAGCATATATTAAGTGTCTCTAAATATTTAATGTTGGGGCTGTCTGTTTCTGTTGAACAGCATTGTTACCAACAGTGTGGTAGAGGTTTTGAGTTTAAGAGAAAATTTAAATGTAGGAAGCAGTTTGGCCTTTTTGAGTAATACTGCAGTTTGTAAAGTTTCCTGAAACTTGGCTGAGTAGTAGCTGGCAACTATTTTTTTTTAACTTTGAATGGAATGTGTTTGAATGTGTAAAAGTTCAATAAAGTGCTTAGATTATCATTTGTTAATAAAGTAATACAAGAAGGTTCTAAATATAAGAAGTACATGTTTTATTTTCAAAAAAGTTAACTGACCATAAAATTGAATAGCTGCTCCAATACAGGATAAAAGTTTGCAAGTTTTTACGATACAATCAGTAATCCTCTCGATTTTTTTCTATTTCCGTTTTGATTTTTCAATGTCCAAGTTCTCTGTTGTTCAGTGAAGCACATTGTACAAGCCTACACATGTTTTATGCTTTGACAGGTCAAAGCATATTATAGGTAAATTCTCTGAATAGGTTTTATGTATTTGAAATGTTGGTGGTATGTTCTACATTCAAAAGCAATTTTATTCGACACCTATTGCTTCATAATTCTGAATCAGTTCTTACTTTTTTCCCTTTAGTAGAAATATTTTAACATTGAAATCATGAATGTTGACACTAAGGTTACGTTTTCTACACTTCACATTTTTTAAGTCTTAGACATGGAAGACTTTTGAGGGATTCAGTTTCCACAAAACCCAGAGCTTCTGTATCTGTTTATCCCAGTAATTTGATATTTATTGATCCAGGCACTTTAGCTTCTCCACTGTGGCTTATTGTTTTTCCCAAGCTCCTGTAAGGTTCAGGTTAAAAAAAAATACTAGGGTATTTATAGGAACTTATTTGTGATGTTTGTGGTTTTCAACAGATCTGAATTAAATTATCCTTATGTGACTGTTTTCTTACTGTTCTTCATGGATATTTATGCGATGCAAAGGAATATTGCTCTAAAGTTTAAAATCACCCCGGAGATGGGTGTTTCAAGTCCTAAGTCATCTGGCAATTTATCATGGAATCAGAAAAGTGTTCTTGTTTTTTAGTTTGTTTGTTTTTTTCCTGTTGGGTCATTCATCATGATGTTAGTATATTTAAAAATGACGGCAGAGGACTTGTACTATAAACAGCCCTGCACTGTTTCTTTCCCGTGGTTTGGCATTTACCTATTGCAGGCCTGAGAAAGCTGGGGTAGGGTGTGAGACATTTTTATGGTAACTTGACTGCTTAAAAAGGACACTGAATAATAAAGATTACCATCAAGGGAGGGGACGGATTCTGAAGAATGCTAAATGCATCTTAGTCAGCTCATAACTATCCAGAATACTAAAAGAGTATGTGAACTGCTGCTTACACATTATTGTAATGCAGCAAACTGAATGAGGAGCATTTGATTCTTTGGTTGCCTGAACTTTCCATTTCTGAGACTTTTCATATGGTATTTTTTAACAGGCACCTGAGGCTATAAGAAATTATGGAGTGTAAAGTGTCTAATTATCAATACATAAACATTTATGTGAAAAGCACATACGACTTACATTAATACATCTACCGCACCAGTCTAAAGAGTTACAGAGAGAAGATCAAAGTGAAATGTAATAATAATAATAATAATAATAATAATAATTGCCTACACTTACATAAGACTTTGTTTTCTTTCAAGTGCTGTAGTTTTAGTACAATGAGCATTAACATTGAAACACAAAATCAGCCTATGAAGATTACATAATTGTGCTAGTTTTGATATCAATAAAATCATCATCACACTTATAAAGCACTATTCTGGATATTCCACTCAAAACACTTTACAGGTAATGTTTAAATCCACCTGCCTGATGTGACAGCAGCCAGTGCACCCACCACACATCAGCTATCAGTGGGGAGGACAATAGAGTAATGAAGCTAATTCATAGATGGAGATTATTAGATTGGTAAAAGCTGGGGGAAATCTGGCCAGGATGCCGGGGTGAACAACCCTTCTCATTGACCAGGGACCTTGATTTTATGTTTCATCTGAATAAAAGAAATGGACTAGTTGTAGTGACATGGACCTTAACCAAACATACAGTACCTTAGGGCAGTGGTTCTCAAACTTTTTGGACCAAGTACCACTCCTGATCAAACCAAAGCACCCAAATACCACCTACAAGTCATCTTCTCATAGGAACCCAAGAAATTCTCAATGACCAACATGAGCGTGCGTGTGCGCACACACTCACGTACACATTCTATAAGTGACTGTGTCTTTCAGAGGGGGCAGCAGGTCAAGCTGTTTAGCAGCTTTTTCTCCACACATAATATGTGTCAGCTCCTTTGCCAACGGTAAATAAGGTTCTTCAAAAATAGTGTGGGGCTTACCTGCTTTAGCAATCCGCAAGCTTGCATTTTTCCCCGTTTCCGTTTCAGGAGTCTGTCTCAGAAGTTAAAAGAAGTTTTTATTTCATGCGCATGGGAGCGAAACACAGGGACGCTCGGTGTATTTTTCTCAAATTAACCTAGAACAGTTCTTAAATATTTTTCTGTTATATATCACGCTTTCCTGTGCTCACAATATTATCAGCGTTCATAGCACGCATTTCTATGCTTTCCCGTGCTTACAAGATTGGCATTGTTCCAAGATCATGCACATTCTCCTACCTCCCTATTTGCTGGAGATAGCCTTTTTTAAATACAATTGGTCACTTACTTCATAGCACGCATTCCTATAGAGTGGTATAGAATTACATTGTAGCTCTGTGTCCACTCATGTATATGAAAACCCGTCCCGATTTTGTGATTTTTCAGCGCACACAACAAAGTTCCAGGGTCATATGGCGTACCAAATGGCAGCGCTCGGCATACCACTGCTGGTACGCGTACCACAGTTTGAGAACCACTGCCTTAGGGGATATCCAAGAGACCTTGGAATAACTAATGATATAGTAGCAGTATACTGTCTTTTCTCCAAAACAATTTTAACTCCTTTGAAACACTAAGCTATGTCGAGCCCACAACTAATTATGCTTTGTTCACATTATGGTCATTCAGAATCCTCCAATCAATTTGTTTCTCCTCTGTCCATCACCTCTGCCCTTCATCAGCGTGTGCCCTGAAGCCCTGTCTGTCTTAGGTAGCCTTTGTTGCTGTTGTTAAATCTTGTCATAAATTACACATTATTCCCTCAGTATAGTGCAGGCTCAATGAACGTTTCAAGTTTTTCAAGCAGTCCCTTTTCTTTTAGAATGTTTTTAGAAAGTTTTTTTTTTTACTTTGAAGGGTTTAGAAAATAGTGATTGGTATTAATATCCTCTTAAGTGTTTTTCCCTTAGATGGAGAAATCCATGAACATTTCGGTGCATATCAAAAACTCTTGATTTAATACAGTTTAACTTTATTTTCCTTTAGTGACTGTTTTAGAATTTTTTAACCTGATTGTTTAACATATGGTAACTGTTATAACTCTTAAGAAATGTAATACTGTACCTGCTTCATTTTTCTATTTTAACAACCTTGCAGAGTCCAAGTTTTCCCTGGCTTAGGATCTCCAAATTGTCAACTTGGCTTTTCAAATAAAGCCTGTCAATTTGTATGGCATCTCTTGCTTTTACAACAGGTGTTATAGTTAAGATGGAAAAAGATAAGTGCGAAAAGTAAAGTTTAATGATTTCCTATTGGTCTCCATTCAATTTTTGTTTATTAACCACATATCAATATGTGACAATTTAATAACATACATTTTTAATAGAATTCCTAGTTTATGTAATGTGTATATACTGTAGATGTGGTATACATGATAATGTAATGTAGGTTGTGTTGATGTGTAAGAGGTAAACAGCTTCACTCAAGATATCTTAAGAAAGTAATAGATGAATGAGAATACTTGAAAGACAAGGAGGGAAGAATTTACACTGCTTTGCTTTTGCAGTTGAGAAACATTTCTAAAATCCATTGTCCATTCGTCTTTAGAAAGCCTATAATATCCGGTAAGGATTATGGCAGCCCGGAGCTTATCCCAGGAGCAAGGTACAAGATGGGACAGAAACTCAAAAAGACAGAAGCCTGTCACAGGTGGCACTCACATAGGTACATTTAAGGAAGAAGGATGATATAGCCAGCATGTCTTTGGAAAATGGGAGGAAATCAGAAGACCCAGAGCTGGAGATAACATGCAAACTTCTCACAGAAGGTGCCCCAGTGCACAATCGAAGACTTAAGGCAGGAGCGCTAACCACATTCCCACTGTGCTGCTTCATTTCTTAAATATTTATTTTATAAAATATATTTTTTTTTGGTTTTTAATGTCCTTTGAAAGAAAAACAATTCCTCATTATGAATGCTTATTAAAATGCTTCCTTTAAGAACAACAGAAAATTTTAGCCACACACAATTAAAGCATCTGAGCCAGTGTGCTGAAGTATGTACTTTTCTTTGATCTTCAATATTGAAATACAGTTTATACAAGAGTTTCACTGGAAAACATAGAAAGGAACAGAAGTAAAAATGTTAGAAAACAATCATAAACGTGGTCTAAAATGTTTTTTTCCAAGTTTGTTTTTTTTATTTGAAGTATTTTATATTAAGTTATACCACTTGTGTTCTGACACCACATAAATTGTTCTCTGGATAAATATTTCAATACTGCTTTAAATACTTTCAGCTGTAGAATCATTATCCACTCATCCGTCAGTGTTCTTGTACAGGATGCTATGTGTAATTTATTGTTAGGAAATATATTTGTGCTAAAACGAACACAAAACTTAAAAAGCTATGACTTCTTAAAGTACTGTTCTTTTTATTGTTTTAGACATTTAACTTTTCAGCATTTGCCTAGAGCAGGGCTTCCCAGTCTTGGTCCTGGAAGACAAAACACTTTTTTTAAATCTACCCAACGTCTTGGTTACATGATTTAACCCTTAATTAACTTGACCTTTAGAGCCAACCTATGAAGAGATCTAGGCTTTTATTTCCTTTACTTAGAGCCCTCCTGACTCCTTGGAGACTGCTCTCCAGAAGTCACCTAAGTTATCCTGTCTAAGCCTTACAACCGAGAGACAGGTTAATACTCCACCAGAGGCTCCAACCAGGCTGATGTATCTCGCTCTCATGACTGATGGTATCATCATGGGCATTCTCTTTGTGTGCTCTTCCACAAGATGACAAATCTGTGTTCTCCCTCGGTCTCTAACTCATCCAGCTAATGGCCGTCAGATGCAGCAGAATGCAGCTATGCAGCTATGTCGTTCAGATCATACATGCCAATGTGTGCATTTAACCCACAGACAATTGTCCCATTTCTCATTAATTGCCCCATCTCTCTTTATCTTTATTACCCTATTAACCCTTTATGTATAGTTCACCAGACACCCTGACTTCTGCTTTCCCGTTACACTGTCAAGTATGTTCAATAAAATATCAGTGCACCTGCATCTGAAAAGATTGATCATTTTCCTGATATTTGTGCCTTTGTTTCCAGTTATCTTGTGATACAGTATATGTGCTCAGTATACATTGCATTAAAATGATTCTGTCAGACATAAAAGTGGAATAGTTTTCCATAGGGCATTCTTATTTTATTACTGCCATCAGTTGAGAATATGCTATGTGCTCATGCCAATTAAAACCATTTAGCATCATCAAATTAGTCCATGCATTGTGGTTTATGGAAATGAGACACTGGGGCAATTGTGACAGTATTGCCGTCTTTCATGGTAATTTACTGCCATGCTAGTAAACACAAGGAGACAAAAACAGCTTTTACTACTGTGGATGGTAGGTTTTAGAATAACCTTCACTTTGTTTTAGATGCCCAATTTGGTAAGATGCCATTTCACCGTTCACTTAGCTAAATAACTTACACTGGTGAAAGATACCTCCAAATTTGAGTTTGTATGATTTCACATAAAGAATGCTAACAATACATCATCCAGAGCTTTGTTTAACAAGTATGTGTTCTGCAAGTGGGTGTTATCACTGCTGAAAATGTTGGATAATCTGAGTGAGAAGTGAATCGGTGTTGATTATATCTCACCAAAATGGTATTATTTATGAATGAAACAATTTTTATTTACAGGCTAGAGGCAGCGTGAGTAATGGCCACTTCAGAAAAATCAACAAATGAGCTCAGTTTCTTGGCATAAAATTGAGAGCAGTCCCATTTATTATTTCTGATGAAAGTTTATGAATGTAATGCTAAGTCTTATTTGAGAATAAGCAGTGCCTTCCCATGGGTAGCAAGAATCACTCAACAAAATGCAATGTTTGTTCCCTTTTGAGGACTTTGAAGTATTATGGTAACGTGATAAAGAAAGTTACCGTCCTCAAAGAAAGAGCTTATTTACCGATTAATTGCAAAATCTCTGGCAGTGAGATTTCACGCAAAACCAGTAAAGGGATATTTTGATTGTAGCTTTGCTAGGTTATGGGAATTTTTTTAAAAGAATATTCCCATTTTCCGTGCACACCCAAAACCCACTATGTGATTTTGTTTTAGGCAGCATGTAAGAGGGTTTGGTAACGGTTCTGGTTGTGTTGGTGTGCAATGAACCAGTTGATCTTTGTTACGTTGAAATTCAATGTGAAGATGCAGAATTAGCCATTTTAGGTCATGGTGCACTTAAGACTTTCCTTTTCTGACTGCATTTCAAAGAAAACTTTTCATCTGGACAGTATAGCTTTTAATGCTAAATGGTATAGCACTGTCACCATTTCTATTTTGGGCCTTGCACAAAGTTGATCTATATAATTTCTGCACTGAGAAATGAAGCCCAAAGATACTCACAGGCCATTGGTACAACTCTTGTTTCTCCTTTCTGTTGGATCGGGGCCCTATGCTATTTATGCTTTCTATAATAATTTGAAACCAGTCCACATAAATATATGACTAGTGTAAAGCCCAAAGGAACACGGCTCAAGCCCATGAGGAGTTGGGCATTGGCTTACATTAAAGCTGAACTTTTATTTGACAAGTATTGTATCTATTGACAAGTATTGTCTTACATCAAAAGGGAGTTATGTTAACTGGACCAGATTTGCATCATTTCACATTCAGTCTCATACTATATGCCATTTTTTAGTGCACCTCTCATTCCTGCAGACTTGCATTATTGTGATATGGGTTGTGATGCTCTCTGAAGGGAATAAGTCTGTTTTTATTTTTATATTTGGTATGTAGAGAAGTAGTTTTTTTTAATATAGTGGCTCAATCAGTAATTTGCACCAAGAAATATGAATAGCACTGGTTGCTGTTATTGACATATATAAATTTCTCAATTTCAGAACTCAAATTAGAATTTAAATGCAAAGTAGCCCTGCTGCCTCTACCTAACAGTAGAATTAACTGTATTACACTTTTCTGTTTCCTGCTTTTATTTGCAGCTCACACACCGGGCTTATTCTATTTAAGCTGAATTTTAAGTGTTTAAAGCCATTAATAAACAGTTCTATTGTAATGGTTGTAATTCATTCAACTTGGAAGCAAAATAAGGAAATTATGGGTCTGATCAAAAGCAAAAATCTATTTTAATATTTGCCTTGCATATTTATTGCTTGGCACAGCCCTTTTCAATTTCTGTTAAAGCAGAACAAGTGAATGGTGTGCTGTACAGGATCTCCGAGTCTGGTTTCAATTGAAACTTGAACAATTTTGAGTTTAGAATTTCAAACAAATATGCAAATTCCGTCTTTTGGTATGAATGTTGATTGTAATTTTAAGAAATGTGAAGCCTGCTGTCAAGATGTTTTGTACTAGACTGAAAGACTTCCAGAAATGTGAAGCTTATTGTCAAGATGCTTGGTCCTAGACGGGGTTTTCTTTCAGAATTTAAAAATTGCAGTGTTTCACTCATTTAAAAAAAAGGCAAATTGGCGCCTAAATTGTACACTGCTCTGAATTATGAAGGAGGGGAAGAATTACAGAATGCAATAACATGATGCAAAATATGTTCAGTAATGTGATCTAATATTTTGTAAGAGCTAGGAGAAAATAAATACAGATTAAGTTTAAGCTTTTGATTTCAGGAATTATTACCATCCTATTTTAACCAAGGAATAAAGCCAAGCTGAATTATGAATTTTTACTTATGTATTTGTTTGAATATGGATTTCTTTTAGGAATGGCATTCACCCCCAATCCAGACCTGTTTTAAGTTCTAATCCATTTTCCTTTTGCCTTATTGCAAACTGGAATGGGCCTTACCTTTATGGTTTCAGATGCAATTTTCTTATGCCACCTTTGTGCTGCACATAACTGGCTTCGGCCTGACTTATTTCAGTGCAGTACACCCTTAGGCTTGTAATTTCCTTACTCCTGCCGTTGTAGAGCTAGTTTTTGTTTCCTTGTGTATTTCATTAAAGGCACCAGTTCTGTAATCGCTTTTCAAACAGTATACTCAGGCAGGCATACCTTCTTGATGGCAAAGCCAAGTCTTGAAAACTCACAGCAGATTCATCAGAACTCCCGGAGAGAGCTCCAAGATGAATACTGAGAATCTAATATTCGGATGTGGCATTCCATCTGAAGCATCATTTTCTGAACAATATTTCTCTGGGTCAGGTAAGAGAAATCAATTGATCACCTCTCCTGTGTAAGCCTCTATAGGTGTGACAGCCATATTCAGGAAAGGTTTTTGTGGTTTTGATGTGTAGACTAAAGTTGGAAAGTACGAATTCTCCGTGGGGGTCATTTAGAGATCATTTTGGTGTTAACTGAGAGAGAATTGTCTCCACTAAACGGGAATGCTCAATAAGGTTAAACATATGGTAAGGCCAGTTTACTGTGAACTGAGTGAGTTGATGAATCACAATTTATAAATCATTCATATTTAAGACCTAAAGACAATGCAGTACATCACACAGTGTAAAGAAGCTTTTTCTCCTCTCAGTTGTGCATCTTTTGCAACTTGAAAGCAAGGCTACTTACTTTCCTTACAATGGTTGTTCTCCTTTCCATTGTTGCAAAGTAAGTTTTTAATTTCTTATTGCTGCAGCGTAAAGCTTTTGTGTCATTGTGTTGCAGAACTGTATGCCATGCCTCTTTCTTAAACATCTGCATGCAGTCATTATTGTAAATCTGCACCCTGAATTTGTTCCTAACTGCAACATTTGGGAAAAAAAACACCAGACTGAGAAGCATGGCTTGGTGAAAACACCAAGCTGAGAAGACGTCTGGAACATTCAAAACCCTTTTCATTTCTGAATGCAGATACTGTTTTTCAAAATGCATTCTTTTTGTAATATTTGGTGCATTTGAATTCCAAGTGTTACATTATTGTGTAGCTACTAATTTAGTTTTGATATTCAGGGCTTCCACATGAGAAATTCTCTTCCATGATAAAACTTGTAAAAGTTAACAATCTACCATTTGCTATCAATGCAGTATTCTTGTTTGTCTTCTAGCAAAAAATGAAATTTTAAAGTTTAAAGTTAGAAGGGGGATATATGTTAGAGAAAGTCATTTTTAGCACTAGCTTCAGCATTGTTCAACCCTGAAAAATGTTTTTGCTCCATACTTGTAGAAATTTGAAAGGTGACCTTAACGTTTTTTTGCTTTTTAATCCTTTAACTCTGGGGTTACACCACAAAAAAGGAAAACATCCAAAATACCACTGAAAGTCAAGGTCCCTTCCAGTTATGTGCAAAAGTTCAGGAATGTAATAATTCTGGTTTTATGTAAAGTAAAGAAAATAACAAAACTAAACCTACCCCCTCCATTTCAAAGACACTGGAATAATGATTTAGTAATAATCCCTATGAAATTTAAGCAACACTTTATATTTACGTAGATGACATGAAAAAACTATTAAAATTTTCCGGTATTATTGTAGAATTACAGCACATTAATGGTTTGTCTATACTTAGGATAATACTTAAACCGAGGTGCTACACAAGTAATGTTTTTATTGTAGTAGGATCTGTAGAATTTTGTTTTCACTTTAACATTATAAAGTGTTTTTGGTTGATCAATGGCAAACAATCACAATTAATACATTATGATTTCATACAATAATACAATAAACATTTGAAAAGTCCAAGAGGTGAATACTTATGACACGGCCCCTTCCCACACAGTTCCAGCAGTGCAGAGTCTTGAGCGTGACCATCTAAACTTTATAGAAAATACTGAAGATTTAGACTGAACCTCTGAGTGTTGTGTTTGAGGTCAAATGTCTAGGATCTTCATGTTTTTTTCTCAGATGAGCATCTTAAAAAAACAAGATGAGAATACTTTGTCTATAATGTACTTGATGCTGTTTTTAATTAAACTCTGCATCTTTCAATTTATAGGCTCTTGTATAACAGATGTTACACCAGACTTTCTTTTGTCAAATCTTGCTCTAAGCAATCTATCCAGTTTTGTCTCACATTTTCATTTTCATGTCTTCACTGAAAATCTTCCTTAATAATCAACTCGTATTTAGTTTTGGCATGTTTGAAGGACAGAGGATTCATAAAGATCTTGTGATCCTAAATATTTATACCAAAAATAAGTACAAGTTGAATATCTATAGTTTTATTTTTTCTAAAATGCTTAAACATAAAACTCCACAACTTAAGAAACGAGGAAATCTGAAATATTTAGTAAGCTGTAAACATTAAGAAGACCTTTTTGAGATTGAACTGATATAAATGCATCTACTGCTTTCCAGTACTGAAAATGGTTCACATATGAAAGTTATTAAATGCACAACTGATGGTTCTACCACTTCAGGTTGCCTTTCAACTGTGCATTGTCTTAACTGGATTAATTCTATTGTGATTTTGGACTCAAGTCACAGTATGATACTTTGTGCTCCAGAGATAACCTGAGTTATGCAGATTTATTCAAGCTCTGTCGAGTGCTTTATAGATATCACACTGACAGATTAACAGCCATTATGACAGACGAGCACACTCCATTACTCTCGTCCTACTTTAATGATGTAAGCCTAAATGGCATTATGTTCAACGTTGTTGAATATATTTTTTTCTCACAAAACACTCTTTCCTGTTTCAGCTCCCGCAGTAATGTTTTCAGTTCAGACTCTGCTGATGAAAGCAAAGAGTAAGTTTTTTTTTCCTTTTTCATTTTAAGCTTTTGGGCAATGCAATTCAAGCCAGACTTCACTGACAAGCGAGGACAGCTGCTTCATTTTCACGTGTGTGTATATACTGTGCCTTGCAAAAGTATTCAGAGCCTTGCTCAGTTTTCACATTGTTGCTTTAAAGCTGAAGTCAAGGCAGTTTGACGTAGCAATTAGTATTTGATATGTACACAACCTACTTCAGATATTCAAAACAAAAAAGGACTTAATAAGAAGGAAAAATGGAGCAGTCATGATTGCATAAATATGCAAACCCTTTACTGTGGCAAACCTAAATTTAGTACACAAAATTAATTCTTATTATTAATTGCATCAATAGTCATCTGCATGATTTCAGAATACATGCATTTGTTCCTGTAAGGTTCTTCAGTCAGGTAGTGAATTTCAATTAAAGTTTCAACCATGAAAACTATGAAGCTTTCAAAACAACTCTGGGATACAGTTATATAAAGCCACAGACTAGGGAGAAGATGGAAAAAAAAGACCTTTAATAACTCTGAGCATGGTGTTGTCAGGTTAGGGATACCACTGTAAAGCCATCTGTGATCCAACATAGTGCATCAGTCACTCACACCATTATGATATAGATCTGCTTCTCATCACATGGAACTTAGAAGCTTGTCAGAGACTGATGAGAACGTATATGGAGCAAAGTATTGGCAAATGCTAGAGGAAACTCTGCTTCATACCTATCTGTTCATACTGGGACAGAAATTCAGCTTTAAGCAGGACAATGACCCAAAGCATTGGAATGGCTTAAGAATAAGCAAGTAGATGTCCTTGAGTGGCCGAGTCAAAGTCCTGACTTGAATCCTATTGAGAATGTGTGGAAAGGATTAAAAACTGCTGTCGATAAGCGATCCCCAAGCAACTCAAGAAAATCTGCCAAGAAAAACAGGCAAAAATTGCACCACAACTGGTAGAACTTACCCAGAAACACTTGTGGCTCTAAATTTCTGCCAGAGAACTCTCCCACCAGATATCAAGTCTGAATACTTATGTAATCAACATATTTGTTTTTTTCTCATTAGTTGTTGTTAACATTTACTGCCCTTAGAATTCTTCATTTTGAGCTTTCAGGTTTTGAATAACTTTTTTAAAAACTGCATTATTTTATGATTTTTCAAAATGGGACTCCAGAGGAAGGGTCTGGCTACAGTCACAAGGCACTGTATAGCTCCTGTATGCATCTGCATATAGGGTGTTCAAAAAAAGAACTGTTTTTTATATTCACATAATATGCTATAACAGCTGTGGGATTTGCACCTTGTATATTTTTAACATTCAAGAAAAAGTGATTGCTAATCAGTTATATTATATTTCATTTATTTATAGACACACTCCATAACTCACCTATTTCACAGACAGTCAACGTGTTAAACCCAAGAAAGCACCCATATCAGCTGTGCTGTATGTCAGGTTTATTTGTTGAATCAAATAGGCGAACATAAAATCTATGAAGGGTGTAATGACGAACAGTTTCTCTCGACACCTGCTTGATGGAAAATGTCCCTCCAGAATGAGTCGTTTTATCTAAACAGAATAGTCTTTTTCACCAATTATTCACTACAAGCTTTGGTTGAAGGTTATTGTATGACTTATGTATTTATGCATCTCTCCTTCTCTACTTACGATATGATGTTAAGCAATAAACTGTTCATTGAAGCATGCAAAAGAGCTGTACTTTAAAGTGCTGCAGTGTATAAATAATTTTCATTGCAGCTTAAGCAGGAACAGAAGAAATTATAGCCCGCCAAGACCTAAAAGCGTATCAGCAAGCAGGACTTGAAACTGAGGTTTCTTTAGTATCTTTAGAAAAAATGAAAAGAAAATGGATTTTCAAGTTCATTAGTAAATGCCAAGTGAATTCCATAGTCTTGCTGCTGAGGAGTAATATTACAAAAAATTTAGAAATATACAGTTTTCAAATATACATTTAGAAATATATATTGATGTCTTGCATTTATATTAATCAGAACTAACTGATTAGGCATGTAGTAACGTAACAAAATATTTCTTTATAATTAGTGTGGCTGCAAACACTTAGGTGCAAGCTGTTAGTTCCTCTATGTGCAGTTGCTGCTCCATCTGGTTTGAATATTACCTCCCTGCTATTTCTACAGATGACAGTTAGAAAATTAATGAGTGCAGTGGCTTTGATCTGCAAATACATTAAGTACAGTACACATTGGTATTGATGCCAGTTGAGTAGCTGTTCAGTTTGGCAATGAGCCATTACTTACAAAGTTACTGTACATTTTCTCTGTACAGTACAGCTGTCATGCTCTGATCATTAAGACTCCATTGTTCTTTTAAGTTGGTTAGTTAGAGTTATGCACGGTACCCTGTACGTAAGCTATTGGCAATTGAGAGCACACTATGTGGAGCAGGTAAAGGTGGTGCATTTCTGCTGTCAGCAGACCTTGACAAGTAAATATCATCTGTCAGGACACAGGGGAGGAAAACTCCTGGTTTGCTTGGTGATTATGTTGATGTGTTCTGGAGAAAATCCATGTGTAAATGCCACAGCGCGTTTCAGTTTGCAGAGATTTCCATATGCTTTTGCAAAATAATTGCAAGGTTTTTAAAAGGTCTGCATCAAATATTGCCTAGATTTAAAATATATTTCACCATCCTGCTATAATGGTTTAGACCCAGTGTGTGAAATACTGCATTTAATTCATTCTAAACCCTAAAGGTTCTAAAGATTAGTAATACTCTTGTGAAAGTGAATTAAGTGTCCGTGTAATCCATACAGTAATATGAAGTTTTCATCCCCTCCACTTTACATTATCCCTTGGTTTGGAAAGCTTTTTGGTCCTTTGCAGTTTTATATCCTTTTCTGAAAAATACTGAGACTGTTGCAAGACTTTTAAATGGGAATTTTAACTGGAATCCTTGCACCATTTGGTAAGACTTGTTAAATTAGCCGAAATGTTTTGTAATTGCTTTCAGTAATCTGCTTCACATTCCAATTAGTTTTAAAACAAAGTAGTCATAAGTATTCAATGTTTGCAGATTACTTATTATACTACCAGGTGTTAGCTATTATCCTGAAACAACATCTGTGAAGGAACTACCCCATTCAAATTCTGAAAAAAATCATTCTAGTGCAAAACTGTTTTATTTAAAATGGAATCAACAGAGAATTATATCCCGAAATACAGCTTATGAAAAATACATTGCTGTCAGTCTTTTTTAACTGAATTGTGATTCTGTGTAAATATTTTAATTGTGATAAACATTTGTCTGTTTCCTTACTGTATCCTTCTTAGTTCTCATTTGTATGTGAGTGCAGTATCTGGTTATATGAGAGCTGAGAATTAAAATGGAGGCCAGCCTATTCCGCAGTGTTTGTAAAGAAAGCATGTTCATTCAAGGTGAAGGAGAGACAAGATCAATCACGTCTGGAGAGATGGTTATCAATGAAGAGGTAAAAGCTATAAGTCCAGCTTTTCTTTAAAAATATTGCTTAAAGGGACTGTAATGACTACATAATGATACTGCATGTTACACTAAGCTTAACTGTATATTTGTGCATGTTCTTAGAATCAGGACCTAAATGATAGCGTGTACATAAATATCTCTTAAATACACATTTACATATGCAACATTTTTACATCTTTTAAATTTATTTTTTTTTTTAAACATTTTGTATGTATAAATGTCATAGGCTGATACACCGTTAATTTACAAACATTTAGCATGTCACTGGAAGATTCACAGTTGAGAATATTGATAGTCATACTTCACAAAATCTGTCAAGAGAACGGAGTTAGAATGCAGCACACAACTGTAACTGGTGCCCCTGTGAGTTTCTTTCAAGATGACGTGTGTTAGATTGACTGAAATGCTGAATCAAAGGGGTTGTCATTCAGTGGGATTTGTGAGCAGATTTGTTGAGAATTTAAAAGTTGGGAATTATGTTAGCCTCAGAAACCTAAATCAAAGGCCATGATGCTTATCCTTCTGTATGCGTCAGATTTAACCAAGCATGCAAAAAATATTTTTCTCATATCCTTCTGTGAGAAGCCCAGGCTACTTAGGAACAAAAAATGTGTGTGTGAAAATCCCTTTGAAAACAACTTCCAAAACCTTTTTTAAAGTGCAGTATTTCACTGATGTGCCTGGATAGTAGCACATGGCCTTTATGGAATTGTGCTGAAAACATTGTAGTCATTTGGATATTCTTTGTTTTCTATGGCTCATAAATTGCAGTTTAGGTTAAAAAAAAGGTAGCATATTATGTTTCAGAAAGTACAAGCACTGCTTCATGCCTCCAGTACACATAGAGCCACTTACTCTTGACTCAGCAGGAAGTTTGGGACAAAAGAGGCATGGAAGTATTCAGCGTTTCACTGTTATCCAGATGGTTTGCCTGAGCAAACTTCAGAAATGGGATTGTCATCACACTAATTATGAATGTACAATAAGTAATTTTTGCACACTAAGGACCTCAAGCAGTCTTAGTTTGGCCTTGTTGTACTTCTTAGTGTTAACGAAATACCTAGGGTTAATATTAAGTTTTGGAAAGTCCAGTTCTTTAGTGTAGCCAAGTGAACAAATGAACCTAAACCCTTCCAAAATGTAATGCATTGCAATTTGTCAATTTGTTGTGAGCATGCCTTTATGACATATCAATATCTGAGATGCAGTTTACAATTTAATGGCTTTAGCAGAGGAGAACAGAATGTTTTTTTATATATTACTGTACCTAAATATTTTTCAGTTTCCCAGCAGAAGCAAGTTATTAACTGACTGCTTGTAGACAGTCAATTTATATCCACTCATGCATTGAAAATATGCCACAGTTAATTGGGAATGAGATTGACTTCCCATGCATATAACTGCTACAATTTCATTTGACTTCTGTAGCCCAACGTGGGACAGATACTGATGGACCTTGGCCATCCAATTTCAAGAAAATAACAGATATGACTCACGAACACATACAGCATCAAGTATTTTTTTTTTCATTTGAAGTCTGGTTTCTTTTTAAATGGTACCATATGTGAAATTCTGTCAGTTTGTGGAACTTCCCTTGGGGTGTGTTAGCTGAGCTTTATCTTTGGAATATATATATATTTATTTTCTGTTCTCTGTCGGGAGAAGAGACGTGCTCTGTCACTTGTTTCATGGTTTTTATTTCTCCTTTCAAGCAAGCATGCCTTTCACTCACTGAAAAACTCTTTAGTCGTCCATATGGTAGATTTCACGTGGCTGCATTATAAGTGATACACAGGTAGTGTTACTTTAATTCCGCGAACTGAGCATGGTAGCATGTCAATTTCTTTTTTGTGACCTCGTGTTCTAATGTTCTCAGATGTTCTAAGAACCTTAATAAATAATGTTATTGATTTTTTTTGGTTATTTGATAAAAACTAATTTAATCTTGTTCAGTACACTGCATATGTCGGCAGGGATCTCTCGTGACTCCGTTTATGCAATGTGGAAAGGGTAGGAAGACTGGCAAAACTGTTTAGAGTGATGAAATCCTTTTGGCTTCAAAAGTTCTTTTTTTGTCAAATAAAGGTTTAAGTTACACATTTCTGAATAAAATAAAACTTACTTTTAATTTAAAAATGCTCTTTGGGTTCAAAAAATTATTGTAAATGTAATTTTACCCTTTTCGTTTCTGGAAAAAGTAGGATAACAAAATAAAGTGAAGATTCAGTTGGTCAATTGAGTCATTCTTGACACAAGTGTATGTGTAGTTATAATATGCTAATATGAATGAGTGTAGCTATTTGTTGTGTTCTCTGGCAATGTGCTATAAGTGTCTCAACTATAGGTTCACAAGGCTTATGTGGGTGGTGAAGATTGCGTGCAGTAGACAACAGATTTACAGAGTTATCCTACTGTGATCATCTTGTATTTGACCGTCTTGTATTAGCAATTTTGCTAATATCTGTGAATTTTTCCCAAGCTGAGATGTTGTTGTTGAAAACGTCTTCTACGATACTGTTTTACCATATTATTTTAATCTGCTCTTATAAATGTATACACACAATACAAACTAAAACCCTTTTCAAACTTCAGTGGAAAGGATTATAAATAAGCAAATTGATTGTGATACTGTATCAGACCTACAACAAATTACTTTATTAAGAAAAAAATAACAGAGCTTGAGTAGTTACATGACTGGTATAAAATTTTTAAATAATCTTGGAATATTTGTAGTTACTGCTTAAATGATTGAATTATCTAGTCAGCCTTAATTTGAAGTTGCAACTTTTTGCATGATTATTGGTGCCTAAAATTGTCATTTAGCATTTTTACACAGTGATATATCTAATTCATGTCATAAGCATTTGATGCAAGAATGTGTTTCATGATTAAGTTTTTTTTTCCTCAGCAATTAGTATTCATTTGGTACTAAATTTAATAAAGCTAATGTAATTTTTTGTATGTCTTCAAGGAAAGAAGATGCCTTTATCTATAATATTATGTTATTTTAATTAGAGCAGTGATCAAGAGTTTGTACACTGTTTGCAAGTGAAAATATTACCAATTTCTATATATATTAAGTAACACACACACTGGATTGCAGATGGGAGGGTTACTTTTGAATTATTACTATTGAATAACTACTTTTTGAATAACTTTTTTATATGTTCCACATGCTGATTTTTTACTTCTGATGTCATAAACAGCAATTCAAATATTTGATTGCATCTGTGTTCTTGAGTAGAAATAACTATTTACACCACCCTCCAGATTGTATTCCCTTTTACATAATATTTTATCTTTAAAGTACCAGATGAGAAAGTACATTTTTAAATTTTCTTGTCTGACTGAATTCAAGTAATTTGAGTGGGGAGCTGCGTCAGAGTGCTT
The DNA here is from genome assembly GCF_055471065.1 of Atractosteus spatula. NCBI lineage: Eukaryota > Metazoa > Chordata > Actinopteri > Semionotiformes > Lepisosteidae > Atractosteus > Atractosteus spatula. The sequence continues at coordinate 51,842,193 of NC_142710.1, forward strand.
TGGCTGCCAAGGAACAAGTAAAGGTTAATTCCACGCTGACATGTTGAAAGAAAAAATGCAATTTTTCGGCCGTTAAGCCTTCATCAGTTGTCACACCTGAAATGTCTTTTCTTTCTGATTTTCAGTGTGGAATTAACATGTATTTATTAATTTAATCTAAATTTAAAAACCTTTCTTGCACTCCCTATGTAATAATATTTTATTTTCCCTGTATCTTTTGTTTTACTTTACATTATACTTTGCTGTTAATAATCCAAAGAATAAGAGAAAAACACAGGGTCCCATAGTTAGGCCAGTGAGTTGTAAAAAAGCATGTCTGCCTTTGTTGTAAAGTAGTAATTTGCAATATGGTGGAGGATTCTCTAGCGTTCAGACTTTTTGTGGGATAATCAGCTTCCATGGATTTTAGACTTCCGAGCAGAGTGCATTATATAAAGTCCTTGATGGCTTCCTGAATTTCTCTTTTTGCCCCTTAGAAGTTAGCATTATTATTACCTGAAGCTTTACAGAAGAGTAAATTAATGCAGCAGTAAATCTGTAGGAGCTGCATGATTTGTCCAATATGTATCAGACAAGGCAAAATTAATCATTGGCAGAAGTGTCCTGATTTTCAAGACTAAATCCTTTTTTCCCATGTTTCGGGACAATTTATAGTGTCTTTCTCAGTTATTCCACTTGAAATCAAACGGGATTTAGGCGGATTATCATCGAGAAACTGGGTTGCTTTGGAGTTAATTAGGTTTAAGGAAAACGTGATTGTTCCAGTCCTTTTGCACCTCGATAAAGAATACACAGCCAGTGAAAAAATAGCATCATAAAGTGCCTTTTTGATTTCTAATCTTTATACTTTTCTCATTAATCATTGAAAAACTGAGACTGGACCATGTGGTCCCTGACAGTCTGTGTCAGGTATCACTGCAGACTGAGCCAGCTTACTGCTTTCAATTTTAACCTTGTGTGAAAACTGTTATAATTTCTCATGTTTCTAGTTTAAAAATATGACATCCAGTCCTGGCAAATAAAGGAATGCAGTATAGGATTACAGCATATATAGTTACTAGTGTAACTTATTTTGATTAATCAGAAAAGTTTCACATGAATGTTTTAGTCTGAGCCAAATAAGACTTGTGCATTTACCTTTTGGAGTCATCACACAACCTGGCTTCTGAGAAGCCAGTCATTTCAGTGATATTTTGCTCTCACACCCCCAACTGTAGTCAAGTCTTACCAGATAAATCCTGAATTTAGTGTAAAAAGGATTTAAAAATGTACAGGATGAATCTGTAATAAATTTTAATTGGCAAATGGAAGCTGTTTTCCAAGTTGTTGTGGGCTTGGTGACATTAAGAAATTTTAGTCTTGCAGTGGAACCCTTTTTCATTGGTGCTTTGTCATTATGCTGTGTGCTTCAAGCCAGCTATAAGTTGAACAAATGTTTTGGTGAATTAAATATTGCAAACCTTTGAATCCACCTAGCAAAATCATTACATTTAATTAAGTAGTTTTCTAGTCTTCAAATTAAGTACTATTTTGCAAATAGTTTGCAAATAATGTGGGTTTAGGTGAATTTGGAACAAAGAATCTCTTCAAACTATGGCTTCAGCGTGACCATCAATACTGGCTTCCAGTGAAGTTATTCTCAGGTCATAAAACACAGAGTGGTTTATCTCCTTATTATTTTAAGGATTTAATGCTTGAGTATAATCTAGAATTAATTTGTGCTCTGCCTTCACACAGTGCAGCACCACATCTGTGTAGCTCACTGCACAAATCCATTTGAGTCTCTGCAACAGTTAACCCTTTCATAATTTGCTTAAAGACCTATCTTTTTAGTAAATCTAGGGTTTGACTAAACTGATCTGTTGTTTTTTTTTCATTTTTGTTTATTTAACATTTTATTTCTCTGCTGTAATGTGTGGTGCAGCATTCTGAGTTTCTAGAAAAGACCTCATCCATCAGTGCAGTATTTTATGATGGTATAACTTTGATCCAGGTTTTGCCATTTTTTATAAATGGCCTTTTCTGGCTGCCTTTGTTGAGCTTGTTTTGTATTGTTTCCAGCTATATCAGTATAATGTCATAAAGGTTAAAAGAGAAGCTAAAGCTCAGGCCTCCAGTGAATGTCCACTGAGAGCACGCATAAAACTGACATCCAGGGGTTAAGGAACAGTGACCTGGCAAAAACAAGACCTAATCAGCTTCCAATAAAAAAGTTTATTTGCCCACTGAAAATATAATGCAGTTACATAATTTACTCTTTTTAACAAACCCTCTTTTTTTCCACTGTTATTCAGAATGTTTGGGTTCGGTTTTGGCATAATTACAGTGGTCTTTGTATTGGATCTTACAGTAGTGTCTAGTGAGTCTAAGCAACTTTGATGAATTTTGCTGTTTGAAAGGGGTTTCTGTACCTGGGTGTTGGGCCTATAGGAGTAAAAGGTCCAGAGTGCTGTATCTGTGTTGCCATCTAGTTTTAAACTCTGTATAATTAATGTTCCGTGTATATAGACAGATGAGCCACCTTCGTTGAAGAGTATGCCAGAGTGTGTCAGTCTGGGAATGCATATACCTTTAGAATTACAGGAGGAAATCCTTTGGCAGGCTTGCCAGGTCTTTAGTGGGTGATTACAAATCGCAGTACCTAGACTGAAGTAAAGTGGAATATTCATTTTAGAATGTCAGGGGAGCAGTGTAGATATTTCTAAAATATATAAAGGTCATTGTTTTGAATCATTTAATTTACTTGCTAATTCCTTTTAATGTATGGTATGATGCTGCAGGGCTACAGTGAGTATTATTTAATAAATGCCCTGGCAGTGAGTGCTTCTTTTTTGACCTTGCTAATTCCTGTACTGCCCATGTGATATATCTAGGTTATTCTGTCAGTTTCCCTTCATTCAGATATTTAGGATGAAATCATAATCAAATTGTAAGTTCCCAGGCAGGGTATATTAGTTATTGAAGCATCTTTAAGTGTTAGTCAGAAATGATAACAGCTTGAATACATGCTGTTACAAGCCAATTACGAATATTAGACTGCAAAATATTTAACCTAATCAATTTTTTGCACATATTTAATGAAGTCATCTCTAATTTTTGTAATAATACTGTTTTCTCACAGTTTGAAGGGTTTTAATTTTTATCATTTACTGTATGTTGGAGAGGAGGATTCAGGTGGAGTGCTTAAAAGGGCACTTAGAGCATTGCGCATGTGGTTTTTAAATGAGATAATGGACCAAAAAGCTTTAGTCCAGCTTGAAAAGAGCCATTATGCTCATTCATATATTATCTGATCAGTTTTTTTTAGTAAGTAAAACAAGTTCCAAAATGGTTAAGTGACAATATGCAAGGGAATGGAAGGGAAATCTGGGTTACATTTTACCGTTTAACTAACAACCGATGAGCAGTCCCTTTATGGCACCATGTTGTGTATATCAAACATTTCGTTTTGTCCATGGTGTCTTTTTTATGATCTGAAGACATCTTTAAGTAATACAAACAAATCTTGTACAAGGCTGGGTTATGAAGTATTTTGACCTTTTAATAGAAGGCCTGGGTTCTGCCCATGGCTGAAGCTTTTTGTGTCAGAGTGGAGTGTGGGAATCGGGAACAGGAAGAGCAGAGTCCCTGCAGAAAAGCAAAGCTGGCTTATCCTCCTCCAGTATCCTGAGATGACACATTATCCGATCTGTCTCACAAGAACCTTGGTTCATTCCAAAACCAGAGCTTGTTCTATAGATTAGTGGTCTTGGTCCTGGAAATAGCTGTATGGCCTGTAGTCACAGGGATAGTCCCTGACAGGAAATAAGAATTATAAGCATTATGAAGATAAGTTGCTACCACAGCACGAACAAAAAATGTGCACCCTCAAGTGAGATTTGCAGTTATACTATGAAGGAAATTAACAAACGTCCCATAGCATTCAGGTGAGCAAGAACAACTTTAGTTTTTCAAATATTGAGTTATGGAAAGAATGTTCTTGTATATTAATGGAAGTTGATTGGTGTATCGCTTCTGCAGCATATTTTTTAACTGAATGCCTTTTTCGTTTTACAAACATTGTGTTCTTGTTTATTGTTAACGCAAACTATATCATAGAAGAAAGCAAGACCAGACACAAAGTATCTACTGGTCTTGTGGCACGATCATAGAAATCTTCTATTATTCAAGCATCAGTCAAGGGACTTTGTCTCACGTATATCAAACTCTGTTACAGCAATTTAGGAGAAACACCACCCAGGAAACGGAAGATCTGTAGGGCCACAGAGGGACCTTTCATCCAGAACCCAAAACGGACTAAAGAAGAAGAGCCGAAGAAGAAATAAGATTGCAAACAGGAATGAGACTTCTCAGACTGGGAAGGAAATCGTTTTCATCAGATATGTTTTTCTTTGTGTATACGTAGTCGATCAAACCTTTTGTTTTTGTTAAACATGTATGATGCACTTTTCTTATGATTTTATTTAAATAACGTTTTTATTTGTTGCACATTTTCAGTTCGAAATGTTCATTAAACAGCTCTAAATACATTGCAGCTTTATTTCAGATCATTGCACACCTGCAGTTTTCCTTTAAAATCCAAAGAGTGGCATTCTATTATATTCAGGTATACCAATAGAAAATGTTTGTGGTATTAATAAAAAAAATACAAAATCATTGTTTTCATCATGTCCTCTAGCCAGTACCCGTGCAAGCACACAGATGAACTGTGATCTGTAGCAGTCGTTGCCGACCCTGGTCCTGGAGAAACACTTCTCTTCTGGTCCATGTTCTGAGTTATTAATCACAAACTAATTGCATTTAGCTTTTCTGAGGAATTGTTTCCAAATTCCCTTCAGGTCGTGTACCTTGCTTTGAGTATTTAATTGGTATCAAGTCTGTATCAGTTTCTGAGGTGAGGAACCCCACTGATCCTAGTGCATCAAATAAAAGGCATCAGTGAGACAGCAGTCTTCCAGGACTGGCTTAGGGAGCCGCTAACTTATTTTATTATTCATAACAACGGAATGCTCACAAAAGCCTAACCAAAAATTGAATTTGAGTTAACAGGTCCTTTTGAAATTTTGAATGCGAATGAATGGGCGAGGGTATCCCTCTTGAGGAGCCCCAAGAAAAATCAGAGCCCATGATTGCAGCAATCATCAGGCTTTTGTGTCATCTGAAGTTAAGGTGCAATAGCATGAACGGAAGAAAAAGTTTCTCTCATTCTTTCTGTCAGTGTAGCTTGACTGCACCCTCTTTCATTTGTAGCTTCTTGCAGTCTATGCATTATGTCAGAATTACAAGGACCTATTGGTAACAAAAGTGTTTTTAACACAAGCAGCTTTGAGTCACTGCTAGCTTTCACAGAACTTGCATATATAAGATTACAAGTGTTATGATTACAGTATTTTGAGATTATCATGATGCTATATCAAAGATGCATAAAATCAATCCTTCAGTTTTGTCTTCCAATGTTTGTAACTTGTTTTTAGCGGCTTTCTCTCTGCCATCTCTTTCAACGGCCCAAGACGGTTTTATGGCCCAGATAGCATCAGCATGGCCAGTTATCTGTCCCCAGATTTGTTTTCTCTACAACTAATGCATCCGTCATCAATTTAAATTCCATAAGCCATTATCATAGGACAAACATTAACAGCTCTGTCACCAGGCCTGCACCATTTCATTTGCAAGAAATTATAGGATGCTGTAAACTTGCAAGTCATTTACTGATAGCTAAAAATTATTTTACCCTATCACTGTTTTAATGGAGTGATCTGGAAATGCTATTGTGTGAATAACCCCAAAAGTGTCATTAGGATGGCTAAGTGTTTCACAATTAATATTGCTGTGGTTGTCAACAGAAACCTTAACAAGGTACATCAGAAATGTTATTCACAAGGAATTGCAGTGTGTTCAGTTCCCCAGCTGATATTTAAAAGCTCAAATGACTGGAATGTCTCAGTGTAATCGACCAGGAACTGATTAATCCAAGTCCTTCCACACAAGGGAGAAGGCACAAATGTCACAAGCACTAACATCCTGCTGTCTCCTGCAGAATTATGCTTTGCTTAGAAATGTGTTTCATCTTCGGTTTTAAAAATAATAATAAAACAAGAAAATTATCATTAAGGTTTATAACTAAAACTAAGTTCCTGAGCAGAGATATAGACATATCTATTGCCACCTTCCTTAGTCAGCTGTATAGATGAAGATTGAATGGGTATAATTAAATCTTTGTCAAAGGTGCAGAAGTCATTTTTATAGTTTTCTTTAAATTCCACTAGATAGCTTTGAATTTGGAAAAACAATAATATTTTTTACACTTTTTGTAATGCATAACAGTGTTAAAATCCCAGTCTTTGTAGGTTAATAACATTCAATGGGTCTTATTCATTATTTTGTGCTTGTTAAGCACTTTTACTGCATCCTATGCTCACCTCCAGTATTCACTAATAGCAGCATTGCTAGAGGTAGGTATCCTATACATTTAAAACACAACATGCAGAATAATTGTCATGCACTACCACGTTATAACTTCACACTGAATATAAAGCTTAATCCTTCAATCCTTATCACTGAAAAAGTAATTTTCTTTTTTTCCACAAACTTACTGGCTTGATGTATGGCATGATCTAGGGAGGGCAGCATATCAACATGATGGTTAGTACGGCTGATTGAGGGTGTCTTGTATGTGGAATTTGCATGTTTTCCCCGAGTTTGAGTGAGCCTTCACTGGGTGCTTTGGCCTCACTTTCCAAAGACACACTTTGATATATTTCAATTTTTCTCACTTGTGTGTATATCCGTCTGATCGATGAAATAGACTGGTATTCCGTCAAGGATATGGTCCCACTTTTCCCCCCATTTTTCTGGGATTGGTTTGGCTTGCCGTGACCCCTGCCAAGTTTAAGGAACTTTCTGCTGATGGAGGTTTGTTAATCAGATGAAAGACCAGGTAAGGACACCGTAGCTGTCATCTATACATCTTTTTTTTGTTGTTTTCTATGCTTGTATATGTATTTGTATAAAATTTACTTCAGAATCACTCTAAATGTGTCTCTTATTTACATCAGTTGAATGCCCCATGTAAGCCCCTTTGGAGATAAAAGTATGAAAATCAAAAAAAAAACGTATGAATATAATTTACCCTAACTAAATTCTCATGTATTTGAGGTTAATACAAAATAACACTCGCAAAAGTCCATGTTTAAATCAGCAACAGGGATATACTATTGTTTTAATAAGCCTTTCAAACTGAAGCAGTATTTTACAACAATAAAAGCAGACCTTCACATATTTATTTGGTGTTAACTAGAAAATGTCAAGTTTCTGAAACGTTTCATATACAGTACAGTCATTTGACTTGATATTATTTTGAAGACAACTTCTTTTAAAATTCTGTAGCGGCAAGGCTTATTAAAATACAGGAATTAAGTTTTCTGTTCCCTTGCCAGTGAGGCCCTATCTCTCTCTTCATCTCTGTGATGCAGCCACAGAGAAACTATTCATGCAGGCTGATTTAAGGTGTTTACTTTTGATAAGGGACAGCTCCCAAATGGGGATGCACTTAGCTAAGCCTGGCTATCATGATCAATGGTCATCCATTGGCGCCTATCTGTCTAAGGAGTGCCAGATGGACATCTGGACTGCATTCCTAAGTGTCAGGAGTAAGTGACTCATATCTCACCTTGATCAACCAATCAGGGACTGGTAGGGCCCAGTAACCCACGTGGGTCTCTGATGCCCATGAAACTTTCAGCCAATGAACGAGCTGAAGTTCCTCCAGGTAAAAACAGGCAACACAGGACTATTCTAAAGGAGAATTCCAAAAGGAGAATTCCAGGGGTGCGAGACAATTCCAGGGCAGGACGGCCCAGGAGCAGAAAGGCTCCCAAGGGCAGGACATTCTCGCAGCGCGCCTTCTGACCATCCTGAGACTCAGCCCGGACAACCACGTAACGGCCAGTGTGTCCGAGTGCCAGAACTTTCCTTTGTTCTAAGAGTCGAGAGTGGAGGTTGTCAGAGAGTAACCAAAAGATCCACCCAAGGTTAGCATCAGCAGCAAGCCTCGTGAACAGGTCGGAACTGTGGACAGCTGAATCACTATTCAGAACTAGCACTTCATCAGGAACGAACCGGTCTTCTTCCTGACCTGCTGGGACCCACAGTCACTATTCTCCTGTGCACAAACTTCGCTAGTTAAAGCCAACACTAACTAGCCGGTCTTCAGAGAGCATCAGCAGCGCACCGTCGCAAGCAGCACAGCACAGCCTGGCACGGAGCCAGAGAGCGCGGATTGGACAGCAACAAGCCTGCAACTGTTTCTTTGTGCCCGCAGGAGATCTGAATCCCCAGAGATTGGATGAGTATTCAACTTCACTGCATTACAGCTCGAGAATTCAATTGTTATCCCAACCAGTTGATATAAATTTAATTCCTAAGAGTTATGTACTTGTTTTGAGTATCTAATGTAGAAGTTGTAACCAAGTTCAATTACGAAACGGTCTAAATGAATGATACACCGAACGTATGTCCTCATGATATGTGTAACTCTTTGTAACTGACTGAATATATACCTTTTGTATTCTGATAACCCTCATGAGATCTGTTATGTTTAGATGTACATTTTACGTATTAATAAATGTATCCTCGTGTATTAGTACCTGTGTGTGTGCGTTGTTTGAGTTATATCGCATGGTTGGATTCTAAGGCCATTAAAAGAATCAATTTTGTGATTTACTGCTACAATTAATAATTGTCCCAGTAAATGCCCAAACCCCTACAGAACTGGTGCCTCGTGAGAGCACACTACAATTCAAAGAAATTATTTTCATGTGAGAACAATGTTTATTACGGGGGAGACAGTCAAACGTACATCTTGTTATAAAGCTATAGGATATTTATGCTAAAGTAAACATAGGCAGCCAGAGTTCGCTCAGTGGCTCTTCAGGGATTGTGATGAGAACAGCACATGCAGCCCATGGCTGGTGTTTCTTTGTGCATGAGCATGTGGCTTTTTAAGGACACAATCGTCTACATGTGAACCCCTGCCTGTATTGGTGTGGTTCCCTTTCACGTTCAAATTGCTGCCTTTAATGCTTGTTTTTTTCCTGCAAATATGTACTTGCTGACCGCTCTTTTATCAAACACCTAACGAACTTGCTTAGTGCTCGTCATGCCAGGACTTTCCACCAGCGCTGTTTTCTTCACTCAGTGCTGGGATCTTGACTTTCCATCAAGTAAGTTTTGTACTGATTGAGTTTTATTCTCACAGTTAAAGAATACAGTTTTCAATGATTCCCATCTGAGGTTTTCTTACCATTAGGTGGTTGATTGGCTATGAAACTCCCCTATGCTTCTTCTTCCATACTCCCATCTCTTCCAGTTCAGTTGTTCTCTGATGCTAGAGTGCATGACTTACTCTATGTATCCTTGGTTGGTAAAGAATAGAATTGTATTTATCTGTTACCTAACATTTCTCTTATTCTCTCCTCTTTTGTCATACTATATCCCAGGACTATTGTCCAGTCAGTCTAGACAATTATTTGTGCTCCCCTTCAGGGCATGTGCAGGTCACAGCAAGCCTGTTCAGCTACAGGCTGTAACACATGAGGCTCTGTGCAGAGCAACAGCTTGCACATGTCCATCTTGGCTCCTGTTTCAGCAGTTTCCTCTCTGTTCCATGCACATTGGTTTGGTTTAGCCCTGTTTAATCCCATGCAGTGCTAACGCACTCTAACACTGAATCTTGGGGGCTTGGGTGTTCTATCAGGAACACTCTGTTTATTTAGCCAGTTTGGTTCACTCTCTGGTGTCTCCATTCAGTTCATCTCTTTTTTTGTTCGTTATATGTTAATTTCAAAGCCCTTTCACCTGTCATTCTAGCCCTGCTTGGTTTGATTAAATGACCAGTTGACATCCTTTTCATTCATTCCTGCCAATGCATGTGCCTTTGCTCTAGCTAACTGAAAATGTCTGGGTGCTACATGGTGTCTTATGATTTACAAGGCCACAATGGTTAACCTCTGTGAAGCCACTATTGTTACCTTGGTCCTGCATGATAGTGATGACCTCTACTGTAAGGGTTCTTCCTTTCCTGACAGAGCTTTTAAAGGCACCAAAGACTAGTTGAAGAAAAGCTGTGCTTTGAGTTTCAGTCAGATTTTAAAAAGAATGATTTAGTTTCCTTAAATCCTGATTTCCAGCCTTGCACATCAGTCAGTCTGTAGAGCTCAACGTGCAAAATATGGGAATATTGGAAATACAATTAGCAACAAGAAACATAAACATTAATAATGCTTGGTATAATTTGTTTTGAAATGCCTCTGGATACCAATTTAACCATCTTTCTCCTTTTTAGGTTTATTAATTTATTATATGAATATGAATCATTACCTTTTCCCCTAGGTTATAGGTTCACTCTGGTATTGTCACTCGTCAGGAAGCCTTTAAAATACAAAGCTGCCCAAGACAGCGGTTACATTTCTGTGATGCATTCTAAAATAACCATGACTTTCTACTTAAAATGCTCATAATTGCTAAAAGCTGGATTTACCCACTGTCTCAAACCACTGCGGGATTGTCTTCCCTTTTTTTCTCGTGTTTTGAAATAAGCCCCCAGACACAAAATTGATATATAAATAAAGCATTCAGAAACCAGACGTTCATGGAAAACTAGGTCTATACAAGAAAGAGTTTCACTTTATTTAGATGGAAATTACTGCAGGATGTACTGTATACAGTGGGTGAAAACTGAGCCGATAATGCAGATATGACCAAGCATAAATGGTGTACGGTATGTATTTTGTGAAATGTAGTAATGGATTTTTTCCTTGAAACAGGCCGAGTACTAATTACTGAATGTAAAAATCAAGATGATTCAAATGGATCTAATTTTTATTTATATGAATGTATCGTACAATACAACCCAAGAGAAGAGAACAATATGTATAAACATAATGTTATTGAGGGAAGCTTACCGTAAACTAAATACAGATTTAATGTTCTGAGAAGTATTACTTAATTAATATTGAAGTCCGTAGCTGCTGTACTCATTTAAAGGAAACAAAGAGTTTCCAGTAATTGATAAAGCACCATATGAAAATATGTAGCTACATCTACTAAAAGTGGTTCAAAATCTCCAGATATTAAAATGGATGTGATTAAGTAGGATGTTAGGCACTGCTTTAACAAGCTTTATTAGCAGCTGAAATGTGTATCTTTCTAAGTACATTTTAGTTTACTTTGTTGCTCTCAAAGATAGCATCTTGAATAAACTGCTGTTTTGTAAGGGGGGGATCACTGTAGTCATAAAAAAACTGCACAGCAGACTTAATAAAATACCAAACAAGTTTCAATTGACTAAAGTACTCTACTGCAGAAAAATACTAAAGGGGAACTACAATCCAAATTTTATATTTCAGGGTTAGAAAGAATCAGCAGCGTTGTACATTTAAAACTGCAATAAATGTCAAATCTACACATTAACTTGTAAAACCTCCAATTTACATTGCAAAATATATGAAATTTCCAGATATGTGCAGCACCATATTCATAACGGAATTCGTAACGAGGCAATAAAATGTCCAGTGAGGCAAACCGGCCCTATTACTGTTGAATGTGGGCCTATTCTAAAAAAGCAGGCTTGTGAATGCTTCTCTTCTAATCCAATAGAAATATTGCTCTCTGCTTCGAGATGGTTTTGCCGATAAATGGAACTTACTTGTTAACACTGCATTGCAGATCGCATTTAAAACGTTTCCATGGTGAAATATCTGCTGCACAACTGAAGTCGCTCATGCATCACATTAGTACATTAGTTATTACAGTGACTAGTGAGCAGGAAGGGCCTCATCATGTAACAATACAACCAACTCTTCCTCTCACCCATGGCGAGACTTGGGGTTTGTGACAACGTGGCGACTTATAGTACTTTTACAAGGGTCATGATTTTGTGCTTTATTCGAAATGTGTAAAATTGTTCTATACCCTCAATTAATTTATTTTGTTACTGAGATTTAATAATTGCTCTGAGAAATTGGAACTGTACTTCCCCTTTTAAAAAACAGAAAACAACAAACAGTAGCCCCAAAATGGAGCTTGTCAGGGAACTTAGCACCAATAATTCTGAAAGTCGCGAGTGCCAGGTTAAATATCCTAAGCCCTGCCCCAGTCTCTCCCTGATGGACAGGTAAGAATCCATTTGAACTACAGGGGAGTCAGGGTCTGTAACTCAACAGAACTGTGGAACAGACAGGATTAAGGATAATAAGTAAGAATTAATTAACAAATTCCAAGAACAAAATACTATTTTATATACAAAATTAAGAATACAATAAGATAGTAACCGTGATGAGTAAAATAAAGAAAATTATTCTTTATATGAGTACAGTACTCCAGGATAATGGATGGTTATGGTGAACCATCCATTGCATCCATTGCATTAACAATATGCAACAGGTGAGTAAAAAGTCTGCAATACAAAAGACCAAAGGCAAGAAGCAGAATCTCTGTGTCACTCCTGGCAAAGTGTTCTATTTCTTTTTTGGGGGAACTTATTTGCTGTTAAAATATTTTTTATCAAGTTGGAGTTCTAAACAGTTCTGGGTATGTTCTATTTATGGTAAAAATACATTTTGCACAACAACATACTGTATGTGTATTTATATGCACTGTACCTTTCCACCAAACTAACTGAGCTGAAAGCTGAATACCTTCATAGCCTTTACTGCATGTGTTTACACTGCAGATAAAACACCATATACAGTAGTTCATTGTACTTCTACCTTTTCATATGATTATGTTACAACAATAGTTACATACTGTAGTTATGTAAAATAGATTCCAGGCAGTAGTTAACATTGCTGATTCGCACCACTAGGGTACTGGAGTTCTATCTGCATGGAGTTTGTATGTTTTCCCCATGTCTGTGTGGGTTTCCTGGTGCTCCAGTTTCCTCCCACAGTCAAAAGACATACTAGTAGGTTAATTGACCTGGTGTGAGTATGTGCGTTTGTGTGTGCTTTGCACTGGATTAGCGTCCCATCCAGGGTGCACCTCGACTTGCGCCCATTGCTTGCCAGAATAGGCTCCAGCTCCCCCCAGCCCTGTATTGGATAAAGAGATTAGAAAATGGATGGATGAAAAACAGATTTTCACATGTAAGGCAAACAGGGGTTACAGTTAACCCTTGCCATTTCCTTGCATAAGGATGGGGCTGGTGCCCTTCATACTTTAAAAGTATGTGTATAAAAACATGGATGTGTTGTCATTAATGTGTATGACATACACAGTATGGAAAGAAAGAAAAATACTAGACTTTAATTTCATAAGACTCCTGTTGCGTGTGAAGTTTGTAAACTGAGATTTCCATCTTGGTTTTATAAAAGTTACCCATCAAATCATTCTTTTCCCTGACAACAGTATTATACCTTCCAAAAAGATATGGGGCCTTGAGGTTTGAGATTTTATTGGTTTTGTTTTCCCTTTTTCCTTAATTTATCTAACAATCTTTCATTTAATAGGTTTAAAGCTAATAGCACTTCTTTTGCATTGTTAGAGAAGTTGAAGTTAGTACGATATGATACAGTAAAGAAGGATGCCTGGCTTCTCTGTGTGGCATTGCTGCCAAAACTCTAACACTATAAATTACGTTTGAGACAGCAAAATCCAATTTTCTTTTTTATTAAGTGTTCAGACAAACACGCTAGCCTTGAAATATCATGGCACTTAACCAGTTCTGAAAAAGAAAATTATTGTTTGTACCACACTGAAGGATTGGTTGGGTTTTTTTTGTCATGTACTGTATATTTAGCAAACAAAATCTGATACAATTTAAACTGTTATTAATATTTTGTGCTTTTGGAGTGTTGTCCAAACAAGTCTGAACACATTAGCAGCTTTCCCCTTTTCATGCGCTTAAAGTTCACTTTTTCTGAAGTTTATCAGCTGGAATTAGGAAAGTTGATGTAAATTTGCTGTCAGTTTTAATTCCTACAAAGTACTAATTTATAAACAGCTTTCAAACTGAGTGGAGTTCAAAAGCATATGAAAGGCTGACTCCGAGAGGCTTGGATAAAAAAAAAAAACAAACACAAAAATAAAACAGTTTCAACTCCATGTCAAGGACACTTGAGGAACCTGCCTTAAACAGAAAACAGAACATGTTGGAGTCTGGACAAGGATGTCACATTCAGAGTCCTGAACCAGCTGGACAGACAAATCTTCAAATGAGAGTTGAATGCTGAGAATAATATTTGGTGACTTGTTGAATATCAACTGCTTTTAGAGCATTGTATGTAGAAAAGGCTCTTTTAGAAATGTTACATAAAAACTCTTTACTGTAGTTTGGATACAGTAATATTCTACTATTTGCACACTACCTCATAAGGTTGTTAAGTACCAAGATGCCGTAATTATGTTTTTATGGTGTCTTAGTTTATTTTTGTTATATTTTTTCAGTTCTTTTTTTACAATTCAAATCCAGCCAGTGGGTGCCATTTACAATACCTGCCTGCAGCCATGTCACCCTGCAACTTACAACTGGCAACCCACTGCTGCTAAGCAGATGTGAGCCTGGTCAGTACCTGGATGGGAAAAACTAAGGTCCCTGCTGGAAGAGGTGTTAGTGAGGCCAGCAGGGGGCGCTCACCCTGTGGTCCATGTGGGTCCTAATGCCCCAGTATAGTGACGGGGACACTATACTATAAACAAGCGCTGTCTTTCGAATGAGATGTAAAACCGAGGTCCTGACTCTCTGTGGTCATTAAAAATCCCAGGGTGTTTCTTGAAAAGAGTAGGGGTGTAACCCCGGCGTCCTGGCCAAATTTCCCATGCCTCCTAATAATCCCCCTCTATGAATTGGCTACATTACTTTGTTCTCCTTCCCTCCGCCCCCTACCCCCTCCGACGGCAGGCAGAGCGACGCGCCGGTTGGAGTATTTCTCGGTCGCATTTAATGGCAACGTCAGCTCAAAGATTTGGTTCAAACCACCAAATGGAGACGGGCGTGCTGACAAGCGAACCCTGCTGATGCGGGATTAACGCTAGGATGAGAGAGAGAGAGTGCCATTTACAATACCCCTGTCCAAGCCCAGTTAATGAAGTGACTAATTTTATATGAGCTGCGTAAACAGTTTCACCAGTTATGTGGTAGTAATGCCAAACACAGACACCAGTAATAACAAAGCCTACGATTATTAAAAATGGGGGTGTTTCCTACTGCAGATACTTTTAAAAAATCCAAAAATTGTATGAAATTTCTTAGTCCTAATGTAAATCTTAATTATTCAAGATTAATTGCTAATATGTTGCTGTCTGTCAGTTCTCATTCATTTCAGGATCAGTTTCTAAAAGTTAAAGATAGGTTAATATAGCACAAGTTGACAATAAAATCTGCTACCACTGTAGATTACAATTCTGTACAATAGTGTGTACTGTTTTGTCAGCTGATATTGTAGTAGACATTGTGCAAGAAGACTAAGAGGTTAGTATATGTTCACCTTTAAAGTGACATAGGCTGTAAAATTATAGTTGTTCTACAGCTGTCTACTGTCCCATGCAGTCACTACCAGTGATATATGATTTTATAATCTTGCAGAAATTGTTGTAGATCTTACAGTTCAACAGCCTACAAGTATGTTTTATGCATGAGCTTCATTGGTAGTAGTACTTCAGACTTGATTTAATCCACCCTTTTAGGAGAAGAGGATGATAACAGCAAGAAGGTCAAAATTTACTAAAATGTACACATGCTTTGAAGGACATTTGGCACATTTTAGAGTACTTGAAAATGCATGGTCTACATTAAAAAGGGCCTTTTAGCTCCAGATGTATGTAACAAGAACTTGAATAGTTTTCCACACGCAATGTATTGTGTTTGCTCATCCAGATGGCGGCTTATCCACTTTATTTGGGTATCAAACTATTGTTGAGAAAAGGCCTTTGGCACTCTCCTAAGCAGTTCACTTATTTCCAAAGCTTTCTAACAAACCGTGAACCCTGACTAAAACGCATAGTTCACTCTTGTTTAAAAAACAATCTCTCTCACGGTTGGTGGCCAAAAACAGCCAAAGAACACCCAGCCACGTTAATTGTGCTTCTTGGTTGTAGCTCTGGTGTGGTGTTTTGTGTTGTTGTTTTTTTCCTGTTCGAAAGGTTATCCTACACTTGTTGCAACTGGCAAACCAGATCAGAAATATTTATAATATAATAAACAAAAATCATTCTTCAAACAACCGACGTAATCGTGAATGCATGCTTATGTAAATCTGCAGTAATACAGATCCAAATAAATCGATAATCATACTTATAATTATAATTAATATTATGCTCTTTGTAGTGGGACCTTGCACTTTTGGCCATTTCATTGTTTTTTCATCAGGTTAAGATGATTGCAAATAAACTGAGCTAGTCAAATGAACAACTTTATCAAGTGATTACTTGAAATTTAATTTAAAGGGTATTTTTCCTTATTATCCATTGCATCC
The DNA here is from genome assembly GCF_055471065.1 of Atractosteus spatula. Lineage (NCBI taxonomy): Eukaryota > Metazoa > Chordata > Actinopteri > Semionotiformes > Lepisosteidae > Atractosteus > Atractosteus spatula. Next base: position 51,858,662 of record NC_142710.1, read on the forward strand.
CTTTATGCACTTTGCCAATTGCATAATTAGGATTTGAACAAATACAAAACTAAAAGCAGCTTCATTATGATGCATTTGATGTAAGAGAAATTTTTATGCCCCTAGTAAAAACACAATCACTGTGCTGTAGTAATAGTAATGGTAGTAATTATAACTTTTATTTTTTAAAGCACTTTTCCAAAACCAAGGTTGCTGAATGTAGTAAATGTAAAAAAAAGTTGCACTGAAAAGTAAAATTACAAAAAATAAACAAGAACATATATTCATACAGACAGAATGTAGGGAAACCAGACTTGGGCTTTTAGAAAAAGATGAGTATTGGCTGGATTTGAAAAGAGTTGAACACTGTGTCTCTTAGAGTCTGAGGAAGGGCATTCCATAACAAAGGAGAAGTGACAGAAAAGGCACAGTCACCTAAATACCGAAATTTCATCCTGAGTTCAGTGAGCAAAAGGCCAGGCTCAACTGAACGAAACCTACAGGAGGGAGTGTAAACAAGTTAGGAGTTCAGAGGTATACATTATGATTGAGCCAAATTTTTTAAAGCCTTTAAAAGTCAGTAACAAGATCTTATATTTAATACATTGACTTTATAGGCAAACAAATGCTGAGAAGTAAGTGTAGGACCGATGTGCTGCCAAGGTCTGGTGTGAGTTAGTAGTCTAGCTGCAGAGTTTTGGACATATTGCAACTTAGTGAGAAGAGTGTTAGGAAGCCCACAAAGTAAAGGGTTGCAGAAATCGAGCCATGATATCAGAATGTTTATAATTGGGTATAACTAATGTTGATGTTGTGGAATAAAATTCAAAAGAAAAAATGAAAAAACCCATGAACAGGTGTAGGTATGCAAGATTGTTACGTAGGATGAGCTCCAAACAAAACTTTATTAGACATGCATGCTTATACAATAGGATTTCTGTAAATGCCCTCTGGCTGGACAGCTAATGACCCAAACTGAGGATAGGGGGGAGTGCAGTGAGTGTTGTGTAAACTTTAATGGAATTAAATGCCAGCACTTAGGACATACATCCATCTTCTAACTGCTTCTTCCAATTCAGAGACAGAAAAACTGAAGCAGATCCCAATAAACAGCGGGAACGAGGCAGCGTCCATTATGGACAGGATGCCAGTCCATTGCAGGGTGGACAGTCACAAACATTCTCACACCACGACCAATGTTCCCATTGGGAACATTCCCAGATGCCAATTACCCTACCAGTATGTTTTTTTTGACTGTGGGAGGAAATCCACAAACACAGGGAGAACATACAAACTCCATGCGGATAGCACGCCAGTTCCAGAATTGAACCCAGGGCTCCAGTGCTGCAAAGGAGCAATGCTACCCTCTGCTCTGCTGAGGAAATAACTTAACAAAAGCCTCACACTGTATTATATCCACAGAGGTATTGTTAAGGTTATCAATTCAAGCCACACAAGTTCAGGATTACAGTACATGGTCAATAAACAGAGCCTTGAAATGCAGAGTTACATAAATATGGGAATAAATGTCTTGAAGAAAAGGCAGTTAAACAAGTAAAGCTGAACGATTATGAATTGATTATGTAACATGGCAAGGAAACTGCCTGTTTTTATATTTATTTTGATTCTCCTAGAATTGTTTATTTTTTCTATTAGTTTTGTTCTTTCTCTGGTGGAAAGAATAAACAATATAACATATTTGGAAATATCAAGTGCTTCTATCTGTTATTTTCCAACAATTTGGGGTGTTTTTGGCTCCTACTGAAATATTTCATGGACGTGGTCCAGGAATTTTAAGAACTTTTGCAAGAACTGAAATTATTCCAGTTATCAGCTGTAGTCTCCACTCACTCTCCCATCATCCTTTCTTCCCTTCATCCAAAGATGCCTGGCACATAACATTCTGTTTTGTGTTCACCTTGACATATTGGAATTATCTTCATCTCACATAAATCATCCAGGTGTCACAGCTAATGCATCAAACCTTTCCTACCAAAGCTTTTCTCTAAGGTCACAATGAGAAATATACTTCATATTGCTCTCAGTACATTTATGAAGTGTCAAAATCTTTATTTCAAATCACTGCACTGTGGTCAAGAATGTGATGTTCCTTAGTAAATTAATCTTTTTTTCCTCTTCTGTATTTATACTGACCACAAGGACAGATGTATTAACTTGATTTTAAAAAATGTTTCTTTCTCTAAAGAAGTCTTAGCTCTGACCAAAAGAATGTAATTTTACTTGCCCCTATTCTTTACAGCTATTGAGATGGAGACAGATCAAAGCCTAAAGGATTCATATGGTGGCACAAAAAATGTTAAACAAGAATGAAAGAGGAAATCACTCATTGTAATACAGACTGTAGTCTTTTTGTGAACAACCAATTACATAGATTGTTTTTGACAGATGAAGTCAACTCACAGACAAAGACAACTCACTGTGTTAGACCCAGATCTGCTGTACTTTTCCATGTTCTGTTTTGCGTTTCTCAAGTGTCAGAGTCTAACCGGGTACTGTCATATAGTAATAAACTGGACTAAACATTTAACTGGTCAGAGACTAGCCACAATGAAGGGGTGATATCTATTTTTAGAGGTCTCTTGTTAAAAAACATTTATTATAACAAGTGAATGTTGATTGAGGAACAAGTAAACCTGCAGGTCTTGCTTGATAGTCTGTTTGTCAAGTTTCAACATTAGGGCATTATGGATGTTTTTATAGGGAAAGGAGGTGAATAAGTCATTGAAAGAAAATATGGGAACAAGGTCAGGCATATGGATTAAAGGGAGACTTGCTGGAAACAGCGTATGTTTTCTCGTGCTTTAAAAGATTCTTGTTCAGCTTGCGAAGCTAAGACCTAGAGCTTTGACCTAAGAAAATTGGGACTGGAAACTGTTTATGATAAGTCCTGGTGTACTCTCCTTGTAATACATTGTTGTTTAGGCTCAATTGTTTTAATTTATTTTAACTCATAACCCATCCGTTCGTTCATCTTAAGAAAGATTGTGGCGTGATGCTAAGACAAGCAAACAGAAACATTTTGAGTCAAAATAAATTATAAAAAGCTGAGCCCAATCAACAATGTATTACAAGGGGAATTCATCAGGAGGAGTTATCATCATACACAGTTTCCACTCCCAATTTTCTTAGGCAAAACCACTGAAGCCTTAGCTGTGCAAGCTGAACAAGAATCCTTTGAAGCTCTTAGAGTTATAAAACAGAAGGTATAATACATGAAACAGTAGAAAGTGAGGTTTTATGGATACTTTTCACAATAATAGCTGTTTTTTCTAGAAATTGCAATGGCATAAAACATCTTTGTGTAATTGTATGGCCTATATTACACTGCTGGTCAATACACATTTAACATTGTTCTATGCAACTGTAGTTTTCCCTTCTTTACAAAGAAACACAATTCTACTGAATTTTCAATTCACTGATTTTCTACTGAACTGTTTTAAGAGTTATATCACATAGGTACAAATTTTGTTGTAGAAAACTTTATCTTTTAGCTTTAACATCTGATAATTCAATTAGAATAAGTAAATTAAATTTGACTGGTAAATATGAGGAGTTAGCTACTATAACGTCATATTGGTGGCATGTATACTTTCTCTTGAGTTATTTGTATCCAGTAGGTGTTTAAAGATGTTAATGAATATTAATTAAATATTGTCATAATAAACATGATTTCTCCTCACCCAAGTTAGGCCGTATTACTTATTAAAATTATTGTAATTAATTGTAATATAAAAGAGTCTAGGTTCAGATTGTGTCAAAGATACCTGAAACTTTTCCATAGCCATATTTATGGTGTTATGTCTTTTGTTATTTTTAATTTAATTTGCAGTTTTATTAATCTCCACAGTGACGATCCTATTATATTTATTTGATCAATGTTTCCTTTACTCATTGTTTCTTAAGATGTAACTTGCCTGCGTCTGATCTAATGCTACTGTACGTAATCATAACGTTTCCTTTTTCTACTGACACTGTAAACATTATTGGTATGACCACAAAAGTACAGCTCTATGTAAAGCAGATCATGACGCAAAGAAAGAGGCTTAACTTTTATTTCTAAAGAAATGTTTCCTGATTCAGAGCTATTTGAATTTCCAAAGCTTGTCACACAATATGCTTAATGATGTTTATTGTTGAAGTAGTGCTTAGAAGATGCTTTATCAAAGCAATTCAACTACATTGTGAAACCTGTTTAAAGGAAGAGAGGAGGTTGAATAACTCTCAGATCCTGGCTTGTTTAACTAAATTTTAGATAGATTATACATATGAAATGATAATGTAATTGAAAAAAGATTAATTTGCCTGAAAATGGATAGATAATGAAAGTCCTTTAATTTATGATAAAATTGTTTGTTCTTTAGTTTTTTATAAAGAAGTACTTTGCAGTTCATTTATTTCATTATTGGCCTCTTACATTCTAACTGGCTGGATAAATGTATAAAAAAAGAGAGTTAAAATGTTCCTACTGGTTCAACAGGGTGTCTGAAGAATAATTAAGGTCCAAAATGAAAGTACTGCAGACTCACGGAATTATTGCTCACAACAGATTAGGATGTTTTACAGTAACAAAGTGTCAGTTACTTTCTATCAGATTCTAATTTATTTTATGAAGTATATGTGTATCAGCTTAATTAAAGTCTGGCTACATAGATTTTAATATTACAGACATTGGCTCTTTTAATTGCTTCCACTTCTTGTAATGTAGACAGAGGCAAAGGTTTAAGCATCATGTTGATAAAGCTTTTTCTTAAATGTTAATATGCTATGTTATTTGAGTCCTGTGTGAAATAAACATCCTAATTACAGACCTGGTCATAAGCAAAAAGGTTTTGTTCAGTAAGAGAGGGGGGCAAGTAGCCCAGGGAGGAAGGCTTGACACCTGAAGAAGGCTCCACAGCCGAAACGCTGTGTTTACTTTCTTCTCTTCAGCATAGAACACACCTATTACAAGGTCTTGTTCACCTGTTGTATTCCTGTAATAATAATGTTTGCATTCAAGCCTGCCTGTCAGATTTTTGTAAATCAGAAATTTCCTAATGAAACTATGATATTTATTTTCCATGTGGTTTGCTAATCAATCTAATAACATCCCAAATGACCTGAAATATATAGAATAGTCCATAGATACTAGCACAATTAATGGTTAAGAATAATAATTAATGCATTTAAATATGTACATGCTTGTACAGCAGTATACTGTATAGTCACATTTTTCAGACATGGGAACAGAATCTCCAGAAATCTGTCCCTTAATCACAGTATTGACAAAAGACACCCTTGTACTAGTGGTGCTAGAAAAGTGTTGTTGAGGACATGTGTATTTTCTTTCTCTGGTTTTGACCTAGCAGGACAAACCTCTCATTGATGCATTTCAATGAAATATTTGGTATAATGAGAAAGGTAACACCCAGTTAGAAGAAATGGGTTTACCTTCTTTTGTCACGTGACTTGTGACTCATTAGGATGGCGTTGGTATAAACAGTGGAAGGAGTTAAACCTCAGGTCCAGGTACTCACACATTCAAGAATACTTGTTTAATCCTTGTGTTTTAAGTTGTTAGTCTTATTCCCTATGTATTTTCTAAGAAACTATGTTGTGCTGAGGGAAAAAGAGGTTCCCCTTCCCTGACCAGGGTGGTATTTTTAATTTCTCAAATGTGCTTGCTAAACTAGCTGCTATTAGAGCTGACTTTCTAACTTTAGCTTTAGCCTAATGTATTTACACAAGCTCCGCATCCACTATTCATTACAATATAAATAAATCCAAAGTAAATACATTCTGGTTGCACACTGAATACATCTGTGACAGATAAGGCTGAAAGTAAAGTGAAACACTTGTAATGCATCGCCTTGATGTATACATTTAAAATGAGCAACTGATGATTGAGGCGTTTCAAACAGGAAAATGCTTTGCTATATAAGTACTGTATTATAAACCTTTAGATGAGGTGGATGAGAAGGCAGGGCAGGATCCCATGTCTCATGCACCTGAGGAGTTGATTATAGTCTGAAGTGCATAAAACAAGAAACAAATACTGAGCGTGTAACTTTCCCTTACATCATGAAACATGCAGAATCCATTATCATCAAAAATATCACAGGAGTATTAACTTTTTTTATAAGATGTTTAGATAAATCAAAGGCTGAGAGACAGTAATTACGAAGGGAATGTTCCAGATCAGTGAAAGCTTGTGAAAGTTTCAAGTTTGGGAATTTTCTGATGGCAAAACCACAGCATGACAGCACAGCTTGTGGAAACTAGATTACATGCCACTCATGCAATGCAAGTATGGAGGAATAGATGGTGAAGAGGTTTTCCTGCATTTTTTTGTATTTGATCTGATTGTGATTCTTTTATGAATTCAGTCTAATGTATTATAAATTTGAAGCAAAGCTAACAAAGCACCCAACACATAAGGAGCAAATGAACTCAATTATGTGTACACTAAAGACATATGTTTATAAAATCCATTATGCAGAAATAAGCATTAAGGAAAAACCAAAGAGAGAAGCATTGTTTTTGGTCCAGATCCCAGAAAGTGGGTGGAAGTTATTGTATATCATTTGCCAAACCGCTTTATACCATACGGTGTCATGGGAAGCCAGAGCCTACCTGGCAAGCAAAGGGCGCAAGGCAGGGTACACCCTGGACGGGGCGCCAGTCCATCGCAGGGCAAGTGCAAGCCAATCATACATGGGGACAAATTGCAGACCACGGTAAAGGCCGAGGGAGGAAATTTGGCCCGGACACCGGGATAACTCCCTACTCTTATTGAGAAATGCCTAGGGTGGGTTCCCCTCCGCTGGTCCCACTAACACCACTTCCAGCAGCAACCATAGCTTCCCAGAGGATCTCCCATCCAGGTACTGACCAGACTCAACCCTGCTTGGCATCAGTGGGTAGCCAGTTGAGAGCTGCTGGCTTGTGGGTGGAAGTTTTCCCCACACACAATATGACAGAAAGCTGCAGAGTGTAAGACTCAAGTAGAAAGAGTGCTTGCTGAGAGCTACTGCATGAGCAGCTCAATATAATAAATTAAGCATAATACACACAATAATAATATACATACTGTAATGCAAAGTGAAATGTGTATCAGTGGACCTTTTTAAGATTTAGAAATATAACATCAAGATATGTTCTTGTGTTTTTAAAATTAAAATTTTAAAATGGTTTAGCCATTCACTAATTTTATAATTTTACTAATCAAAACTACTATTGTAATTAAATACTGTAGACAATTCTACTAATTTAGATTTTCTAATGTACACAGAAGAATCCAACTGATTACATAATTTAAGACAGTCCCTTCAGGTTAGGAGTCTAAGTCAAGATAACCGTCATCATTTACTTGAACAGTCCTGTCAGCCCTGAAAATATTATGCTTGTATCTTGTTTTTCTATTTATTATGATGGATTCTTAGTCTCTTGAGTGTTTACAACACTAAAAGCATCCGTCTAATATGAAGAACAATAGATCATTAAGAATTAGTATTTAGTGCGTGTCCCTATTTTGTGTGATTGCCAAACTCTCATTTCCATTTTGCAGTCAAACCAAGCTCAAAACCAGGAAAAAGAAAAGTGTGAACAATGCTGACGTGTTTATTTTTTCATTATGGCAGTCTGACACGTTATATATTAACCAGTATGGTCCTAATTCACAGCATACTGAGAAGCACCACGGAATTATGTTCAGGATGCTCTCAAAACAAGGCACTTTAGAGGTCGTTTGTGCGACTCTATTTAAAAGTAGCAGTATTCAATGTTATTTCAAGGATGTGTGAAAAAGAGGATTCTGCAGCGCTGTCCTTCCCCAGCCTTGAAAAAAATCCTGGGTTATCTAATGCCAATGGTCATGTCAGCACTTGCGTTATCTCCCAGTAATCATCCCATCTTTGTTTTTATGGTTGCCATTTAAAAAGGACATCCTTTTCAAAGAGAGCATAGACTGAGGCAAATTATGTTGGACAAAATCTTGACAACTTTATATGTTTTCAGTTCTGTAATCTTGAAGCACACTGCCTTCAAAACGCAAGATATTGCAGGCATTCAAATAACTCAGCCCTGTTTACTTTAATATGTACAGTGTACCACCACTCTTCCTTCCCCTCTGTCAGGAAAAAACCCGCAAGCAGGGTATGATAAAATACAATACGGTGTGCGTTTAAAACAAAATCTTTTATTTCCTGCATGTTGCATGTTAGAACATACTTTAGTAGGGTTTGTTTATTGCTCCTTTGATAGAGTATTTATAAAGCGGTATACCAGTTGCACAATACTGATCTTACACTGGTGTTTCTTTTTAATGAGAGATCTGTATTGAGTACATCTGCTGCTGGGATAAACAGCACGATGCGCATCCATTCAGTGTGTTAGACAATTGTCTGGAAACTCGTAAGCTAGAATATTTTGAAAAGAAGAATCAAAATCACAAGATATAGCACATGGTACTATGGGATGTGTTATCCATCAAAGACAGTAAATATACAAATACCATTTCAGTGAAGTTGTTAAACTCTGTTAGGCCACAAAGTCAGGGTCCCTGTGTTTTGTCGAAGTCATATTTCACTACAGTGATGGATTCCAGGTTGGCATCATTTGGACTCAATGATCATGCTTTTTTTTTCCAGACAGGTCTTTCTGAAAGTACTTTTCTTATTCCTCTATAATATGTCTGTGCTTTCTTACATATGAGTAGATGTTTTCACCACTGTCCTGAGCTGACCATCTTCTCAGTATTGCAAAAGTCACTCAAAAAATGGTATATGAGTTTGTTCTTAGTTTTAGCATCTATAATTCTATCATTTATTTTTGTCTTTCATTTACCATCATATTTTGCCATCTCATCTCTAATTAATTGCCTGACTACATTTTGCTGATGATTCTTATACATAAAAATACATGAATAAAAAAAGAATAATTTGGAAAATTGTAATTTAGTAAAGAAGAAAGCTGAGTTTACTTTATTCCTAACTATTAAACTGCTTTCACACATTTTCATTTCTATGGGGACTTAGTGTTTTCGTATGTTGAAGATTAAATGGACCGGGTATACAGTATCTTTTTGCTGTACATACGCTCTTTATTAGAAGACATCCTTGAAACACAATTCCATTTTTGTTAACATTCCAGTCAAGTGATTCACTTCTCAATAAACCTTAATCCATAAATATGTCTTTGTCCTCGTGTATGCACATCAGGCAAATTGCAGAATAGCCCCACTTACAGTAGGTCTGGACTGACAAGATCTCGTTAATGCAAAATATTTGTTGATTCTGGGGCAGTGTAGCATGGAATTTGGAAAAGCAGGAAGGACATTACCCTTTCCACTGAAGAAGAGGGGAAAGGTGGATCTGCATTTTTAAATACACTGTGGATTTTTTATTTATTTTTGAAGGAGGAAAAAGCTTTTGCAGGGAAATGCATTAATGAATATCATAGAATACCCTATGTAACTAACTTCCCATGGACAACAATTTGCCCATTGATTCAATTCCCTTGCCTTGTACAATTTTATACCTGTTATGTTCTTTCAAATCAACATCTAAGAAAATCATAATGGCATTTCCTTTGTACAGCTTTATTTTTGTAGTTTCCTAGAAAAGAAAAAGCCATATGATATGTTAGCCATAGTATTACCGTTATTTATTAATACAATTGCCTTTTAAGGTATTTTAATCCAACAATTGTCGTTAGAGAAGACTTCATTTGTAAATTAATTGGAATCCAAAGGTTTGGTATTGTTTTTACAAAATATTTACAAAAGGAAAAGTTACAGTAAAACAAGTCAATATGTTTTTTTATTTTTACTTCTATAAAGGTTATCTATTCTGCTGTATGGAAGAGTGGGGTGTCAGTTATCTGATGCATCTCCTTAACGAGAATAAAAGTAAGGTGAGTACATTTATGGCAAGATTCAAAACATCCCAAACCCTTCAATGTCTTCTAGCTTCATCCTTTGGTGAAAACCTGAACATTCTTTTAAATAAAATCCAAACTGAGACAATGGGAGTTTTTTTCCAAAGTTCTTAACTCTTGTCAAGTGTCAGTTCTTCTTCCCAAAGATTCAAGCCAAGAAGTCACTGGTGCACACGGAGGTCTTGCCAAATTGATTTCAGTGCCTCGGGAAACATAAAAGCTTGTAGTCTGTCTGAGGAATGAACTGCTTCCCCTCAAGTCATGATTTAATGTCATTGGGGATTCCACACTGATACATCTGGGACTTTATTTAGCAGCAATGGCACAGCGTAATCCCCTATTATTTCCAAAAATGAATAGAGAGATTTTTATTCTTTGAAAATATTTCATCTTTCCTCTAAGAATGACATGAATCTCTTTTTTATTACTCTCTGCAGAGTGAAGTAAACCCTTGGTAGACAACACCAACTTAATTCGGTATAATTTACTAGAATTCTGTTGCTGTACAGTTACTAGTATTTATCATAAAATACGCCATTCTGGTCCATCATACAAATAGAGATAAATGTTTACTTTAGATACTGACTTTTTTGGTTGCAACACACATTAAATAAAGAATTGTTATTTAATTTGAATCTACTACTCCACAAGGACAATATATATTATACATTGTTATTACCCAAATGATGAATTACTAATTATAGAAAAAAGAGAATGTGATGAATTCTGAGCTGGTATTGCAGTTGCACTTTGCTGTAGACAGATTAATAATGTTCAAGTATATAATGAAACATTCTTTTTTAGTAGTTAGTAATACTAACTGTAGTAGTTCTAACATATTGGCAAATGTAATTTCAATTTACAATACAATTACGTGTGTTTCTAAATTTCTTTAAAATTTTAAACAAGTAAGGAAGATTAAGATTTCCTTTTGCCACCAAAATTAAACTATTTTTTTGTGTAGTTTTAAAGTGAAAACAAAAATACTGCTATGAATCACACTTCATGTTTGTAGAATTAGTTTTATTCTGAAAGCAGTGAATACCATTGTGCTTATCTTTCTCAGGAATATTTTCTGCTATTTTGATGTTTTTTTCCATTGATATTTTATTGAATTATTAACACAATAATTTGCAAATAAAGGACAGTGACAATAGAACAGTGGAACATGGACATGACTTGCACATAGCAGTTGTCCTTGTGATATAATTTAGCACTTTGTGCTGTTAATGCAGTTATATTCATTGGTTCTTATTTTAGTATTTTACTTTTACAGGGAAGCTGTTTAATTCTCACTTACACAATGCATTATCAAGGACATTCAAAATTATTTTAGAAGTAGATAAATAAGAGAGGCTTTGAGTTAATAAGTGATGCTCATGATATATAGTGTAACTCCTGATTGTGTCTAAGATGTATAAGCCTTTTGCACAAAAGTGTAAATAGATGCTTCTGAATACTGTCAAAAACAGCACTATGCAATTCACACATATTTAATCTGTTTCTCGTCTCACTTTAGTTCAGAGCAGTCTGAACTTTTGTCTGTGTATGAATTTACATATACACTTTAGCATTTCTTCATTCTTTCTTCCTGTTATCAACTACAAATTAAAAGTTACAGGTTCTAATTTCCCTATGGTAGTGAGACTTGCATCTGTAGCAATGAAAGCACTCTATTTCTGTTATATGTTATATATTATTAATGAAGTAATAATATTAATTAATTGAATAATTATTAATTGAAGTATTCAGATGTTGATCAATATATTAAAAAGAGAAATCTAAGTGTAAATAATGTAAAGATTTGCTACAATTAGCCTTTTCATAGCTACAGTATTTTAATTAAGTGTTTACAAAATTAACAAATTAAAAAAACTTACAGTGTTTAAAGGCTTGTGATAGTGACTGTAAATGTCTTGTCACATGACTTTGTGTGAAGAAAATCCTTAGTAAAAAGCACCCCGCACCAAATCCATTAACTTTCATGTTTTAAGACGCATGATCAGGTTTGCAATGTGCCCCTTAAATATGAATCAGCATCAAGTATTGAACTTGTAACAGACCACAGAGCAAATCTTATGTTATATAAAATTAAACATGTATAATGTTGTAAAATCCCTGAACCTTGTTCAAGCCATGCATTTATACGAAGGCTTACTGCCCCTAAGGAAGAATGATTTTAGTGGAAAAAATGTTTGTTCAAAAGGCTTTTGTTTTCTTTATTTAACCTCTTCAGAATTTTTCTTTTCTTACATTTCATTTCTTCACAAATCCTGCTCTTTTTACCTTAAACAATATAAAATGGTGTTTGCTTACTGGGATAATTATACTTAGCTTATAACTGCTTTGAAAGCCTGGAGTACTAGAGTATATTTAGGTGTACATTTGTACTTTCCTGGCTTTAAGTTAATATTTAATACAGATAAATTTAGCCTTTCTGTTGTTCTTTTACATAGTTGCAATGGATATAAACAGGCATACAGAATGTACAAGATTCATGCACATGTAGCCTGTGCAATTAGTCGTGAACTTTTAGGTGCCATTTCTCAGACACCTCCTAGTACTTGTGCCTTGCAGTCAACACAAGCACCTGATGAATCCACTATGGTAAAAGACTGACTTCTTGCTTCAGGAGACTTGAAAACCATTGGAAATTCAAGTTGGCGACATTGATACAATTAAAGAAGGCTCCACTGCCAAAACGTTGTGTTTTCTTTCTTCTCTTTTCAGCATGGAATAAACCTATTACTTGTTCCATTGACACAACTGTGTCATCTTACACAAGGAGACCTGTTACACACAGGAAGCTTTTAATAAGTGAGGAACCCGACAAAGAATATGTATTGTTTGGATGAAATGTTTTTAATGTTCTTGATATGCTGTATTTTCTGATGTGGGTGCATCAACCAGAAAACTACAATTATTTTGGTGATGCTTTACTTGAATGAGGTTAATATCATCGGTCCTTTTTTAAGACTACACAACATTAAGAATATGTATTATTCTTTACAATGATTTGAGCATATTATAATACAGGAACACAATTATCCATACCAGTTTTATACTAAGACATACTTCCAGGCAAAAGCTAAGAGGTGAACTCCAGGTAGACAGAAGTCAGGAGAAAATGATGGAAGACACCACTGAAGACTTGAGAGCTGAAGAGCTGACGAGGAATTAGAGATGCAGATGCATCTCAGTAACAGTGGTTCTGGTATGTTTATCCATCCATCCATTTTCTAGCCATTTCATTCCATTTCAGCGTCTCAGGAGAACTAGAGTGTATTCAGACAAACAATGAGTGCAAGCCAGGATACACCCTGGATGGGTGTATCCTAGTCCATCACAGGGCACACACACACACCAGGATCAATTTTCCCAGAAGCCAATCAACCTACCAGTATGTCTTTGGACTGTGGGAGGGAAGACCCCGCAAAACACAGGAATTGAATCACAGCACCCTGATATGTTTATGTGAAATTTTATTTTGTTATCTGTTTTTTTTGCTTGTAGGTTTATTGCATTGTGAAATGTTTATGAGCTATAATGATTTTTTGCCTCATGCAAATAAATCCTTACCATTCTTATTTTATTCCATACCCACAGAGTTTGTAATCACCAGTAGGGTAACTATGTCTCAGCTAACAGCTTTACCTCCTGTAACCACTGACAGAACAAGGAATCTGTTAGAACGAGGAAGTTCCATTGATGTGTTCAGCTTTTTAAATACAACAAGCTCCACTGTTACTTCACTGATTCCATTGCAAGTTTTCAGACTCCCAGAAAGTCTCAGGAATTAGCTGTTTCTTTGGGAGTTGAGAGAGCTCTAGCAAACACTGTCATATTCATAGTCATACTGTGGTCAATGTTTCTGCTTTACTTAGGCACAAACTCTAAAGCTTTGGGATTTTAAGAGGTTATAGTCATATTTTCCTCAGACGACTTTCTGTTTCTAGGAATATTAGAAAATTAGAAAATATATCTTGGCACTGAATGAGATTTCTTTTCTGTGGAATGTATGAACACCAGTGGAAAATGTACATTTACAGCATATAACAAATGCACAATGAGAAATAAATCTGTGTATGGAATTTGAAGAGTCTGTACCTTTCTATTCTAGGCCAGTCTCCAAACGTATGGAATGCTCCTTGTATACCATACATACCTGTAAACATGCTTCAATACTGAGATTTCCATCTAAAAGTAGCCACTTTCAAAATTTAAACTCTGGCAGCCAGGCTTAAAATTGAGAGTAATGTAACTGATTGACACACCGATCTTCCTGTATGAATCACTTCTCCTGCAGGAGACTATGCAGCTTCACAGAAATAACTGGCTTAATGAGCAGGTTTGTGTACTATATACGGTATACAGTCTATCTCTATAATAGGCATTTTATAAATATTCATAGGAGTTCTTGCTGTGATCTAAGTCATTATGAAACATTTGGCATTTCCAGACTGGGTATATCTGCTCTATGCAGGTAACAGTGTTTTAGAACAAACACCTCCTACATATAAATAATGATAGTAGAAACATATTTATTTTTACACTACGGACATTATGTGTACAGTACACACTCACTTATGCGCTCAAGAAGTGGATCTGTATTATATATAACATGTACTGTATATACAATACATGTTATAGTGTATAGGCAGATATAAGGAAAACCACTTCAAAAGCATGTTTAATCTCAAAAAACATTTTCTCAAATTTCCTGAAAAGGAAAAGTATGAAATTTCAGAGGCTACAAAGCAAGGAGAACAGTTTCTTGACATTTATAAAGCTTGTACTGTACAATAAGTAATACTCAGATAAGTCATAATAAAAAGGGAAAATACAATAGCTTACTGACTTTGAGCACTTTACTTTGTGATGCATTGATTCCAAATGGGTTCATTGTTTTTTGTGCTAGGAATATGTAAAAAATGATAGCTTCTCTCATGCAATTATTAAATCATGTAAAGTCATTGAAAATGGCAGCTTCCCAGCTTTTGCTTTATTGCTGTTCAATGGTAATCTTTTCTCTTAAATGGCCTCAAAATATATAGCCTAGAAAGATGATGCAATCAATAACCACTAAATTTTGTTGCTAAATATATTTATATAAAACTTGTTTTCTGGGAAAGACCCTGAAGATAAGAGTCTCCTGAATTTAAATGAATTTGAGGTGTCTCAAATTCCATTAGTTGCAGTTGAACAAAAAGGTGCTTCCCTAGAGAGTCCAAATCTGTTGAGTCGCCCTTGGATTGAATAGTTTTAAAACACTGCTATCCTTAAAGAAAAATATAAATTATATTATTTTTTAGGATAACAGTGTAATATTTGTTAAAAGTGTACTGATATTTAATTAAAAAATGAATGTAGGATACAAGAGGTCATTTCGGTTTAATATTGAAATTGTATTATTATTTAATTAAATGCATTATAATATAGTAATAGAATAGTACTTATTTGGTTCAGTCAGACCACAACTAGAAGGTCTGGAAGTATTTACAGGTATATCACTGTCTTATTGCAGAAGTGTTTCCTTTCTACTATACGTACTGTACTGTACGTAACTGAGGGAGGACACTGTCTGACAGCAAACCAAGGCTGAATTTTAGTGGTGAAACCATGAAAGACTTTATCCCCAGCATTTTAACACTCATGGGCTTGCAATGAATTCAAAATGTCAGAAAAATATTTGCTTGTATTTTGTTATGTATTTTATTTTTCTAAATCTTGCTACGAGGGAAGTAAAACACTGCAACAGCTCTGCCTTCCTGTACTATGTTTTTACTATAAAAAGATTTTTGTAAATGTTTTAGGTTTTTAATGATACCTCATTATTGTTACTCTACATACAGTCAAGCTAAAATTAAAACTTGCAAAGTGCGATGTTGCTTTAAGACAAAAACATTACCTAGATCATTAACTTGCCAGCATGCAAAACACAAAACTGTGCTGCTGACCAAGGTATACTCATTAAATAGCCATTCTCAAAGGTGTCCAAGCATATGAGCCTTTTTCTTCTACTTCAGGTGACATTTTCCCTGCTAAAAGCAGGAATTAATTAAGAATGGATATATTTTTAGGCCAGAAATGGCCTTAAAAGATTTATAGCTTTTCCCACAGCAAATTATATTTGCATTTTCAACAAAACAAGTGGAAAAACTTGATGTGCAGACTTTGAAGGGCAGACAATATTTTCTGAAAAGTGTCAATAAGAAATCTAGAGTCGGAGTGTGAGATGCAAAGCAACAAGAAAAGGTTCATTGAGAAAAAAAATGAGAAAAAAGACTTTAGCTGTTGTCCTTCTTCATATGAAATATTGTTTATTAAAATGTATAAAGTTTAAACATACTGTATTTAGAATATAAATGCCTTTTGGAAAATTGTGTTGTTGTACTGTACCTAAAAATATTTTCCTGACTGCCTGAAACAGACTTCAAAGAAGAACATACTTCAGAGAAGACCCAGTTGTAAAAGTCGTTGGAAACAATAGGAATAAGGTGCTAAGGCAAAGCACTGAGGGTAACTATATCAACACTGCTTCATGTTTTGCTTTGGAGCTTAACTCCTAAACTGTCCCCATGTTAGGACATCTGCATGCGGAATGTTAAAATCCAAGACAAAAAAGGAAACTGTAAAGACAGACATTGCTTTGATGTGAAATATTCATGTTCAGTTTGTTTTTCTTTGAAATTTAAATTTCCAGTCTGACAAACTGCATATTACTGTCAGATTCTATTTGGCAGCAGCATTTGCACCTCACAGCTGAATTTCATTTGATGTCAGAAGTATAGCAAGGCAGGGCCAGGCAGTCAGTACAATATGATGGGTAACCAGGTAACTGCAGGGTGTAGTGTTGGCGGACCAGCAGGGGGCACTCTACTCCTTTTTCAAAAAATAATGTCCCGGTATGATGAAATGGGGACAATGTAGGAGTTGCCATCCTCAGGAAAAGACACTAAACCCAAGTCCTAATTACTTGGTCATTAATTAGCAGGTGGGTGCTGCATATTAGTGATGGAAAAAGTGGGTCGACTCCTATACATAAAGAGATCCTTTGGAATTAAAAGTGCTATCAAAATGCAAGGAATTACAATTATTATTTTATCAATGAATGGTTGCTGTTTTTTTTGGGGGTGGGGGGGAGGATTTCCACCGACCATAAAAAATGGTAGGGAATCCCAGTTCCCAGGCCATGTGGTATCGAGGTTTAAATCCTCTCTTCTGGTTTCAGAGGCTAATAACTTCCTCTCACTCCCAAGAGCCGTGTTTTAAATCTATTTAGTAGCATTAATGTAAATTTAAGCATTCTTACTGAAAGGATGAAAAGTATAATTAATCTTCTCTGCCTATGTGAATGTGTGCCCACAAATAAGATGATATATTGCACGCCACTAGCACATGATTTTACTCACATCCTCTATTGCTTTAATTCCATTAAAGGATCTGACTCATTTTAATGTTGGCCACTTATCAAAAATGTCGCTATTCTTTTACTCTTTTGATCCAGATCTGAACAAAAACCTAAATGAGATGATTCCTAAACTAGAAAAAAAGCGTAACGTCTTGGAGAGAAAGGCTGTTTTTCCACTCACTAAAAAGTACATTTAAAAACCTCACATAAGTTTCTTCTTTTGTTTGCCTGGGGGAAAGGGCTCTCGGAATGGTATTGTTGTGTTTTCACATGTTCATTTACAGACACAGACCCCTGAGGGGTTCTTTTGTTATGGATTCGATTGCAATTTCGATCATTCACTGAAAGAAAGAACCATTTACAGAACTGAGCAAGTCAACGTTTTCAAAGACTGAAATGAAATGGAATTTCTGTGTCTGTGCAAGTAACGTTGCTCAAAATGTATTATAAAAAATCAAGAAGAAGCAGACCAAATATTGTTTTTTTATGTAGAAAGATTATGCGTATGGTAATGCCTTTGGGCTGCTGTTGACAGGAGTTGGACACAGCAGCCTTGGGTTTTATTGGACCTCTCCTGGACATGACAACCATGCAGGCATGATAGGAGCTTTGGCTGTTTAAAGGTTCTTGTGTGTTTGTAATTAGTGTCAGATCTTTTTAGAGGTTTTTGGACATTGTGTGAATTTGATTAGCATATGAACATGATGGGACCATTCTGTGAGTCAAATGTACAAAAATGTTCTACTGCTCTGTTGTAAGTCAGCCCACTTTCTGGAAATACATAGTGGCTGTGGGGGGGGGGGCAATATTCTGTGAGTCAGAGAAGAGAATCTGTTCTCTGTTACCTATAAAAGCTGTCAGCTAACTATGGTCATCTTAATAAAAGTACAGTATAAATTCCTTTTAAGAATGAATTTCTGAAACCACAGAAACACTTTTAAGCACTTCTGTATTTACATAAGGGGGTAATCTACCATTCTTTTTATGTGGAAAAGAGGTAGAACTTGAGTTCTTGGTATTAAGTCAATAAAAAGCTCCTGTCCCAGAAATATTGCCTGGACTCAAAGCCCCACTACCATTTGTGTTGCAGTTTCCCAAGTGGTTGTGATAATGGCCTACACTGTGCTTAAGGCCCTGCTCTCAGGAATCTATGATTACTCTTCATTACTCTGCATTTTAATGGTGTTTTTAACTATGTTTCAGTGTTGCATGAGACCTTTTAAAATGATGGTACTGATCAAGTTTTTCACTAAGAACATGGAAAACACAGGAAATGCTTTAGCTAATGAAGGCTACTCCTGTTGATTCCAATTTCACATTTTACACAGTGCTGTAAGATTCTACGGTGGAGAATACTGATACTGTTGATGAGATGACTGAAGAGGACAGGAAAACCAGACATCCAGCATGGAAGAAGCTTTGCTGGTGGTGTAATTCAGATATCTATAGTGGTGGAGCCAGGGATAAAATGGTGAGCCCAGGATGTGAGAGTGTGTGGTTGCCTACCACAGGCAGTGGAAGATATCTTCTCTCCTGAGTCACGTCCTGAGAATCAAGAAAGGTTCTATAAGGTTCTACTTTATAAAATAAAATATACTTTTATGTTGAGATGAAATAGGAGTTCAATTTTTAATGTTGTATTCCTCATTGGAAAAACGATTCATTAGGTGTTTGTATCTCCTGTAAAACCTACACTGTACACAACAGGTTAAGAGCTAAATTCTAAACGTCCTTGTGAGATGAATGCTGGTAATTAAGAGCCTATGTGACCTTTCAAATTGGCTGCAATGCTGGCACTAGTTTGGATTCCAGGGCTGCAGGCTCTGTGTCAGAAAGGTTCACATTCATCACTAGCAAAGTTAATTGGTAACTGCTGCAAGACTCCACCAGCCAACGTGGCTGTGGAGAGTCGATATGAACCAAATGGTAGGATAAAACAATGCCCCCCCTAATTTCAAGTCATGTCCAAGTGTTTTAATTATTTTTATAGAGAGCAGAAACATTTAATTACACAGCTCAGATTCAGCCAAAAAGATAAGTTTATAAATACTTTGGTCTGTAATGTACTGTATGTCTTTTTTTCTGTCATGCATTTATTTTTTCTGTCATTCTCAAAGTGTAGTCCCAAAGTCCAATGCGGGCCTATAGGCACGTATGTATGACACACTGATGCATGTAGCTGTTTCACTTTGTTGAGCCCACACAAGCTGAACTAATTCTTTTATATCCAAGGACATCTTGATTGTGTCCTCATATACTGTAGCTAATTATGCCCCAACTCCCAGACACCATGTTCAGTCAGATTTTACCCATAATCACTGACTTGAACAACCTTTTTATGTTATGATCTGATTACAAATGCATCTCCGTGAATCTACATTATTAATGTACAGTAAGTGTACACTTCTTTTAAGAATAAGAGGTTAAAAATGGATTATTGTGTACAATATTAACCAAGCAAAGTCACCAGGAATAAGTTTAATAGTATTGCTTTGCATTTTTGACAACGTTGCCAGTTAATTTAATTTAATTAGAGATCCCTGAATTGATGAGTACTGTATGAAACCACAATTCATTAATGTTGAGCGGGTGCTATTTCTATAGTTTTTAAACACTTGAATGAAAATTAATTTTATTTCTGACAGTCATACCAAAAGGTGAAAAGAGGAACCTCTCCAGAAGTTTATCTGCCTATCCTGTTGCTGGATTGCTATCACATTTGGCAAAGAAATGTAAAGATCCAGGACATTAGTTATTAGTCTTATGATATACAGAATTAATGTAAGCTTTAGTTTAAAATGCAATAACAATAGATTTCAAGTCTAGTAATAGTACTTTTTTAATCGACATTAATAGGCAATAGAAGAAAAATTTACTTTGAGACACAAGAAGGTTATACAACCCAAGTGCAGTTTATTTGTTTTCTTATTTAAATATTTAGACTTGTTTTGCTTTGCTTAAAATATTATAAACTTTTACTAAAATAAGAAACAGTGATAAATGGAAGATTTTACTATAGTGATTTATAATTTGTATAAAATAGTGCAATAATATAATACTAAAGTCTGTCAGTACTTTCTAATTATCCTTTCTTGTTTTTAGTGTCTTTAGTAACTAATGTTCTATGAAATTTTATGTACCATGCTTCTTGTGTTACAAATTAATAACAGTCCCTTAGATTTTATAGTGTGGTTAATTTGATCTGTTTTTTGTGTGATTAAAGGACAATAAAGGACCTTAGTAATTCACGACAGAAAATGAATAGGGTTAAGGAAAAAAAGAGTATGCAAAAGACCAGGACTATCAAAAATACCTTATCAATGCTAGCAACTGTGACTTTGCTGTTGATTAGTTAAGAGCCAACAATTTATTATTGTTTCTTACTGTAAGGACGAACATGCAATTGTATGAAATGTGTTTGCTGAAGCTGATTGAACTTGGTTGCTGTCATTCTACCTAAACTATTGTTATAAACCACATTTAAGCAAATTAGGCATCAATTTAATAGACTGCATTTTAGTGTGATGGAAGAAATTGCAATTAAGCTTCCAGACTTATGTCTGTTTAATAACTGAGCTTATCCTAAACCATGAAGAATTGATAAAATAATGTATTAAAACTTCTGAAGGTGTTTGCAAGCTCGCACATTCCAAATTTCAAATGCCAACCTGTTTTGCTTTTACTTTAATAACAAATTAATTTCCCCGTCTCGATTTTTGTGCATTTTGGAAGAATAACATTTTGCACTCAAGAACATCTATCCCCATTACTTTGTGACTTGATTCCTGACTATGTTCAGTTCAAATTATCTGAAAACAAAGCTGATGTGTCAGTATTTATGGCAGTGGAATACCTAACTGTATATTCTGTCTGTTATCAGTGTAAAGCAGTTATAGCTTAGTGACTCCCTTGGCTGTGGGGGAAAAGGATAAAATATCCATTACCAGCAGTCTGAATATTTTTCTCTTTAGAGACCCTGGCTATCCCCTGAATCAGGAGTGGCTTCAGAGGGGTTTTGTCTAAAAGGCAAAGAGTCATGGTATAAGGGCCACAGACAGAAGAGATAAACTATAGAAATACAGTATTAGTTATAGCAATGGTACCCTTTTTTGGCATTTGGCACTCTTCTTTTGCAGGGTTATTCAACAAAAAGCAGAGCTGAAGAGTGGACGAAGTGTTGCAGCTCTTAAAGCAAACCAAAAGACACTCTATAAAATTTGGCAGCGGACCCACACAATCATTCCCTTGAGCATATGTTTGTGCTTAGGTCCCTCATCCCTGAAAGAGATAAGCACTTGAATTGTGGGGTGCCGGACAGACCCGGAGCCGAGGAGTTGGCAATGGGAGCGGGAGGGAGGGAGAAACCTGGGGCCGAGTTGGATAATGGGTAACAGAAACAAAAGAGAGTGCAGGAGAATGTGTTGAGATTAAATTAAAGAACGTGAAGGAAGAACATGGCTTTCTGACATTCTGAGGAATGAGTAGCCTGGACAGGATAATGAAGAAGAGGAATCAGAATTTAGCTAAACAGATACAGACTGAGGAAGAGTACTGAAGCAAGAAACAAACATGGGAAGTACAGTAGGTAGAGTGAATGGTCCAGGTGTTTGGCAGTAGTGGCGGCCCAGGGGTCTTGATCAATGCAGAAGCATGTGAATGACCACAGTTTGCTTGACATGAACTTCAGAGATACAGTATATAGAAAAAGAGCTTTCTTTGTGCATTTCTGTTAAACAGGTGTGAAATAAGTAGCATATTAATTTTTTCATTCTCTTGTTTTCTCAAACAGAGCTGTAGCACAGTCCATGCAAAAAGACATTCTGTACTGTATGTGCTTGAGAGAAGAGGATTCTGTACTGTATTTATAATGTTTTAGGAGAGGAAATGACATCAGGAGTGATTACAAATTACTAACAGCTGAATCTGATTGAACCTGAACTTGTCATTCCTCCCAAACTTTTGTTATAAACTACATTTAAGCAAATTAGGCATCTAATTTAATAGACTGCATTTTAGTGTGACAGAAGAAATTGTGATTAAGTTTCCAGACTTATGTCTGTTTAGTAACTGAGCTTGTTTAACGCTTCAGAGACAAAACTCCCTGTAAAACAAACTTATCTTTAGTTTTCAAAATCACAAATCACCAATACTTTCTGACACATTTAAAATGACTAGGTTGTACTTTTTTGTTTGATCGCTATTCTTCTGTTGTCACATACAAAAAAAGAAATAGAAAATCTACACAAAACAAATAGTAAAAAGATTTGGTCTTTGCATTAAAAGGCAAATCCTTCTGTTGTCTTTGGTTTCCTGATTTGTGAGAAATCCAGTCAGCAGCTGTTCTCTCAGTTTCAGAAACTAAGAGGATTATAGATGTGATAAAGAAGTTTGCTCACAAAACTGTTAACATGAATTTGAGATTAGTCAAAAGGATGCCTTTTCCTTCTGAGATTAGCTTGTAAGGCATGACACTACTTGAAGATCATTTTCTTTCCAAAAACAGATTACTATATTGACACTGTAACAAAACTGCAACAGTTTTGTAAGCGGTAAAAGACAGAACAAGCCGACTGGTTGATTAAGTTGTAGTGTTCCTTAGGAAATTACAGTAAATACTAAGTTCAAGTCATGTAATGTGCTTGCGTGTTTGTTGTTTGAGTTGAGTTACTACTGCCAAAATTGAATAGATTAAGAAACTTTCTAAATAGCCACTCAAAAATACATTAATGGAGTTTTTAATGAAAGTTCGGGAGGAATGAAGGCAGCCGCGCTGATTCGACACAGCTGCTGCGATTCTCACTAATCCTGACGTAAGCAACCGGTCTCCATATACAGTATATCAAACGTCACCCTCTCCTCTTCCTCGTTCGTTTTCTGCATCCCTCCTCCACCCCCTCTCCACCTTTGCAGTTACCCAATTGGTCGCATGGGGGTCCTATCCTCTCCGTCCAATGGCCGGGAGGTTGGCCCTCAGCCAAGCGGGTTACGCCAAATCTCCACATCCCAATAAATGATTCTAATTTCTCCCAAGCTTTCGGCTGCTGTCATTCCTCATGAATTTTAGTTACTACAAGAACAGCAAAAGATGCAACCATGTCCAAATTGAGTAATAAAGATTACCTAGTTCCTATCAGTATAACTCAATATGGTTTGTCAGTATGGTTTCTCTGAGAGAAATTGCCTAGAGAATGAGATGCCAGGCCACATTCTGGAAGGCAAAAGGTCAACACAACAGTATTGAAACATCAGTTTGATACATCTATAACCCACACAGAAAGACTGCAGCTTACACAGTCAAGTGTATAGTAATGCAGACAAGAGGGGTTATGAATGGCAATATAGAAAAAGATTTAAAAAAACAAAATATAGGTGATGTTATATGAGTAAATCTTGAAACCCCCAAATTCTCATGAGTAGTTTTAATCCTGAATTTATTTTAACAAATAGAATTTATCCAGTAGTAAAAGTTAATTTCAAATCCAAAAAAATACATAAGTGGTTTCTATGCAACAGCAAAAAACACTATTCTTTCCAACCAAATGGACTTCTAAGGTAACATATCGATTTCATTTACAAGATAGAAAACTATTCTGTTTAAATATTCCGTTAAACAAACCTCTCTAAAGATAAGTTATACTGTATCTCATTGGAGGCTTTTTCAATGTTTGTCTCCTAGTGCTTCAGTAAACAAGGTTCCAATATTACTCCTCCATAAATATCCCAGAAGTGGGAAAACTGTTCTCTGTCATCGTCTTCTGCTCCACTGAGGCTTGATGCATGATACTGAGAGTTGAGGCACAGTAATTTCACAGTAATCCACTGGATCATGAAACAATTCCAATGGAATCCTTAGAATTCTTCAGTTCTGACTGAATGTATATTCTTGAAAAGATTTAACTGAAATTAACACATACCATACTCAAGGTTCTCTTCTTTCAAAGCTTCTCAGCCTCAGGTAGAGCTAAGACAGTAGACTTTCTTTTAACCAATGGAACCTTTGTGGTCAGAGCAGTTTAGAAGTCTATGCTGGCAAATATTAAGTGAGAAGAGTCTGGAAATTAAACTAATACTGAATTACTTGAAAACAGACAACAATCACAACTTGTTGTACAGTTAGCTGGTGGTTGTCTTGTCTTCATCATTTTTATTACAGGAACTAAAGATTGAAATAGAGGATTGCAAAACATTTTGCCACACTAACCTGTTGATGCATTTTGCCCTGCAGTTAAACGCAACAAACAGCATGCTCTTTGTGTTATAGGTGTGTAATAGTTGCTACAATATAGTCTTAGCCCAAATCTGATACAAACCACAGCAAGAAAGCTGACATCCCTTACAAACTGTATTGTATCTTCATACTGGATTGTGTCGAACAGAGATGTTTACTCAAATTGTTACATCTTTTCTTAATAAAAGGACTCAGATGGATACCATTCTTCCAGTGGGTTTGAAATTCTGTGCTCTGAACATGAATAATGGTTTATCTAATTATGAAGATGCATGCACCGCATCTTCAGTGTTTGGAAGTAACACAAATAAACAGCAGAAGGCAATGTAATTATTAAAATGTCTGGTTGACATTGTGTTTTCCATTATGTTACTTATTCATCTTTTCTTTGGAAAGTGTGGTTAGGAGGCTAATTGGTATCTGGAAAGTAAGGAAAATTACTTATTGATGTACTACAGACACATTGAAACACAGCAAGACATGTGGTATCACAACATTATAGGCTGTGCTGTCCAAAAGGGATGGTGCATGCTGTGGAGTCCTAAATCTGATACGCTACAATTTCCAGTGGTAACTGCACATGCAGGCTTAAAGCTTGATTTATAAAATTTGCAGGATGATAGAGCTTGTACATTCTCCCCATGTTTGCTTGCATTTCCTCTGGGTTTTCCGGTTTCTTCCCACAGTCCAAAGACATACTCATAGGATAACTGACTTGGAAAACCGGCTCTGCTTGTGAGTGAGTTCATGTCTTCTGTGTCATGTGTACTTTGCACTGGACAGGTGTCCCATCCAGGGTGCACCTGTCCTTGGGCCCATTGCTTGCCAGGATAGGTTACAGGTCCCATTATGACCCTGTATTGGATGAAGAGATTGGGAAATGGATGGATGCAATGATCCCATGCATACATTATCATCTTAGGTTTTTATTTTGAAACCTCTTAAATCCCAGATGTGCATGAGCACTGCTGCATGCAACCTAGAAGAGGCTGTCAGGAAAACAAGCAACTTCCTGTGCTGTTAATTTGCAGAACATTTTTTAATCTTTCAATAACTCTTGCTTTCCTTTATACTAATTTCTGATTAAGCCCTGTAACTCGTGACTGTTTCTAATTTGGTTCATCTGTCTTATTTTCCTGAAAAAAATTGAAAAAAAATACCCTACTTGTGTGCTCAATTTGGTATTGAAAAAAAACTCAACCAATTGACATCTTCTTATGTTTCTTAGCTAGTACTTAAAAGCAAAAAAAGGACACTGGCTTTCCAGATACATTATGTGTAACCTATTAAATAAATGTTGCTTTCTCTCTGATTAGTTTACACAGCTTCTTAACTTTTCAAGCTACTGTATGGTAAGATAAGTCCAAGTCATTTTAAAAAGCACAACGAGAAAACTGAAAGCTTGAATTTTATCAATCACAGTTCTCATTGCTTTCCTGTATGTTTCAGAATAGAAGAAAGGCTTTCAAAAACAACATCTGTTCACTTTCTTCCATTCTTTGTTCACTTTCATCTTTTACAGTTGCCTTAGTATAGCCACCAGTTGTGTGTACAGCTTATCTAAATAACCATGTCAATAGGTTTTTCTTATTTGCCTTGCATTTCAACACTGCTATGATGTTGATTTGTAAACCTAATATTTAAAAAGGGCCATTAATGCAAAACATAAATAATGCCTGAAATGCCCCTTCCTTAATCAATTAGAGCAAGAGCTCAAGAAATTTATAGACACTATAGAAAGTGACTTAATCCTTTTTTGCTACTTGCTTTATTTTTGAAGAGCTTAATTAAATTAAAAAGAGAAATGTAGTTATTATCTCTTTTAATATTTGCCAGTCTATAATCACCACTATTTACATGAAATAATGATTCATTGTGATTTTATCCTAGTGCTTCAGCAAAGAAGATCCCAATATTATTCCTCCCAGGCCCTGGGAGTCATTCCAGTAGATCCAGAGCTCCCAGCACTTACTATAGCCTCCACAGAGACTAGTCAAACATTCCCATAAGGTCTGTGTCAGGAAATCTATTGGTAGAATAGGAGGATCCTTATGCGTAACCATGAATCCCACAGAACGCGGAGTAGCACAGGAACAATCCAAAAGACGAAATCCAGGGGCTAGGTTGATTAGGGAAGCAAAGAGACCAGTAACAAGAGAAATCCAAAAGACAAAATCCAGGGACTGGGTCAATTAGGGAGGCAATGAATCCAGTATTGAGAGAAATCCAAAAGGCAGGAGCAAAGATTTGGTACCAGGAGATCAGTCAAAAGGTTTAGAAACACACACAAGAGAATACTACTAGAAACTTCCCACTAATGAGCATAGGTAGGTGTGTGAGTGAAGTTTAAATACTGAAAGGAAAGGGATGTGGTTAGATAATTGGTTCGGGAGTGAGAATTTGTGGAATCTAGTGCATGTGGGAATGTGATGGGTTCAATCAGGGATGAGATTGTGAAACAGTGGTTTTGGGAATGTAACGCTGTTTGCGAGGGAGAGCGTGGGGCGTGACAGTCTGGCATTCAGCCTGGGGCAGTTGTAACTTGTTTGGGCCTATTATCTAACCCCCCCCCCACCCCATCTAATTAACAGGTGATTCACTAAACACTCCTCATTATTTAAACCCTGTTGTGTTACTGGGACAGAGCTCTGTCATTGAGCTGCTTTCAGACATTCAGCAGTGCTCTCCCAGTTCCTACATCTCTGAAATGTTCTTTCTGCCTGAATTTGCTTGAAGGCTTCCTAATCAGTCCTGAACTTGACTCACCGCTGTACGTAACCCTTCTGCTTAGAACCAGAGCAGCCACTCTGTCTCTCCAGCCAGTTTCTTTCCCAGCTTCGCAGCCTCCCAGTCCATTCCTGCCTTAATTACTGCACTTGCCCTCTTTTCAATCCTACTCACAAGCGCCATTTCCCTTCACTATCTCCATCCCTCCTCTACCTTCTCCGCCAGTCTCCAAAATCCACCTTCTCTGCAATCTCAGCCAGCCTCCTGAGATCACCAAGCTCTCTTACAGTGATATCTTTTAGTCTTACAGGTCAAAATGCAAGCACATGATAGTCCATGGATACACTGTATCTGTGATTAGCATGTTCAGTTTTTAATTGGACTAAACTGGAATCCAACAAAGACAAAGCCAGCTCTGCTAATGGGGATCTAACAAAGACTGCAAGCTCTGATATATTTTGTCTTAAATGTTTCTTCAAGAAAATTTGTTGGTTCATGATCTGCAATGAGAATAATATTAGACTTCACTAAAAGCGATTCTCAGATTGATTCCTGCGTGGAAACACGCCTCTTGTTCAACTTTGTAAATAACCATAATGTAAACTATGCAAATAAATTATTTAGAAATCTAGTTGTGTGTTTGCATTAACAATAACACTGTTTAGCTTGTTATCATAAAAACCTATGAACCTGCCAGTATAACCGACAATGAGTTAATCAGTGAGACACTCCTTACACTCACTTTGTTAGCCACAGTGAAGAGAAATATCACTACAGTATGTATTAAATGATTTCTCCTGAAATTGTTCTGAACAGTTGGGACAGGTTGTTTTGGTTGGAGGAAAGTTATAGTTTTAGTTAATATTACTAAAGCTTTAGTTAATATTACTAATATTCATAATATATTATATATTAATATTTCTGTTAACCTATCTAAATGATTTCCATCAGTAATAGCTTGATTTTTTGTATTCAGCATTAATTTCTAAAATCTTACAATTGTTTTTCTGTGTTATATTTTTATTCTTTGATATACACAGTGTGCAAATCAGTCTAATCTCTTTTTCTGGAAAAAGTTTATTAAAAAAAACTTTCCATAATTCATGCCAACTTCCTGTGACTCAGCTCCACTTGACATCTCTTTTTGACCATCTTCTATTTTTATTTTTCATTCTTTTATCATCAGGAGCAATTAAAAAATATGAAATGTCAAGAATAATTAAAGAGACATAAACAATAAACATCCCCCAAATTATTTTAATGTTTATTTTTTTCAGTTGGGGAATACATATTGTGCACTAAGGAGACTGGGAAATCAATGACAATGGATTATGCCTTGTTAGCTGAGGAATCTTAAAAATCAGAGGATTATCAGGAATTAAATAGAATCTATTTTTAGTGTAGTAGAGAAGTCCCTTTGAGATATTGTTTGGACAGTAAAGGCCATGACTTAAAAATAAAAAAATGCAATAAAAAAAAGTTTTACAATGCTTTTGATGATCTTAAAATGTGTTATAATCCCGTCAATTTGTTTCTGTGCCTTTTCATATCAATGTGTAATAAAAAAGCTTGTGAATTATAGAGACTGTTACCTCTTCAAGTCATACTGATTCCATTTCCTTATATCATTTTAAAAAGTTTTGTGTTGTCTTCTGTAGTTCACATTTTACTCACTGTGTCTTTTTTTGAGCTGTCAGTAATTACATTAACACATGTGAAGAAGCATATGTCTATGGATTTTTAATCTCTTCTTCTTAGGCACACTAACCACCATCCCCCTATTTATTGACAAATACAATAGCTTTTTGTCTTCCAAATATACATGAAATACTGTATATTTGGCATTCAGAATAGTTATTCTGTTTGTGGTGTGGCTGTCTGGAATGCGTCTAGTTTTCTTTTTGTGCTCAGTGCATATTCATTTGTACATACTGTACAGTACATGTAGTAACCCTACCGTGCATTGTGGCCTATAAATTTGCTTTCAATTGTATTTAGGACAAGCAAATTCTCTTTACAAATCTGCTGACAGTTAGGGAAATATGCAGATAAGGAATATCTGAATATTATGACAGACTAGGAATGCAGTGTTGAGTAAAAAAATAGCTGTGGTATAGCAGTGGGGTTCAAGATGTAAGGGTTGATTTGAACTGATTTCTTTTACATTGAGTATGTCTACCAAAGTTGTCAAATAGTTTTAAGACATGAGGAACTAAAATAGTAATGTCAGAAAGAAACAGAAAATGTCATCATTATAGAATGAAAGTTAGCAGGGAAAGCTCACATTTTCAAGAGTTAATTGACTCAATTTCAGTGTTTTTAAAAATTCTCTGATAAAAGATGTTAAGAAAATCGTTTAAGAAAGAGTTAAAATATTGAACATGTAATTCATGGAACCAAATCAAATGAACACAGAACCCAGGACATGCTCAGATACAGAAATATATCTGTGGAAGTGATATACTTCAATAAGTATAGAGAAAAAAAATATCTTTAGTATAGATATACAGTATATTTTATGTTTATTCAAAATCATTTACATTTAAAGTTCCATGCAAAGGACAAGAACTATTTTGAGGTAGAGGAAAGGCACTTTGTGGAAAAAAGTCTATGCATTTTGCTCTGTTGCTGAATTAATTCAAGCCACATGTGAGAATATGGTTTTATATGTCATAGCAGTAGATAAAGAAGTTTACTTACTCTGCAGTTATAATCAAGCAGATAATATATAATGTGAAAAGACAAAAAAAATGTAAATACATTAAAAACTAAAAGTAAATACATTAAATTGCCTCATTATAATATGGTAGTAATCCACCAAATGCTCAAATACTAAGCACAAAAGCAATTTAAAAAAAAACATGACAAACACAGAACTACAAGCACTGAGTAGTTGAGTGAAACGGCAGCAAAAATCTATACTGCCAGTTTGAAAACAACAGCAGAAAATCATTAGGTTTCTTGGTTTTGAACCAGAATGTAGAACGCAAACCAAAATAATGCACTTTAGCCTGTCAGTCCCACAGCACATGGTGTTATGATGTATAATAAAAAATCAACACCCCATAAATTATAGGGTTTTGAAACCAATGAATTTACTCAAGTGACTGTACATATGCCCATATTTCAAAACTGAGGAAGAAAAATATTCAATCTTTTCATAATAAAAAAAACATTGTGAAGTATCTGCTTGACATCCTTGTTGTACAGGATAAAATTAAAGAAACTTTTATCTACAACCTAAAATGTCAGCTTCATGGAAATCCCCACAGGACTTTTATTTAATTGAAAACTTGTTGTACAAACACAATCTGTGTTTACTTATTTTCCTTCCCTGTGTACACATGACTAAAACTGAATGGACTTTGAAGCTCATATGTTCACTGCATGGATAGTATGCTAAAAGCTGGCTAAATATCTGTGCACACAATAAAATATACAGTAGCTTATCAATATTTTCTGTCAAGAAATCTCTTTTGACGGGATATCTACTCATGGGCCTTGGGATGCAACTCAGTTTTGCATCCCAGCATCTGAAGGGGAAGGGAAGTGGGAAATTTGCTGTTGAAATAGAGTACAGAAGACACTTACAGTCACATTGCTACCTTGTAGCCTGATCCCATCAGTATTATTAAAAATGGAGACCTCCAGGAAAATATATGTTGTTGTCATTGAAATAAGATCTTTTGCATGAAACGTTTTCTATAAATTCAAGAAACTACAGTATAATTATTATTGAAATATATGTTGCAACAAAGCAGAAATGCATTGTTTCTGCAGCCTCATATATGAGTATATGTCAACAATATGTACAGTATTATGGAATATAATTCACAACTGGAAACAGATGTTAATGTTATATTGCTACTACAAAATGTAAAATTAAAGTTGATTACATCTCACAGTACCTCACAGCGAAAGCTGCATAACAGAAGACACTTCACTTTTAATCAAGAGTTGGAGCTGTTACTAAAACAACTGCCCCCAGATTAACTAATTAAGATCTCCATTTTGAAGCTTAAATGTGAAATGTTCTCAATAACAAAAGTTATTATATTCTGAGTGACAACTTATTTCCAGTGCTAAATGTTTCAGATAGTCCTACAGATGGTTATTCAATGTGCCACAACACCAGAAACGCTAGGGAGCAACAGGAATTAATCAAATTAGTGAATGATGCAGCTGTTCTTGGTAGCCTTAAGGGTTTCATATTCTATTCATAAAATCCTCATTAAAGTGTATAGCCCTGATTTTCAGAAGTTGGCAAAAAGTTTAGTAATAAGTAAAACTAGTTCTCAGAACAAAAATGACACATTTTAGCAATTTAAGATAGTCTGTAATTAATTTTACTTTCCCTATTTTACTATTACTATTATTATGTACTGTATATTTAAGAGTGGGTGGCGTGGTGGTACAGTGGTGGCTTGCAGAGCTGGGGTTGTGTGTTCAGCCCCAGCCCTGGTGTGCTACAGTATGTGTGCAGAGTTTGTATTTTCTTCCCGTGTTTTGCATGGGTTTCATCCAGGTGCTCCAGTTTCCTCCCCTAGTCCAAAAACAAACATAAATTGGATTCTGGGAAAATTAGCCCAGGCATGAGTGTGTGCATGTCTATTTGTGTCCATCTGCCCTGTGATAGACTGGCATCTTGTCGAGGGTGTACCCTTGTCTTGCTCTGGTTGCTTTCCAAGATGGGCTCCGTCTCCTGCATGACCTTAAATCCCGGACGAGTCCCCAAAAATGTTGCGACCCAAAGTGTCTAGGGGTAAAGGGGTGTAACATTTAGGATAATTTTTGGATGCAGGTGGGTTCTGGTGAGGGACTAGGAAGTGTGACAACAAGTGTTGGTGCAAAAGTGATGATTTTAAGGTGAATAAGTTCGCTTTGTTCATGTGTGTTTTCGTATATATTTGGCTTTGTTGTTTTGTGTTCGTCTCTTTGTACTTTCGTATTTGTTTGTGTGTTTATTCTTATTTAGCCATTACCTTGTCCAAACTTATTGTATCAACCTCTGTGTTCTTTTGTACCCTGTTACTTGTCTACTCTCGTTTGTATTCGTAGTTCGCTTGTGTATTTGTGTGAACTTTTGTGTATAGTGTTAGTTTAGGTTGTTGGGTACATTTTGCACATGTAGTTGATTTTTGTATTATTAACACTGGTTTAGGACGGGTGAGTGCCTTTTGTCTTGTATGGTTTTGGGTAGTCAGTGATGGTTAGCTAGGGCGTTTGAAGACGCCGAAGACCGAGTGTTTTGGGTTTTCTTTTGAAGTTAGGTCAGCTTTCCCTCACTTTCTTAGCCAGCTCCTTTTCGTTTGTTATTTTCTTTTCTTTGGCACCACTCTAGTTCCCCTACCCTGTGTGTTATTGTGTCCTATGACGTACGAGTCACTTATTGACCTTAAAATAATCACTTTTGCACCAACACTTGTTGTCACGCTTCCTAGTCCCTCACCAGAACCCACCTGCATCCAAAAATTATCCTAAATATACACCCCTTTACCCCTAGACACTTGGGGTCATAATAGGGAAGAAGGGGTTGGATAATGAAAGACTGATTATTTCAGGACACCATTCCTTTTTATCTGTGGCTGGTGACTGACTTCCTAAAACAGCTACCTCAGAGAAGAAATGTGAAATCATGAATATACTGTAAGTACAAAAAGCAATGTACATATCTGATATACTGTACAGTATGTGAAGAAGTTAAAACAACATATATAAATCAGAAAGTAGCAGTTGATTCTTAAAATGGGATCCTGAATTATACAGATCTAATATGTGGTTTTCATTCAGTATAAAAAAATAATTGTATTACATTTCTGTGATACTTTGGGAAATTCAAGAGAATTTCTCAGGAAGCAGTGAGTGGCACTAAAGTAAAGAATGTAATGTACTGTATGTCTCTGGTCTCTGTTGTTTAAACCTTGACCTCCTATCTATAATAGCAGTTCCTAGGAAATATGCAGTAAAATAAAATAAAAAAATAAAAATAATTAAAATTAGGATGCCTTGCTTACCTTTTCTCATAGACACAACAACCTGTCTATGACTTGGCAGTAAAATTCTTGTCAGTTTAAATTCTTAATTAAACATTTTGCTGGTATGATTGTTGTCTGTATAAAAAGTGTGAGCTTCATTTCACAAAGGTGAGGAACTTTGAAGGTTTAATGCAGTAGGAAAATTAACTTCTATCACAACTGTAAATAGGCTGAAGGTGTCCTAACCACGATATGTTAAAAAATAAAAGGAGATCAGAAATGTTTCAGTTTGTTACACCTGAAGAAGGTTCCACACATGAAACTTGTTTTTACTTTTTCTTTTACTTTTCAGCATTGAGATCTTTTAATCGTTCCTTTGCAGCCAATACACACTGACAGAGCTCCCTTCCCCAACCTCCTCACAACTTTTGGCATAGTGAAAGTATTTCAATTTAACCAAATGTATTTTCTTCCTCTTTGATTAGAGTTGTGGATAAAATATTTTTTTACTCTTGGTTGTTCAAAAGGATAATATGCCTGTCAAACCAATACGTTTATTTATGAGAAAAATGTGCTTGAAATTGTTTTAATGAAAAATCCATGTTAATGCCAATGATGGAATGCTAATAGATTCTCACAGACACCATCAGGAGATTTGACCAAGCAGACTACGTGCAGAAAATGTGGACTAATGAGTTTATCATGTTTCTCAGTAAAGGAGAGTAATTATAGAAAAGGAGAAAAATAAACAAAAGCTTTTTCACAAGTAGGATAATTACAAATCTCAAATAACTGAAAATACAATATAAATAAGAAATAAAGAAGTAAGACTACATGTATTTTATGTTTGACTTGAAAAATAATTTCTTCTGAGTTCCTACAGGGATAGCTGATCTCCTGGTGCCATGAATCAATATAGTTTTCAATTGTTTTCCTGACGCACAGGATAAAGAAACAGTAAATACTGTAATGTTAAATGTGTAACAAACAGGCCTAAGCAATTTTACATTAGATGAGTCCAGCCTGACATACAGTATATGCATACTCGTACATGCAAAAGGTGCTTAAATTACTGATTGTGTTCTATCAGAATCATATGTTTTATTAAATATAATTAAAACAACATTTTCTTATGAAGAAGCATGTATTGTTTTCATACTGTAAATGTCACTTAACTAGAAGCAATCACAATACATAAAACTTACAATTCGCCACCTTATTTTTGAGAATAGAGTGAAATGATGCATCAGCATGCTGAGATCATTTCTGACACATCTCAAAAGTACAACACACCAAATCGCAGGATAATGTCACTCTTGGGAAAATAGCTACCTTTTTCTAGTGTAAAAGCATTGAAACATTTGGTCACTGGCCCCGGGTGAAATATACAGTACTCTCCTTGCCTTACGTAGTTTTGTGCAAATTCCTCTGACTTGAAAGCTCACGAGAAACCAGTAAAGGTGAACAATAATTTACGGTATCTGTTTATCTAAGAATACATTAATCAGTAAAAGTCCACTTCATCAGCAAAGCAAGGTACTGAAGATCAGTATGATGTTAATGAAGTGGATGAGACATAAGCTTCAAGATTTATCATCATAAAATAAACTGCTGGTTTGAGTTGGGTGTGATGCAAAACCAGGTATTTTAAAATTTTAGATAACTTTGTTTCTGTTTTTTTTAGTGAGATGCAACATACTGACCAAATTTTAAAATATCAACAGTCTTGGTATAAACAGAAAAGAGGGGAGCACACAGCTTAAACATTTAGTTTCAAGAGGAATAATAATAATGACACCCAAGTACCACACATAGTAACAATAATAACATCACTTCTAATGCAATCATTGAACAAGATATTAGGAACCTGCATGCAATATATAGTTGATATGAGAAGCAGAATACAGGCTTCCACCCTTTCTCTGACCAGCACAATTCTCTTGATTTCATTTCCTTTTTAAGTTACTAAGTCCCAACCCTAATTCCTTCATCACAACCTCATCTGAAAGCAATCCTGCTAAAAGAAAAGAATGGGACTGAGCTGCACATGTTTGAAAAGATTGTGAAAGGCATGCCTTTTTGATTACACCATTGGTTTCATGACTCCATATTTTTACGTATGTTTTTCTTGGGGGGAGTGATGTCATTTATTCATCAACACTGTTAAACTGAATGCGTACTAGTACAGGGGATGCATAGCAGGGGATAAATTCCGTCGAATTTCACAAATAACGACTATAGAAACAAAAGATGTGATGTAGCTGTATTGTGGTAGAAAACAGGTTTTTTGGAAGTACCAATAGTTGACACTCTTTCTATAGCACATTCTTGAGACATTAAACAGAGGTTCCAATTACTTGATCAATTAATATCTCATGACAATGTTGACATCAGATTTGTTAATCTGTTTCTGGGACTAAATTCCATCTTGGCTTCAGCAATCTGGCCTTCCTAAATTTCCCCCAGGAGCATTTTCTTATGGGGCTGCTATTCTTAATATCTACCTCGTATCACCCAGGTGTGTTTTATACTTCAATTATGAATGAAGTGATTCTCCCCCTGTATGTGAGGTGCTTTTATAAATACAATAATTTTATTTTATTATTGTTTTATTCTTATTCTTATTCTACTAAGCAGAAGCACTTGAACAACATTTCATAAATGTGTCTTCTCTTTTTTTCTTGTTTTTGCTGTAGTTCATTGTTAAGTCATAAATGTTGTCATCATCACTGTTCCAACAAATACTCAGCATCTCCTTAATATAATTAGTTCTCTCTTTGGAAGCCACATATCCTTAATCAGGCTGTACAAACTGTACCAACAAAAGTCTCTTTAGGAGCAATCAAAGCATATCTTTGTTTCCACCTCACTAAATCAATGGAATACCTAAAGCAAAGCTGAGAGAGAGAGTATGAGAAAACTGAAAACTGACTTCTCCATCTTTACTGTTAAACTAAAGTTAGATTATGAGACTATCGAAACTCAACATTTCACCAGTGCTTTGAATAACCCAAAACATGTAATCCAAGTAATATATGCATTTTATTTTTTTTTCAAAAACACCACAGTTTTTGAAACAGTTTAGAATGTTCAAGCAGATCATTGAAGTATTTTCCACTCTGCATCACATTGAGGTTATAAGGGATTTCCTCAGCTCCCCTGCTCACAGTGACTTGAATATAAATTGAGCAAGTAATTTAATAAAACGTTGCAGAAAAAATCTTGGCAAGGTAAGTCTACATCCTTTCCCTTTTACATGGGAATTATTGGGTTTCAGATCTGACAATGTGTTACAGCAACATATTACAATACGATATGCAGATGTTATTGTTTGAATTAATGTAAAGAAAACTTCCTATCAACTCCAGAAAAATGGTGCTATGACGCATACTTATGATGCACAGTGATATAATGGTTCTTCTAAACCAGGATTGTTAAAAAGTTAAACATTTTCTGAACTTTGAAGCCTTTTATCTTGGGGTATCATGGAGATACAGTATGTCACATAACTGTGTTGGTTGTTCTTTGATCTCATTTATTAATACTCACCTACAGTATATTCCATCCTTGCTCTCTGTCATTTCTTCTCCTTTGTAGGGAACAACTTAACAGCCATTGGGCAAATCATCCATCCACCCATCCATTTTGTAACAACTTTATCCAATTCATGTCTCTGCAACAGGCCCAAGGTAGAGACAGGATGCCAGTCCATCCCAGTTTTTCCCAAAAGCAAATTAAACTAATGTTTTTGGACTGTGGGTGGAAAATGCAGCACTTGAAGAAAACTCACACAAACACAATGAGAATATAGAAACTCCATGCAGATAGGACCCCAGAAATTGTACCCAGGGCCCCAGCTCTCCCAGGCAGCAATGCTAACCACTGCTCCACCATGCCTCCCTTGGCCAAACCAGCAGAAACCAAAAATATTTTTTTTTAACTGAGGAAGAAAATCTTATATTATTTCTAATCTCCCAATTACTTTACTAGTGATAATATCTGTTATACTTCTTTGATATATCACATTCTGGAACAAAATAAAATTCAAAAATATCTGATGCTTGAAGAGAACATGTTTGGATTGTTAATGGTGAGGTCTGCCTTGTGCTTCTGAAACGTGACAAACCAGGATGCTACACACAGCCCCCACACCAAAAAATACACCCTTTTCTTGCATTGCATAATACAGTATATGAGAATCTTGAAAGTGATCTATCTATGCAGTCTAATAATCATCACCCTATTAAAATCCCTAAAATGCTGTATCATTTACTAGAACTAAGCAGCTTTCTCATAATGCATGAATACTACTGCATACTCTGGTTTGTACGGTACAGTACATGAAGAGGATTTTTTTTTTCTGCATTTGGATTTAAAAGCTGTGCGCAACTTTAAATCATATAATTTAAAAAAAAGTTCTGGCCACTGAATGTGCCCTCCCTAGTCAATAGATATTTTTATATTTCTTAATCATTCAAAATTGAGAAAATGGCAAAGGACATTAATACTAAGAAGGACACCGAATGGTAAAGTTTTATGCAACACTATCTTGGTAGTCTTTTAAATTATCTAAAGATGTACTTATACCAAACAAGAAAGTTTGCATAACACCTCTAAAAAATACCAAATATCAGTTTTTTTTTTGGAAACACACGGAGGTTTAATGTAAAATAAATGTAGACCTTTTCAATGTAGCATCAAAGTGGCAATGCAAACATCGCTACAGCACAGTTTTTTTTCTGAAAAAATAGAAAACAAAGGTTGTGATCTCATGAGATGGTAAGCTGGTTTTAATAAATAGAGACCTCAAAAGGTATTGCCAAATTTTAAGAGTGATTCACCGAAATGTCTTGCCTGCTAACTGACCCTGTGGAAAGCAAATTGAGATTCCTAATCAGGCTGTGAAAGAAGAGCAAACACTCAACTGGCAACCTGGATTAAGGAGTTTAGTGTGGTTTTACAGCGGTTTGTGTATATTGAGAATACATTGCTTATCTCCTGCTACCATTTATCACAAATGTTAGCATAAATTTGTGGTCAAGGGGTCTAATATTCCATATTGAATCTGAGGTAGAGAATGAACACATCAATCATGTATAACTAAAGAAGCCTTTCCCTTATGATCTCAGTGTTAGTGTTGTACCATTTCCATTCCACCATATACAGTAATGCTTCAGACATCATAAGAATTAATAAGCTATGAGTTCTGTGTCAGACCCCTCCTCTCCTGTTAAATAAATCAATTTTGTCTTTCCGTGTTTGTCGGTATGTGTCCACAGCACAGCAGTGAAAACGGCAGTATTTCTAAAAGCTAGGGCTTTGGAGGAAAGCACCTTCATACGTAATTATGTTAAAACAGAACAACAAACAACAGTGGTTCTTTGTTTGCCATTTCGAAACTCAGGTTTCTTTTAATGATTTAAACTAGTGTGAGCTCCAAGTCTAAACACTTCTGTATTTTTATTTAAGATTAGATTATTTTCCAGCTGGGTCTAAACTGTAAACTCAGTTTTGCAGTGATACACATTCCTTCTCAATTTTTTTCTGTCATATTGTTTTGAGTTGCACGGATATTTTGTCAAAATCTTCTTTCAAAACAAATGCTAGCATCACACTAGCATTCATTTTGTTCATACTGTACTTAAGAACAGTATTTAAGAACAGTAAAGACTATTTCCTCTGAAAACACAAAACAATTATCTCTAATTATGACAATTGAGAGACTTATTTACTGTACTTCATCTTAAACATTTTTATGCATACTAACAGATTAAACTGGTGTGAATACTAGATATTCATTAATTAGCATTTAATTCAAAATGTTATGCAATGGGTGAAGGCAGATAAAAATTAATTGTTAAAAGTGTGTGACAGAAAATACAGGGACGTTAGTAGAATAATATACAATGAAAAATATCTGCCAAATAGCACTTAATATTATCCTTTCATTATCCAGCTGAATCAAGGTATACAATCACAAATTGTCCCTGCTATTTTTAACATCTCTGCAGGTACAGACATCTAAACAACTACATGTCTGATGATATAGTAATGAATTACTAGATTGTTTTAGACAGAGAGTGCAATGGAAAAAGATTTATCATCATTTTTGCTTTCACTGCTCTCTGCATTATCAGTGACCTTGATACAACAAAGTTTTAATAGTATTTGTTTTGCAATAATTTACACCAACTTTGAAAATTTACCAATGTATTTAGATAGAAAGATGTTCTCTCTGATAATTACATCCTGAAGCACAGTTGATGACACTATAAAGTAAACCTAGAATAAAAGTTCGTAAACTTATGAGACCAGAAAAACATCTACTCCAGACTAAGCATTTTTAGAAATATATACAGTGCTATGGAAATGAAGATGAGGAATTTCTGTCATCTCCTTGCATGATAAAGAGCCAGGCTTGACAACTAAGCTAATTAAAAAAAAATAAAAATAACATATATTAACATTCTATAATATATAACGATAATAACAAACAGTATAAATAATGTATCTGAAATATTTTGTAATAATTTGTGGGGAATTTCCCTGGTTTAATTTATGATTTGAAATGGAATGGCCACCAACAAAAGAAATATATAAAATGAATAAAGGTTTAAATGTATTAATTGCAAGGTGGCCCTGAAACATTCCATAAAACTTTCTGATATTTTATCTATATTTACTATGGGCGCACATACAGTATACTTTAATCAGAAACAATGCTGCAAGAATTGCATGTGAAGCATTTACAGTATATTGTAAGTCTGTGATTATACATTTTGTAGAAACTTACATGTTCTCTTTGAAAGACAGACAGATGCCTTCTGAATGTTTTAACATCCAGTCTTCACTTCCAAAATCCTATGTTATAAAAACCTTCAAGTTTTCAGAGAGAGTTCAGAGAGGATGACATAGAGTAAACCAGATTTTAATATCATATATTCACAGGAGCGTGCAACTGTTCTACTGTTGTTTCTGCCTGCTGGCAGGGGGTGATTCTACAGAAGCATATGGACAAGAAAAAAGTATGAAACTGTGCTTTTAATGCGGAAACATTTGAAAACAACTTTTGAGATAGCTGCACACTCTAATGAAAACGTTCTGTAAGATTCGTGAAAGGCATGCTTGCAAAGTAAGATGAATGTTGTTGCTTAAGTCTGTAGTACATATTTCTTTTACAATTAATTACATGCAACCTTAATATGTTAAAATGGGATGCACAGACATATGGATAAAATGAATTTACTCCTTACTTTAACTGTTTACACTTCATATCATTTTTGCACTTATGTAGACAGCGATCTCCTACAGTACGTATGCTATGTTGTTAGACCTTCAAAAGTAAACCCACATACTGTATGTGGAAAATTATTTGTCAATAGAGTCAGAAATCAGTATTTTTTTCCTACTTTAAATATATATATCTATAAAGATAACCACTTCATATGAAGCTTAATTTCCCTTTAGAATATTAAAAGCTCCATAGAGTTAAATCTCAGGGGACATTTTTTTGATGAGTAAAGCAATTTTCAGTAAAATATGGACTCTATTTTCAGCTGTTTTTCTTGTCTTGTATTACAAAGCCATGACTTATTACATTAATTTGTTTCTCCATAATGCTAGTTCACTTTGAAGCTGGTTCAAGGAGCTAGTTCAAAGAAACTTTGATTTTCATCAAAAAAGAATATTCTCTACTGAAAATGTGAACATGAAGAATGTGTCCTCTGGACAGCTGTGCCAACAGGTAGCACATATTCCCTCCCAACTATTCCATGTAATTTTCCTCCCATCTGCATGCATTTTGCTTAGAATGACAAAGTAACTCAATGTAACTCAAGATGCTTTGTAGTTTTGTACTGAACCATAAGACGTACAGTCTATTAGCAGAAAAATTATGAATTATGATTATTATTTATGAGCCAATGGAAACCAAAGCTTTAACCCACAAATTACATATAACCCCCAATTATCTGGGAATTAAAATAAAAACTGTTCTAATTGTTCCCAATTAGAATATCCTAAAGTTTGTTTTTCAGTTTGTTAAAAATGCTGGTCTTTTCAGTTTTCAGTTTAGTTGCAATGCCTTTTGGCCTTTTGGCCAGATATCGATTTGACAACTAAATGTCTAAATGTACTATCCTATAATCTAATTTTACCATTACGATGTTTTCTCAAATTAAGTTGAAATAAAAAGTACTGACTATGTTTGCTTGCTTTTCTGAAATAGAAACTCAGAGAAATAGCATTGTACAGATTTTCCAAGAATAATGTAGGCTAAAAAATTATGTTAAATTATAGGTAGAATGCCAATGAAATTAATCATCCAATTGAAAAAGGTAACTGTGGGTAAATGTAGCAACTGCAGAGGAGCGTATCTTAATTATACTTAGCTCAAGCTATACTACTGTACGAAGCTCCACCTACTGGTAGAAATGTAAAAGACCAGGCCAGACCCCTTCAATAGGCTGAGATGCACAGGAGGTATAAATATCAAGACCCGGGACATATATTGCGTGGCGCTCAGAGTGAGGCTTCACTTGCTGGATTTAAACCTATGAAGAACTATGTGAGAAAACCAAATATAATATCTATAAAAGGATATAAGAACTAAATACATTCACAATAAAGGATATGGAGCAACAATTCTAGACCTTAAATTGTGGAATTGGATTTTTGTTAAAAAAAACATTAAAGGTATGTAATTTTTCTTGCATAAATAATTTATCATATTAAAAATGCATGTTAATGTTTTGTCAATATGTTTTTCGTTGCCATTTATTTCCAATTCATTATTCACAATGCTTATATTTTGTGCCATTTCATTTTTTTTACATAATGCATGTTACCAAAATGTTTTGCTTTCATATCAACAAATTATTTACTCTCGTTTCTCCTAGTTTGTGACTGAGCTGTTTTTGCCTTGGTCAAAGAAGCTACGCTCTCCTGCAAAATCGCAAGAAACAAACAACTGACTTGGCAAAACAAAATGATGGAAACTGCTAAATGAATTGTGATCATTTCACGTGGCATCTGTGTAGTTAAACGAAGACAATAAGTCCACAATATAAAGATGCTCACCTGCGTGTGATACAACTGAAGCAAAAAACGTAGACCCATCAGACGTTTAAAACGAAACGGTAAAAGGGGGGAAAGTTTTAAGCGTGATGGAGGATATTCTCTTTAAGGATCAGGATTTGTGGTCCGTGAATGCGTCTTTGGAGAACTCGAGCCTCGCTAACGCCACTAGAGAGGCAAACGGCACCGTGAACCCGGTGTTGCGGAACGAAGAAGTAGCCAAAGTCGAAGTAACAGTGCTAGCCCTCATCCTGCTACTTGCGTTGACCGGTAACCTGTGTGTCCTCCTGGCTATATACACGACTAAAAACAACCAGTCTCGGATGTACTTTTTCATGAAGCACCTCAGTATTGCAGACCTGGTCGTGGCAGTGTTTCAAGTGTTGCCGCAGCTCATCTGGGACATCACCTTTCGCTTTTATGGGCCCGATTTTCTCTGCAGATTAGTAAAGTACCTGCAGGTTGTGGGGATGTTCGCTTCAACGTATATGCTTGTTCTGATGTCCATAGACAGATGTTTGGCGATATGCCAGCCTCTGCGGTCCTTACACAGAAGAGCCGATCGGTTCTATATCATTACTTCGTGGGTCCTCAGTCTTTTGTTTAGCATTCCACAAGTGTACATATTCTCTTTGAGGGAGATACCGGCAGGTTCTGGGGTTTATGACTGCTGGGGGGATTTTATTCAGCCTTGGGGCGCCAAAGCTTATGTGACATGGATCAGCCTCACAATCTATATAATACCAGTGGCCATACTAAGTGTCTGCTACGGACTGATCAGTTTTAAAATATGGCAAAACTTCAAACTGAAAACTCGGAAGGACCAAAGTATACCTTTAACGCCGAAAGATTTCAAAGGGTCAGCACTCTCTCGAGTGAGCAGCGTAAAGCTGATCTCCAAAGCCAAGATCAGAACGGTGAAGATGACTTTTGTCATCGTTTTGGCTTACATCGTTTGCTGGACCCCTTTTTTCTTTGTGCAGATGTGGTCGGCGTGGGACCCGGCAGCTCCCAGAGAAGGTACATCCTCTGTTGCCGTGAATTAATTCTCTAAATTGACAATCGAGTAGGGGAGGGAGAAAAAAGCAAATTACAGTGCGTTAATTGCGTTTTACAGAAAAACCCGTTAATACTGTTATTTTGAAAAGTGTAAGGTCATCCTTTGAAGCATTTCAGTACCATAAGACACATGCAATTGGGCTCTCCTAGCTGCATCCCAGGATATTGTCTTTGTCTTGTTTGTTCATAACAAAGCATGTAATGGCAAAAGCGCAAGATACAGTGGATACCGGTGTCGTGTCCAATTCAGTATCCCCTGGACATCCATCATATAAAATTATAGAAACAAATGACGTGGCAAAATATTAGGTATTGATGAGTATTAATTTAGCAAGTATTGGGCTAGACCAACTATGAA
This sequence comes from Atractosteus spatula, assembly GCF_055471065.1. Classification (NCBI taxonomy): domain Eukaryota; kingdom Metazoa; phylum Chordata; class Actinopteri; order Semionotiformes; family Lepisosteidae; genus Atractosteus; species Atractosteus spatula. The sequence continues at coordinate 51,902,410 of NC_142710.1, forward strand.
GACAATAGAACTGTTTTTAAGTTTTAGTGTAGATATTATTTTGCTTATTTAGAAATGTTATAAAGCCAAAAGTAACCAAGGTTGACTTGAGTGACTATTTAGCCTCTGCTTGTTGCCAGGTGAATCAAACTCTTAACACACATGATAACAGCACAGGAGAAGATTGTATCAATAATGTTCTTGTTGTTCTGTTTTATAGCGAGGCCAATTAGGATATAGTCACCACTATTGCAGTTGTCCACTTTATGGCTTTACAAAATCAAATGCTACACGTTCTCTGTTGTTGTGAATAGGTAACATTGATTGTATTGATAATTAAGGTGTAGGATTGATCTTCTTCGATACTTCATTCATTGCCTAATTCATTAAATATAATAGAATATAAAATTAGACCAACAGCAACTTCTTTGGTATTTAGTTCTTTGGCAAGGTAACTTTTGAACTTTTGATGAGACATGACTGTTGAATACCCCTGACTACACTGGAAATTAGCTGAATAGGTTTGTTTGTTTTTAATAACAAAACTTAGTTCGCTCTTTTTTTTTTCAAATGAACTTACAGTACATATTTTTGTTAAAGATAAATTGCATTAAGGAAAGAACTCGTTAAAGAGAAAAAAACGAAATAAACGTATTGACCTGAAATTAATTAGCTAGACTGTTAGCTGTGTACCATACTGTGCAGTATGTCGCGATCGTATCAGCAAGTTTACGTCAGATACAGTACATACTGTATTTCATTATGTTGTTTGTGTAACAGAAATGTAGGATGCAGCTGTGATGACAAATGGTTCCAAACTGACGTTGCTATCGGCGCACATGCAGTATACTTAATCAGAAAATGCGTGACTGGTGTACAAACACAACAAAGAACAAGATGACCTAACACAGAGTATGAGCATCCTTTCCCAAGATAATCAGGATTTTGAGAAAAAGGACATTCTTAATAGACCTCTTTATGAAGCCTGTAAATTTAATCTGTCAAAACATGTCAGTGACGGAAAACAGCATTTAAACACACGTTTAAATTAGAAATGCTTTTAGAGAAGATCATTCCAAGAAAACGTTTTTGTGTTCCTGAAATGAAAACAGGACGATGTTTGTGGGTAGGAAAAATCTGGGTGCGTTGTTTTTGAGAATGTATAATTGGGATTCGTGGAAAAATATGTAGTCTTTGTTAAGAGCTCTTCCATTATTCTATAGAAGATGCCTTTTAGTTTCTATGACAGTAGAAATCACATTTAAACATTTAATATACAGTATGGTATCATCAACATTTCAACAGATTACTGTAGATGAAACAGTACAACATTATACTACAGTATAGCTTTCTCAAAAATGCTTGAAGTCAACATCAAATTTATCTGTTCAGTATGTTATCCTGAGCACCCTGGTGGTTCTGCAAAATTGCATAAGGAGCTTTCTCCTTGTTTCTCATGGACAGGCCACTGTGGCACATCAGATGGCATACCAATCTGCAGCAGTAGAGATTTTAGACTCAGGTTGTTTTAATTCAGGCAAGCAGCAGGGACATGGGTTTGGATGGAGCACAGTACAGTACACTGACAAGATTTTGGTATTACATTTTGCATATGCAGTTACTTATGCAATGTTCTCAATATCTAAACTTTTAACATTGCTATTAAAAATGCATAAAAACATAAAAAGAAAAGACCTAAATAGTGACTAGTGCAAAAAAGGAATGGGCACTGGAAGACTCACCACTGAGCTTTTTCACTCATTTTGTACACAGATAAGCTTTAAATTTAGAGCTTGAGATGTAGTCTTTCATAGCTTCTTTGTTTCAGCATTAAACATTTCCTAAATTGGTTTAATTATCCTGTTGTTTCTTTCACTTTGCTCTTCCCAGATAATGTGGGAGGGAACATTCCCAATAAGGTGTAAAGGCAGTCTGTGGCCTGGAGAGTCGTGCAGTACAAATGGGTCTCTGTGTTGTCCTTCTAAATGAAAATTCGTTTTTCTCCGTTGAATAACTTGTTCACATAAAAGTATGAAAAAGTGACACATTAAAAGGCAGGATGAATGCCCAAATACCCAGCATTTTCTAACTGCTTTAAATAATAAAGGGTGGCGGGGGAGTCAGAGCTTAATATGATCAGATCATACAAATACGAATAATACAAACACTCAAAAAATAGTTACATTAAAGTTAATATAAGTTAGTCACGGGCTGAGGACCAGTAGATTTAGCTTGGTCTGAAAAGAGATTTTTTTTTTCTTTTTCTAAAACAAATGTAGTGTATTAAAAAGAAGTGGAATGTCTATACTGCCAGACCATTAAGGTAATCCTGGCATGAACACAGTTGTTAGAGTACTATTTCTGATATATTCCTTGGAAATATTTAAAGTCTTGTGCGGAATCTACCGTCAATGCTATATAAGGCCAAGTAAAATGTATTTTTTTCAGTCTTCTTTGCTATCATTATAATCATAATTGTTAGGAGTAAAAGCAAAAGTTGTCATAGTTTATGAATTTTTTGTTACGTGCAACAATAGTCCTTATAGTTTCTGGCCTCGCTTGTGCTGAAGGGATTCCAATCTGATTACACCAACTGTTTGTTTACTGTATGCTGAATGAACTTATTCAAAAGACTCTGATGGACAGGCCACTGTGGCACTTCAACTTTAACAAGGTCAGTGTACTGTAGAACTCCAATTAGATTGCCAGTAAAATCATGAATACCACAACAACCAGTAGCATAAATATTAACATTCCTTTCCTTTATACTGTGTGACTCTGAACGTTTGGTAATACAGTTCTTATAAGAGCTGGTTTTGATTAAAAAAAAATATCTGTTTGTCTCATAGTACTGCAAAATGTACTTCAGGAATGGAAAATTCCTCAGCTGCGCAACTGCATCAGACAGTTAATACAGTAACAAGAAACAATGAACCCAGTCCCACAATGCTTCACAATACAAAATGTTCTTTTTTTTCTCGTGGCTGAGCGTTCAAAACACCTTGATTGGAAATATTCTGATTCAGGATAAAAGGTGTAAAATCAATGTGTCCCACTCTATGTGTATTTCACAACGTTCACAAATAGGACAGTGTGCACATCACAAAATAGGCAACACGTTTAAGCCCAGCATGATCTTCCTCATATAACAATAAATTCAAAAAAATAAGTTTTTTTATAACATACTGTAGCTCAGAATCAGACGTGTTTTTCATGATAAACAATTAGCCTAATTCAATCATGAATTTACATGTGCAGATTTAATACATAGGACAAATATCTATGTAAATCAGAGAAAAAGTTTACTTTAAAACCCATTTAAGACACATACAGAAATTAATATCATAAGGTAAAATACGCGTATTAGGATGTCAATGTTTAAAGACTACCTTAATTGACCTTTTCAGAGAATTGGTCACAATTGTCATTCCATTATTTTTATTAATCACTGAATCAAATTAATATTTTTCAACTTACGGAAGAAAAAGGAGGAAAAGGAAATTCTTTATGCCAGTACTTATGCGCAATTAAAGCACCTTTCCTCACAGTATACTTTATTAATATATTGTAGCAAAATAGCAGGTGGGAAATAACTTGGATTATTATTACTCATGGTAAATAATAAACTGTTAACAAAATGAGAAACATGTGAGTTTATTTTCCGGCACAGATCTGGTGACAGAGTAATAAAGCAAGCTCACATATGACAGACAGGTAAAAAAATGCATTATAATGATTTTTCTTGGAACTCTTTGCAACGATTATACAAAGGTTACACTAAAGACAGCTTTTTACAGTAAGAATGTTTCAGAGTCCTACTTCCTATAAGCATAGGAACCCAAACGTCTTCTCCAGTAATGCAGATACAGTCAATTTTCTGTTGTTTCTATTGGTTCAGTCACATCTTATTAAGTACGATATAGAGATGAAATGTATTAGGGCTTTGTTTGGTGTAATTCACCTAGTTGAGGGAAAGGCAGGCTCACTTAAACGAGAAATGAGCCAGGGAGCTGCAGCAAGGGTGCATATGGGGTGGGAGGAGGGATGTGAGAAAGATGTGCAAAAGGAAGCTCAGGAAGTGAGATAGATAGATATATAGGAAATTGACAAGATTAGGATCTGATAGATATATAAAGGAAATTGACAAGTTTAGGATCTGACCTTTCTTCCAATTTTCTGTTAAAAAATTCCTTAATAGTTAATATTTCTACTACCTACTGTAAATGTAATCCCCTAAGTGTTTAGGTGGTCATACCTAAATCTCTTCTTAATTCCATTTGCTGCTTCTACATTGTTTGTCAAGACCCCTAAATTGGTATTATCTGCAAATTTGACTTGTTTACTAACCTATCCCAGAATCTAAGTCAGTGATATAAGCATTTTTTAGCATTCACCCCTTACCTATACTTTGTGTTTTCCATCAATTAATGTTTGACCCAAAAACTGCATTACTTTGTACGCCAATAACCAGAAATTTGAGAATTATATTAATAAGAAGAATTTATCAGAAACCTTATCAAAAGCTTTTTGAAAATCTAAAGAGCTCTTTTTGTATGTGTTACTGATGTAACTTGTTCAAAGACCTCTAACAGTTAAACAAGCTCAACCTTATTCTAAATCCATTTTAACTATCCCTTAGAATTTTATTGCCATACAGATGAACCTCTATAGGAACTGTAGTCAACATGCAATTCATTGTTTAATACAGCTAATCAATAACACTATGTGCATTTAAAGCCCCTCTAAGAAAGCAACAAAGGCAGATCAATCTAAATATTTGACCAGTACTGTATTAGCACTTACAGTAGCTTCTAAAATTTTGATTATTCAGTTATGTCTTTGTGATTGCATTCTGGAGACAAATGTTTGTTTCCATTAAGCAATAATATGATGCCTTAACTAAAATTAAAATTCAATTAATACAAAAACAAGTATGAATTTATCTTGGAAGAAATATATTTATGTGATGCACATCTAGACGATTAGAATAATATCTAACTAATTTATCAAATTAATATGGAGTGAGTTCACAAGCCATTCAAAAGCATATTTTGAGACTTTTTGGAAGTATGCTACAATTCCTATAAAACATTCTTCATATTTTTCTGCTACCTCTTCATTTTCTTCTTCTTTATATTCCTATGCTACACATGATAAAATAGAATTTTGCAGAAGATGTGACTACTGGTTAGCATGAAAATAATACATTGTAAAATTATTCTCATATCCACCCTGAAGACAGATGTTCAAAAATTAAATCTATATTTGGTATAACTGTTCCAAAAAATTCTAAATTTGTGTGTCCAAGAAAATGATTTATGATTATGTCTTTATCTTCCAGACTGAACAAACAGATCTTATCAAATCTAAATTATATACAAAAGTATTTTCATTCCTTAAATAACTTGAACTGTAAGCAAATGTTAAAAAAGAAGTCACAGTAATTTAAACGATTGCTTGTGGCATACAGATAAAGGTAAATTCTGATATGTTGTTGCTTTAAACTTTTCCATTATTTCTCTTACATCTTTACTTCAAAGTTCGTGATTGGATTTGAGAGGTGCAATTTCCTTTTGTGATATGCATGATACTGAGTATTAAAAGCCCCTTTTATCACAAAAGAAAATTTATTCATATTAAATTTTCTTTTAGAGGAAAGCTGAAAGAAAACAACGCTTTTTGTCTTAACCCTTTTACAGACTGCTTTCAAAGCCTCAAGGAATGTTTGCCAAAAGAACTATACTATAGCTCAATGCTAAGAAAAAACATATCTGTACCAGCCTTTCTGAGAGATACCTTACAGGCTCAATAAAATTCAATTGTTTCAGTAAGGTTATTAGATTATTTATCTATATATTTCAACTTATAGAAAGAGAGATTGGCAGATAACTTGGTAGAGATGAAGGCAGACAGACAACTATCAATATCTAACATAAATATTGAGCTATACCTACTCCCAAATTTCTGTTTTATATAGAAGTGCACGAAAGGCAAACCTAATTCCATCTTTTTTACATTAAGTAGATGAGTGACTGCATAATTCCATATTGTTTTCTTTTTATTTCCCCCTGAACTAACTACAAGCCAACAACAGGGATGGAAAATGGAAACATGAGAATAATTTCATTAAAATCTGAGTTTTTGGCCTAAGGGTAACCATTAAAAGCTACATCTACACAGCTACATCAGTTCTACTTCAATGTACATAAGTGTTTTATAGTTAACACATTCGTGCCCAGAAGCTTTCATATTATTCTTTTGCTTAAGTGGTTTGTAAATGTGTTTCTCGATCTAGAAAAGAGATTTAGTTAACATCCTGTAAAGGGAAGCTTCAGAAGTAGATTAGTTAACATTTAAAAAAAGGAAGTAAAATACTGTACTATGCTAACTTTTTTTGTCTAATGAAAAACAATATATTATACGGTGACATGGCACACCAAGTGTTACATAATTTAATGTGGAAAGAAGAATGTACAAAAATTATACTTTTAGAGCAGTATAATTTATGGATAAACTAATCAAAATAAAAATAATTAATATATTTTAAAAAATGATATTTGAAGACATTAACCTTTCCAGGCTTGTATGTCTGTATTAGCAATTCACTTAGTTCATATACTGTACTGTACAAGAACTCTCTGTGTTAATTGGTACAATATGCAAGTGGTGTTGCTCTCTATGTAGTGAATTATAAATACCTTGGTGATTCAGTCCATTATTAAAAACATGCACATCCTGTATGCTCACGTCTCCACCATTTATATACGAATAATACATCAATTATGAGTTACAGACAAGTTTTTGCATTTGTTTTTTTAAATATTATGTAAAGTTTTTACTCTGTATTCTCTGTGCTACAGTGCAAATCCCTGATAAACTCAGATGCATTTATCAACTTGATTTGTTTTTTTAATTATGTGAAGCTTAGTCTCTCTATTATCTTTTCTTAAAGTATGTATTTGTTCTTGTCTGTAAAGTATTTTTAGACAGTATAACTAAACATACTGCAGAAACATGCTTTGAACTGCATCTTCTAGACTATTACATAGTTTTGTGAAGCTTCACAGACAGTATGTTTTAGTCTAGACGATGACAAACAGAAAATTAACGGTACATTGTCATTTTTAACTATATCTTTAATAGCATTTTTTTTGCCTTTTTTCACTCACCTGCCATTGGATGGAAATACAGACAGCTGATGCTTATTTCACTAGAGACAACAATATCCAAGAATTGAATGCTTTGTGAATGTTTGGAATATTTAGTGAGATGTCTTGTCTTAACCTGGTTGGTTAATGGATAACCTCCTACCTATAGGATGAAGAGGCTCAAACCCCATTCAGAAGGAGTGAACTTGGGGGTAGCTCTAAGGTGGAGATGGGGTGGTGGAGTGATTTTTGAGAGGCGTTTGAGTTTAGTATATACTGTATATAACTACTTTTTTAATGATGATGATTAGGTACAGCTGTGGGAGATTGACTTGTCCCTGTTATCCCTCCTGAACTTCAGTTAATAGCTTCCATTTTTTTAAAGGACCTTTAAAGAACATCTTTTTTTCTCCATTTTGAACATTCAACAAAAGAAAAAAAAATGTATATGGACAATTTTTGACGTCGTAGTTTGATTCCAGCTTGGGGTACCATCTGTGTGGAGCTTGCATGCTACTGTATCTCTATGTTTGGTATGGCCATCTCTGGGTGCTCCCAGAGAAATGCTGGGTATGTTATCTGGTGTGTTTGAATTATGCTCATGCTAGTGCCATGTAAGGGACTGATGTCCTTTAGAGGGTGCAGTCCTACCTTATGCCCGTGCTTCTAGGATAGACCTATGGTTGCCGTAAGCCTTGCCAGGGACTTGTTGCTTTCTGATAATCTATGGATAAAGTCTTAAGTGGGGTTTTTTAGGGGCAGAGTGGTAGCTCTGTGGCTAAGGATCTGACCTGTGGTTGTAAGGTTGCTGGTTCAAGTCCCATGGTTGGCAGAGAAATCCTACTCTGTTGGACCCCTGAGGAAGGCTCTTAACCCCCCACTGCTCCAGGGTTGCCATCTAAATGGCTGATCCTGTGCTCTGACCCTAAGCTTCTCTCCTTGTCTATGTGTCTCATGGAGAGCAAGCTGGGGTATGTGAAAAAGACAAATTCCTAATGCAAGAAATTGTATATGGCCAATAAAGTGATCTTAACTGGGTTCCATTCTTTAACAGCACAGTGTTCAAGAGGATTTCAAATTTTGCAACACTTCTCTTCTCTTTTTTTTTAATATAGCATCACATCATTGTTCTTTTCAATGGAAATTAGAGCCTGCTGTCCCTTATAAAACCCCCTCATGGCTTTTGAATGTGTTTATCAGTAGCAAGGCTTTTATTAAGTGAGGAAATAAAACCTCAGAGCAGGCAGCCTGTGGCACAAAGTAATGTGACTTTGGCTGCGATCTAACTTCAGTTTGATAATCCTCCTTCTATTAATACTGAGTGCTTAATGAACATGATATCCCTCTTAAACTACGAACTAGAAAGCAGACAAATAAAAAAAATGTTTTGAAGTGCCCCAGCACAGATAGACCAAGAAGGCTTTTATTTGGGCAGGTGGGACTTGTCACAACTTGTGAAACATCTTTAACTAGAGTTTTTACAAACATCTTGGCATAAACGTTCTACATTGCTGAAAAGAAAAACAATTTAATGCTTTGCTTAGCTCCCTCCAACAGGAGTTTTGAATTTGTGTCCACAGTCAGAGCCTAAGACCTGCTGTGTAACAGAGCTAAAGAATGAACCCGTCTGCAAGCTACTCAAGCTTATGTTTATTGGTTTGAAAGAAACCGCTGATTTTCCAGATCAGCTTCCCCTGGTGTGATAGTTAAGGTAGTGATAACCTGGATTATTGCATATACAGCTATAGGAGCTACAGTATGTCTTTAGGAAGCAGATGACAAACACCTTTCTATTTTGCTTAATTGCTAGGGTGCTAGAACGTTTTTTAGTATACAATTAACCATTATTTTAACACAGGTTCTAGATTTTTAACTTGAGAGCATTTTAGGTTAATTGACTGCAGCTTGTGGTTTATGAAGCTCATGGGGAGAAATTGCTTTTGTCTTCTTTTCTAACCTCACAAATCTCAGCACTGGGGATAGCCATGTCTCTGCATTTTTTTCTCCACTAAAGCAGGAGCTATGTGGCAGATACTGTAGTTTGGCTTTTTTTCCTTGTGGTCAATAGCCTGTTATACACAGACATTCATACTGCTGCACACTTTATTCTTTCATTACTTCTGCAGGCTCTAGACAGGGCAGATGCAGAAATTAGGTCACCTAGCTGCCTTGTACAGTTGTAAAAACACATAATTGAAAGTGAAGGTCCCTCAGTTGAAATGCATATCTTGTCAGTTTCTTTGCTTTAATATCATATTGTGTAGTGTAGTGTGTACGGTGTCGATCTGGTACATTACTGTGTACTGGAAATGTCTGTTTAGTGTTTTAAAATTAAGCAAACCATCACAAATGTCACCAAAATGGATTTTTACTTTAAATTTTAAAATGTGAATTTTTCTGATTTTATAAAAGACACAATTCTTTGTTTATAGTGGCTCAATAGTGCTTCAGTGTTTTTTTCAGTGTTTCATATAATACTGTACCTTGAAGAATAGCATTGTCTTTATTCTGCTTTCTTTTGCATGATTTATCTATGCATCTATGATTCTGGTGAGAGTCATGAAGTATGATTTATAATGGTTTTTTTTCTTAAATATAATGAGATTATCTTCCAAGTGCCAGATATGTTCTTGTCCCTGAAGTGGATGATAGTTCTTTGATCTTATTAAAATTAATGATTTAGAAGCACACGAGTACATTAGTACCACCTGCTGGGTAAAGATGGAACTTCATTGCATTCCTCTGATATTCTAATTCACCTTAACCACTTAAAAAATCAAAAATGTCTTTGCGCTAGATTTAAAAGGAAAGCCAAGATTAATACAAAAAAGATCAGCAGCATGGGTTTTAACACAGGAAATATGCTGCCTCGATTAATCTTGAACTGATTTCCGAAATGCCAGTTTGCTTCAGGGGCCTATTCAACATTGCCTAAATATTACCCATGAATAATGTGATTTGTTGTGCTTGATACACAACAGAGCCACAGCCAGATTTAATTTCTCACAGAAATGTGTGCGTGTGCTCATTTCTGTAATACAGCAGTGGAAGATTTTCACTCCCAGCTAGACATCAAAGCATCAGTAGACATCAAAGATCAATAAGGTAAAACGTGTTACTTCTGTTTTTAATTCAATCTAGAATAGTGGGAATGTAATGCATGATAAACTCCTAAAAGGTAACAATCCGTAATTTTTTTTAAAGAGAATATTTCTGATATGATTGTGAAAAGAATGCTGAAAAATACAAACGGCAAAATAAGTCATACTGCCAGTATTATCAAGAAACACATTACAGGTTTGCTTCAAGGTGTCTCAAAAGTAATTAAGAATATAATTTATTAAAATAAAATGTAATATCTGAAATTAAGGTACGCACGTAAGAAGTGAAGAAAACATGTTCGGTTATTCAGTTGCCCTCTGATATGATTAGTAGAAACACAACACAGCAACCATTTTTTAAAGATGTGCGTTATAAACGGCAGACTTTGTGCAATCCCAGGGGAAACCTGTGAGCCTTTCGTGGTGAGCGCCGCTCCAGAGTACAAGTAAGCGTTATTTCTGTTTTATCTTGCAGAGCTGGCCTTCATCATTGCCATGTTGCTGGCCAGCTTGAACAGCTGCTGCAATCCCTGGATTTACATGTTTTTTGCGGGACATCTGTTCCACGACCTGATGCAGCATTTCCTGTGCTGCTCCACGAGCTACCTGAAAGCCACGCAGTGCTCCTGCGAACTCGACTCCAGCCGCAAAAGCAACTCCTCCACCTACATCATCAAGAACAGCAGCAGCCAGAAGAGTATCACTCACAGTTCCTCCACATGAGCCCGGCGTGTCACGTCTTCGGACTTTCACACAACGATTGCACTACGTTTTTTATATCATGTCCGCCAATTGAAACTATTATAAGAAAGACCTATTTACAGAAGCCCTTCTTATTTAGAAAAGGGTTTACAGCATATTGTATTTTTTTTCCAAACAGAAGAAAAAACTAAAAGATTAAAGAACTAAGTGGTTTAAAGTTTATTTGTAAATAGCCTTTATTTATAGAATTCAACTTTGCAAAAAAGAGACACAGGACTCATTGTGAAAAGGAGTTTCTGACGAATTAAAACAGAGAAATACAGCTAAAATGGGCATACAGATCCATCCACAGCCTTAATGGACTTTGCTCTCACTGCCTTGCTTCTGATAAGTTTAAAGTCAGTTTATGGATTAATATGCTTTGCATTTGCCTGATAAAAGTGACTGATACAGATGTAACATACAAAAATGGTGATGCCTACTGTGCACATTTGTTTCACAGTTCTTAGGATGCTGGTAATATTGGTACTAACCAAAAGGAAGCCAAGTCATGCACAGAAACAATCAATATTCTTAATTTAAAAAGAGATTAAGTTTTCATTTATTGTTATTTTTTATTTCTATATACATATTTTGCATATCTTAGCATTACTTTCCCTCCAACATGTTGTTTGGCAGATGGAAAAAATTGCACTTTTTTTTCTTGAAAGGAACAAGTAAATGTTTTAATGTCAACAAGAAGGAGTCCAGAGCTTTGTAGGTTTAGTAGGCATTCAGTGTTTGTTTTATGAAAATTAAGCTTTGATGGAAGGCCTGTCAAAAGGCAGGCACCATTCATATCCCTGTCTTAAATGAAGCCCCTTCTCCTTGTATGCATTCTCACTGATTCATCCACAGTGGTGAACATTCAGAGTGTGGCATTCATTATCAGATTCTTTCATTTCCCCTTACTGCTGATCTGTAATCTGTTTCAATAAGCACTTTACCAACAATACTGTGAGACTGACACAGTACAGTATGTGCCTGATTGTCTGGAGCAAAATACTCACCAATGTTGTAGAAACAGATCTGGGAAATGTCTGGGTGATGTCCTTGGCAAGCTCCTGTCAACCAAACAAAAATAAGATTGCCCAAATAGCCTCTCATTTGCACATTTTTATGTGCTTATGACATGTGGAATACCTTGATTACTCCATGTGTGCTTTTAAAAGTGCATGTAACTGTTTAAGAAAAAAGCTACATTATAGACTAGCACTATGAGTTACAACAAAGCACCTCTGTCGACTTATTTTGATCATACAGTATAATACAGTGTGATCCATATAATGGATTCTTTTTTTTTACAGAATTACCTGTGGTACATTTCTGCACATTTGCCCTCATGCACTTCACTGTTTTAAATGTATCTAAGTAAAATCATCTGTCAAAACAACATGGAGCTGAATACTCTGATTTTATTAACAGTAATGACGGATTGTTTTTTTTTCCTTTAATGCTCTTAAAATTCCATGCAGGAAATAAATGCAAAACATTTTGAAATGCTTACAGTATTAATAATCAGACTGCAGATATTTCAAATTCTGGTCTGTCAGGTTTTACAATTAAAACTTTCAGCATTGTGGTTTTCCAGTATTCCATATTTTCTTTGTGAATTTCAGCCAGAAAAAGAATTGTCTTGCATTTCAACTTAAACTGTTATTTTATGTAATTATAATGAATAAATTGTCCTTCTTATGATGAGAATACTTTTCTTATTGACTTATTTGGTGAACTGATTTAGGACAGCATTAAGTACAATTGATATCGCACAATTGTTAACGTTTGTAACGTTTGCACAGATGACTGGCAAGTTCTAAGAGACACTTCATCCTTTCAGTCTCGTTCCACCAGATGTGTCAGGCCCAACACAGGTGCACTGTAAATACTGTCAGCATTTGCAGGTGATAATGTATTTGAGGCGCTGGTTTGTAATATTGCTGGATTCTACCTAAGATGTTTTACAAATTATTAGAAATTGTTTGTTTGGTAGGCTTTTGCACATACTAATCCATGCAAGTATACTTTCCAATTCGTGCTGAATTTTAAAGTAAGTATCGAATGCAGTGACTCCAGGTAAGTACTGGGGCTTTGCTATAAACAAAAATGTTTATAGTAATGTTGATACCATAAATGTTGCATATTAAGTTTAATGTGCTTGACTCATTCCTTATTGTATCTACAGTAGATGCACAAGTACATAGCCTAGGTTTCTGTAAAGGAATGCATTTCAACAAGAGCTGGGGTGGTGACTGTGAAATCATTAAAAATTTTAATTAAGTGCAAATCTTCAACAAAAAGAGCTAAATTATGAAAAGATTTAGATACATGTATTTAAATAAGTTCTTATGAAGTAAGATTGAACTACATCTTCCGATTTTATTTAGGTAGCCTTTATAACAGACCCTGGATATGTTGTATACCCTGTTGCTAGAAGAAGCAGTGGTTTTTGGAATATACAGGCAAGATAGAACTTTTGCCTATTAATGTTTTTTTTTCATAAATTGAATTACTAGGAATGAAACTTATATTGGCTCTGCTCTTTCTTCAAAACCATCTAACTGGCTACTTTTTAAAATCCTTCAGGAAAAGTATGGAAGTCATGCACATCTGTTCCAAGGGACTGGGAACTTTATTCCATGAGTGGTACATTCATTAGCGATAAATGTTTTTTTTTTAAATTTGTTCATTTAAATTTTGTTCCAGTGAGGAGCTTTGTCAGCCTGCAAGCTGCAAAGAGACAAATAGAATTTTATTCCATGCTGAACTGTTGAAAAACACATAATTTTAGCCGTGGGGCCTTCTTCAGGTAGGCTCAGGTTTGAAATACAGCTGAAATGTTGTTTTATATTGTTTCTACTTGTCCAAGCAGAATGAACCCCTACGTTTTCATTTCCATTTAGTTTGCATTGTGTTATCACAATGTGTGTGTATTCTCTACACATTAGAACTTTTTTAGATTTTAGATAGGGTACTATCACTTGTATACCTTGAACTCAAACAGAGCTACAGTAGGTGCTCCTTTTGTTAATTCATTTTGAACCTGACTAAAACCAGTAACTACTTGCAGATCCTCAATTAATGTTGGGCTGAGAGGAGTTTTAACATGCAAAAGCCCTCAGCAGGCATCCTGAAGATCAGATGTTCTACAGTGCATGGACCAAGAAGTCACTATGACCTGTGGTGCACAGTCTGGAACACATGAGAAACCTGCAAAATAGGACTGAAAAGTGTGGCTGGGGATATAATTGGGCAAAAGGTCAGCTACATAAAAAGGGAACAAGCCTTTCAAAGTCTTGAAAGTCAGAAATTGGATTTTAAAGTAAATTCTGCGCAGAATGTGATGAGTGCGTTGCAGAAGTAATAACAGCAGTAATCTAAACATTAAAGGATTTTTTTAGTGATTTTTTTGGTTAGAGAACCTTAGCCCCGGGTTCTTGTCTGTTTGTTTGCAATCACAGTGAAAGGAATTATGCCATTGAGCTGTTTATGTTGTCATGTTGCCATGCTTTGGCAAGGGGGCTTTGTTTCTTGAGAGCGCCGATTAGTGCTGGCAGTGCTCTGGATTTGCTGGCATACTGGAGAAGCTCCAACGGTTAAGCTCCAGTGGCAGAGCTGAAAAAAGAGACCCCCCAGCTTATCTCCAGTGCTGGAGGCCAGAACCGAAAACAAACACGGCAGGAACAATGGAAGAAATGCAGGAGGACAAAGTAACAAAGCTGGAAATTGGGAATAGCACACATGTCGATCTTTTGATAAAAAGACTTCCTTTAGGAGGCTCCCAAGTTTAACAGCTCGTTACAGAGTTTAATCATTCAATTGCATCCTAACACTGATTAAAGCTTCCTAGAGATATGTAATGGCATTTCTATTATACTCTAAACAGGGTAGTCCCCACCTATTAAAAGTGTATGAAAATTAGTAAAAATAAAACATTTACATTTCAACTCATAGTCGTTACAAAACAGGTTTACAACAAAGTGGCAAATATACAATAATCATTTATTGGAATGTGCTTTTTCCTGTTACATATCACTCTGCAATTCACAACTGGCAACCCACTGAAGCTAAGCAGGTGTGATCAGTACCTGGATAGGAGACCTCCTGGGAAAAACTAAGGTTGCTGCTGGAAGAGGTGTTAGTGGGGCCAGCAGGGGGCGCTCACCCTGCGGTCCATGTGGGTCCTAATGCCCCAGTATAGTGACAGGGACACAATACAGTAAACAGGCGCCATCCTTCGGATGAGATGTAAAACCAAGGTCCTGACTCTCTGTGGTCATTAAAAATCCCAGGGCGTTTCTCGAAAAGAGTAGGGGTGTAACCCCGGCATCCTGGCCAAATTTCCCGTTGGCCCTTGCCAATCATGGCCTCCTAATAATTCCCATCTATGAATTGGCTACATTACTCTGCTCTCCTCCCCACTAATAGCTGATGTGTGGTGAGCGTTCTGGCGCACTATGGCTGCCGTCACATCATCCAGGTGGATGCTGCACATTGGTGGTGGTGGAGGGGAGTCCCCATTACCTGTAAAGCACTTTGAGTGGAGTGTCCAGAAAAGCACTATATAAGTGTAAGCAATTATTATTATTATTACTATAAAGATATTTCTCCCCTTATCTCCGAACATTTATAATGTGCCCAGTTCCTAGAATGTATATGGTAGCATAATTGAGGGTCTCTGCTATTATAAAGGTTATGGCAGGCTGCAAGATATAAATACTTCTGCAGGTGAGTTCAGGCTTGGTTGGTCCCTTGACAAAATGGTTTCACTTCCAGGTTAGCGCTTTTTGTTTGGGTACTCAGATAAGCATTAGAAAATTATTTTATGCCAAATGGCGCTTCTAGAATGTTACTGTGTTTATTTCATTTAGCTGCAACATATTTGTCTGGAATTGTCATTTAGGTCCCACTTTGCAAAGTTGGAATAGCTTATCATATGGAATAGCCATATTATAACAAAGTTTTCCTGTGATGAGACAAATAAGAAAGAGGATACAAACTGGGAAGAAAAGAACTTCTTTTTTCCATAGAAGATCCTAAAGAGACCCCAGAGAACACATGGATTTTTACACTAACCAGAAGGAGAGACAATTACATGTAAGTATAACTTTTCAACTTTGTGATAAAGCAAATGTATCTGAAAATCAATATAATTTTGTAAAACTATTAAACTTCATACACCATTTTTTAAATAACTGAAATACAGAAGTGAAGCAATAAACATGCAGGGTGAATATTTGATTTCATTGGCTGTAAATACACATTACACTGACAGTTAATACAGTATATCAGTAAGAAAATATTTTGCTTAGTCACTTTCCTATCCTCACAAATATGAAAGTCAAATTTTGCCTGTGGGTGGAGGCCTGCACCTCCTACATGTGTGGTGCTTACCTGTGCTCTTCACCTGCATCATGTGAATGTGTCCTGGTGAAGGCAGCTGCTGTCTATTTCTCATCTCATACATGTTCAGTTACTGCCAGCACTGAAAAGCAGAGTACTCAACAGAAAGAATAATTCCATGGACCTTATAGGACAGAAAAACAATTTGCCCCCTAGAACAGCCATTTTGAAAAATGGAAAATTGTACTTAATTGATGCCTACGTCCTCAATTCACTGTTGTATGTTTTAAAGGTTGTCTAAGCATGCAGTAATGCAGACTGGTTCCTTGTCCCATGCACTTGGACATATCAGCCTCTGTCACACTTTTACTTCATTGCTCTAGCTCTTTGATTGGTGGTGCTGCTTTCTAATGTCTGGCTGACTCAACCAATTTTTTGGTCATTGGCAGCTTGCTAATGTCCTACACACACTATCAACCTCTCTAATAGCTTGCCAGGCGAATTGATGTGTGCGCACCAATCTGTCAATGGCGGTATCCTCTTGCTACCTCAGGGAGTTGTGGCCCTATCGTAATCTGAGAATAACCCATGTGTATATGCATGTCAGAACCAGTGTGGTGTATTGTATGTTTTTGTTTCAACTTTCTTAGGAATATCCACCCCTGTTATTCGGTATATTTCTTACTCCATTTGATATCTTTAGTGTGTGTGTTTAGGAGATGGACCTCTCAACCCCTACAGCACGGGCTAGTTATGGAGACCAGAGGTAGTGCATTGGAATATTGTCTGATTGAGAAAGTATGAATGGTGTTGCTGTTTTACTACCACAATGTGAAGCCTACAGTTCCTAGGCCGCACAGTAAAAGAAGCACAATTCAGTCTTGAGTTTAAATTCCATTGTATTCTTCCCGTGAACCAATTCCCATGTATTCTTCCTCCCATGTGTAAGCACATAACAGTAAATGGGCAATTACAGTACCATGGAGCAAAACTTATGCAAGGCTTAACAGATCCATCCATTACCAGAGAGTTGCAGGTTGTTAAGAGGGTTATGGAACCTCAGAATCATAGGGTGCAAGAACCGGGAGCCCATGACATCTTTCACCTCAGATAGGGTGCCAGTCTATAGCGGGGCCACAGAGAAAGAGCCAATTTAGAATAGCCACCAAATATAGTTAGTATATCATTGGGAGATGGGAGGAAATTGAAGCACCCATTGAAAACCTTTGTGAACACGGGGAGAATGTGCAAACTCCTGACTGTAGACTTCCCAATCTAGTGTCAAACTCATGCCCAAAAGTGGACAGGGGCACTAATTATCACAGGATTGTGTGCCTAATGTAAACCTTACATTCTTTCTTTAGCTCCTGCTAATGTAAACAACAAGCGCCAAATTTTGGTAGTTGAATAAGGTTTTCTGACTCCTATTTTGCCTACAACTTTTATTCAACACCACCTACATTTGTATCCATTTATTTATCTGGGCATTACCAAAGTAATCAGAGTGAATTACTTAACCTTAACCTATAATTATATAGTTTTAAGTCTAGAGCCCACCCACTGCTCTACACCGCTACCTTTATATTTATAGTTATTTGCATTTGTGTATTATTGACTGTTCTTTATGGAGGAAGAAATTTATATAATGGCATTAAAATTTTACAGAGGGCCTCTCTATTGCCTGTGCCCTTTTCTTTTTTTTCGGTTATCTCACACACACTTCTAGAGAGTAACCTGAATCATTAATAATACGCTTCAATAACAAAGTGTAAATGTGAATGCCATTGATTTCGCGTGACCAAATATGCTCGTATTTGGTGTTTAGATCCAAAATGAAGTGGGTTGTAACAAGTGTTTTTTCAAAGGTTCAGATAGTTGTTCCCCTTTTTTATATAGAACATTCATGTCATCTGCACCTTACCTTTCACTTTTGGGGTAAGTTTGGATTGACAGACCTGTTCTGCCATCTCAATTGCAAAAACTACTATTGTTATGTTGTACAGTGGTAGTCAAAGCCTGTGGGACGAAAATCAAATGTTCTTCTTTGTATTTTAAAGGGTTAAATCGTATTCATAACCAGATACCCTCTGGCTTCCTGGTGCTTGATAATCACAATTAGCTGTTAGTAGCAGTAAGTTATTGAAGGAGTCTGTGTAAGAACTATCGTCCATGGTTACAGTGGAACATCTAAGCTGATCTGTGTAAAGTTGATTGAAAAGGAAATGCTGGTCTGGTTTACTGCAGTCTGAACAAATAACATTTATTGAATACAAATTTCAACACAGTCCACTTGTGTTGTTGACTTTAATTCCCTGACATCATTCAAGAAATAACTGTATACAGTAATCAGATCCTTAGGTGAATAAACTACTAGCAACAGAACAATCCAGATTGCCCCCTCTTATTTGAAACCCATTACACTCTTCTGTACACTGTTCAATGTGGAGTTTTAGATCAAATGCTTGCAATTAATTGCATTTATTAATTAATGGCAAAGGTATGATCCACCAGTTTAGCATTTTTTGTTCTTTTTATGCCACTGTTTATCTGGCATTTTTTAAGGAAGTTCACACTTGCATCTTGGGATATTTGTAGTCATTTGTAAAGTGTATAGTATTGCGTTACTAAGAAAAACACATGTAGCATTTGCACACACGCAAATTAAGAAAATGTAGTAGCACTACAGTATAAATACTTCTTTAATATTGTTATTTTTTAAACATTAATTAAATAAAAATATGCTGAGAATACAACACAGGATACAACACTAACATAATTTATCAAGGTATTCTTACCATTGTATCATTTGTATAATATTCTGTTCAGGTCAACCACGACTGGCACTAAAAAACAATAAACAATACCAATCTGTATCTGAGACTTGAATTTATTCCGTTTAAGGGTTGAAATAACTTGGTGGTCTCTAAAGTGAATGTAACAAGTGGACCATTGGTGGGAAAGCACTGATAAATGAATCACCTTCTCTGATTATTATTCATATTTTTCTACACACATTGCACATGAAATCAACAATTATGGAAAAACCGTAGAGTAAGATTTTTGAAACTGAAGTTATATACATTTTTCCTTTTACAACTTAAAGGAAATGTATATTAACAAGAAGTAAATCCAATTTATTGCAGAATTATTTAAATTCTCAGAATATTGCACTTAAACTAATTTGGCAATTTCTGGGGGAACCATTACATGAATAATGTTATTAACCAATTTTAAGTTATAGTTACGTGATTCACCATAACACTTTTTAAATAATATGGATAGTAACAGGACAGTTATAAGCAGTGATGTCAACTGTGTAGTTGCATTGGGATTGACTGAAGAGAAATTGTTCTTTTGCTGTCAACAATAAAAGGCTGTAGAAGTTTTTAAAAGAATCCCCCAGTTACACTGAATGTCCCATGATTGAAGTGGGCGTGTGCCATTGAAATCATTGAAATAGTGATGATTACTGAATCCAAAGCCGATCCTGGAGAGCTGTGATCTACACTTCCTTGCGGAGAGCCACTCGGATACTGCTGAAGATCCTTCCCATTGCTTCGTACAAGGGGTCACAGAAGGTATGGATGCAGAGTGAGTAGACTCTGCTAATGCATTGGGTTTCGATCATGTAGCTCTTGATACACGGCATGACTGCCCAGATGTGGCAGAAGGAGATGCAAGCAAAGAGGAAGCCCCACAGCAAGGACACAGGAATACCAAAGATGGCAGACAGCACTCTGTAGCACCAGTACTTAGAGACAGTGAAGGTTGTATAGCTGACCCTCCACACTCCATCCAAACTGTGTGTTCCATCTGGCTCAGCTATCACATCTTCAAAATCCACCTGGGGGACAAATAAACCTTGTCAATAGGAAGAGTGTTCTGTTTAAAGCAAAAATGACTACTCGCCAGCACAACACCATCAATATATATTCATTTCATGCGAGAGCTTGACCGTTTTATTTATTTAATCATATTCACACATGAGTGTGGGGCTGGAACAGAAAATGCAAGCAGTCTTTGGACCCCACCCAAAACAAGCAGCTGAGAGTTTTCAATGATTATTACAAAGCTGATGCTGTTGGCTGCATTGCAGATCGGCAGACCAAGACTGACACAAGTTTTTGAAGTCGATGTTTTAAAAACTCCCTGCAGGTGTCTTGTACATATTAAACAAATCTTTGTATATTTCTATAATCCACACTCTTTGTGAAGTATAATCCATGGAATATCCATTATGGTTGCAGGCGTTCAGGAGCCTACCCTAGCAAGCAACAGGTACAAAACAGGATAATTCATGCTTTTACCACATTGTTCTCGTCAAAACTACTTAGTAATATGTACTGTAAGTAGAGATCAGTAGTGGGTTAAAAACTGTTGAATTTCTCTATTTGGTAATTGTCCCAAAAAGTCTTTCTTGTCTTGATCCTCTTTTGGATTTTATAACATTTAAGTTGCTTAATTGCTCATTTTAATGTGTGATAAAAACCTGCACAAGAAGTATAGAAAAGAAACTTTAAACTTTCTAAATTCTTTTAGAATTCCTTCTAGTTGGTCATACAGTAGGTTTAATAGTGTAATGTCTTATGGGATGATCATGAGTAAAAATGTTGGTGAAAGTTTTCAGTTGCACTCAAGTTTAGCCTCAGTGCAATTTTAAGTAAATCTTTTAAATGGGTTGTGCGATAAGTGTATTTTTTTAAATCTGCCACCACTTCTACTACTTTTTTCCAATATATGCTTTACATTACTTGTAAACAAAAAGGATATGTGTAACCTAAACCACAAATGTTTATTACACTTTTTGGGGCAAGGACCATATGGGATAGATTTATATTCAAAAAGCAGATTAAAGCAATTTTTCCCCAATTTAAATTTAATATAATCTTTATGGCTACTAAACCAAAATAAAAAGTATTGAATATCAAAGAAACCGAGCACTGTCAGGTTTCCTTAACTCCTTGTACGGAAGTGTAGATTTGTATTCCTAATATTGTAAAGGCTTCCACTTATAGTATCTTATTACAAGGCTGAAAAGGGCGTGACATTTAATATTCAGTAACACTGTATATTTGACTGTATTACAGTTTCATGCGCTTTATATACTGTAACGCTACTACAAAAAGTTTGCATTATCCATTACGGAGTTTGTAACCTAGTGACTTGCTTCAGACTATTAAAGTTTGAAAAACAGAGCTGTCATATTCACTACCAAAGGAAAACACTGCACACTAATCAGAATTCACCTGAAGGACATTATATTACCTAATATCAACTAAATAGCATACTGCATCTAATCCAAGCCTGTATGATGCAATCAATGTAATTTTCTGAAATTTAGAATTTTCCCTATAGGTGTCTTCCCAATCTGCCATTAATATTCTACTTTTTTCAAAACATATTAAAATGTAGGGAAAATTATAAGCAATTCTATGTGTTGTGTGTGCCCTCTACTCTGCAACAAGACCTATTAAAATACATGATGGCTCCCTCTCATTTTTTTCCATAAATAAAACTGCAGGATTCAACCATAGAAGTAAAACAGGCCTCAAGCTATTTTGGGTTCTGTGCTATAAAGGACAGGACCTTTAAATACAACAAATGACATGTGTGCATGTTATCTTTTAAAAACATATTCTAATAACATCCACTTTTGAAACTGTAGGTATCTAACAGATCCAGCAGTTTCACAAATGAAGAAGTGGAAAAGCTTATCCCTTACCCTTATTATATCCTCATTGATATGTTTCGGGTCCCTGTTGACCAAGTCTATCTCCTTGGTGTGGCTGTCTTTTTGAATTTTCTCCTCATTAGTGTGGTATTGCTCTGCCATGGCTCTTCCAGAGACTCCGATTAAGACAAGGAAGAATGCTGAAGGCTGGAGAAGGCAAAAGAAGAAGCACCACACAATGGGCAGGGGTTTGTGTGAAGCAGTCAAAAGTCTCTGTTCTTCGTTTGCAAGTGCTGCCGCACCCCAGATGCCTGCAGACAGCTGCTACAGACTGTAAGATCTGTCCTGTCAAATCTGGGCACAGCAGTGTCCCAGACCAGCCTAGAGTTCATAACTCACACTAAGACCAAAAGCATTTCTTAAAGGGGAAACCAAGCCAGTGTTACATTTCACACTGTGCTGTTAGGTCAATCTTCTGTAATTGCTGGGGTTTGCTAAGAGGTTTCCAAATGGGCAGCAAGTTATACTCTAGAGCTCTACCTTTTTCATGCTGCACATTTACAGCTACAAAGTCTTTGTTTTAATCATTTGCATAAACTCTCAGATATGGAATTGACAAAACTTTGCGTTTTCATGTTTCCATGAGGACGTATGTATTGGCACATTTCATTTAAAAAATGTGAATTTTCTCATCGCCGTTTTCTCTCCACACCTAACTCTGTTCACCACTGTAGAGACAAGATTCTCCAATAAAGAGTTGAAACAGCATGTACGCATTTGCCATAAAATTACTGGATACAGAAAATAAGGCTGCGCACTGAATAAGAATGCTGCTTTTACCATACAATGAGTATGGGTGTGAGCGTTATGCTCTCATGTTGGTTTCAAAGCCATCATTCCATTCGTTAAGCTTTTCACATAACATCTTTTATAGTTCTGTGTTGCTGAATGTATTTTTCAGATCACTTAAGCCTACTCAGATGGGTTGGACATGCAATCTATTGTAATTAATTGAAGGTTTTATATTTGCTGCTAATCATTACATTTTTGATTGCTGTATTTGGAAGATATTTTCTTACTGAACTGATTATTTCATATGTACAGTAGGAAAGAGGATCTTAGATTTTGTTTCAGCTGTCACACTTTTATACCAACTTATTCAGCTTACTTTCAAAGTGAATCATCTTCCCTAAAAATCCAAGAGTATTTCTTTTTCGCTGCTTTGTTTTGCTGAGTCTGTTGTGTGTGAATTCTTGAGAATATCTCCAGAAACAGCATTTGATATTAGGCAGAATACATTTTTGTCAATGAATTATGTCTAGAATTTTGATTGCACACTGGGTAAGAATGACAAGGAATCAGCACAGTGTCACACAGGCCCATTTCAATTAACATTTAGGTTGTGGAAGATAATGTTGCACAGTATGCGTTTCATTCTAAAGCTCATATTAGCAGTAGCATATTAATCACAAAAAATCAAGATCCACATTAATTTAATAAAATGAATCAGTTTGCCATTTTCCAGAAATGAGTTTTTCTCCTTTTTGTCTGGTGAGTTAATTGGATATTCTCACCTCTGAATCAGAGATGGCGATGTGCTATGTGAATAGAATACTGTACTAGTCAGATCTTTGAAACTCAAGTTTTTTCAGTAGCTTTGTTTTCTGTTTTTCATTTAAAGCCACTAAATCTTTTTCATATAAAAACCCATGAAAAGAAGCCTTCACATATCTCAGGTATTACAATGCTGTAAAGATAATGTGATTAATTCAATGTGAATACTATTTACTGTATCTGGCTGGCGTGCTGGCTTTCAAAATATTTTTACAACTTAATGAACGATGAGTATTGAATGCATTGGAAAGCTTAAGCATCAGAAAGTAAAAACTGAATTTGAATTTCCAGGTGGCAGTAAATCTTGAAAACTGAAATATTGCTTTTTTCTTATTAATAATGCTGTGCCAGCAATGTAATCCGTCCGTTTTCTAATCACTTTATGCAGTACATCATTTTGTTGTGAGGGAGCCAAAACTTATCCCCTCAAGCAATGGGCACAACACACACAGGCACACAGACACACACACCAGGTTCAATAAAGCCAATTAACCTACCAATACTGTATGTCTTTGGGCTCCTGCATGAAACTGGAGTACCTAGAGGAAACCCATGTAAACATGGGGAGAACATACTGTACAAATAGCACCCCTATGAGGCAACATGTGCTATGAGGCAACAATGACACTCTGGCATCCCCCAATAATATTATATAATGTGTATTATTAATAATAAGCTGTGTAGTAATGTCTGCAAATAGTTAGTGTTTAGGAAATGGTATTTTACATTAGCGTGAACAGCAAAATTCTTTTCAATAGAAAGCACTCATGATTATTTTGAAACAATTAAGTAATGGCGTATCACAGACAGAGTAAGCTCTGTCCAAGCTTTGTAATTTGCCTATTTACTACATATAATACAAATGTCACACCAGGGTTTATGCATTTATTGGTGAGGTTCAGTTTCTTGATGTGTTGCTGACAGTCAAGCAGATGTTACAGCATTCAAATGAGCTCTGCGACCTTAAGATGAACCTTTTTTTTCAATGGATTGTTAAAACTTTGCAACGATATTTAATATTTTAAAGCTGTCAGTAAAGGAAACTATTTCTTAATAGGGTTGTTCATTTTATAATTCTCAGTGAGCAATTACAAATTTGCTTCTTTTACACTGGATATTTTTATTTGATACTATATTTTGCTTTTTATTGTATTGTTTTTCTGCTTTTACCATACTATGAGTATAAGTGTGAGCATTATGTTCTGTGATTGTCCATATTGCATTATATGCTGTATTTTTTCACCCATTGTATAACTTGTGAAAAGTTTATGGAGACTCCTGCAGTCTGTTAGCTTACTCTCCACAGAATTGCAAAGTATAGGTTTTACAATTTACCTTTCTGGTTTGGAATAATGCTGCATAATATATTACATTAACTGTAAATTGTTGATCCAACCCCTCTATTGAATGAACTCTGAGCAATACATTCAAAAATCTCAGGTAGGACACTCCTGTTAGTCAAGGTACTTAAATTGGATCAACAATGTCCTGCTTTCAATAGGAGTACAAGTGTAAGTCAATCCTGGATAAAATCATCAGCCATATTAATAAGTAATTAAAATAGTTATATATGATGTATTCAACATCTTGGCCTCAGATCCCTTCTGGTATTTCCATCTTACTTCTTAAAAACATTGTGTGCATTGCTAGAAAATCAGCTCTTTCAACTGGTTATGCACACTGGAAAAATGAATACCTAGGATAAGAGTACATCAGGTTTAACTTAAAAACATATGAGAAAAATATTGTTGTAAGCACAGGTATTATTTATCACTGAAAAATCAATCCTTCCAGTATCTCTCACTGATAAGACGGTGCACATAAACTCATATGTTCTGCCAGCATAGGATTACAGAGCCTGGCATGCTTGGCTTCACTGTGCCTACTGCACTGCATTCCAGAAATTACTGCCACTCATGCTTAGCTCCTCCTAAACAGCAGATTTGTGCTTTTCCTGTCCAGCGAGCAGTAAATAGAAATTTAATAATAAATTTACAATTTAGATAGACTTTCTATTTCCCCGTAGAGCAAATGCAATGAAAATGTAATTAACCTCACACGTGATATAGCATGCACGAATAGAAGTGTATCTAATGTAAACAAATAATTACATTAAAATAAATAAATCCCTATTTAATGTGGTTGATTTTTATCTGGTCTGATTTGCTATGTTTCGAAAATGTCAGTTCTCAGCGCACAACTCACGAAGGAGACTTCTTGAGGTAATAGATAACAGTGTATTGCGAGAGGAATCTTGAACTGCTTTTTCAATGTATCCTAACTTTAGATTTCTCTTTGACAGCCGAACATATGTTGCCAATTCCATCTAAAACATGATTGAATACCATACGATCACTTAAAGTAAAGATTTGCAAAGACTCGCTTAAATTGCTTCCAACTTATCATTCCATGATTATGTGGGACTGCTAAGGTTTGAGATCTGAGGAATGCCAAGGTTTATTTAAACCATCTCTAAAGGGTTCATACTGTAGATGCTGATTAAACTATGCATGGGGGTAGGTGGACCTAATTAAAGAAATATTGTCAGCAGTCTGCAAAATCGTACAGAGCATGCTCCCAGGAGAGAGACCAAAATAGACGATGGTGCGACATGTCAGACACGGCTGTGATTCCCCATTTAATCCTTACAGTAAACTGAGTCCTGTGGTCCATCCTTTTATTAGAACAGCTGTACAGAATTTTGGACATTAATTTACTGTGAGGCCTACCATATGGAATGTTGTAGATCCACTTTAAAAGGATGTATAGTAGCAGTTATGGGAAATAAAATGCACACTTCTAACAGTTAAAACCTACACTACAACTTTTGTGAAAGCAAGCTATTCTAAAAAAAAAAATCTTGCTACTTACTGGATGAAACCATGGACAGATTATTGCACAGCAAAACCTCCTATTAAAATGGAAACATTTGACTCATAATATACCTGCTCAATGAGAATATATCTCTAATCTGTATGTTAAGTGTGTCTTCTGTGTTCTTTAGCAAAGGAATTAACGTTTGCAGGCTGGGATTTCCTGGCAAGATTCAGGCTGTCTATATTGGAACTAAAGTATCAACTCCAGCACTTAACCTAATGTTACAAATCATTAAGCCTACAGTATATATTTTTATGGTTGATAATAGCTAATAGCTAGAACTCATCCAGCTATGTTCTAAAAGAAGCCTGGGTCCTATACAACACTTTCTTTTCAAAAGTGCTGCCTTTTCACTTGTCAGTTTTAAAAGCACTTCCCAGTAGTTTTTACTTGTATCCCTCAGTTTGAGCTTTAGATTTTGTTTCTGAATAAGTCCATTGGGTTGACTCTGTCACTGCCTTTGAGGGTTTTCAACATTCATATTGGTCTGTGTCTAAGAACAAAAAGGGTTAATTCATTTTGCCTACAATATGTAGGAAATTCCTTTTATCCCAGGAATTTTATTGCTGTTTTCTGAACTGATTCCAAAGCACTCATTGTGTTATTTGTAATTGTACACAATATTCTAAATGAGATCTTACTAGCTCATTGTACAATTTTAAAACTAACTTTCCTTGATTTAAGTTCTATGTTTTTAAAGTATATAACCTCATATATAGTGTGTTCAAATTGTTTACGTTTTAAAATGTAGGCAATTGTAATTGCTTGCCCTATGTTATTTGGAGATTGTAACAGATTATTCTACATATAATAAGTCTCAATTTTCATTAGCTACTGTAGCTTTTTTTATTCTGGACTACTTTGCTACCTACAGGACATGCACTACTCTGTCCCTGTCTATGTTAAGCATAAGCTTTAGCCCAGGCCTGAGCTCACTCTAAGTCATTATGCAATTACTTTCATAATCCCTCTATTTTGGTAACTTCACTTGTTTACTGGATACAGCCTAATCTAGATCATTGATAAAAACTAAGAAGACCAGGAGTAGTGGGTCCTAATAAAGATCTCCACTAATTGCACACAATATCTTGAATACATTTCCCCTACAATTGAATAATTAATCTTTTAAGAGAAAGGTTATTTAAGGCTTTCTGAAAAAAAAAAAATACCATAGTGCATGCTCAGTGCAGGTCAGTTAATATTTTTGCTTGTTTAATGAACCCTATCAAATTAACTAAACAAGAACTCCAGCACTTCTTACCTTATCTTTTCTGAATTAGCTACAATTAGATACATCTGTTTTGTCACCCTTTTTATGGATGGTCACTACCAGCAATTTTTCATTCAGGGTAACACCCCTTGTCCTGATGTCTTGAGTGACTGTTGGATGACTGTCCTTAAGTACAATTCATAGCAAATGGGACTTTTTTAAAGTCTGTCAACAAAATCCTCAATTTTCCTGCTCTACCAAAAACTAATCAAGAACCGTTGCTACAGTATATCATCTCATTTTGTAAGAAAAATGAATTTGAGAGTTTTGGGACAGGCTTGCTAAGGTACATTTATGTTTTCCCCATAGTTTGTGGTTTGTGAAATGGAAATAAGTTTTGGGAGTTGCAAAAGTTTTGTCATAACACAGAAAGATGTTCATTACCCCCTGTTGCAGGCAATACCACTGAAATGGGATGGGGGTTATGACCCATTCATGTGCTTAAAACCAAAACTGTTTTGGTTCACAACAAATGGAAACTAGTCCCAAAGGTTCTTACAGAAATAAGTTCAGATTTAACACCTGATTTCCAACACTAACAGTAACTCACTAACCACTTTTATGCCAATTTGTCAACAAAGTGAAATAGTAGATACTGCTTTTTTTGTTTTCTCAGATGTCCTAGCTGAAGAGCAAATGTCTACTTGGAGTTGAGTGATTTTTCTGGACAAGGCCCTTTTGTACATTTCAGGTTGACATCTGAGAGGTCACACATTTTAAATGGCTAGCATTTCTTAACTCTACTGCACCAAACTCACCCAGGTGAATTTGTCTAGCAAAATCCGAGACAGTCAAGCAACAAATTCCTTGGCTTGGGGTGATGGGGTTTTTTTTGGTCTCATTTAGAACTAAAGAACGTTTCTTCTAACAATCCTGAGAGAAATAACTAGAATTTCATCCATTTTGACAGAAATTAGTTTTTATTCCATCTGCTCTGAAAAGCAAGTGTTTTATTTTCTTTCCACCCAGTTTCATTCCAATCACACCCCATAAAATGCATGATTTGACATAAACAGCAGATGTTTCCAATATGCAGTACCTTCAGACCTCACATGAAATAGCCCTTTCATTAAATGTCAATAGCTTCCTTGTCTGCTGTGAAAATAGACCTGTTTTTAGGATAAGCAGAGCTAGCTGTTATTTTGTTTAGTTTGAAATCGCAAGCGTAATTTAAGTCCTATGTTTGATGAGAGTTCCATTCTTTGTGTAATTTGAAAGTGTGTTAATGCATTTCTTAAAAGAACCAATTAACCCTATAGCTAAGCTTGTTTTTCAGTGTTACAGTTTAGAAAAGTCTCTAGGGAACTTTCTCATAAGTACACCTACTGTAGATATTACTTTAATTTCAGAACCAAGATAGTTTAAGTGGCAATTTTTGTATTTTTTTTTTTAATATTATAGGCACATCTCAACAATGTAATTGTTCATGTCTTCATATTACTAGTGACTGATAAGGTGATCTGGGGGTTAATTAATTTACTTTCTCAACAAGACAAACAAGGGGGCCACATCTCTTCAGTTTTGAAGACTCGATACAAGTGTACAGTATAAAAACCTAAGGGATAAAGATTGGACCAACTCAAGGGACTATTTTGCACACAGTAGTGAAACAAGGATGATGGGGTGAAACCATTCAGGACAGATAAAAGTAGATTCTTCCTTACATAAAGAGTTTTAGATATCTGGAAAAGGCTTTGAAGCCAGATTGAGTCTTAAACTCTAGGCCCAGTTTTCTGAAATAGCCGGATAATATTTTAGATTCCCTTAGCTGCTGAGTTACTAAACAAGCAACCAAGGGGCAAAACAAATGCCCCTTAAATAATCTTTCATAAGTTCTTTTAATGATCTCCTATGATGCTTTGCAAAAGAGAAATGATCCCATTTGATATTACATTTTTTTTTAACCTTAATTGATTGAGACGCATGGTGTAATAATTGGTCTCAAATTTCAACCAAGTAATACAGGAAGGAATATATATAGTTGGTGCACTGTATACTGTACATATTTAAGGTGCTGTCACACATACAATATCTCCTATATGGTAAAAGGAGCTGTCAATGAATCAAGTTAAATGCAGAAAATAAACATCTTTTTAATGTCTCCTCTGAACATGCCGTATTCTGCATCTTTAAGACCTGTATAAACAAGAGCTGTCTATTACCCATAATCCATGTTTTTTTTCAATACATTTATGCTGCATCAGTAAGTGGTAGTGTGACATGGAGCTGTCACTTCCCCCCAGATATGGTCCATCCTCAAGTTTGTCCGGGTTTTCTCTGGGTACTTTGGTTTCCTCCCACAGTCCAGACCCATTCTCTATAGGTTAATTGGCATCTGTAAAGGACCCCTTGTGTGCGTGTCCTGTGATGAAGTGATGTCCCTTCCAGAATGTAACTTTGCCTAGTGCCTTGTGCCTGCTGGATTAGGCTTCAGCTCGGCAAAATCCCAATGGATACTAAGCTTACTGAAAAGTGATGTGTTGCAGTCATAAATATTACCACAACAGAGTTTTCATTTTTTTAAATGAACAATTTAATAAATTCAGCACAATAGCATCATAGTACTGGTCCTTTTTATAATTGTGTTAGTACAAACTTTGGTAGTTCTTTTGTTTTACACAGAGAAGGTCATTCCTTGCAAGTTTCCAGGCTTTGGTTGTTCATACATTTTCATAAGGAATGCAAACATACTCCTTCAGGGTATACATTTCAAACACAGCATAATTCCTCATCATAATCAATAAACAAGGTTGAATAATGTTAAAAATCATTCCAATTAATGGAGGCGTAATTAAAAAGTACATTACAATTTAGCCCAAAAGAACAAAAAGATAAATCAGACAGGCAGCAAAAATGCAGCCTTGTATATACAGTATGAGTAAAGACTAAACAATAACATCTATGAATTGTTACTAATTGGTACTAATAAATCTGCTAGCAATTCTACAACAATCTAACAAATTCTGTCATTAACAGAAAGCCTAAAATGTACTCCATTGTCCCAAAAGTGTATACATAAGGTTTAAGAAAGTATATTTTGTAATTGATTTTTTGTAGGTCTGGAGTAAATATTAACATTGGCATTTTGACAAGGAAAGGGTGCTCCTTTGATCCTGTGCCATTTTGACAAATTTGACAAATTAAGCATGGCTGTCTTCCCATTAAATTCCCATTTTTGTTTTATTGCTGTCGTTAGCAGCACAACCCTTTAAAACAACAGATTTTATTTCCCAATAGTTTTATGGATCATCAGCTAGCCTTAGTCTTTCATATGATTTCTGTATTTCACACTTTTTCTGTAGCTAAATTTGTTTGCTTTTCACGCTGCTTGAGACAACAGCTTTTGTACCAAATGCAACAAGGGTAGAACTTTTCAGTGCTTCCTGATCTATACCCATCAATTTGGACCACTTACTTCTGGGATGTGATCTATTAAGACAAGTTGCATGGTCATCCATTCCTTTCTTTACCGTACTGTATGATGCCAGCTTAGATGTTTGACCCAACGTAAGGTTTCAGTCATGAGCCAAACGCACACTGATTGCACTGAAACACCTCCCTATACTCCTAAAGAAAGGGGAGATGGCAATGTCCAGGACTGATCCCCAGATGGTTTGTATGGACTTCATGTTGATCAGCAGAATTTGGACACAAGGCATGACGCACCTGGAATGAAAATGCAGAAAACTTAATTGTCGGAATAACTATAACAGCAATTTAAAGCTTTACAATATGCATTTTTTTGTGTATTCCTAAACGGAGAGGTTAAATACATCACACATTCTTCCCTCTTCATACAATTATAATATCAATTATATCACATGGGTTTATTGAACTTTAAGGATACAGATTTTAAAACACATTCTGAAACAAATCAGAAAACGGCAAATTACTGTATATAAAGGGGTAGTGAAGTCTAAGTAACAAATAACTAATATTAATACTGTATTATTCAATTTACTGTATTTCACATACTTAACTGCTAGATTGCAATTTGTCTGTTGCTATTCAGCTTTAAAGAAATTGAAAATCAACCGCATGAATTATGGTTTGCTTCTAAATCGCTCCCTTTTTTTAGCATTTCTGAATGACTGCCAAGAAAATTATTAGAGACATGTGAAATGCGAATACTATATTAAACTGTCATTAAAAAATTGAGGGCAGATGATTTAGTACAGTACATAGTAATAAGAGGTAGTTCAAGCCCTACATACCAAATGTGAAGGCAGCTTAATATAGCAAAAAGTATTCCACTGATTAAAGACACAGGGATAGCAAGGACAAGTGTTATTATCCTGTAAAACCAAAGCCTTGAAACTTCAAACAGGGCATGGCTCCAAATCCACACTTTGTCAAAACTATGTACTGTGTCTGGTTCTGCAATCACATCTTCGAAGGAAACCTAAAGACAGGAAAAACAAAATTGTTACATTAGTCATTAGACTGTTTTTTTTTAAATACACCATCTTTTTGTCCTGAAGTTCAAGGATTCTTCATTGACCAAAGAAAAAAAAAGAAGGATCCTGGTACAAGAAAAAGACCATTTATAAATTGTTGTTTAAAATATTTCAGCTTATAGCTGAAAAGCAGATGAGTTGATAATTTTGAGAAGTCAAACAAATTAAAAAAAAACGTGAAAAAGTAAAAAACAAAAAATGTCCTCTAGAGGTCAGTAACGACAAGCAAAATGAGCAGGAGACCATGAAATACGTTCTTCTAAATGTTTTTTTTATTGCATTTTTAAAAACCGGATCACATTAGGGAATATATAAGTTCTGTGACTTGGAGTTGCCTTAATCTGTATGCACACTTATTTTTAAACATTTTGTACCTTATATTCCAATATTTTAGAATACATTTTTTTTAAATTTCACTTGTCTGTATAATAGTTTCTGCATTCAATATGGAAACCAAAAATTCTTAACAGTTTCCTAAAAAAAGCAGTAAAAAAGTCAGCTTTTCTGCATATAAATTTCTGCTTAGAACAAACTTTCAAACATTCACCCACAATCTTAAAAACATTTCTTCAGACATGTTTTCCTACTAAGTGAGAAGTGAGACAGTTTAAAGCAGTGATTCTCCAATTAAACATCAAATAATTTGTTTTAGTCACTTTCATTTACAGTTACCTTGAGGTATGCATTTACACGTCTTGGGTCTCGACTCTCCACCACAGGAATTGTGTCTTGTTGGGCTGAGTGGACATTATCCTCTGCTTGCTGCTCTACCTCATCAAGAGCACTCTTGGTTTCTGCAGTATGATCCACTTCGATCATCACGGAAAGTTGGACAGAATAGAAAAAAAGCCAAGAGACTAGGATCTAGCTGTGTAAACCTCCAAAGTGGACACTCCAAAAGCCCTCGTTGTGTGAAACTGCTTGATGTTAATGTTGTCTGAGGGATGTATCAAGACACTGACTTTCTCCTTGAAGGAATCTCCAAACTTCCATTAACAAGCACAGTTTTCACATTGTTATACTGACTGGCAGCTCAATAAACAGGTTATTGGTACTAACGTGATACATTCCACAATTTAAATATGGGGTAGTGTGCTGAGGTGCTAATGAAAAGAATAACATGTTAATGAGGTGCATAAATGTGAGGGGGACTTCAGCAACAAAGCAGCTATCCTTTGTACAATTTCAGAATGAAAACAAATTGAAACTTTTTCCTTCCAGTAAAATAACTTTTGTAATATAAACCACAACATTTACAGGAAAATGGATCTTACTTTCTAAATATAAAACTGCTTAATCCATTACTGTCCACAAAGCCAAGGTCATTAAATCTAAATTTCACTATGTAAATGTACAGTACATTACCTGCTATGCTGATAACAAAATTCTTCAGACTAAAGTGAAACCTGTTGTATCAAGATACAGGTCATACATTTCATGGGTCTATATAAACAAAGTATTCTTAACAGGATTTGTCAATACTATAGTCAATTTCTATACGTACAACATTGGTGATAGAATTTGCAGTTAGTCGAGCCATTAGCAACCTTTCATCATGCATTTACTCATAATGTACAGACCATTTTCTTATATACCTCAAATCCTTCTCCTTACATTTGCAGTAGCAAAGCACCTGGAATTATATTGAAGGTTATAGATGGCATCAGAAACAATTAAAAATTGTGTATCTACATGGAGAAACACTCATTGACAGTCAAAGTAGAACTTCATGCTGGT
This sequence comes from Atractosteus spatula, assembly GCF_055471065.1. Taxonomy (NCBI): domain Eukaryota; kingdom Metazoa; phylum Chordata; class Actinopteri; order Semionotiformes; family Lepisosteidae; genus Atractosteus; species Atractosteus spatula. The sequence goes on from NC_142710.1 coordinate 51,936,345, forward strand.
GACAAAAATGCTATTGAAGAAAATAAGCTTTGGTTCTGTAACTATGACTGAGAGGTTCAAAGTCAAATAATAACTTCTTGTTGCTTGACCATTTGGATGGAGAAACCATTTTTTTCTCCAATGATAGTGTTAATTCAATTATTTGGTTTCATTTGCAGGAGTTAGGAATGGGCGTTGAGTTAATATTTCAGCACCACGGATAGCAGCTTTGTTACTGCATCTTTTAAGTAATTCCATTCCTACAGCAGCTTCTCATAGGATGTAATAAATTCATTAAAAAAACAAGCTTTAAACTAAAACTGATTGTTTCAAAAACACTTCAAGTTCTCCTACTTCCTTACCTTCCAGTATACAGCTGATATAGTAGAGTCTTTTATATCTTCTGTTAGAATTTTTCCCATTGAGATGTCTGGTAGTTAATCCTATAATATAAACATGTTTAACACATACATACAGTAGGTTCACAGTGTCCTCTGCTGGCCATTGTGTAGGTTCTCACAGCCTTTAATTTTCTTGTTTTATTATAATTCAGCTGTTTATGCACAAATGAAATACAACCCAAGTGCTTACATAAATCTGATTTAAACACGGCACTGGATGCTACATGGATAAATATTTCGCCTGATCCTCCTTTGAATGGCATAGACTTAAAGGTACAGACATGAGGGGAAAAATGTATGGTAAAACATATTTTGGTCCACCTCTAGCCTTTCTGGCACTTGCAAATAAAAGCGAAATTTGAGATGGACCATTCAAATACGCAGAGCTCTTTTTTTTAGCAATAGCCAATCTTGTGCTTTTGCAATCTCGGCTTTGCTCAACACTGGCCTTTGTTTTGTTGAAGATGCTCAAGGTGGAAAGCCAGTTCATTACTGCTGTTTTCAGGATGACAAACTCTCTTACCAATGATTTCACAACGTGCTTTTCAGAAAAATCTGTTTTCTCCAACCTTTGGACCCATTAACGGATCAGCCTCCACAAGCTATTAATAGCTCAAGGCAGCCTTGAAAGTCTGCAAAATGTGCCTTTTAAATGTGCTGGGGAAAATAATCCGTTCAGAAAATAACTCCCGGGTAACCTGAAACGAGGTAGCATAAAACCCACTAAGCTAGATGGATATTAACATAAAATTGATGTCCTTGGATGGGAGACTGTCGTATTTTACTGTAGGTGCTGTATATTTTATAATGCTGGGATTCCAGATGAAACCTGTTTACTGAGAAGGATATAGCCAATCAATATTGAAATAACATACTGTGAAAGTGCTAAGTCTTTCAACAATGAATCAATAGGGAACGTATACATATAAAGACAAAACATTTTATCGCTTTCATGTAACAGCCTAATCAATTTAAACAGCAATTCAGTTTCTCTTTATTTATTTACAGAAAACCTAGAAACTAGATGAAAGTTTATTATGTGTTGACATGGGTTGCAGGGGACATACTGTACACAATACAGCTCAGGGTCCCTCGGAAACTCTTTATCAATAAAGTCTGTTCACCAAAAATCAAAATGCTTTAGTGGGAAATCTTTTTCATTTAAAGACGAATGTAACAACTGACACATCACCACAGCAGAACAATTTAAAGGTTTGCATGTCAATACATTAGATCACATATATTGGACTAATTACATTTTAAAGTAATGAGAGAATTCTCACTTTAGAGCCACATAACACAATCAATCAATGTTAATTTCTAAAAATAGGGTTTCCATGGCAATTTATTTTTGATCAACAGGCTGAAAAGAAATTAGGTTTCTAAAGCTCTGTATGCTTTGTAAAAAGCAAAAGCGAACATCTGAAATTCCAACCTAGATGTCATTTATTTCTGTTTTGTTCTTTATACTTCCAGCAGTGTAAATTCAATCTGCATCCATCCTGATTTCAGCAGTTTCCCTTTATCAATGCTACTAATCATTGTGCTCTCTTCTGGTCTTCATATCACAATTTTTATTAACATGCTTCGACTTGGGCAGCAGGGTGGTGTGGCAGTTAGCCTCACATTTATTGGGTTCAGGATTCAGTTCTGGTCTGTGGCCCCTTCTGTGTGGAATTTGCAATTTCCTATCTGTTTCATGTGTGTTTTATGGTCTCTGGTTTCCTCCCACCTTCCAAAGTCATGCTGGTAAGGACTAGTAAGACCTGTCTAAGGTCTACTTGTTTCCCAAAATGGACTGTGATGTCTCATCCAGGGTGCAGTCCTGTCTTGTACTCTATGAATCCAGAATACACCTGGGTTTCAATGACTTTTTGCAGGAATATGCTATTGTTTTTGCTATTGGCTTTCATTTTTCAAGTGTTTGAAATATCAGCTCCCTCAGAACTCTCAAAATGTAAGTATGATACGCAAAATGTTCTCTTTACTTCACTTCTCCATACAGTGCCATAGAAAAAAACATTTTTTGAGATGCAATCTTTCCTGGCTACCTGTATCTAAAGAGAGTATTGAACTTTCAATCAGCATAGAAATATACTGTACTTAAATTTCTTCACATTTCAATTTAACTACCCCTCTACTCAAAGATCATAATACAAAATTGAAAACTGCAATATTATACAGATTCCTCACTTGATCTTTGCTCAGGATTAAAAGAAACTATTTTCTACTGTATATTGAATGGAAACGTAGTTCCAATGCCAAGTTATAAAAGGTCAGAGGAATTGCAGTCACTATCTAAACAGAAGCACACGTACAGTATTAAGATACTAAGCTAAATGACCCAAGAGCACCCTCACACTTTAAATACATTCTACATTCATTCACCAGATATTTCCAAAAGAGAGTGGGTGGAATGTTAGGGCTTTCTCCTCTTTCTAGTTCATGTCCTCCCAATTGATTTTAACTTCATTTAAATTTTAATGAATGCAATGTAATTTGTTGTGTCTTTTATTTTAAACAGGATCACTGAATTTAAAAAAAATATGAAAGCTGGCACTGACAAGTGTCAAAGTGTTGCCTTGTAATGAACATGAGGGCCTGCTATCAGAGCAGTCAGGCCAGTACTTAAGCTTGTATCTGGGTAATGTGGATAGATCAGTTTCCTGGGGCTAGCAAATCCAGACCAAGTAAATGTGCAAGCCATGCTATTAATTCATAACCTCTCTGTTCTTATCTTAAATCTTGTCTTATCTTAAATCTAAGTCCAAGTACATACAAGTCCATATTCCTGCCTTTTTGGTTCTGTCTGTAGCATAACACAAACAGTAAGTCACTTGATTGGAAACAAAGTGCCTAGTTTTCCATTCTGGATGAACTGTCCACCTACATAATTTACCCTGGAGTAGGCAGTTTCCCACAATGGAAAAATAAAGAACATGTATTTTTAATTTGCGCAATAAGTAGCAATTGAAAGAGGGAAGCTAGAAAGTGAGGGATGGTTCCCTGGAAAGAATCTATTGGAATAACATAAAATGACACTCAGCAAAATCTAAAATCTAAATAGAACGTCTGTATTATCACACAGAAAGCAGCAGCATTAGACTCAATGAGCAGCTCATTTCTGAACCAAAGATGTTATTTTTTCCAGGAAAGAAGAACGCAGCATTCAGACTAAACCCTGCCGGTTTCCTGCTGGAAAATAGTGGTAAAATCTGGTTTTCATGACATACTGTACATTGTTCTTACCCACAAACGTTGACATTGGCATGTTAATTAATGCATTGCAATGGCAGATGGCAGGCTGCTTCTGAGCAGGAAAGTGAAATAACATTGGCACTGAAATCATTGGACTCACCTGCACCTGTCTTGATCCACCTGACATTGACTTGTTTTATTTCCTCAAACGATTACTCACTAAAAGCTTGACCCCTGAATTTTAATTTTCTGTTAATCATGAATAGCCATCAAGCACAACTGCTTGCTTAGTGGATAATGATAATATACAAACCGTTTATTAGCATGCAACTGTGGTGTTAAGGAGTCCATAGGTCCTTATATTAACCTCCCCTTCACCAGAACCTCCCACCAAACACAGTCCTCAATCCTGACCACACTGTAAGGAGATAGCTCACTCTAACCTTGCGGAAACAGGTCATTACCAGTGTCTGCTGGCCTGTGCTAATCAGCATGATGAGAATCTAATTATTGTAGAACAGGATCCCCCCTGGAAGACAGAATAATGAGAGTTACATGCATCGGGAGGAGGGATGTGACAAAAAAACATCTGCATTTTCAATCTTTTCCCACTGTGGAACAAATGAGTGATTCAATACTTCATAAGAAACTTGTCTGGATAGAGACAAGTGTACAAAAAGATCTCACACTGCTTGAACATACTGGTTAAATGATTCATATTAAGCTGGCATTTAAGTGGTTAGGAAACTCAGAAGCTAAATTAATAACAAAGTCTAAATTGATTGCAACAGCAGTGCACAGCATCTCTTACTGGTGTCATGTGTCTTCCCAGCAGGATTCTGTTATCCTGTACTAAGCACTACAGCTAGCACAAGACCTGATTCCGTACAAACCCCTCAGCTTCATAATGTTAGATCTTAATACCATTTTAGAATTTGTGGACTCTCCCACACTCACATTTCCACTTCTGTATATACATATTTGCTTGTTATGATGGCTGTGAATTCTGCTTGGTTTCTAAGATGGATAAGTGTCCTTTTTAACAATATACTATAATTCTGTGCAGCACAATGAGGCAGCTAATATAGCTATAGAAGCGCTAGCATGCATGGAATGAATGAAATCGCAGTAACAACGAATTTTTTTTTATATTAACAACAATAAACTGAAACCAAATCATTTGTCCACACAGAGTCTTAGTTTATTTGTATCCAGGTTTTCCTTCTGAGATGTCAGATATGAGGGTGTTTGCCCAACAAGTCCCTCCCCACAACTAATCCAAAATCAGCTAACCTTGCCTTTTAATGTATACAGTATGCTTGCCTCAAAAATAGTGTATTTTCTAGTTTCCAGTTTATGTAGAAACCTCTTGCAATGTTCTACAAAATGTCAAACAGTTTTGATCCAGATTTAATCCAAGATTTCAAGAATAATATGCAGTCTACACAGAATTGTAACTTGCTTCTCATCTGCCTTGTTGATGGAATTAATCATATATATTTGCACAACTATTACTCCGTGTTTCAGAATCTGTTAGCCAGCAAAATTAGCAGTCAAACACTTTAAAATTTCCTGATAAGCAGAAAATGACATTTTAGCATCAGTGATGGAATGAGTAAGGATTGCTTTTGAAAATGATAGTGCTGTTTGTGGGAGCATGGACTCATACAAATAATAGACAAAGTGTTTTTAGATGTGAGGTACAATAAGAAAACTTATGGGGTATTTAAACCCCCTTATGGGGTATTTTGTACTTGCTCAAAAGATGTAAGAAAACTATTTTAAACTTTTTTTTAAGAACAGATTTGCTACTCCAATTCCTGGAAAGCATTAATCAATTGCTGCAGGTTGAAAATCTAGATTATCATATAACAACTGGAAAAGGTAAAAAGCACATGTTGAAGGCTGAATTAAAGCACCTAATAGCCTCTTTTTTAAATGTTATTGTAAAAATTGTGGTGTTCTCCAAAATCTTCTAATGGTGTTTACTCAAGATCTTTTGCAAGTCTGGTTTTGTTAAGGTAGCACATCATCTGCATATAATGGTATCTTACAATCTCTGTCATTTGCAGTCCAAGTGCATTCATTTTTAAGGATATGCAGACAAATAGGCCTTTCTCCTTGTTTAATCAGTGTCCTTTAATCTTCATCACAACATTCCTGACCACATTAAAACTCTATTTATATCACACAATGTTTTGATCATAATGTGACACTTGTATTATGAATCTATAATCACATCACATGACTCCAGTTAAGCGTGGCCTCTTTTCACAGACAAACTGATTTATTTTATTCATCGTTTGAAGCCAAAGATAAAGCTTCCTTTCTTGTGTCTTTCATTAGCCTGGGTCTCTTTTAGTTTTTACAATTCAGTCAAAGCTGCTCCTGCTGTCTCTCAGTTTTAACCATAGATGTGCTTCAGAAGCCACTTAACCCCTGCTATTGGGCTACATGAGGTTTCCTAATGTGAAGTCTAAACATCATTAGTTTTATAAATAGATGAATTTTCCTAGAAATATAGTAACAGAACACTATATATCAATAGAAACAAGGCAACATTTGGAATTGTATAGTGATTTTGCTTTAGAAAAGCTGAAATCTCCTGCTGTGTCTGCCTTTTGTGTTTGTAATGTCATGTAAAATCCATTTTTCTATCCATTTTCAAGAATAACCCAGTCCAATACAGGAACATGTTTGACCAGCTCCTAAATCAGCAGACAATAGGCTCAAGGCAGAACACATCCTTGTTAGGATACCAATCCATTATAGGACACATACCATCATACAGGGGCAATTTAGAGTTGCCAGTTGCCAGTTCACCTAGTCAACATGTTTTTGGAGCATGTGAGAAAACCAGAGTACCTATAAAAAACACAGCCATAGGCAACAGGCAAAAACCACACAGAGGATTTTTCAGACTGGAGTCAAACTGTGAGCTGCAGTTCGAACTGCTACTCATCATGATAAAGCCACGTGTAACTTATACTTACTTTTTAATGATAATTTCCATTTGGAATTTTGTTCTATTATACATTTAATAATATAATAATAATAATAAACTTTATTTTATATAGCGCCTTTAAAGGTGGCTTCTCAAAGCGCTTTACAGGATGACAATAACAATAAATAAGAAGACTACAACAATAAATAAGAAGATTTCACAAGATAGGAGACAATTATAATTACAACAATAACAATAGAGGAGACCGTGGAAGGTGGTATTAAGGTGGAATTTTGGACATACTGCAGCTTGTTCAGAGTAGATTTAGATACCCCAGGGAGTAGAGCATTGCAGTAGTCAATTCGAGAGAATACAAATATGTTATATAATGTCCTATGTCTACTCCTTCCTTAATGATCTGTAACAGATAAATATTTGTTTTGTCTGATGTCTTCTGGTCCCCTACAATTGAATGATTATAATGAAGAGGCAATTAACAATTGTACCTGCTATACCTGACCTTTAAAGTTCTCTAGATAAAATGTCAATGCAATAGAAAGCCATCAGATTTCGAAACAGGTATGTGAGAAATAACTGATTTTGATTAGAATTGAATATATTGCTAAATCTTAAAACATTCTTCTCAAATTGTTGTTTGGACTGGATTATTATTACTAGACACCTATAAAGGACACTGGTTTCTTTATCACACAAAATTAGACTTTAACCTTAAAGTTCATGTAACTTAAACAGATGTTAAAGACAACACTGTTTCTGCTCCCACTAAAACAAAGTACAAGGGTTGGGGGATTATCTCATAGACTGTTAATAAATGAAGAGGTAAAGAAACAACTACAATAATGTAAACAGAGCTTATGTGCCAAAACAAGGTAACACAGTAACAACCACATATTGTGAATAACACAATCTGTCTACAGAAAAGAAGAAATGGGCCACAGGACCCTCAACCAAGAGGCCTGGACTCATTTAGACCCCCTGGTTAAGGCCTATAGTCTTTCTAGATGAAATCTGGGTATGTTACTAGCTGACTGAGGTTGGGACTATCCAAGAGACAGTACAAAACCTTCCTAGAGCGACCAAGGCTGAGAGCCAGCCAGGGTGCCCCTGTGAGGCAATAAGAGTAGCTAGTAATAAGACCTTATCTACAGATACCCCAAGTTGTAATTGAACCCAGAAGCCTGGAGCTGTGCTCTTCACCACACCATATTGCCTTCAGATACAGTATGTTCCAGCTGAAAAAATGGTAGTTATGAGAGGAGTAGTGCGGTGGTGCAGTCTCGCAGTGCTGGGACCCTGGTTTCAATTCTGTAACTAGGGCGCTATCTGTGTGGCGTTTGTACTGTATGTTTTCCCTGAGCTTGCATGGCTTTCCTCCGGGCGCTCTGGTTTCCTCCCACAGTCCAAAGACTCGCTGGTTGGTTAACTGGCTTCTGAGAACATTGGCCCTGGTGTGAGAGTGTACACGTTTGTCTGTGTGGGTCCTGCAACAGACCGGCATCCAATCCAGGGTGTTTCCCACCTTGCCCTCTTTTCTTACAAGGATAGGCTCCTGTGAAATGGATGAAGTGGCTAGGAAATGGATGGTTATGACAGGTTCCTCATGAGTTGGGACAATAGGTATAGAGGTGAAAGTGTGTTTATTATCCACTGCGGGTTCCAAATTGGAAAGAGTGCTTTTAAATCTCTGTGTGCACAAATTTTCCAACTGCAAAAATTGCTCTGACATGACTGATTTGATTTATGGCTGCACTGTTTGCATGCATTTTGCTTTGAGCAGTTTGAAATTTCTGTTTGCATCCCCTGCAGTGTTCCAAGGTTTATACAGCAATGAAGTGATAAATAAAAAGAACACCCTCTGTGCATTATCCAATAAACCCTTTAGCACATCCAAATTCAAGTTTACATCGGTGTCTTTCTTTAAAACATACAGTAACCTAAGTAATGAATTTTTCAGATGCTTGAAGTGCAAAAGTCTCACGTGTTGCGGTGTGGTTTTCAAAGCATGTTTCCTTAGCAACAAAGGGGTTTGATAAACTGGATCTTCACTTTGATTAAGGCTTCATTATGTGAGCTGTAAATGTACATTAATTAACCATCGAAGAGGTGGAAGAGGCAGATTCTGATTATCTTAAAACAAGAGCACTTGCCTTTGAAACAGTGCCTATTCATCTGGCACATCGTTGGTCCACAGAAAGTCTTCTTCCAGGAGCTGTGTTAATTAAATTAGATAGAAGAATGGCACTATATTAAATGGGGTTGGCATTTCTAGGCAACTGTATTAATAAAAATCGGTACCTGGTGTTCTTATCCAGATTTTCCCTGTCTGGACACAATGCACTTCAACCATTGGAGAACTGCTGTAGTTTTCAATGTTGTAGCTGTTTTACCTGTATTTACATTGACTGATAGTATTGCAGATTATTTTATTTCCACATTTACAGCTTCCTTCAGCTCTAACATTCCTAAAACCTTTTACAATAACTCACCCTACAGTATGTCTCACATGAGACAAGCTCACCTGACTGAACTTCAGCCAAGTTGAGGATAGTTTGCCTCATTCTGTTTATGTACGGTATATATACGTTCAGTATATAAAAACACAAGCTTAGACCATGTTATCCTGATATTTGTATATGAATATGCTTTAGTTCAAACTTCTCAAACACTCCATCTAAAAAAAGCTAATGCTCGGAAAGTAGTGAGACCTCAGACAAAACAGATATTTTTAGCTTTTGTTGGTATTAATGTTAATGGGTGAAAGTTTGTGGTCTTTGTAAAACAGCTTAGAAAAAAAGCTTAACTGAATTCAATGAATTTTGTTTTGTTTTTTTTGTTTTGAACTTTTTATGCTGAAAACTCCAGCAATTGACTGACAACATCAGTAGAAGGAAACAACCCTTAATCCAAAATCACGTAAAACGATTGTGCTTAATTTCATACCTAAGTATTGTAATCCTTAGATTTCAACTAAAAATCAGAAGCTTCAACAGTGTGTGCATGTGAGAGAGAAGTGCAGTAGTTCTGGCTGCCATGACACCAAATTAATGGACAGACAAAAGAATGTGCATCTCACTATTACAGTGTGAATGAAACAATGTAGCAGACTTATTCAGCATACATTTTTACATATTTTCAAATAAGTGTACCTTTAAATAGATTGAGCAGTCTTCTAATTTAGGTGTACAATATTCATGAATCCACCCTCCTATTTCTCAGTTCTGAAACCATAATCACTCAACAGGCATTAAATACTCCTCTTGACCCAAAAAATGAAACAGCTGTGCAAATGTTCACATGCCCTAATTAAAAGGGGTGGTTGATTCATTTTAACCTATTCTCCATAATATACTCCATCTATAGTGAAATAAGTAGTAATGGAGAAATTCTCTTTAATGGGTCCCATGTGTTCCTAAATGAATTCAACACTTGGATGTGTGTATTATAGACTATGTACTCTATGTCTTCATGCAATGCATGATAGACATAAAGACATGGAGCTAAAATATATATGCATTTGTAATCCATGAAGCCTTTGTGATTTGGACATGAGTAAGTAGTACTCAAAATTCAGTAATTGTATGCTTTTCCGGCACTGATAAAACTACTGTACATAGTTATATTTAAGTTGTCCCTGTATAATAATTCCTACCCATGATGAAACTATACTATCATCCTGATATACTGTTAAAGCTACACATAAAGGATATACTACCCAAACAAGACAACAGAAAAATGTAAAGTACTAGAATTTCCTCAAATCAAAGAACACTGAACAAGATGAACATTGCTTTTCATTTAATTTTCAATACTGAACTGTCTGAATAAAACAGACATATTTGGGTATTTTCTGTCTGGCAGCGTGAAATGCTACAGTACATGGTGTCAATATAACCGCTTTCACTTATTTTACTTCATAATACAGTAGAATATTGTAGATAATGTGCTATTTAAGAGCTTATCACTATTTCCATAGGATGCTTTCCTCTAGCTCATCTTAACATCACTGTAGCATGCAGATAATAAAGTCCATAAACATACCATGCTATCTTTGTTTGTTGTTATTTTAATTATACAGTAATTCCATGCCAAGGTCTTTTACTATGTCACGATAAATATTCATCTCCTTGATTTGGAGATGGTCCTCCTATTATTCGGTTGCACTGATTGGAGGCTATAGATCTTTGGGCAGCCAGGGGCTATCAGCTATGCATTATTAAGGCATGTCAAAAGCAACCCACTCACTTTTTTTTCTTGTTTTGTCTCTGCAGTAAAAGATCCTGCTTAAAAGCACCTTGTTGCTATGTGAGCAACAGGAAAGTTATCAGCTTCCTGTCTCATTGCATTCCCATGGCAACTGAGACAGATGGCTTGGAGGGGGTGTATTAGAACTCCTTTAGATTATTTATTAAAATGAGACTGCTTCAACACTAGATTCAGTTCTAAAGCAAAGGTCATGGTATTTATATTTTTAAATTTTTGTATTCCCCAAATGTCTAGAACCTTGAAAGATCTTTAAATCTGTATTATCTCTCATTGGGGTAATCCCCAGCTTCCAATATCAAATCACCAATGTCTGAAATTTAGGCCTGTTTGCGTTTTATGGCAATGAAGGAAAAACACATTAGATTGAGAGGCATTAGATACATGACAAATTATATCGGTTCCATTATTTATTTGTTGCATTTTAATGTACTGTATCTCTTTGAATTATCTTTTAAAGTACTATAACACATTAAACTTGATCATAAAGACTTAAAGAGGTAAAACATTGTGCCTCCATTTCCTTACTAAATACACTGTATGTAATTGCAGTTGGAAGCTGAAACCAAGTTCATAAAGTGTGAGCCTAAACTTGGATACATAGAAACCACTGTTTCATTGAAGGAATAATTTCCACTTACTGTAAATATGAAATAAGAAGCCCATTGATGTTTTCCAATAATCTTTTTATTTTTACAAATAAGAAGCCATATGCACATACAAATAGGCCCTGTACAAACTACTAAGAGCAAGTAGCAAAATTCAAAACATCTTTTGCTTTATATTAAGAAATGTTTCCTTCTAAGTGATATATTTTAAAGCACAGAAAAAAAATCAGTATCTTTGGATCTAAAAACCAAAGTGAAGTAATAGAATGACAAATAATTAGAGGAAAAAGTGCAAATGCTGAAAGCAGCACATTGTGTTTTGCTGTTGTATTCTACATTGCTTCAAAACAGTATATGCACAAAAAAATGCTTCTTTACAGACAATAAGGGAAAAGGCATTTGATTAAAAGCAAAACGGCTATTTTCAACAGCAAAGGTTTGAGAAAAATCTGAGAAAGTTGCTCAAAGAAAGACACTAACCTATATGTTTGTGCTTTGCTTTGTGCTTTAACAACTTGCGTTCACTTTTGTTTCACTGTTAAAGAATACAGACAAGATGTAATGAATTGTGGATTCTCCACTAACCTTTACAACAGAGCTCTTCAAACACAATATCCCCTTCAAAAAGCTAAACTACTGCAAAGTGCATGCTTGAAAAATTTCTCATTCAGAGAAGCAAATTGCGGCATGGTCTTTTGCGTTATTTGCTCAGCTTTATAACAGCAGAGCAGTACATAACAAATAAAAAAAATATATATATTACACCTTCCCACACAATCCTTGCAGTAATTAGCTGTGCAGAAAAGACCTTTTTCTGATTTTAACACTTTCCTCCTGATACATATCATGACAAAGTCTATTTTATTGAAGAGTTAAACAGTTGATTCTTCCTATCTTTCTTTTTCTGATCATCTTTATTCTTATTATTTTGAAATGGAAAATGTGCCTCCAACATACCTTCTCAGAATAAACCACTTTGAATAGAACCAGGTGAGCTGGTGTGAGATTTGGTTTCAAAAGTTATTCTATGGTTGTAATAAACTTTCGAGGATAAGGATGAGTTCAACAACCCTGAGGCAAAGCCACATTTTAAACCATCTGAAACTATTAAAAAAACAATTTTCAACAAAATGGCAACATGAAAAGGCCTTTCATTGCTCAGCTGAACTCTTCGGGAATTTGTCCAGGAATACGGAATCCTTGTATAGTCTGGTCTAGAGTGTTTCTGGGGCTGGAATTGATGTAACTGGAGCGGGTTTCCACTGTGCAGCTGGTCCTTTGTAAAAACTGAAGGAAGTTCTCCTGAAGGGAGCCATCGTGGCTAGACACGCCAACTTCTGTGGGCCTCGTCGTGTAGCACCTTCTGAGCTTGCACAGCTCCTCTCTGATCTGCCGGTTCAGCAGTCCGTAGAAGAAGGGGTTGATGGCGAAAGAGGAATAGGCAAGCCAAGTGACCACAATCTCCATGTCTCCCGGGCTTTTGAGTGCTTTGTTGCCTGATAAGTGCAGGTGAAATGAAAAGTAAGGCAGCCAGCAGAGAAGAAACTGGCCCACGATGATAATCAGAGTAAACGCTGCTTTGCTCCCTCCAAAGATTCTCTCAGGGGAAAGCCTTTGGGGGAGGTTTCTGGTGGTGATGATTGTTGTCTGGCTGTTGATCGAGTCTGAGCGTCTTTTCGGACTAGTGGTCCACGTGGGAATGGGTCCATGTTGCAGAGCGGCAATCCTGGCCACTTTGTAGACATTACAATACACAGTGAAGATGACAACGGCAGGGAGGAAAAAGCAGAGGATGCTGAAGATAATGACAAAGATCTTTTTGTAGCTGCTGTGGTTCCAGTATAAAGAGCAATGGGCAGCATTTGTTGAGGTCTGAGTACTGTCCATGGACCACCCCAGCAAGGGAATGAATGCTAATAAAATAGACTTAACCCAGATGAAAATCATCACTGCTATAGCTAGGCTGAGGGTCATTTTGACCTCATACCTCATGGGATGTACTATGTAATAATACCTTTCAATGCTAATGGCTGTTATGGTAAATATTGAGGCACAAATAAGGCAGATATTAAGGAAAATATAAACGTGGCATTCCAACACACTGAACACAACCATATCAAAAAAGGGGGAGCTGGAGACAATGCCCAAAGGCATTAAGAATACAGCAGAGAGAAGGTCCACAATGCACAGATGACAGACAAATCCAAACTTCCTCAAATGAGGGGCTTTGATGATCACCACTATTACAGCTGTATTGGCTAGTAGCGCAACAATGTTCAGTGACACCATAAAGAAAATCCCAAGCAGGTTTTTGAAATTGGTTTGTACGTTGGGAAAAACTCCTAGATCTGTACTTGCAGGTGTAGAAATAGGCTTCACATGACTAGAAGAGTCATTTGTTGCTGTGTTATTTGTCATCGGGTTCAACATTTGACCTAAGACCTCCATAGTTCATAGAGAGAGCTTTTCAAGAAGCATACTTAACTGCCCCATTCTAGGGTTTCTGTTTCCTTCTGAACTAGTTCCACTTGGCGTGACCTTTTTTAGAAAATATCTTGATATAAAATCCGTGTCCTGCAAAATAAAAAAAAGGATATTTTAACATTTCTAAGATTCCTTTTTTGTAACAGCACAAAAAAAAGAAGTATCCCACTTACCAAAGATTCTGCAATTGTAAGAGTTTGCAAGAGCTCCTAAGAGATTAAACTAGAAACTCACAATGTCAGGTCATGTATTGTATACTATACAGTATATTCAGCATTTTTTTAAAGTGCATTTGTCACTAGCCATTAATTGGAACACGGAATAATTCAAGAAAGTAACCTATTTAATGTTCTGGAGCTATTTATTTTTCTTTTGGTCCAGCAAGATTATTTTCTATATGGGAAAAAAAGTAGAAAAATCTTATTTCATCTGTTATCCTTGACGATGTAGTTTAATCTGTAACTGGACGTAACTGGATGAAACTAAATTAGAAACGACACCATATATCAATATGATTATTTCTCGTCTAAGACTAGTAGAAAAGTAGAACCATGTAATGTGATGGTGTATTTACTGTATCTACATGAACAATCATGATTTATAACAACCATGATTATGACATAATACGAGTAAAATGAAAGCAAGCAGGGGATTGCTGATGTACAGCTTAATCAGCATGCCCTTGTGATCAAGGATCACTGGTCTTTTCAGCCAGCTCTTTCCTTTCCAGATGAAATTTCCATTACAAGAACATAAGATGCATAGGAACAGCCTAGTTTATAAGCTTACCATCAGCTGTCAAGTAGCTGTAGTATAGATTTTGATGTTGATATTGGTTTTCAATAACAACAGACCCTTTCAGTAGATAAACCTATGGTTTAGCTCCTACTAATGTACGTAGGAGAGCAGCTTTCCTGTGTAATAAAAGGTCCATCAAAGTCTCAGTTTGGACTTAATACATTTATTACTTGTGATGACAGCATGCCCTTTTCTTTTCTTTCCTAGTTATATAGCTCTGTACTACATTAAGAAGCCACAGTTTGGATGGACAGCAATATAGGTGAAAAATAGATGCTAATGTGCTGCGAAGCAAGGGGGCCTATGTCATCTTTCAGAGGAGGTGTATTATGCAGGTGAGTATTGCATTCCCTATTGGTTTTCAGGCTATTAAAAACAAGTGAGAATGGGAAATACAAAAAAAATATATCAATGTGTTCTACAAGAAGAAGGAAAAACCTCTGGAAACATTTGAAAAAAAGACAGCAACATACTGTACAGTAATCTTAGACCCACAGTGCTGAAGGGTTGGGTTTTTGGCTGCCCAGGTAAGGCAGTGAATAGCACGCTAACATTTTTTACAATGTTTTCAATGGATAATAAACCTATCAAAACTATAAGATACATCCGACCACAATTCTTAAGCTGTGTCATTTGCTGGTGTATAGGATTTGTGAATCTGTACTATGGGTAATGAATTCTCATAAAATCTTCATATATCTTACAGGATACTTTTTCAGGGATTGTATGTAGCAAAAATATATTTGCACATGATATTCAGGAATCATATTAAAAAAAATTCTAACGTAGGATTTTAGTGTGTGTTTTGCAAATAAAAGCTTTATTGTCCTGTTGGATATGTTAATGGCCCCCAAAGCCATAATCTACAGTAGATGTAGTTTAACTCTTTCTTTCATAAAAAAGGTTTAAAATGCCCCCAATAGCTGCAATGCATTCTAATGAATGCTAGTGCTGTCCTTAATTGTTTATTTACATGGATCTCCACAAGACAAAAATGCAACATGGATTAAGGCAAAAGCCCAGTGATGAAATATACAAAAAAGGCCAGCGGTGAATTATTATTGTCACCCTTCTAAAAGTCTTTATTTTTAACTGCTGCAATGTAAAGCAAAGTATTAAATTTGCAAACACAATGACGCTCCACTTTTACACAGAAACATATCCTGTCTGGAACAACTCAGCCCATATCCTGTCAGTTGGAACGCCAAAAGATTTACTTGTGCACCATGCCACTTTAGGAAAAACATGTTCCACAGTGCCATCAAGGAAAGGCAAATACATGTGCCAAACACTCCGAGAAAGATTCTAATACAAAACGTGTGTTATAATCTTTCAACGTCCTTATTAAAGATCTCTTGTTTGGCCGTGGTACTGTATATTTTTTCTCTTTTTTTTATTGCCAAGAACAAGGTTACACTGCTACACAGGGTAAACTTAAAAAAATGCTAGCAAGCATACCACAAATAACTTATCTTTGTGATATAACATCTTCACATTTTAGGATTTTATGGCTGAATAATGCCAATATTTTCTGTCACATTGTAGCGCCTAATATTTTGATATGAGAAGAATGTTCTCAACATAGCAACCAACACCTTGACATGCCTCTAGTCATTGTACAGATCATAAAAGATAAGCTGACCTGTATTGACAAGCAATATACTGTAGGTTTTCATAGCTCAATATTAGTGCCTCACAACTGTGTATTTACAGTATGTTTAGCTCAGCTCCTTGATTATTATCTTTCATTACACCTTTTAAAATTAGCATCATTCTTGCATCCTTTTCATTGATGAAGGATAATTTCCAATCTGTCTTTTTCTTTATTTTACTTGTCTCTCAGCAATCAGGTGCAATAAGTATGTACAGTATCGCTGATTCTTTTATATACTCCTTGTTTCACCCTGCGCTGAATGCCATTCATCAAAAGCAAATTTGTGGGAAGACCACTTCTCTCAATCAGACCTTCAGTGATTACTGACACTGAATCTTCATTTGACTGTGTAAAAAGTGTGAAACCGTGTAAAATAGTGCATTAATTATAAGAAGCATTATGAATGCTGGATACTTTGAATGACCTGGCTATATGAAAGTTGATAGCCTATCATTTCAATTTCCATCTCATTTTTATGATTCCCTGTTCCCTGTGTATTGAAAATCCTATTGGCTATCATTGGCAATCTTAGGCAATTTTCACTATGAAATGCTAATGTAAATCAGGACACAAGGCCTGCTAATACCCAGCTGGTCATCTTTGACAGTGGAACGAGGAATCGTGATAGCTAAACTCTGAAGTGCTTGGAATTAGGAACGTCACCATTTTGACTTTGGAAGGTTCTCTTTTGTAGTAATACAAAAAAACGACATTTATTACTTTTGTAGTAATCCAAAAGAGAAAAAAAAATTACTCTTTAGTGATACTGTACATTGGACAGTGAACTCACCTCTGTTTCATCATTAATACAGCAGATCCCCTCATGAGTGGTTCATGGATTGTTCAACTTGCCTTGTATAACAACATTTAGCTCTCTATGCATGGACACCTACACACAAATATGTGCAAGCAGAACTGAACCTAATTCTTCTAACCCTATCCCAATCCACCCCCACCAGTTTATGCTTGTTTAAGAAACAGATGAAAACTCATAATGATGAACCCATGCCTCCTCTAGGAGGTATAGTATTGTGAAATAAAATCGCCTTCATTTTTGTTTTTTAGCCATTTTTTTCTGTAGGGTTTTTTTGGGATTGCTGTTTTAATTCTGAGCAGTTTTCCTCTGACATTGTTTCTGCTGACATTTTGAACTGCCTTTGCCGTGTTTGCTAATAAGAACTGCAGAGGGCATGTGGCTGCTGTAAGCAGAAGTAACCTTCAATATTATGTAAGGTTGGTCTAATTTTTATAACATCATTTTCGGTTTGAATGTGTTGCCAGAAGACATTTTGAAGACATTTGACAAATTTAAGACAAATTTTAATCACTAACAGATTAACAGTGATCGGAGGGCAATGAAAGCAACTGTGCTTTTTTTAGTGTTATCACAGGTTTTCAAAATGTAAAGCAACACACAAAGGCAATTGAATATTTAATTATTAATATTTCACTATGTAATGATATTGAATCCAAAGTTGTTCTCTGTTTTGCCTTTTCGATAAAGTTTCCATAAAATATTGCAGGATTGGATAATGGAAAGAGTTTGAGTTTTTATTATTTTGAGCTGACTATTTCATTATTTTATTTTAATAGTGTAATTATTATGACACAACTATCTGATAGTTGTATTATCTGATAATGGTATGGTACTGTAGTTTCCAAGAAAGTATGGAATTACAGAATGACCGTACAGTATATGGTGTCAAAATAATAAAAAAGGAAAAAAAACAGCAAATATAAATGTTATAGAAAATTCAGTATTTAAAAGGCAAACAAGTTTCAATCTTAAAATGTTATTTTAAGTGTCATATATGCTTGGCTGACACACTGGACAAATAAACCATGATTAAGGCCAAACATGATTCAACAATCTGGACCAAAGTCATCTGTTATTTTTATGCTACAGATTGCCTACTTAATTCTAAATTTAAATAGAAATGATTTTAAATAGAGGTAAATCAAGAGAAATTGTGTAATTATGTAAACTGAGTACTTCATTAATAAATGAGATAAGACTAAATATATACAGTAGTACCTCTACACTTTTTGAGTTAATCAAAATTTCTGTTAGGGGTTCTGTTAATTTACCTTGATCTCTGAATAAGCGTTCATTAGTTTGATATTTTTTTTTAAAACACATCAAAATCAATTCCCAATTCCCAGTTCCCAACAGCAATCATTCTACACTGTACCTGTGTCCTTAGAAACCCCAGATAAGCTTTTGTGTATTATTTTCTCTTCAGGTTTTCTCAATGTCACTGTGTAAAGGTGTAAATAATACCACGTTCTTGCTAGAGGAGATGTGAATGTGTTCTACAGGGCAGACCAGATCTAAAGCTTCCAGTTCTATTAGAACAGTCTGACTTTACAGTCTATGTATTTGTTAACCAGTTTTTCTTTTTACATTAACAGTTCTGCTATTCTGCTATTGCATGGGTAACTCACATGTGGACATGGTGTGTAGCCAGTACCAAGATGTTGAGGCATGGGGGCATGACCTTTCCCAGTCAATGATTTAGGTAAGACCCAAGGTGTGGCCTGTCCCATGACCCCTGATGGCAGAGCTAGCAAACTAGGTCTCTTTGGGAGAAAGAAGGTTGATGTACAGTAAGTAACATTACAGGAGTTACAGTATGTTTATTGGCACACTGGTGCATTGCTAAAGGCAAATTCAAATAGCCTCTAAGGTTTCCAGGCAGCTCTTAGAAGACAAAAAATGTCAACTCTAAAGAGCCATTCATGATGTACAGTAAAAACTACTAAACCACTACCTGTGCAGTTCACATCCAGCTGTGCTAGGTGAGTGGTCCCATATCTCCACAGACTTCTATGAATATCTAGTGACATGATATTATATGACATTACAGTTTTCACAGCCATTTGACATGGACTGACCCACTGTTAGGCATATTCTCCAAAATTCTGGTAGGGCAGTATACTGTATGTCCACCCATCCATCTTCTGACCATTTTATCCTATATAGCAATGGTTTCCAATTCTGGTCCTGGTGACCACTCAACTGTTTGTTTTTGTTCCAGCTGAGGCCTCAGTTAGACAATCAAACCCTTCATTGACCTAATAAGAAGAAGATTATTTTGAACTGTTTGTTCCCAAATCCAAAACATGTTGGAGTTTTAATTGTTGCATTTTGGAAGTGAAATAAAATCCCACACTTGTGACTAGAAACAAATATCCAATAGAAGCAACGTCTTGGATCAAGTAAGGCTTCAGTTCTCTAATTAAGGTGGGATGGAATAAAGACCAGCAGATGTGAGGGTCACCAGGACGAGGATTGGGAAGAGGGTCGCAGGGAAGACTGAGCCTATCCCAGCCAGCAACGGGCACAAGGCAGGATACAAACTGGACGGGACACCAGTCCATCACAAGGCACACACATAGATGCACACACAGATAAAGGATAAAAATTCAATGCCGACAGCAGCCCGTGAATTAAAATTAAGAGCCCCAGCACTGCTAGGAAGCAAAGCTAACTACTGCTGCACTCTGCGACCAATACTGTATGTGTAGGAGATGTTTACAGAATAAGAAATGAATGTGTGCAATGAAAAATTAAAGATCTCACACTGTCTGTATTTCCTCAAATGCCAGTGTTGGCACAGAGATCACAAACTATTGGCAACTAAACAAGAATTTAATTGCACAGGCTTTCTAGGTTTAATAAATAAATCATGTTCCTTTCATTTTATTTTTGTTGTTTTTTGTATCCCCTGAGTGTACTATGTGTACCAGCCCAGTGATCACACATCTTGACAATAATATTTTTTTCAGCCTAACGGTTGTTCACCTTCTGTGAATCGATCACATTTAAGATCAAGATTCTTGTCAGAAAGTCACGTGTGACACTAAAAACAAATGCTCAGTTCTAACTTTAGTTGTCCTTGCTCCCTTACCTGACTCATCCAAGCGGGGAACACGTGTTGTCTGTTGTGTTTTGTGAACACTATGTCTGGTGAATGTGTGACCTCTGTTCTACATACAGTATACAGTACCTTGTTATTCCCAGAGGATGACAAAAACTGGTTCAAACATGAACAAATATTTATCAATAAGGAATTACTGTAAATTTATTTTTATTAACTTTATTATATAATTTGGTCTTCATAGAAAATCTGCAGATAATTGGTTAAACTTGCATTTTTTTAAATACTGATTGTTTTACTATTTTAGATGAAGATGGTTTTGGAATTTGTGCATTCCTGTGTGCTTTGTATGGTGTTGTATAGACAATTTCTTCAGTTACTAAAAAACAACAAAAATTATTAATTTCTTAAATTTATATGATCAAGGTTTCAAGCAAAGGTAGTCTTCTTAATATTATTTTATTAAGGGTTATTAAAATACTTTTTTTCATAATAAGCAGAAAGTCAAGAACACATTTTGTTGTAGAAGGCACTCCCTGCACACGTGCACACATAAAATGCTACATAAAACTTAGAATTACATTGTTACCAAGGTAAGTACATTTCTGGTTGAGATAAATGATTAAATAATGTTTTTAGTTAAATTATTAGACAAATTTAATTTAAAATGTAGTAAATGCAAAGGACTAGACATCAAAAATTGAAAACTTGAATTGTATTTTTAATACTTAAACATTTTTGCTTGGTTATTAGTCTCATATTGACAGCACTTACACAGCTTCACCCTTACTGTTTTAGAACCTTTATCTTAAATCTGATGAGACATTTACGTTTACATTTTGTGTCACTTTGGCTAATTTCCTTTTAAAAATCTTTGGGCTGAGGAGCATACTAAAATGTGTTTTGTTCATCGTTGCTCAGAGGACTACATATGTCCATAAGATGTCTTTAAGTTGCATTACTGTACATACAGTACCATTGAATCCTGTTATACTGTACATGCAACTCCTGGCAATCAACCTATTTAGCATTTTGTTGAGGTCACAAACCAAATGACTTCCTACATTCAACAATTAAGTAAAACTGTAATATTTAAGATAAATGTACAATGATAAAAAGTAAATGTCTCACCTTAAATTCAATGGTGATGGGCATTGAGCTTCAGGTGTTAGGTTGTCATTATGAACGTCTCTAATGTGCCTGTATTTTGTAGTATAAGGAGTTTTTTCCTCCTCTCAGATGTCCTCTTCAGGAAAGTTCAAAAGGGTCTTTGGTGCCTCTTTAGTGGAAAACATTTTTCTTATAATTAATTTTTCTTGTAATTAATTGTAATTAATTATTTGAAGACAAGAGGAGAAATCAAACAAGATATGGGTAAGGAGGCAAAACATTCTGACCGCAAATCAGTCCCGCAATATTTAAAATATTAGGTTTGGGTCGGTCTTACTTCGGTACAGCTTTAAAAAGTTCAATCAAGGCAGAGCAGGTGAATTTGGAATAAATCTTCCTAAATGGAGATTTGTCAATAAAATGTTCTTTATTGTCCTTTTTTTTTCTTTTCTCTCTCCTGTAAAAGGTGTTTGAGGTAGAAAAAAGCCACTCAAATTCACTCTTTATGTTCGCCACATCTCTAGCTCATATATAGAAAAAAAACATGTCACTCAAAAACTGTAGCATTGCACTTTTCCCTTATTTCTAGTCATTCAATAATGCCACATAGTCTCCTTGCATTTCTTCTAAAAAAAGAAGAGAGCCGACTCCGTTTCGCTGAGGTCCTCTTAGTGGATGATGTGACTGTGTTGAAACCAGATTCTCAATTCTGTGTTAAATGCAGCCTTGTTTTTCCATAAGTCTGAGCTGGACAAGATCAGAGCAATGCTGCTGGTGGCTGGCAGTGCGTCTGCTTATTGTTTTTCAGAAGCAGATTGATTTGGAAGGGATGATATCTGATGATGCTCTCTCTCTCTGTCCAGTGCTGTGTATGGCAGTGACTGTCACACACTGTGCGTGCCTGCCTTTCTTTTTTTAAGTACACACACTCTCTGTGCCTCAGAATCAGGGTTCCTCTGGGTCCTAAAGCACATCCCTCAGACACACTGTAACTATCAGAAGCTTTGCATTTTTTGGGGAGGGGGGGACGACAGCTTTTAGTGAAGGAGATTTCTTTTGTGAATAAAATATAATTTCAGGGGAAAAGTACTGAGCCTTTTTATCACATCATGTTCACTTGAGAACACAATTTTCATCTTTTGCAGAATTGATTAATTTAGATTTTTATTCCTTATAGACAATATAATAGAAATGACCTTTAATGATTAGTCATATTCATAACATTTAAAAAGAGAAAAAAATAAAGAATATATACTGTACATTTATCCAGTTTATCCAGTGCTGCCTTCTGTGTCTCATTTAAGACTGAAAGTCATTATTGGTATCTGAAAACAGCCAATGCATACTTAGGAAGAATAACATTGCAATGTCATTAGAAGCACCTAAATTGAATAATTGATTTAAATGTCCTTCCTTTTTTCATGTGTCATTAATCATTGAGATTTGCAATTGATAACTTTTTTTCTGTAGTTTAAAATCATTTAAGATTTTTAATATACAGTATTTTGTCTTTCTTGTTTAGTAGCAGTCTACTCCAGTCTAGCTGCTCATCAGAGCTGAAGACTATCCCAGTTTCTGTGGAATTTAACTCTATGGGTATCTTTCTAATCGAACAGTGTTAATCCAGCGATTCTGGTATCCATTTATACAGCTGAGAAGACTGGAGTACTAGAGCTAAAGTGCTTTTGCTGAACCGTACAACAGCAGTGTCTGCAGTGAAACCTTTAATCTATAACCTTCCAGGTATGCCTTCATAGCCCTAGCAACTATTTAACACTTCCCCCCCAGTTTTAGCATAGTAAAATGGCAGTGGGTATTTACTGTATATTTTAAAAACTAGGGTGACAGTGATTTTTTGAGTTACTCCTAAAATGGGACTGCATCTGATGGAGTTAAAGCAAAAACAGAAGCCATTATTAGAAACACTTGTTAACTATC
The DNA here is from genome assembly GCF_055471065.1 of Atractosteus spatula. Taxonomy (NCBI): domain Eukaryota; kingdom Metazoa; phylum Chordata; class Actinopteri; order Semionotiformes; family Lepisosteidae; genus Atractosteus; species Atractosteus spatula. The sequence continues at coordinate 51,959,621 of NC_142710.1, forward strand.
ACCACAGTAATACATAAGTAGGCAACATGAAAAATCTGATGGCAAAAGGAAATGTTGCACATACAATATACAGTATAAATTGTGTGCAGACATAACATTTTATGGTCTGCTTACACATTTCCAATAAGACCATAAATACATTTTTTTATGTTTCTGAATGGTTTGGCAAACATAATACATAAAGTTTTTGCTGTATAGTTTCTGAAATTGCAAAGGCTTAAAAGTAAAAAAATGCCATACATATATTAAGAATGAAACCGTAAACAAAACAGTTTTCTTTTTTCTTATTTTGATTAAATCAATACACATTAATCTTGTTCAGAATAAGTAACAGTAGATTTCAGAATCCTAGCCAAATAATTGGTAACTTAAGGTCAGCAAATAATGAACTACAATTTCCAAGCATAACTGACAGTGGAGTAAACAATTTACAAGAAATGCTGTCAAGGGACTACTTGCACAATTTGGGTCCCTTAAATTGTCCAACGCAATACTGTTAAACAAACAAGAGAAGGCATTATCCTTGTTCGGTTGTTGGTAGCCTATTGATTTCAGGACCTATGGTTCTTGACCAAGTACCCAAATGAGTCTCAGGTGTAAAGACATTCTGCCTTTTTTCTTTTTGTAATCAAATGCCCACTTGTCTTACAATTGTGCTCTTCAGGTGCACCTGTCTTTTTCGAGCTGAAAGCTGTTGTTCTACCTCATTTTGTTGTAAAGATGAAGGAATTCCAAGTTATATTAGAAAGGCTAAAGAGATTGAGTTATTGTAGTCTATACTGTATATGACTGACCTTTCCTTCCAGAATTTGTTTCTGGCTAATGTTTTTTGAATGCTTTCCAGAAAATCAGTGTATTTTTGTAAGACAGGACAGTTATGTGTCAACGAAAATAACTAAGTCGTTCTCGTAGATTACCCCCTTCAATTTCAGTGCCTCTCTTCCGATTATTATCATGCACTTTCCTTTGGCTTGAGTGCAATCCATCACACTTGTTTACATTGAACTTCATTTGCAAAACATCTGCCAGGAAAAGATTAGGACCTTTTAAGTTCCCTTCATCACTGCCTGAGTATTTCAGAACCATTCTAGTTTTAGCTTATCTACAAATGTAACACAATTACATTTATTTGAGAGTGTAGGTGTAGAGCAGTAGTCCTATATACTAAAACTTTCTAATCACCAAAAATAATGCCGTAAATTAGTGGTGACCAAAACTAGTCCTGCAGAGACATAACCCAGCACATTGTAACGGTCACCCTTAAGTACGGAGGACATTTTGGGATGAGCTGTTCAATTAAGTCTTTTAGAGACCATTTGAAATGCAAATACCTAAATCCAGTAGCTCTCAAGGACTACAGGGACCCATACCTGATACACAGGTAACTGACCCAATTAACTCACAAGTGCTCCTAAGTATTTAGAAACCAACAATTTTCAATTTTCAATTTACAATTTTAAAATGTACAGGGTTGTAGCTTTCCAGGACCAGGGCTGGAAACCTCTGCCAAATGCCATTTGAAAAATACTATAAATGACTTGAAAGAAATAACACAAGTCATTTAGATTGATTTTATTTTACCTTTTAGTTTCAGTTTAGTTTTATACAAAAAAAAAACATAAGAGAGACTTTGGCTCCTCTGTGACTCTCTATTGGATAGAGCAGTTAGAAAATGGATAGAGGGAGGGGTGGATGGACTGCATTGGTCCTGTAAAAACCTATATTTTAATATTAGTTGATCACACCTATAATGATTTTGTTCTTATTTGACAAAAGACAGCAATGGAAAAATCATGCAGTTCTAAATACCAGATGCACTTTAAGTATTGTACACCTTTGTAACGTTTTGCTGTAAAGTGCTGGTGGAAGATTAACCTAAGGCTTCCAGGTGAAACTTTCCAATGAGAGAAAGTACTGTACACTAGACACTAAAAGTGTAAAATTGCTCTTTGTCTCCTTTTAATGTATTGATGTTCAATAACTTTGTTGAAAACTACAGGGGGCTGAATATTGGCTTGTCTGAGCACAGAATCTCTTGGATGATGTAAAATGTTACATTACACAACAATATACTGTACAGTATAATAAGTCTGACTATACTAGAGATCTGATATTGGAAATAGATCTTATGAAAAGATGTAAGTAGACATAAAACCATTAAAAATTATGTAAGTATACACAAGAAATCTGAATGACATCCTGACATGTTATTTATTTTTATGACTGTAGAGTGAAGCATTTAGTGTGTTGTTTATATGGTGCATTATTTGAAGTTAAAAATAGTTTTTTTTCTGTAACTGTAAACTCATGTTTTTATTCTCATATTCAGAAGTAACCTCTAGTAATAACTGTGTGTTGTTCAGATAATACTCTATAGTACCACCTACTGGCAATAAAAATTTAAAATCTGAAAAATTCCATATTTAAATCAGGGACTTGCAACTGAAGTTTGAATATTTTTACAAATTTCTTACTTTTACAAATAAAGATCTCAAAATATTTAATTTTTGTTCATTTTTATTTGAAAACTGGAAAACAACACATTTTTTTTAAATCTTCTAGTTATTCAACTGTTAATCAAGCAAAAGACTGGTCCACCCAGTCACATTTTCAGAACAATGCTGCCTTCACTGTTGCCCTCCAGTTTACATCAAGGTACAGTACATTCATACAATCTGTATCAATAATTTAACATTAAAAACATTCAGGAAGCATTTTAGCAGCTTCACTAATGAGGCCTCAATAACTCTCGTATGGACTGCAGCAGCTCTGATCTGTCCAGTTTATTAGTTTTTAAGCCCCGGACCAGAAAAGGTGAGAGAAACTGTAACACAGGCTGGGCTGAAAATAAGACCATGAACAATAAGCAGCATCAGCTATATTATATCAGTATTAATATAAACTGAAGTGTGAAAAAACATCTTTAAGGTCCTCTACATTGAAATGAGCTTTTCTGTGGCTACTAAAATTGATATGAGGCAACTGCTTATCTGGAAGCACTACAAAGCTGTGAGCAGGTCTGACATTATTAGATTCAAGAAAGCAACAATATATATATAACAATATCACGTATGAGCTGCAAATTATAGCAAGAATAAAACCGCAAAAAATGCCTTTATTTACTATAGTATGAAAGGACTTTATCTTCCCCTTACGTCAGTTGTTATAATATAACAATTACTTGCTTAACAGGAACAATGCAATATATTCCAGGACTTAAAAATGTTGTTTTAGAACATATTATATAGTAAGCTTATGTTACTGATCTAAAAAATCACAAACTATTCACAAACTATAAACTATAATAAAAATAAGAATGACCTAAAAAACAAATGCATTAAAGTTAATGTTGTGATGATTTTTACTGTATTAAATGTATGTACTAAAAGCCAAGCAAGCTTTATGGGCTGATATATTTTTTAATAATGGAGTCACCAAATGCAGTCTACCAATTGTGCGTAATGTGTATGTGTCTTTGTGTAGATGGCTAGAACAGGCCAAATACCTGCTAACATGTAATGTCTTGTCCAATATTTGTACAAGAAGTACGAAGCACAAGTATATTTGTACATTGTCTTGTACTGACACTGTACATTCTTGTACATTCCTGAACAAATAAAAGAGTATGACAGCAAACTATTTATTTCTCTTTGTATAGATTACTATTGTAAGTACAACTTAACACAATCTTTTTTTCTCACGTGATTAAAGGCAAAAGTGCTTTCTCTGTGACAGTCCATTCCAATGTAGAAAGTATATTTATATACTTCATATTTCTTACAGTATATCCTTACAGTATACAGTATGTTCAGTCTACAGTAAATTCTTACTTTTGATATTTTACTTAGTAGGTTCTACAACTAAATCACAATCTGGCCAAATGAAACAAATTATTTTACTGTAGTCTCTGCTGCTAAACAGAACTGGAAGATGAAAGGACTATCATATCACTTGGACAGGGCAAGTCCATTCTTGCACTTAATGAGAAGCTGGATCAGCTGGAGTATTCTTAAAGACTTTCAAAATTTGAAGGACATTTTCTTGAAGGGAAACAGAAGAACAGTAGTGAAATATACTCAAACATGTTGACTTTATTGCCGGGGTAGAGACACTAGGAATATAAGGCACAAAATGTTAACCAAAGCAAAGGTCAACAGGAACCCTGCTAGAACAGCACATCAATAAAAAGTATACATTAAGTGCAAAAGATGATAGCATCTTGCTTCATACGAGAAAAGGCAATTGAGAGGAGAAAAGGCAAATCAATTACACCTTTTACATTCAACCTACAGTGCAAGTATGCAAAGACCTAGGAAATCAAAGGAATTATTCATTACTAAATCACCAGTAATATATACTAACCTGTTTTACAAGTTCCCAGAATGTCAAATTATTACTAAATTATATTAAACACACATCAATAAAAGACAAAAACATTCAACTTCAGCTTTTTTTTTCAAACATCCTTCTTTAAAAGGAGGCACAATAGTGTTCTTTGGAAAGAAAGGTTTTTGGAACTCCTAGACACAGCTAATTTTTCAGGACACATTCATTCCCTTCAAACTGCCATGCCTAAAATTTCAGCTCCAAGAGGTATCGAATGCGGCACTGGCTCTCCTTGTAAATGAGGTACTCACTCTGAGAGAAATAACTGTCACTAAAGAGAGACTGGGAAATGGGCTTCCCTTGTGGCACAGTTACTTTCTTCCCATCCAATGTGATGAAGGTGTCCATAGAAGGATCTAAAAGGTGAAAATATATAAGACAGCTCACACTACAGGGTTCATGTTGAACAAATAAAAACAGATATTTCTTGTAAAATGTCTTAAAATCAGTTTGGAAAAACATTCTCTATAGAAATATATAGACCCTTAGAATGGCTTCTTCAAAGAGGGGTTGTCCTTAGCACTGTAAAATATTTGTTAAAAGGTGAGAAAGCATCTACTTCAGCATTAGTACAGTACAGTAGATCAACCTAACAGGAGCTCTGCTTAAACTCTGTCATCCAGAGATCACAGTTTTGATCCTAGGTCACATCACCAACCCCCCTGGAATTGGGATTCACCTAAAGGTGACACACAAGGGGAGTGGCTTGAAGGTGAGGTGGGCGGAGTCAGAGGAGTCTACGTACGCTTCCTAATTTTCCCTGTGTGCGGCTACAGTGTTTGTAGCCATGAGCCAAAAGGAAAAAATTAACAACTGCTCCAAATGACAAAAAAGTTAACTGGCAATTCTATATTTTATAGGGTTCACTAGAAGCATTTTATCTAATGACTTCTTATACTTAGTTTTTATTTTAAAAATCAGAATTAGAGCAGTCATTTAGCACTAGTTTAAAACTGCCGTAAAAAGTGTAACTCCAAGAGGAATTGAATCTAGGACTGACCACTGTAAATGGTCTCTAGAAAAATAGCATCCACAATAGCAGGATTTAAAATGAAACATTTTCCAAACGTTTTGTCTATTAATAACAGTGTCAGGAAGAGTCAGCACCTTACTGATTTTATTTGAACTGTCACAACTGGCATTTTCACCTAATTTATACAGCCATGACTAAGCTTTGTAGATAATTTTTCAAAGGTTTTCTGTGTTAATAGTTTTCTGAATCAGCCGTCACTGTCAAATATGTGAATGCAAAATAAACTTTGTCCCAGTAATACCTATGCAATATTTAGAAACACATGGGTGAGTGAGTGCTGTTTTACAATGTACTGTACAAATTCAGAGTCACACCATCTCAATAATTCGTCTTGTGCTTCAAGGATAATGACGGTCACATCTTAAGTGTCTTACCTGGCTCTGTATTCCCTCGTGCCACCACGCTGTCATAACCCTCTGGAGGTTTCTTCAGAGAACAGTCATCCTTAGTAATGGTGTACTCCTTCCCGAGTGACACCTCATTGAGTAACATGATGCCAATTGATTTGGAAGTAGTGCCAACTGCAAAGAATGCATTTTTTAAGATTTAAAAATCGTGTCCATTTCTTTACAGTTCCAAGAGGTCTGGTAGAGTACATGAAAGTTAGCCTTACCGTAACCTGCGGATTTCCCATTCTCCGAAGCAAAGTAAATCCCTTTCCCGACACGCCCACCGGAGTGTGGCATGATCCTAAGGCCGCTCTTCAGAATTGCTGCCACGACTGCAATGTTTGTGCCGTGCCACAGCAGGCGGCGGTTCTCCAGCGCATCATGTTCTTCATAGCGCTCTGCCTAGAAACAGACCGTGCACCATTAACATCGGTTTCAAGTATTACTGCATTAGTCCATCATGTCTCATTTGTAGCCTTTCAGCTCCTCTTGCTCATCTAAGAAGTAGCTTAATGATATAAAAACTCCATCAACCTGTCTCTTAAAGAATCCTATTAAGTTGGATTCAACAATATAGATAGGGATCTGGCTCCGGAGCACTACAGCCCTTTACTACAGTAAGGAAATGTCTCCTGGTTCCTATTCCCAGGTCTTTGCATTACTAGTCCACTAGAAGAATGACCTAGCCAATGATGCCTTGCCTGAATCTGAATACCTGGATTAAGTCCTCACATAATCTTCTCTGTTCCAGGCTAGAAAGATTCAGTTCCTTTAATCTGTCTGAGTTTGTCATTCATACATTGTCATTCTGAAGTATCACCAATAAGAATGATCCCAAATAGACTGTATAACAAACTGTGTGTGAAAAAAACTCACCTCTTTGTCTCTGTTTACCACCCATACATTGAGAATGGTGGGCCTTCTCCAATTTCCTGCTGTTGCATTAAGGTAGTTTTCTATTATCTAGAAGAATAAGATACTGATTAATATTAGTAATAAATATTAATAATGATTAATACTAAGCACATTTAAACTGACAGTATCATAGACGTAAGCACACATGGGACATTACTGTAAGTGCATCATTTTACTTTCTTTGAATAGAACTTTAAGTCCCCTGAACTTTTGGCTTTGTCTTCACTTGGATCTAAATTTAAGTAATTTTCGCAGTATTTTAAATTGTTTTGGGGCGTATACATTTTTTTCTGTGGCTTGATTGATACTCTTTCTAATATTTCTTTGCAATATCCCTCAGTATTAAAAAACGGTATTACTGTACCTCGTACTCTTTGGAAGATTTATCCATTAATGTTAGCTCACACTTCAGTGACAGATAATCCTGGTCAGTTGGATGAGGTATCTCTTCAATCATGTCCTCCTTTGTCTTTTCGGTTTCAGCCTTGAGACTTTGAGCAAGCTCGATATCAGCCAAGACCTGCAAGAAGACAATATTCAACAGTTTTGATACCAGCCCTTATAAGCATCTGAACAAAATGGACATTGATCTGTGTCACTAGCTTTAGTAAAATATATTTTTAGCAGACAATATTGTTGTGATAAAACTAAGCCGTGTAAGAACTGTGTCATGTGACAACTGATGAAAAGTTGTAATGTGATTTTATAATAAAGATATGCAACATGAAGTAAAATAAAAAAAATGTCATTATGATGTTAAGTAATTATATTGGAAATCTCTTATACTTTCAGTTAATGGGATAAAACAATAGCAAACAACACCTACTGAACTTTATATACTTAATCAAAATGAGCATAAAAATATTCAAAAATCATAGTTGAATTTCAAACCATTCATGCCTTGTGACTTACTGTAGGAAACTAAATAGTTTCTGTCATACCTTTATTAGATAACTATGGAAAAATGAAAAACAGTGATGTTGCTCATTAAATTAATAAAGCAAAGAGAAAAATAGACATGTTGCATCAATGAAATATACATATTAGTTATAAATCTCCAATGGATTAATATAAAGAAGTCACAGGTCATACGTACAGACAGATACAAGATAAAGCCACTTTATTGTCTACCTTACCAGAAGCATCTCTTTTTTCTTCTCTATCGTACTCATATCAGCAATAACTGGAGGCCTGTTGCGTCCAAAATTGTGAGGAATGGTGGTGTAGAACTTCGAGGACAGTTGCTCCAATAAGGCCTTTTTGTTCTTCTTCTTCAGTGCTTCTTCCATTTCCTCCAGAACTTCAAACCCTTTAGCAATCTGTACCTTGCTCAGCTTCCCTAAGGGCATTTTCTTTATGTCTGTGCATACAAACAAACAAGAGTTCTTGAATTCCTGCCAAGCACTATGTCACAGTATAGCACGGATGTCAATCTAGTAACCATGGAAGAAAAAAGGTGTATGACACCATACGTTATTAAAAATGTTCACAGTGTCCAGGACAGAAGAATGTTTGATCCTGATACTTTGATGTATCTTAATTTATAGCAGAAATTATTTGTTTAAATAATTACAATGGTGTTTCAACATGAAAAGTAAAAAGAAATAGGGCTATTCAATTTAATAGTTTCCAAAAGTGGTTCTCCTCTGAACATAAGAAAGCTTATTAATGAGAAGAGGCCATTCAGCCCATCTAGCCTGTTTGGTAGGTAGCAGTTAAATGATCCAAGGCTCCCATCCAGCTAGTTCTTGAATGAAGCCAAAGTATCTGTAACAGAATTATTTTTCCAGTAAGGCGACATTAACAAAATAGCTTTGTGTGTGACATACTGCTACAGGGTTCCATCTGCTTTGTGTCATAGTGCTGTGTCCCCATGGTTTAAACTATTGCAAGTATTTGAAAAAGCTTTCTGCTATGACCCAAGACCCATATGTAAAGGTGATCAAAACATTTCTGCACATTAGTTATAACCTCTTGCATAAGTTTTGCAGCTTCAATAACAGACCTATCCTGAATGTGGACTTTAAACATTCTTAGTTGAATCATCAGCATTTGATTGAGCTCAAATATTTCACTCATGATGTCAGTGCCTTCTACGTTATGAAGGCTTGGCCACACTTCAGGGCTTGCTTATGAAACAGTTTTGAAAATTTGGATTTTTCAGTATTTGCAGACGTGTTCCAGTTCACACAACTCCTCCGAATTTTGTAGGGGATTTTTTAGTCTTGGGATTGTCAGTCTAAACCGGGGGTTCCACCTCTGACCCTCAGGGTCCAGAATCCAGCAGGTTTTCATTATTTCCTGGGGTTACAAACAGCTCATCACCCGAGAGAAATAATAAATAGATCAAATTAAGGATACAAGAATTAAGTTCAACTGGAGATATCTATCCATTCTCCACAACCTACAGCCATTGAGGTTTTAAAGAGACACAAAACCTGTAGGATTCCTGAGGCGCACAGTTGGGGACCACTGGTCTCATCTTTAGTTCTCAGTTAGATTTGTACTTTTTCAACACAATGCATGGATTTGTTGTTTTTTTCTCTATTCTGGTGGTTTCTGAAAATATGCATCCATCAAATAAATTTGAGTATTCCAAACACAACAGGCCACAAGCACTTCTTTAGAATGGCATGACATCTGCATACATGGTTCTCACTGGTTCCAGATTCAGAAAGACAAAAGACTATTCAGGGGCAAGGGTAGGTTTGACTAGTTTAATGATTATCCAGAATCGAATGGAATTTGTAGCTGAGTACAGTAAATGTTTAACACCTTGGATACAACTAAAAAATGACATGCTCACAATGCACAAATACACAGAAAAGTGAATATACATACTGGACAAACATACTGCCCCCCCACTGCAAAAGTTGCAGAGAGTTGGTCTGCCCATCCTCTCCAGGCATTTACAGTATATTATTGTATAAAATAGACCATAAAGGAACAAGTTGAAGGTTTATTCCATGCTGAAAAGAGAGGAAAGGAAACACAATGTTTCAGCTGTGGAGCCTTCTTCGGGTGTGAGCACAACCTTGCGTTTCCTTTCTTCTCTTTTCAGCATGGAATAAATCTTTAACTTGTTCCTTTGCAGCCTACGCATGCTGATGCAGCTACCTACTTGAACTAAAATAGACCATTACACTTTCAAAAAATACCAATGAATACCACAAGCGCTGTACACTTCAGAAGTTTAGAAAGACTTTAGGAAAGCTTACGGAATAACACCTCACGTTATACACCTTTATTTAACCTGTTCTGAAAAAAAGATCAAGGAATACTTGAATACTCAAGACCTTCCAGTGTCATTAAAAAATTCACACCTACAAATAAAAACAGACAGAAAGATGGACAGGTGAATTTCCCAAAGGAATACTACAATTAATGTGCTTTACTTTACCTAGGTTCATGACTTCCATGGCCTCTTTAAACATATCGGTGCTGAAGATGAGCTCAATGAGCTCCTTAGTGGGCGTGTCAAGTTTGCTGGGCAGAACCTTCTTCAGTCCATCAACTGTATCCACCTGAAATTAGATGCAATTGACACCATCGCTTATATCAGCACCACAAGTATTAATTGCATTTTATATACATTGCCTCCTATAGTCTGTCAACACCACTTACAAACCTTATTTGAAAACAAGTACAGTTTATGTAATTGCCTACATTAATCATTGCCATTGTTCTCCCCTATAAACTAAAAACAACAAGATCAACCTCAATGAACTCCTTATCTGAAAATATACATGCTTTTGTATTGTCAGTTTCAATAACAGGGAACAAAAAGACAAGCTGAATACAAACTCCATCTGTTCTGAAGATATTTTTACCCACTCATTTCTCTCACCTTGACCTCAGCTTCTGATTCACCATCCACTTCGATCAGGGCGTATTTTCCGGGGTGGCAGACAAAATTGTCCTTTTTCTTCCAATCATTCTTTGTCTTGTCTTTGAATTTTTTCTCAAATTCACTCAGTGCTTTATCAGGGCTGCTGTAAGCACAAGACAGCTTTGACTGCCCAACCTCCCCCTGAAAATAAAAGCAGTATGTCAATCTCCGCAGCTGGCTAGAACGGAAATCAAACTAGTCCTTTCCAGACTAAGGGTAGATGCTGTGTGTTAATATCAAATATTTCTGAAGTACAGCAATGCGATTTAATTACTGATTTAATTGAGGAAAATATTAAATGTTAAGCACACATTACAGTATATTAGTAGTTATCCCTATGTAGTGTTTCATAGCCGTTCAGGGACGCCAAATATGTAATCATAGTGGCTCTCTGAAGGCACCAGTTCTGTAGGGTTTGGGCATTTACTGAGACAATTATCAATTGTAGCAGTAAATCACAAAGTTGATTCTTTTGATGGCTTTAGAATCCAACCACGCGACATAACTCAAACAACGCGCACACACAGGTACTAATACACGAGGATAAATTTATTAATACATAGAATATGCATATAAACCTAACAGATCTTATCGAGAGGGTTATCAGAATACAAAAGGTATATATTCAATCAGTTACGAAGTGTTACACATCAAGAGGACATACGTTCAGTATATCATTCATTAAGACCGTTTCGTAAATGAACTTGGTTATAACTTCTACATTAGATACTCAAAACAAGTACATAACTCTTAGGAATTAAATTGATATCAACTGGTTGGGATAACAATTGAATTCTCGAGCTGTAATGCATTGAAGTTGAATACTCATCCAGTTTCTGGGGATTCAGATCTCCTGCAGGCACAAACAATCAGCTGCAGGCTTGTTGCTGTCCAATCCGCGCTCTCTGGCTCCGTGCCAGGCTGTGCTGTGCGGCTTGCGACGGTGCGCTGCTGATGCTCACTGACCGGCTAGTTAGTGTTGGCTTTAACTAGCAAAGTTTGTGCACAGGAGAAAAGATGACTGTGGATCCCAGCAAGTCAGGAAGAGGACCGGTTCGTTCCTGATGAAGAGTTAGTTCTGAATAGTGATTCAGCTGTCCACAGTTCTGACCTGTCCACGAGGCCTGCTGCTGGTTACTCTCTGGCAACCTCCACTCTAGACTCTTAGAACAAAGGAAAGTTCTGGCACTCGGACACACTGGCCGTTCCGTGGTTGTCCGGGCTGAGTCTCGGGATGGTCAGGAGGCGCGCTGCGAGAATGTCCTGCCCTTGGGAGCCTTCTGCTCCTGGGCCGTCCTGCCCTGGAATTCTCCTTTGAATTCCCTTTAGAACAGTCCACAGAATCCTCTCCAGAATCTTACTGAATCTCCCGAATCTGAATCTTGTTGAATCTCTCAGGCTCTCTGTGTTGCCTGTTTTTACCTGGAGGAACTTCAGCTTGTTGATTGGCTGAAAGTTCCATGGGCATCAGAGTCCCACGTGGGTTACTCAGCCCTACCAGTCCCTGATTGGTTGATCAAGGTGAGATATGAGTCACTTAGTCCTGACACTTAGTAATGCAGTCCAGATGTCCATCCGGCACTCCCTAGACTGATAGGCGCCAGTGGATGACCATTGATCATGATAGCCAGACTTAGCTAAGTGCATCCCCCTTTGGGAGCTGTCCTAGGAAACCTTAAATCACCCTAATGGTCTCTCTGTGGCTGCACCACAGAGATGAACAGAGAAATGGGGCCTCATTTGGGAAGCTCAGAAACACTTAATTCTGCCTTATTATTAAGCCTCGCCGCTACATATCCCCCCTTTTTGAAGGTCACGAGGTCCTGAGGCGTTGTTGCCTTCAAAACAAAAACAGAGTTAAGTGATGTCCCTTGCCATTAGAACATTAATCTTAAATGTCCACATTACTCCTCGAGAATTCATACCAGAACCAGCATTGGATACAAACAGGATGAATAACATCTGGAGTATGTATAAACACGGTAGGAGACATTATCTAAGTCTAGGAATTACACATCAGGAAGTTCACTGTCAATATCTGATACCTCTGTGGTAGATATTTGGGGAGAAGTCACTTCCTTTCTTTTGACATGCTACCTTTGACTCATTCATGCTACCCGGAGTACATCTTGATGTGAGAGTACATCATTCAGAGTACACTGTCAGTCATGATCCAGCTACCTGGCAGTAGTGTTACAATAACAACAGTTCCTGTTCCCAGCCCCCCGATAAACCACAACACCTGTGTTGGGTATCTGCTAGGGTGGTTTGGAGGTTTGTTCCATTAAAGCAAACTAACTACCTGTACCTCTTCAGGGCTTACTGTTTCTTGGATTTCTATCCAATTCCTTAGTGTGGCACCTGAAGGCATCCATGACCTCAAGTTTGGTCTTATGTTGTCTGGTTCTAGACCGTACAGTGTTAAGTTACCATGCTGTACTATGGCCTCCTCAGGAACTTAAAGGAACTGTTTTATTAGGTAGCTGCATCATGCCTGTCACAAGTCACAGTGTCAGTTAAACGTGGTGTGCTGACCAGCCATTTACTTCCCACCTGCTCTTCATGGGGTTCATTAACCTCCCTCTGCCCATTAGTAGCTTTACACCCTTCATTGGTGAATCGTTTAGACACAGCCAATGGATAGCTTTGGTAGCCATACCCATCTCAAGATTTGGAACCGAATTCAATCTTGGATTGCCTTCTGGGTGAGCTATGAGCGATGGGGTTAATGTCACATACTCCTCTACTGAGAAGAGTGGGATCAAGTGGGTTGGGATTTGTGCCATGGCTAGACTGGCTACAGTGGCACTAAACTCCCTTAACAGGTCTTGTGTCAACATTCTGGCCTGTTGCACACAAGCATAAACCCACTGTATAACACCAACAATCATGTCCACTGGTTGGGGAATAAGGTTTAACCCTGTTGCATAGGAAATCGCCTGTAGGGTTTTCCCTAAGCTTTCCAACTTTTGCTGCTGTCGATACAGTCTGTCACTACCCTCTGGTATCTCTGACACCTGCCTTCTTGGGGCAGTCAGGGTGAGAGTGCCAGTAGCACACAAACCTACCAGAAAAAGCAAACGTGCAACAGTGGCGGCAGCGATCAGTCCTCCCAAAAGTCTTTTCGGGTGGCTGATCCCAGTCATCTCCTTCTGAGTGACTGTCGCCTTTCTAAGCTGGCGCAGCGTGTACATGGTGTCTTTCTCAGTATGCCATGTGGCATCTTGGGCACCAACATCCTGGAAATCTGAGGAGATCTGACGCAGCTGCTGATGCTGCTCCTCCTTTTCCAGGGCATCTGCTTTTTCGATTTGTTCATGCCTGTGCTCTAGGAACCCTGCAGGGGGCGGTGCAGCGGTGGAGCATGCCTGACCCTCGGCTGAGTGGTCATCTGGAGCACCTGAGTGATCTGAGATTGTTACCCCATTCTCACTGTTCCGGTCCACCCTGCACACTTCCTGATTGAGGAATCCCTCTATCGGCATGTTTACAATCGTTCGCTGGGCGTGGGTGTAGGACACCTGCTCGCTCCCCCCTTCCCTCGCTAGGGGTTCAGGGAGCTGCCCCAGCACTGGGATAGCTAGTTCACTGTCTTCGAACTTGCTATCACCCACCAGGCCCATGTCAGTACAGGCGGGGATTCTGACACCCCTCTTTGCGATGTCCTGCACTGGCAGGCGGGTGGCTTGACCATCCAGCTCCAGTCTGGGTGAACCACTGTTGGTCAGACTCAGACTGACAGACTGAGCTGGTGGCTGTAAGAAAACCGGCTCGGCTTTCATTCCCTGTCCCTTCTGGGGGACTGGGTGTGTTGGCAACCCTGCTGTCGAGGCAGGAACAATCAGGTCAGTCTCACTCACTACCTGGTAGTTGTGAGAAATAATGTTACCTGACTGCAGGTTCCCTGGGTCACAGCAGAGGGAATCGGCATCTGGGATCAGGTGTGTCCACAGCGCAGTAGTCTCAGCGTCCAGCTGGACCTCCTGTCTAACCTGTGAATGTTGCACCAGGGGCACCTGGCGGTGGCCCTGTGACAGCTGCTCAAGCAGATCCTCACTAATAGAGGACCTCTCAGGGCTAAGGGCGAGGGCTACATCACCAACCTGCTCTCCTGCCATCTGGATCCCTTCCACCACTGCAGGGTGGTGGTCCTGACCCCTCTTGGGTGCCAGGGTGCACAGGGAAAGCTCCTTTTCATCGCCAGGTGGGGAGATCTGCTCCTCTTTAGGGATGTAAAAGGTGTGTGCTTTACCTGGTGGATCAGGCGGCTGCTTGGAGCACCGCTCCTGTGGCAGGGAGGCTGTTGTGACCTCAGCCGGGACACGACTTCCCTGTATATCCGGGGAACAAGAAAATATTTTTATTTCTTGTCCAGAGGGAACAGAAGGAATCTTCACATAGGCCTCTGTGTTCGGTGGGCACTGTGTGAGCACAGTCTGCCTCTTGGCCCCCCTTTCCTTCTGTACAGAAGGCTTAGGAGCCTTGACCTGTTTCCACACTTTGCCTTTCTGGTGATCCACCAAAGGTTCCTCTCTGAGTCGCATGCCCTTTTCTTTTTCAACCCGTTTGAGCTTGCCGTGTGACATCAAACACCTTTCAACCTCAGTGTCAATCAGTGTCTCACTGGGTAAGACATCTCCCATGGCAGCCTTGAGGTAAAAGCTTCCTGCTTTTCCTCTGTGACTTCAGGGGTGGAGTCAGCACTCGCTTGGGAGTGGCTGACCTCATCCAGGCAGGAACCCTTCCGCTCAATCAGATAGACTGAGGGAGGGAGAGGGGGCGGGTCTCCGCCTCCTCCAGTGGAGAGTATCAGCTCATTCACGCTTCCGGCAGCCTTGGGGAGCGGTTGTCCCTGTCCTAATAAAGCTTGTTCAAGCCTGGCCAGGCGGGCGGCTACTGAATCCTTTTGTTCAGCCTTTTCTAGCCCTTTCCCTTCCCCGGTGTTCTCATGGCACTTAGGACGCTGGGTGCGGTCCTGTGTGAGTGCTTTGGAACGGGGCTTAGCCAGCTCAGGAGCCTGTGCTCCTTCGAGCAGGGGGGAATTAACCCTGCTGGCTCTGACGGCGAACACAGTCGCTTTAGCAGCTTTTTGCTCAGAGCGACTTTGGACATCATACTCCCAGGCTTTCTGCGCGAATCTCTTAATATCAGTCATTTTCATGGTCTGTGCATCTGTATGCATTAAGATCATCTTTCTGACTGACGGGTGGAGATTCGCAATGAATAAACCCTTGAAATGTGTGTTCTCTTCGCAACCCTCATAATTTCGCCCTGCAAAATAAGTTCGTCTAAGTCTCTCGTAATATTCGCGAGGGGACTCTGCTCTCTCGTGCTTAATGTTAAGGGCGGCGGCTATCGCGGCAGTCGGGTCAATAAACGCACTGTATTCTTCGATAAGTGCTTGACATAGCTGCTCAAAGTCATTACAGACTTCTTTCATCTGCCTAGCCATCCACTCATGTACAGCTCTGCTGGTAGTTTTCCTGACCAGAAACACTTTCTCCTGTTCTGTGGCGTTTGGCAGGAACTGCAGGTTATACCTGAGGTCTTGAATATAACTCTCGATATTATTCTCTGACACTGCGGGGTCAAATCTCTCTATGTCCTTCGCTAGCTCTCTCAGAGAATGGAGATTTATCCTTCTAGCTTCTCCGCTGACGGAGATATGGAAGAGATCGTGGTCAGACTTGCCGCTGCTAGAGAGAGTGCTTAATAGCGACTCGAATTCAGACCTTTTAGCAACCATCGTTAAACTTAAAGAGTATTACTTTTAAGTACGAAGTCACAGTTTTACCACAGAAAACCACAAGATCAAGTATGCAATCAACCCGGTAGATTGCAAAAGATCACAAAACAATCAAGCACTGCTTAAAGAGCAAGGGGAACTTTTTTCCTTTCGGCTTTCAGCACACTGTATTGTCGTGTATGAAACCCGCGGCGTTTTATATTGAATTATTCCGCTTGGTCGATTCATTTCAGTCTTGCCACGCCCACCCAGGGACGCCATAAATGTAGTGTTTCATAGCCGTTCAGGGACGCCAAATATGTAATCATAGTGGCTCTCTGAAGGCACCAGTTCTGTAGGGTTTGGGCATTTACTGAGACAATTATCAATTGTAGCAGTAAATCACAAAGTTGATTCTTTTGATGGCTTTAGAATCCAACCACGCGACATAACTCAAACAACGCGCACACACAGGTACTAATACACGAGGATAAATTTATTAATACATAGAATATGCATATAAACCTAACAGATCTTATCGAGAGGGTTATCAGAATACAAAAGGTATATATTCAATCAGTTACGAAGTGTTACACATCAAGAGGACATACGTTCAGTATATCATTCATTAAGACCGTTTCGTAAATGAACTTGGTTATAACTTCTACATTAGATACTCAAAACAAGTACATAACTCTTAGGAATTAAATTGATATCAACTGGTTGGGATAACAATTGAATTCTCGAGCTGTAATGCATTGAAGTTGAATACTCATCCAGTTTCTGGGGATTCAGATCTCCTGCAGGCACAAACAATCAGCTGCAGGCTTGTTGCTGTCCAATCCGCGCTCTCTGGCTCCGTGCCAGGCTGTGCTGTGCGGCTTGCGACGGTGCGCTGCTGATGCTCACTGACCGGCTAGTTAGTGTTGGCTTTAACTAGCAAAGTTTGTGCACAGGAGAAAAGATGACTGTGGATCCCAGCAAGTCAGGAAGAGGACCGGTTCGTTCCTGATGAAGAGTTAGTTCTGAATAGTGATTCAGCTGTCCACAGTTCTGACCTGTCCACGAGGCCTGCTGCTGGTTACTCTCTGGCAACCTCCACTCTAGACTCTTAGAACAAAGGAAAGTTCTGGCACTCGGACACACTGGCCGTTCCGTGGTTGTCCGGGCTGAGTCTCGGGATGGTCAGGAGGCGCGCTGCGAGAATGTCCTGCCCTTGGGAGCCTTCTGCTCCTGGGCCGTCCTGCCCTGGAATTCTCCTTTGAATTCCCTTTAGAACAGTCCACAGAATCCTCTCCAGAATCTTACTGAATCTCCCGAATCTGAATCTTGTTGAATCTCTCAGGCTCTCTGTGTTGCCTGTTTTTACCTGGAGGAACTTCAGCTTGTTGATTGGCTGAAAGTTCCATGGGCATCAGAGTCCCACGTGGGTTACTCAGCCCTACCAGTCCCTGATTGGTTGATCAAGGTGAGATATGAGTCACTTAGTCCTGACACTTAGTAATGCAGTCCAGATGTCCATCCGGCACTCCCTAGACTGATAGGCGCCAGTGGATGACCATTGATCATGATAGCCAGACTTAGCTAAGTGCATCCCCCTTTGGGAGCTGTCCTAGGAAACCTTAAATCACCCTAATGGTCTCTCTGTGGCTGCACCACAGAGATGAACAGAGAAATGGGGCCTCATTTGGGAAGCTCAGAAACACTTAATTCTGCCTTATTATTAAGCCTCGCCGCTACACCTATTATAATCAACAACCTTATAATTGCTGAATTTGTGTGGCATATATTTCTATTTTATGATTTAATCATTTTTAAACGCAAAAGAACCAATGCTATTTTGACTCACCACTCGACCCCATCTGTTCCAACAATAGTACTGATTTCCTTTCTTTATGACTTGAATAACATAAAACTTGTTGTTGTTATGCCCAATGTTCGTCTGGTTTAGCATGCAGTCACAGTCATTATATATCTGGGGAAAAAAGTAAAAAAAAACATTAAATATTTACAAAAACTTATCAAAGCAGTAATGCAATAACCAGTGTTCTTAAAATGCCACATTAGAGGGATCACAAGCTATGAAGAAGAATAAGTACATTTAGCAATACTTTTTTTGGCCAACTATGTACATTTGGCTAAACGTTTTGCCCAGAAAACCAATCCTTGAAGTTTAAACCCTTTGAATCATATGCCGTAATTGTTTAACAATACATAATTCAACAAATGAAACAAAGAAATGCACAGAGTAGTAACGTGTTAAAACAAATTCACCCTGATAGTCATTTACAAAACAAAGTACCAAAGGCTTTGCAGAAGTCACCCTAAAACAGTGTCCACCAATGCCCATATTAAAAAAGGCACATAGAGTCAAAGTAATTAATATTCCACTTTATTACTGGCAGCAAGCTACAATACAGTCATGTACAAACAAGCAATCTCATACAATCAGAAAACAAAAACCTTTCTTTAAGCTCTGGTGTGCAGCAACCCAAGCAGCTTTCTGATAATGGATGGACCTTTGTTGAAAAATGTCTAAAACAGCAGAAGAACACATCCTGTTAAATATCAAAGGAATCAATAATTCAAAACACAGAAAATGAAAAACGTCCTCCTTTTTTCTGTGAATGGACATCTGCACTTTAATTTGGCACACAGGGTATCCAACAGTGTGTACTGTGCACAGTAAATTGTTTCCTGTACAACCTTGCCCTTGTGTGCCAATACTAGGCCACAAGGCAGGGATCTACAGAAAGAAAAAGTGGCCTCGTTTCCTCGATCTAAAAAAGTAAGGAAAGAAGAGTCAGATTCACACATACAATGTATCTACACGTGTATTAACCTTTTCTATTTATAAATTAATTTACATTTTATCAGAAATGATAATGGCTCTAAGTTTATACTGTATTACAACACTGAAAATCTAATAATTACTTATTTCCATTACTTATTCAGAGAAGGCTTAAATGCCTCATATTTCAGAACACATCGTTTTAAAAAGCTTTACTGAAAAAAGCTATAGTTCGATATCACATGTACAGTAATTATACACACTATAGTCTTAACATCAAAAGATACAGAACAAATAGCAAAAATCTATTTTTTAGTAACTCTAAAATTATGTCAATAACTACAATGTTAAAAAATAAAATTGAGAAGACCTACTGGTGCAGCAAATGTTTAAAGACTATTCCCTACTTCTGTGTACATTTATGAAACTTTGGAAAATTGTTAGAATTACAGCTAGGAAACAAACGCAACACTACTAACCACCAACTTATGTACTTATCAGGTTGTTCAGTCTCTTCTTCAACATTTTATCCTCATTATTTAATTTTGTCCTAATAGCAGCTCTTATAAGGCTTGAATCAACTCCAAATTTTATTTTGATGTGCTCTAGAACAAAAATATAAGCTTTAATTAGTTACATATTTTTGTGATTTAAGAAAAAAACAAACAGTAATTACTAATTTGCAACACATTGCAAAACTGGGAGTCATTTCATATTCTATGTTTCAAGGGAAAGATAAAATAACCCTTTCTGATTTAAGTGACAATAAAAAGTTCAATGTGCAGAATATTAAATGGACTAAAAGAGGAACTACATTGTTTTAAAAAATCATTTTAAAATACATTTTAAAATGATCCACACTGTGATAAAGGCAGATTCCTCTATTTTACATGTTTTCCAGGTTCCAAAGACAGAACCATTTTAAGTTATTGTGTTTTTTCTGGCCAGTAGGCAGCACTAACTTCAATACAGTAGGCAGCACTAACAGGAACAAAAAATGACATGGAAAATAAAATTAGGATACCTATTATATTTGCTAGTTCTTCAGAGGGAAGTGGTGGCTTTTGGAAATCCTCTTTGGAATTGTAGGATTTTCTGCCTTGGAGGGAATGAGTAGCGAGAGTTTCTCTATTGAAGACCAGCATTAACAGTTCGGAGGTGTACTTTTTGAAATCTGTGGTTGAAATTCTGTTGTACAAATTCTTCTGCACCTTTAGACCTCCAGGCAGCTCAATAAACTTATCATCCTATTAAAAAAAAGCAGAAGGGGAAAAACTATTTCAAAACACTTAACTCTGCACAATATGATGATACACTGGTTTCAAAATATTCAAAAACATTTAGGCCAGTATATTATCAAAAGTCTAGTTTAAGATTGGATTCTGCAAGCAATTAGCCAACTATGACTGGAATTTCCCAAATGGCAGTATCTGATTGGCTGAGACCCACCAGAGTAGGTTTGGGAATAATCTGCCAGGTCACTCTTGGCACAACTGTAACTTCTGTGACCTACAGGGTGCCTATGGGCTTGCAGTAAGGTCAGTGAGAGATGTGCTATTCTTCCAATTGACTGTGAATATCTCTTTAAAAATTGATGTTCTTTGCAAGTCTTAGAGATTTCTGATTTATAACAAATTTGACAATATAATTTTGAGGAATGTCAACATATTTTAAGGAAAATGCGTGACCACCAATCTACAAATATTACGATAGTTCAACATTAAAATAAGTCATAGTTTGGTTAGCTGCCGACCTGTGAATCGTTTTCAGGTGAAGCCACGGAAACCTGATTTATTCCAACAGCAGAGCTCCCATTTCTGTTCTGTGCATCTTCAATGCCCATCTTGGCATAGTTCAGAATTGACCTCAGCTCGTTAGCTGTTCCTCTCATTTGTGCCATGAGGTTGTTCATTTCTGTTAAGAAGTGAGAAAATGAATCAAAACCCCTAATGTTCTGAAATTCTAAAAATGTAAATGTTAAGGTTAATACCTTTGCACTGTCTCAGCTCCTTTTCTGCAATGATCCTACATCTCCTCTCATATTTAAGTTCTGCTTCCAGCTTTTGAATTTTCATTAAAAGGCTTAAGGTGGCCGTTTTAATCTGGGGGCAACTGATAAGCCCGTCTTCATCCTCAGAGTCATTCAATTCATTCTGAAAAGTCAAAAGTAGAAGATTATGAGGCCATTCCATTGTTTCTACTTCTGCTACAAAATAAAAAGGAGCACTAAATTGATGGTAATAATTTGCAATTCCATATAAATGATAGCTCAAATTTCAAAGTTAACTTTTTTTATAAATAATACTAAACAGTATTTTCCTGCTTTTTAAATGTTGCAATAATCTTGCTGAACACAACTTCAGACCTCCTGAAGATATTTTAATATTTTAAAGGATCGTTTTAATTAAAGGAATAAGGTATGGCAAGAATGTACAGTAATACATCTATTTGTACATGTAACATTTAGTAATTCAATAGAAAATGTGACTTATTCAAATATCTGTAAATAAAGCAGGCACCATATAGTGCATTTTTGCCTCAACAGAAAATTAATGAACAATTAATTGTTCCATATCATAGTGAATTGCAAATACCAAGGGATCTCACAATTCAGTTCTGGAAAACTCCTTGTTTTTTCAGTCTCCTGCTCCTGCCTGGGAAACTTGGCAACTACAGTCAATTAATAAGATAGTTCTAACATTTTGTTTTGAACTCAAGCTCTCAGGCCCTTCAGGACTAGATTTTGGGCATCCCCCATATACGCAAATCACGTTGATTTCAAGATTCACAACATGCAGAACTGCAGCCTTCCATGCAAACATAAAGCCATGCAATACATAATGAACAATGACATGACCATATTCTGTGTCAAATAAACCAGAACGTTATACTCAAGATTTAGATTTTTCTAATACTTTGTGTAGTAGTACACTGGTAAATATATACAATATGTTCAATTATTGCTGCTGGGAAACAGCACCTTTTTAGTGTCTTTGTGCACTGTGCAGCAGAGTTTAAACATGTCTGCTTTAGTACTCCTGTGTACCATGGTGGGGCCTTAAGATTGAAAATCCCTCCACTGTGTTAAATCTACAGTGATTTTTAAGTGTTTGTTTCTTGAAAAGAAGAACAATTTCTGTTTGTAGCTCTACTGTTCTATATCTACTTTACTGTGTGATTTAAAGATCACATCTAAAGTATCAAAGTATCAAAATTGGCACCACCTATAAAGGACTGATAGGTCTTGTGACAAATAAATAATCTGAACTTTGGTGGGCTGAGAGAAGAGAATTTGTTGTGGTAAAATAATTCAGCTGGTAATATCTTACATTTTAAGAAGTGAACCAAAATGAACTTTGCTTTATGATATGATACAGGTAGGTTATAATCGTAGGGTTTAAATCAGGCATAATCAAAATCTTGTGGCAGGAATTTCCTAGTTTATGGATGATTAATTTGGTTATAATACATGTATGCATATAATGTAAAGACTACTGTTAAACATTGCATTACACACTAAAAAAAATATTTTATAATGCTCTACAATGAGAGAGAGGCAGAGCACAAATCTGGCTTTTGTAAGCCTGTACTAAGTGTACTGTTTGCAACATAAATCTTAAATACTAAAATATCGACCCACTTCATTCAGTCCCCAGTCTTGAGAAGCATCTCTTGAGTTCCATTAAGTTTTCCTCTCAAGCCTTTATCCTGGTTGCAAAAAAATTACTGACTAAAGCAGGCATGAATATTAAGCTTAATAGGATATTTGTGGAGATTAGGCCTACAGTTTGATTCAAAGGTTTGGAGCTATGAACAGCTCTAATTGGATAGAGAGCTCTCTTGTGCATGAGCACTGGCTAAGAAAATCCCATGTAACCTAAAAGGTACAGTGATATCATCTCTCTATGAGAGGCTTCAACATTAATTCTACCAAGGAAGTCTGTTTTGCACTACATTGTAAATCTTCTCAAGAACGTAAGCTTTACAAAGGAGGCAAATGTTCTTATGAACAAAGAGAGGCTAATATTTAAAAATAACTTTGCTTTCAAACTGATCAGAAGTGGTGGCCTGATGCTACTGAAACTTATTATAGCTTATTAAGCTCAGTATATACAGTAACATACTCCCTGAAATAAATATATGAAGCTCATTCCTTTTCAGTAAACCTGCAGGTTTCAGTACAGCATATGCTAAAGCAGTTTAACTTTTTGCATACTTCAAAACAACTAAAAACATTTAAAAACAATATATGTTGGAATACTTACAGTATAATGAAGTGTATTTAAACTTCAGGGATATTGTATTCCTTCTCTTCCAGGATCAGACAGTGGAATAAAAATCACAAAACATCAGCCTCTTCTTTTCTTCCACTTATGTAAAAAGTTTGTGCTTATGGATTAATAACACCCACATTGCAGATATGGGAAATTCACACAAAATCAGCGTACAAGTGAAGCACAAACTGATAATGGACATTTATTAATTCTAAAACAAAAAGACTGGAAAATTCGATCTGGACCAAAAGTAAGAATCAGCAAAATGTAACTAGGGCAATATAATGCAAGAAATACATTATTTGTGGAACATATGCAATTTTTAGTGCAAAACACCAATGGGATGTCATATGTTGTCTGTTACTGATCAGGAATCTAAAGTGTCTCATAATTGTTTTTCTGTATGGTACAATACATGTCATTTTTTGTATTGAATTTTCCCCTAAATAGGAACCTTAGAGTTCAGACTAAGAAATGTGCTCACGACTAAAATTACAGTATGTTTCTCTCATTTGACGCATGTCAATCGCAGTGATTAAATATGTTTGTTCAGCATGCTGGGCTCAACTGTTTTGTAGGTCACACTCTCGTGATATGGAATATCTTAAATATAACCCTTGTAAATTCCGAGATCTTTTCCAAGAATATATATTCTCATTTGTGGTAAACGATGAAGCAAATAACCCTTGACTGAAGCAAAGGTGTAACGAATTTCAAACACAGCTTGGCAATAGTACTTGCAGTTC
This sequence comes from Atractosteus spatula, assembly GCF_055471065.1. Taxonomy (NCBI): domain Eukaryota; kingdom Metazoa; phylum Chordata; class Actinopteri; order Semionotiformes; family Lepisosteidae; genus Atractosteus; species Atractosteus spatula. Next base: position 51,983,769 of record NC_142710.1, read on the forward strand.
AAACAATGCTCAGTCTGCTAATACACTACTTCAGGTAAAGATGCTTATGATGGATATTTAGTTACAGTATTAAGAGTGCTGCTTCTTCAGACTGGGGAACTAATCTAAGTACGAGTTAGCTTTTCACACAAAATCACATTGTCATGGAATTCAAATCATGATTAACATAAAACAATATTTAGGTAAAATATCTCCATCTCTCAGGGCAATATCCCCTGAAGAAAAACAAAACAGTTTTTTGGGAAGGCAGAAATTCTTCTTTATCTCCATAAACTAAAAAAAAAATTGCTGTCTTGTCTTCTCTTCCAGTACTCGAATGCATTAAGAGTCTTGCCCTTGAGTATAAGTTTTAAAATACATATTTCATGTACAGTATAAGTAAATAGCATTTTACTTCTGCTATTGTGCGACAAAGAAAAACGTATTACTCGTAAGCAACAATTGGGTTTTCTGTTGTATATATCTCAATTTGAACTTTTTTTGTAGAAAATAACAGTGGTACCATGGTACATTCCATGTTAGAGCACGGTATACTTACTTGCAACAAAATAATAAGCTTTACTGAACCAAATAATTAGAAGAACACCATTCTAAACACTCACTCGAGTTCAAGGAAAATGTACAGTAGGCAGTATTTTGGACCCTAGAAACCAAAACTGGACGTGTGATGAAAGCAATGAGTCTACAACTGCAATGACAGACCAGTGTAGCAGGCCGTGTGAAAAATAAAACACAACACATCAATATGAAAAACAGAAAAACAGGCACACATTTATCTCGCACTCCACTGAACGGCCCTCACCTCTGATGTTGAATCCCAGCTTAGATGGCAATTCTCATCCACTTTACTCTTGCACTTCTTCTTTGGGGCAGATTTCAGAGCCTCTCTCGCAGATTTAAAGGCGTCTTCGGGGGCGTCCGGTTCCTCTTTGATTTTCTTACCCCCAGCTTTGGTAGCTGCGGCCGCTTTTCTCTTTGGTGGCATCTCCCTGTCCGATTTTCAGTTACTGCAAAATAAACATTTACGTAAAAAACGCGAAACAAAGTTCCAGTTTTCAGAAGTGCTAAACCACTAACCGATTTACTATTCAGAGGTCTGGGTTGCCCACAGCGGAAGATACTTCCCGCCATTCCTAAGACACAAATGCACACGGGGGTTAACACTCTTGATGTTATTGTGCATTTGTAGTCCCAAGATAAGAAAAAAACTTCATCATGTTTATATCACATCAGAACAGGTAGGCTTTATTTATTTCGTACTATGTGTAGGTTAATAATATTGCTAATTGATAATATCAAGAGGTGGTTTCTGATTTTTAATAATTCATCCATCTATCCATTTCTTAACCGCTTCTTCCAATTCAGGGCTGCGGGGGAACCAAAGCCTATCGCACCAAGCACCATGCGCAAACTGGAAACTGGAGCACCCAGAATGGGGCCTGTCACGTAGCAGTTCTTTCCGGCCCTATGCAGACGACACGATCCGGTTGGTGAAGACACAGTAGGAATAAAATCATGCAGGAGAAGGGATGGAGACAGGGGGCATGTCCAAGGAGTGCAGGTGTCCAGGGGAAGTGAGTCCGGGGCGAACAATCCAAATAGGAAATCCAAACGGGTAATCAGAAACAGAGGCAAAAGTCCATGGCCAGGCGATCCATCCGGAGGGATAGGGAACAGGAACCGGGTCGGAACCGGCGAGGGGAATCGGGAACAGAAAGTTAAAAGCATAACGGAGCCAGATGCAGCAGGACCCCGGGCTCTCACGAAACATGATTCGATGAGGAACCTCGGGTGACGCCTACGCCTGGCTTTTAAGGTGGAACTAAAGAGGGGCTGGAATAAGGAACAGGTGTGGGGAATGAGGTAGAACGAGGAAGGGCTGGAGCGCCCTTAAGAGGAGGAGTAGCGATCGTGACAGGGCCTAAGCGAACACAGGGAGAACATAACCCCACACATAGCGCCCCAGATCTGGAATCGAACCGGGGGCCCTAGCGCAGGAGGGCGGCAATGCGAACTACCGTGCCACCACGGGTTTTGATCATGTCAAAAAAAAATCTGGATTGGCTCAAGGTTGTTTTGGTAAAATATTGCAGCAATAATTATTGGACAGGCATCTCTGGCAGGACACAGGATACAGTATATGGAATTAAATCTATACATTTGTTTGATGCTCATCTAGTCTTATATATATTGTCCTTCGGATGAGACGTAAAACCGAGGTCCTGACTCTCTGTGGTCATTAAAAATCCCAGGGCGTTTCTCGGGGTGTAACCCCGGCGTCCTGGCCAAATTTCCCATTGGCCCTTACCAATCATGGCCTCCTAATATAATCCCCATCTATGAATTGGTTTCATTACTCTGCTCTCCTCCCCACTGATAGCTGATGTGTGGTGAGCGTTCTGGGGCACTATGGCTGCCGGCGCATCATCCAGGTGGGGGCTACACATTGGTGGTGGTGGAGGGGAGTCCCCATTACCTGTAAAGCGCTTTGAGTGGAGTGTCCAGAAAAGCGCTATATAAGTGTAAGCAATTATTATTATTATTATTATTATTATTATTATAAGAGGACCATTTTGCAGGTGCATTTAGGAAAACATCCAGAAAACGGCATGCAGTTACTGCTTTAGTTTTGCCTTTACCTCACACACACACAAAATAAAGAGGTAATCCCCAGTTACCGATTACAAGGTGTGATGAAATTCTGAAGCTGATTTTAGTCTGATGAAACCTGTGAAGCTTCAAATATTAAAAATAATTTGGATTGAATTTGCATTATAGTTTTTAATTAATAATAATAATACCAAGAATTGCCTTCTGGTTGTAAAAATTCATCCATTCATTTGCTAACCACTTCTTCCAAGCAAACCAAGCAAAGTGAGCTGCATTTTCAAAGTGGATAACTTTTGGGCTCCAACTCTGTAGCAGGTTTCAGTGTGATGAAATACACTTGAACTTACAAGAAAAACTATTTTAATCACTTGAGTGAAAACAATTGAAATTCCTTTAATAAATATTTCCTAGAAATGGCTTACTACTTACTGTTTGTTGCAACATCTTAATCTCTCTTTGAAGGATACTCGCTCGGAAATCACTTTAACTCCAAACATGCTGGATGGTAAGATTTGAATCTGCGAGGCTGTAAACCAATATTCTTGATTGTCAAGAATATTTTATTCAATATTCTTGATTGTCAGATTTTGTGTGATTAAATGTGCTACTAGATTCAGATTCTGCTCAAAATAGTTAAATAAATTATAGTCTTGTCATATAAAGTGTTCTCACTGACTTTCAACATTAAAAAGTTAAAATCTGTTATCCAGAATGGCTCACTGTACATCAGCAAAAAGATCAATTTCTAAGAATAAACAGTAGTTGTTTAATTAAACACTACTGAAACTTTCATTTCAGAAATAGACATTTTGGAAAGTTCCAAATATTTAATTAAAAATCCAGTACAGAGATTAAACCTACAGTAGTTATCCATCAGCCTCATATTCATGACTCAATTTCCCATAGACCTCAATGATCCTGAAAGGTTTCATGATTGTTCTTCAACTGTAATGATTGTATACACTTTGTGGCAATAAAAAGATCCAAAACAATATTGTTTTTTCATTGCTTGGTGACCTAATAATCGAAACAAAAACAGAAGAGTTCCAGCAACTCTGCTGCTTGGAAGCCAAAAGATGACAAGTAATGTATGGAAACAAGATCCCACTGCACAGCAGTCTGAGACAATACAAGCACTGAAACTGGCAGACTAACAATAGCTGGTGCATATTTCAAGGCATTTTCGGATTTTTCTTTTTACAAAACTATATTACAAATATCAGATTTTGTGCTCCAGCAAACAATTTGTAGAAGAGTGTGCGCCACATAAAATCTAAAGTGCATTAAACCTATGCAATGGAATTCTTACAGTATTTCTAGTCCTACAAAAACACAGTGTTTTGAAATAAAAATAAGTTTTGCTAGGGATCTTTCTACTTGTAGTAGAGCGTTTTGCAGTTTAATTCTTTTTGTCTTTCACTGGGCTCAATCTAAAACGTTATTAAGCTATCCTGTGCTGATGTCTTACTGTACGCCTTCCCCTCTCAATGTTGCCCAGACATGCCACGAGCAATGCCTCAGTACTGAGACTGCCGCTTCAGTCTGTTTATACTGTGCATACAGTACATGTTTTGTCAAAACTTTTACGTTTCGTTTTATGTCATCATACAAACATATAAAACTGTAAACGTCGCGTTGCCTGTGATAACAGGATTGATTTAGAAATAGTTTATATAAACGGCTCGCTGATTAATATTGAAAAAGCATTGTTCTAACTTTCACGTTTACAAACAGTTCGTGACTGTATTATTTTTGTAGATATCGCAGTGTACATCTCACAGGATTAACACGAGTGATTTAATTTCGTAGGAGTATTTTTTGCTGTATGATTTCAGCCATTGAACTGTACTGCACTGCTTAGACGACATAGCATCACTGTACTGCAGTAGAACTGTATGACCTACGCAGCACTGCGGTCTCAAATTAATACTGCGTGGCCTTTCCTTATCGCAATCACCGACACGCTGTCTAGGCGAGTTTTCTGGAAAACAGCTTTAAAAACAACAGTGTTGAAGACGATACATTCCCGTTACGTTTTATGTTTCGATACTTTGTTTTAAAAAAGTTTAACCTTTTTGGATATAACTTCTAAAGAATAATAAACACCCACCTGTTCTTAGAGAGATACAACACGCCCTGGTTGTCACCTGAGTTGCGCTGTGTGTTTTGAACTGCAGTTGCTGGGCTCCTCAAGTGTAAAATGTAAAGTGCTGCAGGACGTCTCGGGATTAGGACAGCATGATGAAAGCGCATCGGGAGTGGCTACACTTTTGGCTTACTGCCTGTTTCTGTGGCTTCACTAATTTGTGTATAATTGACTAATGTAATGGAAACTAGTGTTTCAAAGTCCAAATTCCCCAAAGAGCGTTTTAACTTGTAAAAATATTCGCGAGTGTATATTGTTTTACCACTTCTACATTAGTGCTCCTCGATGTCTACATTTTGAGCAGTTATACTGCAGTAGTAACTACTGTACAGTACGTATTTCTGCTGTCTTTTTTACAGTGCCTGAAACACGAAAGTTATATCTTCGATTTTTTTTTATTTCATTGCAACAGCATTGGGACATTTTCAATCTTTTAAACTATTATAAATGTCCCCACCGCCCCCGATTCAAGACCGAAGCTGACAACCCTATCCTATTCTCAAACCCGAGATCATTGCAAATCCCAACACATCATGCGCATCAATCTAGGTTAGGACGAACTCCTATCACGTAGTGTTACTATTTCTATGGACAGCGCTAACATTTCAGATTTTTTAATGAATAATTCATGACATTGCACAATGAACGAAATCAGCCTGGAAATCACTTTCGACTACATTTTTATTTGTTGGACATTTTACCATCAAAGAATTCAAAAACACCTATAATGTTTAACAAGTACTGTACAAGAATTTGCTCGGTATTTCCCATGAGCTCCGGAACTGTGTTTCTTACTTTTCGTTTCTCACGGTTTCATTATTTCACCGGTCGCATTTCCGCCACAACCTACCCTAAAATGTGGTGTAATGTATGCGCCAATCGAAATCTGGTAGGTGGGAAAGGGCACATAGCGATTCAATAGAAAAGCGAAGACGGAGTTAAAGTATTTAATATCCAATCAATTACCTGCTTTGATGGAAAGGCGTGGTGAGTGAGGTCCAGTTTGAATGCACGTGGACGGTGCCAATGTGGTTCTAATGTTGATTAACAGACTCTGAAATATTGAATTCCAATTATTTTCCTTCTTTTTTTCGTAAAATCGTTAAATAAAGAATTATATTGTCTGGTAGTATGTCTTCCTTCTTCATCAAGAAGAAAGTTAACGCGAAGCCTACTAAAAAAGCGGGCAGTACTAGAGTTATTAAAAGGAAGGTAAGTTTTTTTTGCTATTTGAAAATGCCGGTTATGTTTTTATTTAACCTAGATTGCAGCTTTTACAGGATAGTCCAAATAAACAAGTTGCTTCCTAAAATCCTATCAAATGAGCACCTTCCAACTATGTGTTATTTCGTTTGGAGTGCACAGGAGGAAAACGAAAAGAAAAACATTAAAATGGATGTATGAATTCTTAAGCGGGGAATGCACTAATATCTTCTAGTTTAGGTATACTTCACTCACTCATTTTAAATCATTTTTGTGCTGTGAAACCGTTTATGCTTTAAGTTATATCCAGTATAAATTAATCCAACACAAATTCTTAATAAAAACAGGACGTTTCAGATGCCGACTGAGAGTTATCAGCATGAGATATATGACCTGCTTGAAACGCATGTTTTGCTCATTGCCTATACATTATTTCAACCGGAAGATGTTTCGTTTTTATATAGAAAGGTTCTACAAGGACAGAGATCTTGAGTCTTCCCATTCCCTCGCCTGTGTTTGCTGATCTCAGAATGTCGTTGCATTGCACAGGGGCACAATCTATATTGTGACATATGCAATAGTTATGCCTTGGGTTCTATTCCTTAGACATGGGTCATTAAACATCTGTGGAATTAGCTCAGACGATTTGTGTCCTGTAGAGCTTAAAGATAAGTGAAGAGGCACAATGCATATTCAGACTGTACGAGAGCAATGGGGCAGCATCTTCGATCTTGTGTCCATGAAACGCAGATTTACAGCTTGTATTCCTTCCGATAGTGGAAGCCTTCCCTGTTTTGAGGGTTCCTGTTGGTGACAAATGTTAATCAGCATAATGAAGTTACATGTGTCTGTTCATTCAAATTCAAATGACTCTGCTACGAATGACCGTTTTCCTGATGATAACTTTGTGAACTTGTTGCTGTTAACGTGGTTTCTTTGGATGCTCAGCAGAGTACACTTACATGTAGTATGTACTGTATGTCATACAGTGTGTTACAATGGATGCTTGTACTTCAGTTACTTAAAAAATAATGTTTTTTGTTTCTCATCCTTTAAGGCTGACGATGATGGTGTGAGTAAAGGGCGTGCCAAAAAAGTACATTCTGGAGCCAATGAAGAAATTTCCAGCGAGTCAGAGACAGAAGGGTGAGGTGGATCATTTCAACCTAGAACTATAAGCGGAACTGTTGGCTTCCAAACAAGTACTGTCTCTTTCAACACAATCACTGTAATCTTTTGTTCAATTTACTTTGAACGTTTACAGTGTTCACCACTGATACTAGCCTGATTAAAAAAACAGGAATGAAAATGTTGCTGCACCCATAATAAACAGCTTCAGTATCTTCTCCAGAAATACAGACTAAGGTAGAAGGGTCATCTTTTCCAGGCATGTTTTATATACATTCTGAGAAAAGACTTGTGAAAATAACTTAGTATAATATTGTTAGACAAAAGTTAGATTAAAAATAAATTGTCAGCATGAGTTATATAATTGGGGATATCAACATTTATACTTATATAAATAGGTTTTCACTATGGTTATACCCACCTCGGTTAATGATAATTGACTGAAAAATTTGCCACACTGTGAAGATCACGTAATATTTTGATAGTCATCAGCGCAGCTATTTTTTTATGTAGAAACAAAAGTTTGGGAAATGTGAATCCTATGATGCACGCATGGTGCACAAAAAATTTTTCAACAAAAGCAGTTAGTTTCCAATTTCCATCCAAGGCTGAACTTTACAAAATGATCAATACAGCAGTGATAACAGAACGACCAGTTAACATAAGTTTAAGATTTAAGATTTAATTGGGTTCACAGTTTTTTAAACAGAAGTCTAAATTTGTGTCAGGTTTTTTGCATCAAATCTAAGTTGATGTGTGTTTGGATGTTTCTTGTTTTGGCTAAGTTTCAGATCAGTTGATTTACTGGGTCTTATGAAATACTGAAATTTTTTTAACTGTGGCTCAGGCCACCTTTTTGTTTGTCCTGCGTTATTATTGCCAAATTATTAACTGGCAATTCTGAAGTTCACTGGCCTTAGTATTTTTTTTCACAAGGAAAGCAGACCTGACTACTGAATTCAGAATTGAATTGTCAGTTACTATTGTGCCACATTTTAATTTTACTGTCCCCAGGATTATACTTCTCAGGTTTTGGCTTAACTGTCAAAGCAGGTTTTGAACAGTAGTAGTTTGACATTTACACAGTGTCTTCTCCAAGGCCTAGCTTTGTAAATCAAGTTTTTCTGAAAACTCAAATCCCAATATGTCAGATTGTCAAATGTATAATTAAGTAGCTAAATCATTATAGAACAGATTACGTCTTGAATATGAGAACAAAATGGTCTTCATCCAATCACCCTGGATTACTCTGAGAAAATTTTGCTTAATTTATTTTAATTGTAGGTGTGTTTGATGGATAATTATCAAGTGTGGAGTTATCAGGTCAGTTTTCAAAGAGGAGTGGTTTGCAGTATGGAACATACTTCATCAAGAGTTTGGTGACTCGCTGTGAGCGATAAGCAGATTATCACAACAATATAATTTAAACCAATATAGTTTCAAATATGTCACAGATTTGGGTGTTTAATAAATTTACCACAATTCAATCAGTGCAGCCGTTCCCAAGACTGAGATTTTGAAATAATACAAGTATTTTTCAAACTCACTGTAGAAATGAATAATTTTTGTGACTTTTTTTTTCTTCTCCCCAGTCCTACAGTCAGTAGGAAAAGAAAGGAGAATGAGGAAGAAGAGATTGAAGAAACTCCACAAGAGAAGAAGCTTCGATTAGCCAAACTGTACCTTGAGCAGTTGAGGGAGGAAGGTGAGAGGGAGGCGTGCTGCTTTAAGCTTCATCGTGCAGAGAAATGGAAATTTCCCTTTTTGGCGTCCATCCATCCATTTTCTAAATGCTTCTTACAAATCAGGGTTGCAGGGGAGCTGTGGCCTATCCCAGCACACAACTGGCACAAGGCAGGGTATACCTTAGATGGGACACCAGTCCGTCACAGAGCAGACACGCACCCGGTCTAATGTTCCCGGAAGCCAGTTAAACTACCAGTATGTTTTTGGCCTGTAAGAGAAAACTGGAGCACCTAGAGGAAACCTATACAAACATGGGAAAAGCATACATGCTCCACACAGATAGCACCCCAGGGATTGAATTTAGGGCCCCAGCGCTGCAAGGCTGCGGTGCTAAACAATGCGTCGCCACACCACCCATTTTGACATGAGCCCAAAATTAGTTTTAATTTCAGCCACTGTCAATTTAAGCGGATAGATTCACATAGATGACTGAGAATGGATCACATGTATCTTTGCATTATGGCCACCTTGTGTACAAGGCAAAGCGGTAAAACTTCTGTGATAGAATGTGACTTCAGTGTGCGTACCACAGGCAGAAACAAGACAGCAGTGTAGAGAAGTTAGGGCTCTGGGGAAGGTTGTGGATACACATCCTAAGTTCGGTACTGTCACTGTACCCTTAAGGAAGCCATTTTACTCATTGCTCCAGTCAAATGCCTATCTGTATAACTTAGTACAAATGTAGGTTACTTAGGATGAGTGTCAGTGAAGTCAATAATAATAAAATGTGAAACAAAATGTGTTTCCTGTGTCATTCTGCACAGCAGCGAAAAAGAAATACTTTGAACAATTATTTTATATTTGTCAAATTGAAATAGAGTTTCTCACAGCTGAATTCAACACAATGGACAGCAATTTCACATTTGGTGCCTCAACGTTAAATACTACATAACAAAGAGTTTATTTTTTTCCTCATTTTCAGAAGAAAAAAAGGCTGAAGAGGATTCATTTGAGAAGGATTTAATTGCGGGAAGACTTCAGGAGGAAGTAGTAAGTGCTTTGCAGCTATTTTTGGAGAGTGAGCTGTTGGGTATATTTATATATCTGGCATCTCAGTCGTTGACATTACATGTACATTTATTTCTAAATTAAGGATATTTTCCTTGTTATTCCAGCTTGAACAAAGAGGGAAACTTCAGCGCTTTATTGCGAAAGATGTAAGTACTGTGTTTTTTTTGGAATTCAGTGTATGCAGTTGTATAGTGGTGCTATAACATCTGTTGTTGCTTTTTGGGGGGGGTTCAATATGTCTTCAGTCATATTAGGTTGTTTTTTTGGTGTGTTACAGCTCCAGGCTCCGGATGTTTCCGATCTCCGTCTGTTGAGAGGGCACCAGCTTCCAGTCACCTGCCTAGTTATTTCCCCTGACGACAAGCACATTTTCTCTGCTGCCAAAGATTGCTCCATTATTAAGTGTTAGTAGGCTTTTTTAGATGCTGTATGTTACTAATTTATTTGATTCTTTTTTAGTTTGGACACGTTTATACAGCTGTTTATTTTACTAGAGCAGTTTGGGTGATGTACCATTATTGAGGGTATAACAGCAGAGTCACTCCTGGGATTAAACCCACAACCTTTCAGCCCACAGTCCTAACCACTGCGCCACCCAGCTGTATATGTGAAGGGTTGGATCTTACAAATAAATGGTGTTTGAATAGACCTTTTGACTCTTTTTGACAAAATTTGATTAACCAGACAACTTATGTTCCATCAGGTATGTAATAGAAAGAAATAAGGTGGACAAACAATGTATCAAATGTGGAGAATCTTGATATTCTATTTTGTAACATTTTACCCCTTTTAAATGTATTTTGAGTCTTTTTTTATGAATTCTTCACAGTGACTAAAAAATTGAAGAATATATTTAGGTTCATGATGAGTACAATTTTAAAGTATAGCTTGTATAACAGGAGATATGAAAAACCTGCTATACACTGTGTGTGCTGAGTGACAGTGATAGAAGTAGGATAAATTAATCCAGATCGGATCCCTTTTGATCAAGCTGCAGTTAAAACAGCTGCTTTGGGGATCAAAGGCCTGTTGTCCGTTAGCTTCTTATTAAAGGTTGTTTTCGTACCAAAGGGGATGTGGAGAGCGGGAAGAAGCTTCACACCATTCCAGGAGGGAGGAAAGGAACAGAAGACAGACATGTTGGACATACTGCGCATATCCTGTCCATGGCAATATCATCTGATGGCAAATACCTGGTAAGGGAGGGAGAGGGAACGTGCTCTTTCTAATCAAACTCACAGTACTACAACTTCTCAACTGAAAATGTTGTGGATAGTGTTAGAGCTATGAATTCATAGGTTCTTCTGTAACGCTTAACTGGCCTAAAACCTTTTTGATTACTTTTTTTTTTGCTTCTGCAGGCCACTGGTGATAGGAATAAGTTAATCATGATCTGGGAAGCGGCCACATGTAAACATCTTTACAAGTTCACAGGACATAAAGACGCCGTGTCGGTGAGTCTCTTTGGGCATTTCCTTCCCGGCTGTGTGCCGCACCTTCTGTTGGAAGATTTCATCAACTCGTATTGATGAAGCGTATTGCAGTTTTCTTATAAAATCACAAAACGGCATATTTTCACACAAAATACTTATTTGACCAGTATGACTTTAATATCACAAGGTTTGAATTTTATTCATTAGAAACGGCTATTTTAACCTTTCAAAAACTGTTTTTTTTTTGTAATGTATGGTTTATATACAGTACAAATGTCAGCTGAAGGTGTCCAATGTATTTTTCCTTTTGTTTCAGCTTTTCTAGACCTTTTTGCTAGAAAATCAGTGTGAGAGCAGATTTCAATAATCGTGAAAAACCACATTTACTGTATAGTAATTATTGCTGTAATGTACAGTATATGTGTAGTGCTAAGAGGAACTCGAAGCTTTTAACACAAAGATGGGATCCACTTCATCTGCGACTGAAGTGCAGTGCCCAGATGGGTGATGTGCAGCAGTCCTTCTGCACCAGCAGATCAGGTGGAGGAGTGAGACATAGTTTCACCAGATGACTTAAGGGCAAAATGTAGTTGCCTAATATTGAGCAGGCAAAAATTCAAATTTAGCCTGGAAGCTTGGGTGAACATCCCTAGCTTGGGATCTTTAACGATCGTGTTATTTGACCTCAGTTCATCACTTAATATCACTACAATAAATATTGGAGCTTCACTAAGCTTATTTTGCTTTCCCAAGGGCTTATCCTTTAGAAAAGGTACGCATGACCTGTACAGTGCCTCTCATGACCGCTCTGTGAAGGTGTGGAATGTCAGTGAGAATGCCTACGTGGAAACACTGTGAGTAGCTGAATGGATTTCATCACCTCATAGTTTCCTTTATGGTATGACTCTGTGAAAATGCAGTGTATTAAGTCTTGTACACTTATTTGGTAAAAATACTCAAATACTAGTTAGAAATAGAAGTTTTTGTGGTGAGCTCCAATCTTTTAGTGTCATCACAGAAAACTGGGATATCATCTGTTTGCTCATAAATTTAAAAACTGAACATAACACTCAGGAAATGTTGGTAATCTTTCATAGCGGTTGAAAAACCTTTGGTCCAATTTATCCATCCAGTAATTAGGGGTTTAACAGCGGAGGGTGGGGAGAGGAGTTTCATTTTTTTTTTATTTCAAATATTAGCTTTCTGGGTACTTTTTAAATTTTTAACTGTACTACCTATCCATTGCCTTTGAGTCTTGTTCTGAAGAATCTCTCTCTGTAGTTTTGGCCACCAGGATGTTATCACAGGCCTGGACAGCCTGAGTCGAGAGCGTTGTGTGACTGCAGGTGGCCGGGATGGGACTATCAGGGTCTGGAAGATTGCAGAGGAGTCACAGCTTGTATTTCATGGGCATGAGTGAGTCCTGCACACTGCTTTATCACTTCTTGGATTTAATTCCCATCTTTATTCAGAAAAACAAATTCTTTGAAAACAGATCTGCAATGCAGCAAAGAAGAATTTGTCTTTTCAAAGTTAGCAGAAGGAAAATGGGCCTGTAAGGTTTTTTCATGATGTATATTTTTATTGCAAAATGTATATGAGTATTTGTAAATATACTGTTAACGCCCCCTGCTTCTTGATATTTATTTCTCAATATAATTGCAATTTTAAAAGAGCGATCTGATGAACAATTATTCACAGCTGTGTGTTGCAAAATAATCTCTCTTAGTTGTTGATATTTGCTCTCCTCAGTTAAGTGTCACTGCTGTAATATGTAGTCACTCCTCAGTGGCTTTCTTTAATGCTTTACAATTGTTAAATTGTTTTGTAATTTCTGTGGTATGCATGTGCTTTCTGTGCATTGAATATTTTTCTCTTCTTTTTAGAGGTTCTATTGACTGTGTTCAATTGATTAATGAGGAGCATATGATAACAGGAGCTGATGATGGGTGGGTATAATAGAACAATGTAATAAATATTGCATACCATGCTAAATGCTGTAGTATTTCCTTGGCTTTTTTGGTAATGGTTTTGACCAAAATATTGCTGCACAGTACTTGTATTGGAAGGATAAGGAAGGCCATATGTGTTTTTATTAATTGGTGCCTAGGGATGAGGTTGAGTTCTGCTAAATCTTCTAAGGGAATAAGTTAGACATGCTTGTCTTTTGTATCCAATGGAAAATTCACTGAAACTTTGTCTGTTTACAGGTCTGTTGCTCTGTGGAGCGTTGGCAGGAAGAAGCCTTTAGCCACAGTAAAGCAGGCCCATGGTTGTCATGGAGACAAAGCCCTAGAGCAGCCCTATTGGATCTCCTCTGTGGCAGCTCTTCAGAATAGTGACACTGTAGCCTCAGGTACTTCAAGCTGTGAGACTCCTTGTCAGTGGCTTCATAATATCATTCTTTTGGGCACGGGGAATAAAATTATACCACCAGATAAAACTTGTACAAATGTAGGCAGTTTGTGGTTACTGATGAAGTGTTCTTCCCTTATGTGATTATTAGAACCTTGCTGTGTTTTCATACTCCACAGCAGTGACCACATTGAATGCAGATCTACCTTTGTTACTGTCTTGCAAAATCTCTCCTCCTTTTTTCCTATATAGCCCGAAGCTGAGTGTACATAATCAGAATCTTAAGTTCCTGTATGCAGTACAGCATCTGGATAAAATGTATTGCAGTGGTTAAATCAGCTTTGCAACCAACTAAATTAAAACTTGATTCATAGCATGTGTGGTGTACTAGAATACTATCCCAGATGCTATAGTAAAGAGATTATCAAAAACATGACAAGACAGAGCAGTGACAGTTTGGTTCCTGATCAATGTCCGCATGTTTTAAAAATGTCCATTTAACTCATTTGGTTGATAGTATCTAATTTATCCAAAGATCTCAGCCAGCTGAGTTGTGAAAGAAGCTAGTGTTTTTTTGTTTCAACAACATGTACCTGAGCTCACGTCCTCAGAGAGATTCTAGAGTAATAATAAACTTTTTATATTGTGGAAATTTCTTACTAGCACATTGTATGGTTACCGAATGCAACATTCCTTACAATACAATATATGCTTTTAATCATATGGTAGTGTATTAGCCCAATCTACAGTGACAACTAGAAGAGTTTTTGTTAATAGTGGGGAAAAAAACCTAATTTCCTTGAGTATGAATAACACAGTAACATAATTAAGTGTGAAATGAACGCGGACATTGTTCCTGTTGGTTTTTTTCCCATCTGGGTAGGGGACAGTGTAGAGAGTCACTTGGGAGTATTGATTTACTATAGAAAGTATTGACAAATCTTGCCGTGTCCTTATCTGCATAATGTTGAAAGAATATCATAGAGTAATGTAACAAATAAAAGAAGGATATCTCATTGTGTACTGATGGGAATGTATTCTCGTGTCTTTCTGGTGACCACTCATACTATTTGAGTTCTTATCGTTTTGACCTAGAACTTTTAAGGCACAAAGAAGAATTCAAAGCATAAGTGAAACAGAAGAGGGTTGATTGCTGCTAAATTTAGTGAATTCTTAATTAGTACTGCGTTTATGTGAACTGTTAACTGTACTTGGAGTAAGGGTTATAAAAAGGTTTTCTGTCATACTACAAACACGAGTTGCTTTGAAGCTGAAGTACATGATGAATAATGCAAAACCGGCACTGGTTTACTATTACAGTTCGCTGATGTTTAGCGTTGCTTAGGTCTTATTTTTATAAGATTTGATATTCAGTTTTGGTTAAAATTCTCATTGTTAAGTCCAGATATAAACCTCTAAATTCTTATGGTCAAAAATAGACATACTGTTTTTCTGCTACAAAGTAAATTTGATTTAACATTTGTCAACATTTTAGCAAACACAAGTCTTCATCAAATTTCAGTCATCTGGAGATCTTTTCTTCTTTTTTTTATAGGTTCTCACAATTCCAAGGTACAAATCTGGAAAAGTGGAGAAGGATTCCGTAGTTTGCAGCCTCTCTTCAGCATTCCTGTTGTAAGTGTTGTGTGAAAAATTACACATGATCGCATCTATTAAACATAAGAATCAGAAGGGAAAATTGAGATGTTATGGATAACGGTTTTGCATTCTTCAGTAAAAAAAAAATCTGCAGACAGCCATAATGCTAGTACTTTAATTAAATCACAAGCATACCTTAACAAATAAGCCTTAACAAATTTTCAGTGCATTATTGCTTTTTATGTAGTTTTGATAAAGATAAATACTGATGCATTATTTTTATTGTAAAGAAATACTTAAGATGCAGTAGTTAATTGGAGAAACTGTATACTTAACACTCATTTCATTACTATTGCCTGGGGAATTCAGTTTGTCAGTAAAGATGTCAGTCCACTTTGTTGTTAAAGCACTTTTTTGTTTTTTCCCTTGTTTTTTACCATCAGGTTGGTTTTGTGAACAGTCTGAAATTTTCAAGTTCAGGTGATTTCCTTGTTGCTGGAGTTGGGCAAGAGCACAGGTACTAAGTTACGAACATTTGGCACTTGAACATTATGAACATTTGGTACATATACTAAAACTGGAAATGAAATAGTGTAGTGTGTTGTATCCTAACTATATGATAACATTCAATAAAGAGACAGAGGCGTGACCACATTTGTTGGGCAAAATCATACAGGTTGAATTACATTATGGCTGTTTATTTTACATCTAGAATCTCAGAATAGCATGACTCTTTTTTTAAGTTTAAAAATCTCTCCTTAAATTAAGTCTTCTGAATCCAATTTAAAAATCAATTGACACCAAAGCAAAGAGCACTTCAAAGACTAGTCCAGTGCTTCATTGAAGAATGCACCACAGTAAACTAAAGATTGTTTCTTGTTCTAAATTAGGTGACAGTTCTGTTGTATTTGTATCAAGTGTTTATTCTGCAGTCATACTTAGCTCATGAGGAGAAAAATGACCATTCTTTAACCATGTTTCCTAAAATATTGTTGAAGTCTTCATTGTAGTCTGTGAGCAGAAATCAGATCTGTAAGGACAGAGAATGGCTCACCATTTCAAAAACCAGCAGTCCTGTTTTATTCCTTTCTATTGCCAATGGAAGAAGTTTCTTGAGCTGTCCTCATTTAAATCATTTTTAGTTTATTCATATGACTTGGAGCCAGTATAAGAGGGCTGTTACTAAAATAATGGATAAACGTCTGCCATATTGTTTACTGTGCAGTAGTTCATTTAGTTAGGTTAAATACTTGCCTGTGTTCCACATATATGAGTTCTAAATATAAATATGTTACATACACATAAAATGAAGACTTATTGCAGGCATTTCTGATCCTAGTCCAGGACTAGGGTGTCTGCAGATTTTGTATAACTCTAAAGCACCCAAACCAGAACAATTATTAATATCCAGCTTGCTTTAGATTGCTAAGAGCTCAAGGAAGTGAAAACTGGAGACACCTCAGCCCTCTAGAATCAGGATTGGAGACCCCTGGTTAAGTGCTTTCACATAATAATTTATCATTTTATGTTTTGAGCTCTTGCTTTTGTGAACTGCAGAAATAGAAAACACATTTAAGGTTGTATCTGGGTGATGACAGTTTTGAGCTGCCAGCTGTATTTTTGCTAGCTCTTTTGTGGTAAGTTAGTACATTTAAATCAATAATGAGCAAGAGCAGTTTATTTCAACTTTCTAAAGTCAGTAGCAAAAGATAAATGGTTTGTAACTGGAATTCATTGCGAGACTAGAATAAATGTAAAGTTGAAGTTAACTGTAGTTTTCATCACTTCCATATTTAATTGCTTTTAAATGTGCATTAATAACAGTGTGTGCAGGGAAATACCATGTTTCAAATTCCCCGTTAGTGTATGTGTTTTGTAATCATTTAATAATGTACAAAATGTAAAGTGTGTTTGTAGTAATGTATGCATTCTTGCTCTTTTACGAAATCTTTCCATTTCTTTGTGTTTTTTGTATTTTTGTATGATGGTTCGAGATGCATACTCTATAAGAGCTGATCAAGTATCAGTGCCTCTCTGTTCAAGTTATACATGTAAAGATAAAGGTATTCTTAAAGTCGCCATTAGTATATACAGCATGTTTGTTCAAATTAAAATTTTATGTACTGGTTAATTAAAGGGTTACTAAATAAACCTTGGTGGATTTTTGTGTGCACTTTAGGGAATCAAATAATTTATATGCATTGGTGCAAGAATATAATCTGAAATTGTCGAGATGTACACCAGTATGAAATGTGCCTGTTCCAAAATCCTCTTGAAATTATGTCCTTTGGGAATCTTGTTACTATGCCGTAGCCTGAATCTAAGAAGTTGGAAATATTTTTTGTGGCAGCTATGTTTTATCTGCTACTGGATAAATCTGTTGAAAAGCGGTGCAGACTTGAAGTGAATTAAAGAGCTGCTATGCACTAGATGGCACTGTTGTTTCATTGATGTATTCCATCGTTATATTAACAAAGATGTGCAAAGTGGATAGGTGATGGTGACTGCTTTCTAAAGGCTTGTAGCACAGGTTAACTTTTTTTCCCTCCTTTACTGATGAGAATATTTGTTGGGTTGCAAATAGACTGATGGTGTCTCTTTTTGTCTTCTAGGCTAGGCCGGTGGTGGAGAATCAAAGAAGCAAAGAATGGAATTTATATAATTCCCCTAAAGAAAAAGAGTTCTGAACAAGACCCCACAAGTGACCAATAAGTGACCCAGATAAAGACCTGTATGTGCAATAAAGGACTTTGCTCTCCACACAACCCTGGTTATACAACTCAACATGTTATACAATGCAGAATTAAATTGGAATATTGGGCTTTTTGTATCTCCCATTGATTAAATGTTTTATTTAAATCAAACAGGTTATATACTCTTGTTTTGACATTGGATGCAGGTGTAATAGTTTGCCTGTATTATAGAAGCTGCATTCTCTCATCCAATGATCTGCAGTTCAGTTTTTAACTTGATCTGCTACAAAGCTGTGTGTCAGCAGCTAGTGTGAATGGTCCTGTGGTTTCAAAATAGAATATGAGGTACTGTTATCATTGCTTAGATTATTAATAGTGGTGACTAGCATGATATGAAGTATAATTCTACAAAAAGATTGAGTTTGGAATAGGTGAGTAAAGCACATTTGGACTGGTGGTTTTACACCATGGCCAGGTTTTGATGCCTAGATATTCTGCTCATCTTTCAAAATCTCTTTTAAACACAGTTTGCTCCGTGCTCGTATAATATAATATGCCAGCAGCCATATCACTCTGCAACTCACAACTGGCAACCCACTGAAGCTAAGCAGGTGTGAGCCTGGTCAGTACCTGGATGGGAGACCTGGGAAAAACTAAGGTTGCTGCTGGAAGAGGTGTTAGTGGGGCCAGCTGGGGGTGCTCACAGGTCCTGACTCTGTGGTCATTAAAAATCCCAGGGTGTTTCTCAAAAAGAGTAGGGGTGTAACCCTGGCGTCCTGGCCAAATTTCCCTTTGGCCCTTACCAATCATGGCCTCCTAATAATCCCCATCTATGAATTGGCTTCATTACTCTGCTCTCCTACCCACTGATAGCTGATGTGTAGTGAGCGTTCTGGTGCACTATGGCTGCCGTCGCATCATCTAGGTGGATGCTGCACATTGGTGGTGATGGTGGAGGGGAGTCCCCATTACTTGTAAAGCACATTGAGTGGAGTGTACAGAAAAGCGCTATATAAGTAAGCAATTATTATTATTATTATTATTATATTTTGTTTACCAAAAATAATCTCCACGTATTAGATCTCTGAAGCATCACACATTATCCAATAATACAACTTTCTTTAACATTTCTGGCAGGATATTGGAAAAAAATAGTGTTGGCTTTAATGTCATTGTTCATTTTGTTTGCTGTGGCTATACACACTGCGTCTTTTAATGGAATTTTGTACCTTATTGTGCTATGAACATGCCGTTGGTCTGTCCTGCAGTGTGTCTTATTTTTACAACAAGAATGCTCAAAATATATCAGCATTAAACCTGCTTCGAGTATATCTTTCTTTATAGGAAATATGCCCATTACAGACCAAATCTTCATTCATTATACTGAGTTAGAGCCTTGATATTTTGTGTATAGAAGTCGAGGCTATTGCTTTTTGGTAGAAATATTTTTTTAGGAGGCCAGTACTTCCTGAAGGAAGATTTAAAACCAAAAATCTCATTTTGGATTGGATAACTTTGCAGAATAAAATGACATTGCACAAATACAGTTTTTATTATTCATAAAAAACACCTTTTATTTACATAAATTACAAGAAAGCACAAACTGGTTCACAAAAATCTACATGAAAAACATTTCTTTTTTTTATACATTTAACAGATTAATCTATCATTTACTTCATGTTTCAAATAAAGTGTACATTTTTTTTTAAAAAGGAGGGATACTGATATTTAAAATTTATTGTACTAGTCAAAAAAAATAATTGGGACATTGTATTCACAGCACTTTTTCAGGACAAGAAGATCATATCTTCTGTGCAAAAACATTCTCATACTGTAACACTTCATTCTTGACTAGTGATAGTAACTTTCGTATATTTGGCCAAAGGACGTTTATATCCGTCTTCACAATGAAGAGGTAGTGGAATCTACCACCTCTCTACCATTGCAGACTGTTGGCACATAGTTGGAGGCAGAGGCTAAAAAGAAATTAAACAATGTTTGGTTTTATTGATTTGCAGTGTGTTCTATATAAAAAAGCCACCTAAAGCTTTTTAATTAACTGAAATTAACCCAGAGCTTCCTCATCTTTCCTAGGGTATATTTCTTCTTTTTCTGACTTTTCCAAATAGCGCCTACCACCCCCAACACAAACCTGTGCTTTTAAGGTGTGCAAGAAAAGAAAAAAATGACCAAGGAAAATGACGACAGTTGGATTTCTTTTTTCTGCATGCCATTTAGATTAATTCCTTTCCAGGAATTTTGGATTTGGTATCTTGTAGGCACACGGTGTTGCCTGTGAAAGGTGAGTTTAAAACACTCAAAAAGGCTGCATTACTTTTTAGACAGAAATTCTGAATATTGCAGAAAAATATTTACATGCTTTTTCCTCCTATGTGAATTAAGGAACTTAGTAAAGGCTTTTTGCACTATACACACGTACCGTATACACAGGATTTTGCTTCCAATTTCATTCCTTAAAGTAGCCACAAACCAATGGGATATTGCTGCTCCCAGTGACAGAGGACTGAGCATATCTATTAACATCACTAGCAGTCTGGTCAGAAGCAAGCTACTGTATCTCTGCGCCTTCTCCTCAGGGCTACATTCTTTACTTTCCTCACAGTTAAGTTACTGAGCAGGGTTTTATCCATCTAGCTCATTCACTGAGTGTGTACCCAACTGGAAATGGGCTCGATTGCACCTCCCTCATGTTAATCTACGCTCTGGTTCCCTGTCCAAGGCAAGAAACAAACTTCTTTTTAGTGCTATCTTTGGTCATGCATGGGTATGGATTTTACTGCCTGCTGCTCTGTCCATAGGTGATGTAGTCCTGGAGCTCCATGCTCCTTGTCCCTATAGGCCAGAGGATCTCAATCCTGGTCTTGGTGACCCATACACCTGTTGGGTTTCGTTCCATCCCACCTTAATTAGATAATTGAAGCCTTACTTTTCTTCAATTCAATATTTGCCTTTTGTTTCTAGTCACAAGTTTGGTACTTTATTTCACTTACAAAATACAAAGGTTCACATTCCAACATGTTTAAGAACTGGGAACAAGCAGACAAATTAATATTTATGTTGTTTTATCTAACGTTCTGGAGGAGTGAAGGCAGCCGGACTAATGAAGCTCAGCTGCTGCAACCCACAACTAATCTTGACTCAATTCCTTAGTTTTCCATATACTATATTCCATGTCACCCTCTCTTCTTCCTCTTCTTCCTCCATTTTTCATGTCTTCACTGGGCATGCGGTTCCTAACCTCCCCATCCTACGGCAGGGAGGTTGGCCCTCATCCAAGTTTCAATAAATTATTCTTTTACACAATCTTCGGCTGCACTTCTTCCTCGTTCCTAAGTCAATGAAGAGTTTGACTGTGTAACTGAAGGCCCGGCTGGAACAAAAATCAACAGGTATGTGGGTCACGAGGACCAGTATTAGAAATCACTGCTATAAACCTTATAGCATTTTCATGCAACTTGGTGCTCCATTACACTCCCTTTGAGTGCTCTCACACAAGCACTGCCCCAGTCTCTCCATCTGAATGACTTGTTCACTGCAGTGGACATACAGTAATACTTTCATATTCCTGTTCACCCCAATCAGGAGAAGTACAGTATTTTTGTTTCTCCTTATAATAATGATACATTTTCCATGCTTTGTTATGGTTGGTTTCTCACCTCACCTATGTTTTCCATAAATGCTACGGTGAATTCTGAATTATCTGGCCAAGTGATTTATTTACACATTGTGCAGGGATCTGGCTGCACTGTATCACTGACCATCTTCAGTAGCTCAGTCTTACAGTTAGCCTGCAAAAGAGCTGCTTCTGTTTGGACTCTCATAATAAAAATACATCTCTTGTCACAGGTATTTCCTATCTAAGGCTAGAGAAGAGGGGGACTGTCATAGTGTCTCAGGCTGCTAGATCTGGTTGATGGATTTCACCAATCTTTCCCTTTGGAAGGATATTTTGTAGGGAGGTCAAACACCTGAAACATGAATACATCAGAAGGATTTTGCAAAGCATTTGCAGAGAATGTTGACAGTGCATGCACATCAACACTGGAAATTTACCCCTGCAGTTTCTTGTCCTTCAGCACTTTCTCCTGATGCTATGGACCTGCTGTGTTCATATAGATGAACAACAAAACAGTTCTGTTCCACTTCAGTCATGAAGGGGAACTCAACCCCACCTTACTTCCCTTGTAGGATGCATCAGTGATGCAGTCCATCAAGTGGGATCCCATCAAGAAGGAAAACATAGATCACTTCTCATCACAAGGCCAAAGACTGATGTGAAAGATAAAAGATGCAGTTGACCCACTGGGTGTAGATGCCCTGTTGCACAATTGTCCACACTATCAGCTGTGATTCAAGCAGAGAGATGTTTCATGCTCAAGGCACAATTTCTCAATGGCATGATAGTGCAGGAACCATGAGTTTGGTCCATGAAAGGGAATATTAGATGTCTCTAGGCTTGTCATCAGCCATTGTTGCTATTATCCAGAGGGCTAAAACACATTTCTACAAGACATTATTACAGCAGTGGCATTTGACCCAATATCAGAATCTGGTGTCAGTGTTATTTTTCTCTTTTGTTTCAAGAGTATCAGTTCAGACCCTGATGAAACTTCAGCTCTCCCCCTTCTTTGTGGATTTGATTTGCACAGCCGACAAAAGCACATGTCACCACCTCCCATGGACATGGCAACATCATAGTCAGTATTCAGAGTGCTTCTGTCTAACAACTACACAACTGACGAAGTAAAATTGTTCATAATTATCTCTCTTTGTTTTACTGCTTCGTAAATGAGTACTAACTATGCCCATGTAGCATGTCTACATGTCTATTACATGCAACCCCCACATTTTACACTGTCAGAGTAAGACAGCTTTGATCAATGCTCATTTATTATAGCTAGCTGGGTTACTCGGCATACCTTTTCAACTGCATGACCGTTTTAGACACAGAGTGGCACCCTAGCCCTGATGTTGAGGTATTCCTGCTGCAGTTTCACATTTTCCACCGGGCCTACAATGTGACATTATTGGTATACTGTCCCACTGTTTGGTGGATACTACTCCAAATGAAAGAAGTGAAACTCCTTGAAAGAAATGAGTAGAGGTAAATTTGAATTTGGCAGTCCCTATGCAGTGTTCATCAATGAAAGAGGAAATGTGAAAACTGTGCCAGCTTTCTTTTACCACATGGGAATCAGTAGCGATAGGGTGATAGTCCTCACTAGGCTATTGGTAGTATTGATATAAATGCTCAGTTCTCTGCCCTGGGAGTGGCAATATTCAATTGGTTGATTGGTTGATTCAGGGTGTCAAGGTTACAGAATTAACTTGAATTTAACATTTTCTCATCTGAATAGCATTCAAGACATACAGAACAGTCCATAATTAGCTTTAACTCCCTTTGTTTTACTGCCTCATAAATAGGTACTAAAGTAGACCCCCATAAACTATTTGCACTCTAAGAATAAAACAGCTTTATTCATGACTGTATTGCTACAATACTTTTTAGTAAAATAACTGTTTTTTGCTTCTGTTTACTTACCGTGTGAATAGCTAGATCCTGCGCCAGTGACACTAAACCGGTTGGTTGCGACTCTGTGACTTGTCACATTCTTCTGGGGTTGAAACAGGATGATATGCAGCTTAGGAGCAAAGAGGCAGCCCAGGACCACTGATCCACTCAGGCTGACAGAGATACACATGGTGGTGGTTTGAACCTACAGAGAAACGGAGAGGAAAAGGCACATTTACACAGTGTGTAAGTTCAGTCCCATGCAGTTGACTGAACCATTGAACTTCCCCCCCCACTACCAGAAAAGCCAAAGAAAATAAAATTATCAGTAACTGATATAAAAGATGCATCTGCCAGTCTTTTGCATCTTGCATTTTCTATTTAACTAACCTCAAAGTGATTTTCACTTTCCCTTTCAATCACTGGTTTATTTATCTTTTATGATGTAGGCTTTAAGCCTGTGAAAGTCTCTTATTCATAATGCACCCACGGAGTGTGCTTTTTCAGGCTCAAAGTATGAATTGGCGATGAGAGAGTATGAGACTAATTTCCTGAATATCGCTTTATGTTGAAAAGACGAAAGAGAAACCTGTGAATGTGAGCAAAGATGAAAGATGCATCAATGTGGGTGTACAGTACAATAAGAAGTTAACACTGGACACTATAGCATGGAGAGGTAGTGAGGAAGTAGATTGGAATAAAATCAATGTGGAAATATTTTGAGAAATGGTCAGTCATACAGTATAATATATATTCCTATTATAATCATGAGTATAATTTTTGAGGCACATATTTTGAATGAGTAAACTACACAAATATTCCCTGAAAAGGGTACTGAGACTATGCCTCAGGTTAATGTAGGAAAACATTCAGTTCTGATTAATCTCAGTATAACAGAAGATGAAGTATAACAGGGATTAAGAGTGTTTTAAACCAATAAATCTCTCAGGCTATACAGTACGTTTCCAATTGCATTCTAAGAAAAGAAGAGTGATGTTCAGGAACCATTATACAGGACCTTTCTGGGGTTACTCAATAGTTGAACTGAAATGCATATCAGTGATATTAATAATCTCATGAGGATTTGTCAGCATGGGTTAGAAAAGGCAGATTCTATGTAATTAAAGTATTATGCCACTCTGAGCAAGCAAAGTCTTACTGTATATATTGTGCATAATGTATATTATATATATTGTATATTTATATTTCCAGAAGGTTTTTGATAATTATCCACATAAAAGGTTGATTCTGAAGCTGAACGGCATAAGGAATCAATGGTAATATATGTAAATAGATTGAAAGACAGTTAATGCATAGAGCAGTGATAAGGGACAAAACCTTGAATTGGAGTGGTGTAATTAATGGAGTACCACAGGGGTCTGTGTTAGGTTTGCTTCATTTCAGACATTGCCATAGTAAACTTGTGAAGTTCACAAATTATGGAGGAATGGGAATACTATATTTCCTTTTCTGCTTGCAGAGTTTGCCAAAAACTATGACACTTTACAAAGTAGAACATGCAGATAAGAAAATAGAATGTGCAGTAGAATTCTAGATATGAGGCATTGAGGTATAAGATGTACTTCTGAAAAGCATTTAAATTTTATATTGAATCATCACTATTTTCTTCTTAACAATATGGGGAACAAATTTAAAAAAAAGCTATAGATGTGGTTGTAAAAGAACAGCTCTGTCTTACAAACAGTTCAAAGTAGATCTACCAGAAAAATTCCTGGTCTAGAAGTAATGTCATACGCGGGTTAAATAAACTAACTTTCTGCAAAATCCAGGAAGTTGCAATCAAGGCTGACAGCAGAGAAACAAAACACAGGGTTCCAAGATTCAAAGACAGAAAAATGGTATACTGAGCTTTACAGTAGGTACAACTAAAAAACATTAAAATTGTCAAGAGAGAGACGGGAAAGAATATTGAAACAAAAGCAAAAATAAATAATAAAAAAACAATTTCACCAGCACAACAGTAATAAATATTCATAAAATAAAATGAAAAATAGTAAATACATTAAAATTTCATGCATGTTTAAATATTAGGTAAATTCAACATAACTGTCACTGATGTTATACAAGTTTTATGTCATCTTAAAACTGATGGCAATATCCCAGCTATACTTAAGGAAATAAAGAGATATTAGAGTTATTACTAGTATTCTCTAATATAGTAGGGATTTGGGTGTTTACAAACAGTAGATGGTTTGTAATATGATCAATGGGGTAATATGAGGAAACAATAAAGATAAGTAGAATGCTTGGAAATTCAGCATAAAGCACAATGTACAGGTAGAATTAAAACCAATGACTTTATTTAGAATGGTATCTTCAGTTTTGGTCACCATACAACTAAAAGGATATTATTGTCTTAGGGAGAATTAAAGGCAATCTCTCTTGAGCAAAAGAGATCAAGGTCAACCCAGGGGACTATTTCAAATTCAACTCTTGGAACAGGGGCACAGGGTCACAATCGTAAAATAAAAGGGAATTAATTTATGATGAAGAATAGGAAACACAACTTTCACACAGAGTTGTGTGTATTAGGAACATACTTCACAGCCAGATGGCTGAGAACCACACATTCAAAAACCTTCATCATTTCAAATCATGACTACATTTTTATTCAAGGAGCAAGGGATATGATAATCATGTTCTCTTTCGAATAAATCATCACCTCCTGTGGAACAGAATTGCCCCAAGGTGTGGCACAATAGTAAGTTAAGCAACCAGAGGTCACAATGATGTATAATCATGAAGACACTCAGAGGCAGACCACAGACATAAAGTGAGGCCCACATTGCCATCAGGCAGAGATCCTCAATGGATGTCCTGTCACGGAGGGACCAGGATGAAGTCAGTCACGTTGGCTCTATCAGGCCAACAAAGGGACAAAGGCGTGAATTCTTACTGGCTGCCTGGATATACCTCATGACCCTTCTGGCCAGCTCTGATCTTCGACCCTTAAGGTGACGAAAAGCTGCTTGTGTGACAAGTGCAGCTCTGCCCCTGCTGGGCTCTGATTAATATCCTTCCAATACATCTCCACCCTCCGATCCACACAGCACTACTCCCCAAACAGCAATAAATTCTGCTACGCAGAACTGAAAGAACAGGTTCTGTGCAGTAGGAGAATCCAGCAGTCTCTGGGTTCCTTGGGAATTACTGTACATCACTGTAATAGGCTCAAAGCACCATAGCTGCCTCATAGCACTTGGGCCCTGGATCCAATTCCTGGGGTGCTAAGTGCATGATGGCCGTGCGTTCTTCTTGTGTTTGTGTAGGTCTTCTTAAGGTGCTCTGGTATGATTCCATAGCCCAAAGACATTCTCTGGGAAAATTTGCCTTCATGCAAGTGTGTGTGTCTTTGTGGATGGATAGGCGTCCAGATGTATCCTGGCAGATGTATCCTGCCTTGCACCTCTTGCTTGCTATAGGCTTCGGCTCCTTTGCTCCCCCAAATTGGAAAAAGCCCCTTGAATGGGGCTCTTCAGCATACACAGTATGAAAGCAGAGTACCCTGAAGGGGCACAACACATGAAGAAGCTTCTGCCGTTCTGACTTAAAATTTAAGCTAAATGGGTGGGCTTGAAGGCTTCTTGCTTCACTGATTGACTAATGCCTTTCCATCCTCCAGCAACTGCTGAAGAAAACTAAGTATAGCAGATACTATAGTTTGTGGGAAAAAAGATCTCAGTGCCTGGCCAAGCACTTAACTGCAAAGAATGCAAGGATGCGCTCTGTGATGAAAATTAATGTATGCCTGTATACAGTAAACATGTATAACTTAAAATAACTATTTACTCTATGCAGAATATTGATGCAGGTCTCTATTATCAATGTCTTGTATTTGCTATTTTATAAACTAAAACATACATTACTCCGTGTGTAGGCAGGTTTTGCAACAGTGTGCTTACCTTTACTTCTCTTGATTTTTTCACATGAATCAGTGAGCCCAGGGGTGTAAAAATTCAGTCACCTAGTGTTTTAGCCGAGGTGATTTTATAGGGTTTCAAAACCACAGCTGAAGACTTTTACAAAGTGTTAATTTTGTACAAGTACGCTCATAAATACCTAAGCAATCAATAGCTCAGATGGATTGAAAACCCTAAAACCCTACAGCTGTCAATGACTGGAGCTGTGCTACCCTAAGCTTATCAGGACATGACAGGATGAAAAAATGACACTGACACAGAGAAGAACAACTTGAACAAAAAGACAAAATGACAACAACATGAAGAAAAATTAAAAAATGCAAATACTTCTATAGCAATGCATACAATGAATGGTGCAGAAGGCTGTATTGTACTTAAAATTGTTTAAATACTTAGCTTATTTACCACTTGAAATATGTATGTTTGTGAAGGCATTACCCTTAACTCCTGTAAATCTCCCATATAAGATTATAGATTTATTTTGCAGGCTAAAACATAGAAACAAACAATATTATTCTGCCTTCCCTAATTAAGCTTGAGGTCCTTTTTATTTTGAAAATTGAAAAGAACAGCTAGCCCAGTGTTTTGTGAAATACATTAAGCACGAGAGACTGAACAGCTCAATACTTCTGAGGTCAGATTCCACAGCAAAGCACCACAATAATGATTCCCCTTTTCTATGAGGCATATCTAGTATCTGTTTCCTTAATAGCCATTCTTGGCTCCTTCTACAACAAGAATTCAACAACGTAGCCACGTTTACAGTATGTCCAGGGATCTCTGAGAAAGACAGAAATGTCTGTAAAAGCCTACTGGCATTTCTAATTGACAAACTCTTTATACTTCAAATCTTTAATGGATATTAATTATTATAATGTCTGGTTTCATTATAGTTGAATGCACATCATTTACTCCATTTTGAAATGTTTGAGCTTTACTTATCTTAGAAGAGTTGTGTTTCTAACTGCTGTTATTTAATAACTGCTGTTGAATGCTGTAATGTAATGCTTACAGTATACTGTATGCTTATTTTCAAGCATTTTTTGTGGCTTATGCATTCTAAAGTCAACTCAAAAATGCAACACAACATCTTATGAATGTAAGCATTATTCCGCCACTTTGAATGGACACAGTTTTTTTTTCTTCCATTTTTTCCCCATTTTCTTGTAGTTTTGTATAAAACTGATGAGTATCTTTGTGAACTGCTAAGAATTAAAGCTACATAGATAAAAATGTCATACTACGGTAGTTTGGCTAATCAGACTCTCATGATATTATTTTAATAAATGTAACATGAGCAGTCAAAATATATTAGTTGTCATTTTCAACGGCTTAAATATTTTTCATACTAAATATGTTTGTCTTCATACTGTATATGTACTTTAGATCCTCTGCATACTAATAGTTAATGGATCCATGAACCTCAGGTTGTGATCTTCAATTACGCAGCACGTCTGTGAGACTCATTACGTTTAGGAACAGCCTTGGGGTTGCCCTAATCAAGAAATGCACCACCTGAACAAGATTACATTGAACAAAAGATTATTTCACTATTTTCATGATTCGTTGACAGGAGTAATTCATTCAGAATTCATAATGGTCAGCTGAACTTTGTCTTAATGCCTTGATCTTTCATTGCAACACAATTATCGTGCCTCAGCATTGATGTAATTAGACATACGAACATATTCTTGCTATGCATTTGCAGGTAAAGCTATGTTGCTGGAGCTGAACAGAAATGTTCATTGTCACTGATGAACACAAATGACAGTCACATTGCCTATCCTGGACTGCACCTGTCCACCCTGACTGCCCAAATTCACCCAGAGGACCTGCGTTATGTGGGTTTGAACAATGTGTTCTAAGAGTCCCCAAAAGAATTTTGTTGCTAATGGTTGCACGTTCCGTAAAGGTTATCGTAGGTGCTGCAGATGCAGTCCAGGTTTGTCTGCTTTACTGAAAAGGCTACTCTGGCCCCTGAACACCACAGCTGAGCGCTCTGTCAGCACACATCAGTCCCAATCCAGGGACACAGCTGGGATGCATCCTCCTCTTTAACACTCCATTCCACACAGCTAAGCATGGGCCACATCCCCCAGCCTGCGGTCGGTCTACACATACAGAGACTAGGGCATTGCCTGTCAGCAACTTAGAAGGAGGACAGGGGGGAGAGGATCCTTTATTTAAAACATGCGGGAGTTGTTTTATCTTCTATCAGACACTGCACAGCCCTCTGTCATATTATACATGGATCTTTGGTTAGGTGTATAAAGAGACAGTATTGATGTGTTTATGTGTAGATATTCAATTTTCTGATTTGACAGAATCTTCACATTCATACACTGATGGAGGGTAAATTATCAACATTTTCTTATTTCTCAGTGTTACCCCATTTTCCTGGATTAATTCCACTTCGTACAGTCAGGGCTTCTTCTATTTCAGCATTAATCCAATTGGTAACGTAATCTCTCACTTCTCTACCTGATGTGGCCCAGTGGTTGAGAGAATGGATACCTTTTTACGTGAAATGCTTTAGAATCCCTTGGAATAAAAAGCACTATATTCAGTAAATGCACTTTAATTAGAATTGTATTCACTGTACAATGGTACTGTTTGATATTTGTTACATTTGAGCTTTCTGTTCTTAGTAAAATTCTTAGAAAAGGGTCAATACTAAAATACTTTTCTCAGTATTCATTATTTAATATTTATTAGTTATATTTGTCTACTTAAGGAATGTTATAGTCTTCAATGCCCCTCCAAGTTGTTTTCGGTTTACTGAAAGCATATTGAAAACACTGTAACAGAACTGACGATACATGATGATATACAGAATAAAGTAACTTAAAATGAGGAACTGACAGATCGAAAGAGTACTTCACAACTAAAACTGGTATCAAACATCTATCTTTAAAATGAATGTGTCATTGTCTCAGACAGCAAACCCAGAAAAAAAATATTTCTGACAAAGGTTGTTGAAAAAGCAGGTCAAACAATGTTACCTTGGGCCACACTGAAAACTGCTTTTGCATTTCAAATTACTCTCACATAGTGCATTGTGGCACTAAACTCCTTGTAGCAATGAAACATTCATGTTTCAAGCAGATGTAGCCATCATTCTGTGACAGTCTCATGTCTATAAATTCCTTGTAAATCAGTGATTTTTCACTGATACAAAACATTTCTCCCAACGTGCATTTTCTTTACTCATGTAATTAGTGTGGGGGTGGGGTGATGATTCAGTGGTTAGCATTGCTGCCTTGCAGTGCTGGGGCCCTTGGTTCAATTCTAGACCAGTGGGGCTATCTGCATGGAGTATGTATGTTCTCCCCATGTTCCTGTGGGTTTTCTCCCACAGTTCAAAGACAAAGTGATAAGTTAATTGACTTCTGGGAAAACTGTGATGTGAGTGTGTGTTTTTGTGTCTGTGTGTGACTGGCATCCTGTCCAGCATATATTCTGCCTTGTGTCCGTTGCTAGCGGGGATTGGCTAAGGCTCCTCTTTAACCCTGTGTTGAAATAGAGTGGTTAGAAAATGGATGGTTGTACTGAATATGATGTTATTGATATTCTCTCACCTATATTTTGGTGCCTGGTATTAAACAGCATTAATGAAGTATTTATTTAAAGGACAGGTAAAATACTGTGTGGAGTATCCTATGGTAATATCATTAAGGTACTGTAGGTGTAAGAACTACAATGACAACTTTTAAAATCTTTATATTCCTTTAATACTTAATACTGCTAAGTAAATAAGAGCCAGATATTAATATCTCATATTTTGTGATCCTGTTCAATAGAGAAATGATTCATGAGCACTTACCATTATTTATTATTGTTGTATATTAAATTTCCAAATCGAAGAGGGAATTAAATGCCTGGTAAAAGAATCATGTTGTTTTTTATAAGTCTGTGCTGCATTGCAATCTTTTTTCTAAAATGCATTAAGTGTAGCCTGAAGAAATGTTTGTCTTATTTGAGGCGTTTCAACAAGATTTCTCACACAATTGTTTTCACGTGTGCAATTACAGTATATGTGCAGCACACAAGCACAGCAGAAATCTATTATTCATAAACAAAAGGCAGAAGTATGCTTTCCTGATATCTTTCATGTTTACTAATACCTCATTAAACTGTATATTATGCACAAAGTATAATACAACACTTGACGCTCTTGGAGAGACTATTCTAATTGAACTTTAACCATAAGAACACGAGATCATAAAAATAATTACACACGAGTGGAAAATTCATTTAAACATTTTACCCTTGATCTTTTTTCTGTAAATCAACCAATTCTTAAACAAAATACATACGTTACCTTGTGAGAATTCTTTAAGAGGTACCTTTATCAAAAGCCCTCTAAAAATCTAAGTACAGTATGCTATAGTAATCAGTATCCATAACTGCCATTTCTTCTTCAAATAACTCAAGTCAAGTTAAGCGAAACCTAGCTTTTTTCAAATTTGGCAACATAAAGAATCAAGATTTCTCTTCATATATTTCAGCCTTGTTAGAAGATACAGCAAAACTTCTAAGCTGATACACAGCCTTAACTTCCAATTCTTGATCATTCAATTTAAATTCTGCTTGCAATCTTTATTTTCAACCTTCCTATAATGCCATGTTGCCTCAGGACGCATAGCCAAATGCCCTATCTGTTCACAAACCTTTGATGGAACTACCCCAGGCTACCCCATTTCGTCCTATAAAGACTGAGAGAAAAATCACTAGGCACTTCAGGTCCATGCAAATGGACAAAAAACCAACAGCTTACACTTGATTTTTTTAATTTCATAATATTCTGATTTTATAACACGAAAAAGAAAACACCTTTTTGTGATGAGATGATCTTGTGTTCCATGCCTTAAAAACACAAAATTGCAGGTCAAATGTCATGTCATTTAAAGAACCGCTTTATACCATATGGTGTCATGGGAAGCCGGAGCCTACCTGGCAAGCAATGAGCGCAAGTGGATAAAAAGTGTGAAACTTATTTAAAAAATGAAATGACTGATGATTGAAATGTAACTGATCGTAGAAAAGATTACTTAGAATGAGAGTTATCTTTTCATAGTGTCCACAGCATATCACGTTAGCAAAGCACTTTATATCATTTTTACAATTAACAAGATTTCTGTACCTAAAATAAACAGTCCTTCATCTGATGTTGTGGTTCATTCCCAGAGAACTACTTTGTAGCCATTCTCACTCATCATAGCAGCCAGTGCCCTTTACCCTGACCTGATTAAAAATTCACTCCCAGCCATCCTCATCTACAAAACCCTCCCCTGTGTTTCTTGAACAGGCTTTAGAAATTCTGTGTGGCTCAAGGCTACCATCGTGTCTCAAAGTTAATGTGTCCCCACAGAGAATGAGCGATCGTTTTAGCTTAGGCTCTTATTAATGTCCTTCAAAGCATGGTGTGTTGCCTTAATATTACTCTAAGTATAAAAATGAGTCCTTTGGGCTAATCCCAGCTGAAAACTAGCACTGATGCCCCAACTGGCAATAACTACAAAGGGCAGACCCTTGGGGATAAATGCTGAAGTATTTCACGTCCCAGAAAAGACAGCACTCCCAATGGATCTCATCATAGCAGATTAAATAAACCTTTATGAAATAAAAAAAATATTCTAACTCAAAATATATTATTTCATGATAATTATATTCTGTAATGCTGCTTAGGATAACTATCTTATTTCAAGGACATTCTGCCATGATATGTGCTGGTTTGGAAGCAATTAAGACTCATTGGTTCAACTGTTCTTCTTTCTCTATTCCATCTCTTTGTTTTTTACTGTACCAGATTTCTTAGTCACATAAAAAGACAACTGTGCCTTTTATCAGACGTAAAGCGGGATGATCAAAAGAATAGTCAATCTTTTCTCTGCCTGATACCACAACAATTAAGTTCAAAGGCAGACCATCATTTGTGCATTTGTGATTTCTTTGGCAATAGCAGGTAACCAAGTAAAGTTCATGTGGGGGCAGATTCCAGGAAAAAAAGAAAGACGTACTGTACTAGAAATATGTCTTAATCAGACATCTTGCATCAATCAGGCTTGAGAAATATTATTTCAAAGCATTGTTTAAATGATTTTAGCCTATGTACTTAAATTTTCCCATTTCTGAATGAAAATAGTAAGTTAAACATGAATGCTTAGAATATGTAGTAATAGCCTTTCACAACTATTAGCACAAACAGTAAATCCATGAAACAATGCATAACTCTGAACATGACATCAAAGAAGAATAGCAAAATAACTAAAAATACTGAATAGCAGCACTGTGTGTAATTCACAAATATAGACAGGAAACTCAACGTGGTAAATGTTTTTTTAATCCGTGCATTTTCTAAACTATTTCTTCTAGCTCAGGATTGCAGGAGTCTATGCCGACAAGCATTAGGTGCAAGGCAGGATACATTCTAGACCCCAGGTTGCTACTCCATCGCAGGGCACACACAGACATGCACACACTCACACCAGGACCGATTTTCCCAAGGCCAGTTAATCCACCATTATTACTTTGTACTGTGGGACAAAACTGGAGTATATGGAGGAAACCCACACAAGCATGGGGAGAATTTACAACAACTGTACACAGATAGCGCCCCATGTCTGGAATGGAATCCAGAGCCCCAAGACTGTGAGGCAGCAATGCTAACTCTTGTGCCACTGCACCGCCTCAAAAGAGTTTTTGATGTTTTCAAAAATCGACAGTGTAGCCTTTTTGGAGTCATATATATGTGACCAGTTATATATATATAAAAGACACTTACCCTGTAGTCGCTTGCCGTGACATAGAATATGGGCTGGAAAGCCAGCCAGATGATGCAAGTTGTGTACATGGTGAAACCAATGAACTTTGCCTCATTGAAGTTCTCAGGGCACTTTCTGGTCTTAAAGGCGTAGACAGTGCACAGAATGATCAGGATGCAGTTGTAGGTCAGGGACATCAGCATGCTGGAATCCTTGCTATTACACTTCAGAGTTACCACATCTCGCTTCTCTGGGTTGACTTCCTTGCGGACCCCAGGTGTCTCTACCAGCAGCCAGACGATGACGACAATAAGCTGGCAGGAGATGAGTGCCATGCAGATGACCACCTGGGAGGTTGGGCTGATGAACCTGGGCCTCTGAGCCCCTTCCTTGACTCCGTTGAAAATCCGGGCAATACGGTTTGTCTTGGTCAAGAGCGCAGAGTAGCACACAGCAAAGGACGTACCCAAGCCCAACCTACGAAGGGTGCAGATGACAGCTGATGGCTTTGCTATGTAGATGAATGTCATACTATAGCACATCAGTACTCCAAAGAGCAGAATATAGGAGAGCTCTCGGCCAGAGGCCTTCACAATGGGTGTGTCATTGTTCTTCATAAAGACACCGATCACAAAAAGGGTGCAAATGATGCCCAAGCAAGAGATAGTGACTGGACCAATAGCCCACGCATCCTCCCAGTGGATGTATTCTTCAGGCAGATCATAACAGCCAGTGAGATTTTCTAATGGCCAGCGTCCAAAGCTGCAGTCCATGCAAGTGAATTCATCCAGCAGGTACTGATAGGGCTGGCAAGGGATGCAGATCCAGCAGCAGACATCTCCCGGCTGCATGCTTTTCACCTCATTTTTCTTGCAGGGATCGCTGCACTGGGAGGTGGGAACTACCTGGTTGGCCCAGGAGATGAGGCTCTTGTTCAAGACCAGACCCTGAGCCCAATAACCAACTTTTCTGTAGATGTACTTGCCCTCCACCTTATGATAATTAAAGATGTTGTAGCGCCCCAGGCTATCACCATATGAGTCAAACCTGACAATATTTTCAGTGTCTGCTGGACGGAACGGAGCTGGAGAAGGGAAAACAAAACCGTAAATTAGCAAAGTAACACACTAGGTTTTCTGAGAGTCAAAGTGGTGGATGTTTGTTTCCTGTCAAAGTTCGTAAGCTTGTTGTCCACTGATCACTTACTGTACTTGAAATCGAAATTAACCTCAGTTAATGTACCATAACATTTATTTTCTTTTTAAGCTATTCTAACATTTTCATATTAAAAAGTCCATCTCAAGGATAGTGATAAAAGACATACAATGTGTCCATGTGAATAAAATCAATCTTTAGTTTCATAATGCTGTAGTTGCTACATACAGTAGGTACTCAGCACCTCAAAACCCCTCTTCCTTTTCATGCCAGACCTTTATGCACCAAAAACCTTTTTTTCAGATGAATATCTAAACACTAAATCTGGACACAGGTGCAAACTGTAAATTAACATGATTGAAGCTAAAAGGGCATGTTTTCAGCAGGCCAGCCTTCTGTGCTGCACTCGACTTTGCTATTAATGAATGGCAACGAACCGAAACACAAGGAAAGAAAAAACATTTTTACCAAAGAAACAGGCAAAGTTAAGTAGAGGGGCAATTGGACATGTTTTAACCATTTCCCCCCCAAAATGTACATGTATAAACATATAATGCATTTTATTATCATTCTATTTATTAGAATTGAACTGAAAATCGATATTATACAATTACAATTTTTGCAATATCAGTTAATAAACGATAATTTATAAACTAGTATACATTAAAATATCAAACGTATTAAAGACCTTTAAGGTTATAGTATAAACAATATTCCCTTTTTAGCTATTTTAAAAACTGCTTTCATGTGAACGAAGAATACAAAATCTAGTCTCTAGAAGATAACCTATCTTCTGCACAATGCACTTCTGAAAGAGATTCAGAATAAAGAGTTTGGGATTTTATCTCTGTCATCCCATACATTCTACTGCTAAAGAAACCACATCTGGGACTGTGTTCTTAAAACTCCATTGACATATTAGATAGCCTAGGGTTTGTGCCATTTTCCTAAACCTTAAACCACCCAGGATCACTGAGGCATGAGAATATTGTCGCATTTACTGCACTAATACCTGGAACAACCTGGAGTCATGTCCGATAATAGGGCTCTCTGGGAGACTAGGTATAGCAACATTTTATTATTGGATACTTAAACAGTGAGCCTGTAATGATCACGGAACATTCAGAAGCCTACAATCACATAGAAAGCATGTCCTTTTGCACTTTTCTCTATAAAGTTATTGGCAGCAACACTACGAACCAATAGAAAAGGTCAACATTTCTCTCGTCAGTCAGGTTCAACGTATCAGACTAGCAGTGCAGACTTTAATACTGGCTTTGCAGTGCTGTTAATTAAAGAGCACATTAAAACCTCAAGTGTGAAAAAATCAATTACAGGGCAATACAAAATTGTATTTAATGTATTCATTAAAATTGGAACTATTAGATGTTCTGCTCTTCAAATATAAAGCAAAAATGTATCCTAAAAGCACACTAAAATCAAGAATAAGCACCAAACAAAACTAAAGAACATGAAGATCCAAGACACAGACTTCCATACGTGCTACTAGGAAGTATATCACAGCTAAAATTTAGAGAAAAACAAAAATCCCTCCATTGGCCAAATAAAATGTACTTATTCATAATTGAAATTCTCTTTTCTTTTTTTGTTTGTTTTAACCTATGCAGACACAGTATGGGAGAATGCAGATACAAATATGTCTAGAATGTTCAAGAGAACAAGACAGAAAAATTATTTCCATTTAAATGTAAGGCTTAAAGGGCTCTAGGAGTTTTTTAAAAAGAACAAGAAAGACAAAGAACATTTACCACAAGCTGACTCAATGCATGAAGCTGGAAGAGATTATACTGTATTTATTTCAAACTGGACTCCTATAAAATATTTTTTTAGGCTGTCCTATCATTTGAAGCCTATGCTTTAGAAAAAGAGAAGTACTGAATCCACAGCACTTACCATCAAACTTTGTTTTTAGGATGTAGTCCCTGTAAAACCTCTTCCCGTTGCCTGGCTTCATGGCATCACACACTTTGGTGGCGTTGGGACACACGGCCTGCCTCATGTTGTGCAAGGCATGTGCCATGGCAAAAACAGCATTCACCACAAACATGATCTTTGACTCCTGCTCAAATTTGCCATCTTGGAGGGAGCGCTGACCACAGCTCAGGTCCTGTAGGCTGCACTGGAAGCGACGCTCCCAGAATTCCCGGAACCACGGGTTGCGAGTGTTGTTGTAGGGATCCAGCCGGGTGAAGTAGTCAGCAAACTCCTTGATGGGGTAGGAGGCAAGCTCTATGGTGAAGGCGCCATTGGCCACCAGCTCGCTGCCCCGGACGACACTCTCCTGTGCCCCCCAGCCATCGCTGGCCACCCATATGAAAGACACGTTCATGCGCATCGCAGCCACCAGCAGCTCCCTGGCATCTTCGCTCCTGGTGAAGAGGATGACTACCCTGGCATTGGACTTCTGCAGCAAGGACCTGATGACTACTTCATAGCTCTTCCGATTCATGGAGCGGCTTACCTTGGCGGAGGTAGCGATGCAGATCTGCCGCGCACGGGCTTCCTGTTGAAAGGCCTCGATGCCGGTCTCCCCATAGTCCCCTTCTGAGGCCACTGTGGACACATAGGTCCAGTTGAAAAAGCGTAGAATCTCTGCCATGGCTTTGGCCTGGTAAAAATCAGGTGGCACAGTGCGAGCAAAGTAGTCATAGCGGGTCTTGTCACTGAGCTTGGCACTGGTGGAGGCATAGCTAATCTGAGGGATCTGAAAAAGCCTCAAAAGATTGGCCACCTATGTGAATAAAAGGAAAGCAAGAACAGAAGAGTCATATTACTAAGCTGGTGAAAGGTTAAAACCATTGCATGCAATTTCTACAGAACACAAATGTGTATGTAGCTTCTCATACCATAGCTTTTATGGTATAGACATACAGTATAACATGTTTTGGGTGTCGCAAACATACACAAGAAGGCTTTACATAAGGTTAGAATGTTTCTCTTCAGTCAAACATGAAAAAATGAGGATATAACCTTATCCATAAAAATGCTAAAAAAATCTTTCCTGACCTTCCTTAGTAACTGAATAAGAAGAACAGAGATGGAAAATTTGTATCCATTAATAATAGTCACAAAAATATCACTGTGAACTGGCAGAGAATACCTTGACATATTTTTGCAAACAATGTCTCATCTTTCTAAAGAAATTAATGACCTTAACAGGAAAGAAAAGGTCTATAAGATCATTTTCATTTAGACAACGTGCTGCAAGGATTCTGCTGATGTACATTTTATTTATTCCTGGAATTTGTCACGCTGTAGCCACTGCAGTCTAAAAATGAGGTGACCCTCTACCTTCCAGGATGCAGCCGGTCCCTCATACAGGTGTTGTAGTGTCCTGGTTTCCTTGTACTAGTCTGCCAATTGTGGAAGCAGAACATCTCATTCTCTAAGCAGCTTACCTCACAGACAGACTACATGTACGTTCAATAATGCCCTTAGCAACTAGGTGATCTTCATTAATCAGGTGGGGAAAAGTCTAATCTTTCGGTGTTTTGCATTCATAAAAATGATGTCTCTTTGAATAGCTATTTATAAAGATTTCTGAGCATCTGAGAATCTGATGATCACATTATATAACTTCAGCTCAGTATTTTGTTATTGCAAAGAACAATACTATTCAAACAAATAAAACTCCAACTGTATCTGCTCAATGTTTAAAATATTAAGTATGCATAGTATTATATTTTAGCAATGAGTTATTAATGCATAACAGACTGTTGTGTTTTCATCATGCATCAGTATGTCTTTTCAGTGATGCTCAGATCAAAGGTTTCACTGGGAATGATGGGTAATAACACAGTGGTATTTATTATTAACAAATCAATGGGCTATTTCAAGTTAAAATGATTATCTATTAAGCATGAACATGATATTCATAAAGCAATGTCTTATGGCAGGCAAAATTAAAAATAGATAATTAATATCAGCCTACATTTTCTTTAAAAAAAAACACGGTTTAGCATGCAGGCTAACTAGCTGTAAAACAAAATGGAATATTGGTTTAACAAAGTGATTATCGAACAAATGCATTTCTTGCTACAGGGACTCCACAAAGCCTAAAGAAACCTTAAGCAATAATTCCATACATCATTTCCCCTATAATGCTGTATTTTATTTGTATTGTTTCAGAAAATAACTTGAATTCCAAGAAAGATATTAATTTCAATGCTTTGCCCACAAGGAAAATCAGTTTACAATTTGAAGAAATTGGTGGGTTGTTTTAAACCAAGAGCATATTTATATTCTAGTGTAATGCTGTCTTAGGTAAGTCAGCTGTGTGATCTGTCGTAATGCAATTTGACCTGTAATGAATCAGATTATACAGGATACGAAATAATGGGTGGAGCATACACAAAGCACAATCTCAGACAGCAATAGTCCATGACTAATTTAGCAGGGCAATTCCTCTTGAAGGATGTGAATTATTGTGCATTTCTATCTGATTTGCCTAGGTTTTTAAACCATCAGACTTTAGAATATCAATCTTATCTTTCTTAGCTTGTTAGAGAGGGAAAAAACAGTTGTCTAGAATATACTGCCTCTATTAAACTAAATTAATACTGAATCACCCCTTCAATCATTTTTTTTATGCTTCTGTCCTGGCAGGGTCCTCTGAACATGTTTCATGTGAAAATCTCTTGGTATCTAAAAGCAGTAATAGTAGTAATATTAAAAACAACAATGACAATACAAGCAGTTGCTTGCTGTCAGTGGTAATAAGAGTTTCAAAGTGCCCTTGTCACATTGAGAGTACAATACATTAGGTTTGATGTATGTTGCTATAGAAACCCGATAGACACTGCAGCACTTTCACACTGAAAGAAGAGTCTTTCGGAAACCAGGTTGTTAATATTAGAAAAGCTGTTTCTCTGGGGGTTTCTGTTGGTTTCCTCAGAGTACAGCTTTGTGGAAAGCTGAGAGCCATTGAAAGTTATTTTAAAATGGTTTCTTCTTCAACAATCAAAACCCAACAATTTAAACACAGGACTCACACAGACTAACATTCACACCAGGGCCAATTTTCCCAGAAGCCATTTAACCTGCGAGTATGTCTTTGGACTGCGAGAGGAAAGCAGAGCACCCAGGGGAAACCCATGCATACATCGGGAGAACATACAATCTCATGCAGATAGCACACCAAGAATTGAATCCGGCACCTCTTCCTTGAAGAAATTAGTTAGCTTAGCAATAGTTTAAGGCAAATCCAAAGCAATGAGCAGCTCTCTGCTAGAGAATAAATATAAAATATGTTCACAGCCTAGTTTTGACACTTCACTTATCAATACTAAAATTAAACT
This sequence comes from Atractosteus spatula, assembly GCF_055471065.1. Classification (NCBI taxonomy): domain Eukaryota; kingdom Metazoa; phylum Chordata; class Actinopteri; order Semionotiformes; family Lepisosteidae; genus Atractosteus; species Atractosteus spatula. The sequence continues at coordinate 52,024,404 of NC_142710.1, forward strand.
GATACAATTTTCCATAAAGAATGCATTGTGTACTGTGACTTTGTTCAAAAATTGACTTGATACTCAATTTCCCTGTGAATCAAAATACTCACCATCTTTTTGAATGTCAGTAATTATGTGCAAATGTTTTATCGTTGCTTAAAAGAAGGGTTTCAGAAAAGCGAAAGGTGGCAACTTACATACCGTAAAAATTCTAAAAGATCGTTTTAAAAAAGTGGCACATTGTATTTTTTCAGTACTTAAAGAAAAAGATGGGCGAACATTATAAAAAGCATGCTTGTCTTACTGTCAGGCACAATACAACAGCAGATTTCACAATGAATAATTCACTACTGTGCCATTTGACACATTAAACAGAATCATTCGTAGCCGAAGCATGCTGCATGTTCTTAGGAGGTGACATATGTTCTCTTCAGAAGCATGTGCTACAGATTTTGCTAGAAGGTTATTTAACACCTAAAGCTAACTGTAGGAAAAGTGCACATTAACAGAGCAACAGCAGTTGCACTAATACCCAGATTTGCACAGGAAGTTTAGTGTTTTTATTACATGTATTGTAATACTGTACAACATTCAAGAATCAGGGGCACGATACACAGCTTTCATACAGGTTGTATACATTTGATTCAGGGTTAGGGTACCTTCTGTGAGGAATTCACGTATAATTTCAGATGGGTTCAGATGAGATTTGTCTGGGACTTCTGGTTTCCTTCCACCTCACAATGCTACAAAAAAGATGCTTAATTGGTTTTATTGGCAATTCTAAATTTTCCTTTTCTCCTTGGTACTGTGATGGACTGGTGTCCTACCTAGTGTTCCTACTAGTGTTCTCAGTGTTCTGATGATGGATCAATCGATAAATAGATTTTTCTTGCATTAGACTATGTATAGCATCGTGTACAATACTTTAGATGACCAAAATTGTTCAAAAACTGACAAGATTATACAAGATTTGAGCATAATCTCTTATTAAATACAGCACAAAGATCACATAACCCTTAATACTAGTATATTCTATATTAGAAACACACACAAAAAATAACCACACTGAGATCTTTGTAGATTTAACTGTGAAGAAATGTTAGTATTAGTATATTAATTACGTGACTGTATCCTGTCTAGGGACGGTATTTCGGAAACAAAAAGTGGAAAATAAATAGGTAAAATAATTTTCACAGAGTCTACATTTTTTCTGCATATGAAATACAGTATGCTCTCCCTATGCAGTTCAGCTTAATGTATTAATAAATATAATACTGTACATGAAAAAAGGCTTCTGAAATGTTCCCCCACTCATAATGTCAGATACTCAGTGGAATCTCTTCACAATAAAGAAACTGAGATTTTAATTAAAAATTAGTGCAGATGAGGCAGGGATTTCTGCATGTAAGGTCTTAATATCAAACGGATTATTTTCACAATGACTTGCTTTGCAACTGTGGGAGAATGGCATGTGAAATCCTACTATATTTCAGTAGAGAAAGCACAAAGCTTACTACTTTTGTCGCATCAAAGCTTTCATTTTTATAGTAGAACAACATGCAAAATGCATTATGAAATAGTCATTCTTTAGCCTTCAGTGTAAAAATGATCATCAATATCATCATCATCCTTAACATTACTGTCAGAATGAAAAGTGTCATAACATGCCTTTTAAAAAAGCAAAATTTTCTCAAAACATGCACGGTGTAAAATTGTGGAACATAAGCAGACAGAATTCGATTGTGACACCCCAATGAAAATTTTCACTGCAAAAGAAAAACTGAAACAACACAATCTGCACTTTATTCATTCCAAGCTATGTGTGTTTCATGAACGTACACTATTTGTGTTATATAAATGTGTATTGCACCAACAAGAGAAATAGAAAGTTGAAATGCACATCTCATGTTATCAATATTGTATCTTACATATGTTAGACAGTGGACTATTGGAAAATATGAACAGAAAACAGCAGTACACTAATACAAAATGACTAAATAAATTAAAGATGCACAGATATTTATATATGTTGGAGAAACATGGATATTCTATGAAGGTACTTAAAGTGAGAGAGGTTTGTCTTAGAGGCTAAGCTTTGCATCTTGTGCTCTGAGAGAGGTGACAGAGGGTAACAGCTGCTGCCTCAGTGATAAGGCATTCATGAGGACTAAGCTGTGAAACTGGGAATGGCAAAATGGAATGGCTTCCTATTTCTAGTTTATGTAAGACTTTATCCAATGATGTAACCAGATGTTAACCACGGCTCCACCATCTGTAAAACTCTAGGATTTGAGCTATTCATAATACTGAAAACATACAGGTATAGATAAGACAAGATCACTTTATTGGCCATATACGATTTCTTGTATTAGGAATTTGTCTTTTCACACAGACAGGGAGAGAAGCTTGGGGTCAGAGTGCAGGGTCAGCCATTTATACAGCACCCGTGGAGCAGTTGGGGTTAAGGGCTTTGCTCAGGGGCCCAATGGAGTAGAATTCCTCTACCGGCCGTGGGATACAAACTGGCAACCTTCCAGCCACAGGCGCAATTCCTTAGCTACAGGGCCACCCACCGCCCAGACACTGTATATTGGTACCCTCATTAATAAACAATCAGCTACAAAATGGTTATGTCCTGTCTGGGGCTCATAAGTGCAGCGTAGCCATGTCTTCAGTAGGCCATTGTTGCTGTTTTGTCATTCAATTGAACTGGTGGTTCCCAGTGGTTGCTAAAGAAAGAGACTCATGAAACACTGGAGACCAACTGCTGCATCTAAACAGCACAATATAACCTTAACTGATCTTGCAGTTTGATGCAACATTTACTACATACTACCACATAGGTAGAATTTCAAATGGCTCAACTGAAAGGTTGGTTGGTCTTTATGAATCTGGTGTTTTAGATCTGAGATTAGGATATGTCAGTACTTATTAATATCCCAGTCTACATATGATGTATATATTATGGGTATGAATATTATCTAGTTTTTGTCCAGTCACAATACTACAGGAGACAGACCTGTTTTACAACTTCTCATTCTGTGCTTTTGCACAGTAATCAATTCAAAGTTGACAGGTACTTATGTTTGTTAGGGCTTCATCTCGTACAACACTGTTATTGAATGTAAAATTCAACACTAACGTGGAAAGGTGATCATTTTAATACATACTTATTGTATATCCATCCATCCAACCACTTTATCCAATACAGGATCAAGATTAGAGCCAGAGCCTATCCCAGCAACCAACAGATGCAAGGCAGGATACACCCTGGACAGGACACCAGTCCATCGCAGGACACACACACACTCACACCCGAGTCAATTTTTTTCAGAAGCCAATTAACCTGTTTTTTTCTGTCTTTGGACTGTGGAAGGAATCCCACACATACACAGGGAGATTATAAAAACTCCACATAGATAGTACCCCAGGTTCCTATCTGAACCCAGGGCCCCAGCACTGCAACAGTCTTCAGTACCATCTGTGCCACCCCCATACATATATGGCATGTACTGTACCTAATACATATTTATGTTATCTTTTAGATTCTCAAACTAAATTAGCATTATGAAGTATTTGGATCCCATTTGCTGCAAAACTTTAACTGATACACCTTTAAGTGAACTAGTTTTGCAAAGTGTACTGATTATTACCATGGTCACCATTAGTTTATTATTTCTACAACTGGTAAAATAAGCTAAAAGCACAAGAAAAGAAAGTAACTTAGAAGAAAGTAGCAGTATGAATAAAAATATTTGAACTAAGGTACCAAAGAAACTACATTTTTGAAGACGTCATGTTATTTTTTAACATGAAAAGTCCATCTGCAAATCCCAGCAGGTTAGCGGGTGCACTTCAGCATCAACAATTCCAATCACATGGAAAAGTGTTAGAAGCAATATTCAGTAGTAATCACTTGGGCCCATGAAAGAAAAAAGAATGAGCAATCACTTTTCTCTGAATCCACATCTGTATGAATTCAGGGAAAATTTAATCCTTTCATATATGGGCATAAATGCAGTGTACAGGTACAGTTTGTACTGTATACCTGATGAGTAAGTACACATGAAAGTTACAGACTGAATTGTAAAAAAGGGAAGGACCATACACAAACTGTTAAACAGTGAAAGTACAGGGGAATATATATACAGTATATATTATGTATAATTTTTGAATGAAATTGTGAGCACCATTGGTAACACTAACCAAACTTCTAAAGAACCCCGCCTGATCAACCGACCTTGATGCTGTGATTACAGAACAGTAACTGATCAACAACCAGTCTATTTCACTTGACAAGTTGTAGCATTTTCCAGAAAGAGAAGAAAAGCAGGTAAGTTAAAAAAAAATTCTAACTCCTTTCCCTGAAACCATTCTCTTCAATTTTATTTAAACTCTAAATCATTAATGAACTATGCAGAATTGCGGATGAATTGGCGGTCACACAGATTTTGCGCATATGTTCTGACTTACTTTTATCAGCCCCTTCTTTTGAGAAGGTTTGTTTCACCTCCACTTCATTAATTAGCAAACAGCACAGTGTTTGTAAATGTGCTGAAACTTTCAGCTTAAAATATCAAGTTCAGAAGCAGCTTAAACTCACTGCATAATAAGCAGCACCTTTTTGAAGTCTTCTCAAGGAAATCTTTTTTTCCCACTTTTAATGAAGAACGCTCAAACACCACAACAGCTTCAACTTGTTCCTCCCTTTCTTCAATTTTCTGTAATCTTCTATGGACGTTTTCCAGACGTGCCCATAACATTTGCATTACAAAGAAGCCCTTGTTTCTTATATCTAATGGACACATGGGGATGAATTCAGAAGCCAGAACAACACCATCCGAATACTCCCAAACAACTGAACTTTCTGTGCATCAGCATGGTCACTCACCTCTTACCTCTTAAGATCTTTGCTTATTAAATAATCCACCTGTTATTTTTAGGGAACAGCTGTTGAAGTAAAAAGCACAAACACTACAGAAATGATTGGCTTCACATGCACATGGAATTAGAATATAATTGACTGGCCTGGAGCATCCACGTACTAACTCTGTAATCACAAACACCGTATTCACTTCCAATTAATACCGAAGTGTATGGTGTTTATGCAAGTCAGTGCCATGTTTGTGTACTGTATGTCTTGATTGCAAGGCAGCATTAACCACAAGGAATTATCCCTCAGCAAATGCCAAATATATTTAAAGTGCTCTGGTCTCACATCTCAGTAGAATATCTTTAGTTCTGAAATTAATTCGTTTCTGTATGTATGAGCATCTTTATGAAAAGTGCTGTTTAACTTCTTAAGATGCAAAATTCTAAGTGTAATTGCATTTGAACAGTCACTTATCTCAAGAGCATTTCTAAAAATGCCCTGTGTTTTACTGGGGGGAAATAGCAGTGCCCTATGTGACCAAGATTTGTGAAGCACTGCATAAAAAATATTTTTTCAAAAACATGCTTCTTTCAATGAAAGAGGAGACTTACTTTTTATTCACATTTTATTGACATGGATTGGTTCAAGTGGTTAGATGCTGGAAGGAACTCAAAAACAAATGACAAAATGGATTGTCTATAGTCTACAACAGAGGAAGGGATGCCCAGAGACTATTATGGGAAAAATTAAAAACAGCCTTTGGACCATAATCCATATTGGAAATCTTAAAACCATGATAACTTTGGTTGTAAATATCCAAAAGTACAAAATAGAAATGGATAATGATATGGAATTAATTTTTAATACTATTATTCTGACCTTTGGACATTTTATGAAATAATGGGCCAGGGTACCCAAAAAATGAAAAAAATACAAACAAAAGAACTGAAGAATAAGAGCTTAAGTCTTAGTATGTCTCTTAATAAATTCCAAAAGTAATTACATTAGAACAACAATGGGATGTTCATAAATTATGTGGAGAAAACCTTTTTAAAATGTTTTTAACTTCTAAATAATGAGAATGATAAGTTTTTTTGCCAATAAAAAATGTTTTTTCCCTTAAATATAAAGGAAGATACAGTAATTCATTAGAGATTTTTGGAAACTTGATTTTGAATTTTGTACATCAATAAGCTCTAAAACATAGAGCTTAGATAAGATAAAACATAGATAGATAAGATAAAGTACACATTTTTTCATAACATGCTAATCTACTCGTAAATTTTCCTAAATGTACCACAACACACAAATGTATCCCACGTATGAAAAAGTACCTTGATATTGTGATACCTAAAATGGCATTTCCCAGAATCTATAACAAACCTCAGTCTCTAAAGTATATACCTAATATCTAATTTTCAACAGCACAGTATTTCAGTGATTCATTTCAAGCTGAAATATTATTCATGCAAACAGCTTAATCTTAATAAAACCTTGTGTAAGTAGTGCAGGTGATTGTAAGGTGATCAGCTGTCTCAATATCCCTGTATAATGAAATAATAAAATCCATAAGCTGTTAGCTTCATCACAAGAGGATGAACCATCTTTTCTTTAATATAACGGTTTCAATGGATTACAGGCATGTCCAAGAGTGGAAGTCAGATGGCAGAGGAATTGTCATTTACAGTCCTCTGTGCTAGTGACATTTTGAACTGTCATTCTGTTGTGTTCTATGATTACTGCTTCACTCCCAGTGCATTGAACTAAAGGGCCACTGAACTCAAATCTAACACTACCTCATAAATAGATTTCAAAAAATGGAAAGGCTGTTTTAAGTAGTATAAAAATAATCTTTAACTTAAAATATACATGAGACTTACAGTTACAGTATATTACTTGTTGAGTAAAGCTAAAGAAACTTCATGATCCCCTTTGCTGTAATATAACTTTCAGAGGTTCAATCAAACTTTGATTATTGCAATAATGCAAGAACATTTCTAGGAATAGTGCATTTGACATTTGTGTGGTGTAATTTTCCTGGGTGAGAAAAGGGCAACCTGACTGTAAGGACAAGACTTACAGAGAATTTGCTTTGCACAGAATGAGCCAGGGAGCAGCTGCAGCGGTGAAGATGGGTTCGAGGGAAGGGTGTGATAAAAGATACACAAAGAGGCTCAGGAGGTGAGATATTTATATATTGTATGCAGGAGATTACAATTTGATCTGCTCCTCTATTAAACCATTTCAGTAGTTTGGTCAAATTTCAAACGTTTGGTGACGTGACAATAATGTTCAATAATGTTTATTATGAAAAATTCCTTGAAAGTTAGTTTAATGTAGCTCAGCTGGCTGAGTAAGTGGCAAATGGACAGTAATAATGAGGCTGACAGCATCCTATTAGTGAATAAGATTAAAGTCTGATATCCTCTTGAACATCTGTTTAAATGGTAAAATGATTTATGGATTATGGTTTAAAACTCCATGATGTACAAGTTTTTTTCATATACCAATAATACAGTAAAAAATAGATTAGCTCCTTTGTTTCATTAAAGGCGAGCTAAATCTAGTGTTTTACGGTGTTCTCATGCCTGCAGCAGACAACAGAAATGTATTAAAAGCATTGAATATGACATTTTTGACTGTGGAGCTCAAATTGTTTTCAGTCACACAGGGGTATAAGACAACAGCAAATTGCAATAATCATAGCCAGGGGTTAATGCAAAAAGTCATGCATCAAGCTGATAGTTGAAATGAGGATCTAGTGGCTCCTAGCCTTCATTCCAGAGCTCAAGGCTACAATACAGTGGGAAGAGTGAATCTTCTTATTATCTGGCTCACCTGAAACAACACTTACAAAATGTACCATAAAATATTGGGAAGAACTGTGTAAATGTTTTAGAACACTGTGGTTTTACCCTGTCCAACATCAGTCATGTAAACCTGTTCATTAAAATGTTAATTTAATTCTGTCTATGACTCTCTCCATCATCTATACAGGTCTATCATGTTTTAACAGGTCCTCACAGCTTGAAGCCTTGAGATTTAGAGGTTAGGAAGCTGCACTTGGAATGTGGGAGAATTTATGATGAATGGCAACCTGATGAGGAAACAACAAAATAATGGGCCGTGTGGGACCAATTACACAGTAGCAGTTCTAATTGTTATTGAATGTTTCATCAAATAATTTTATCCTTTTTGCTATTCAGGAAACAGCTGCAATATCTGTGCGCTTATGTTAAGCATAATATGAATCACCAGAACACATTTTCAAAATTGAACATATGGCTAAGAGGTAGAGACAGTATGTTTAAATCAAGGTTATTTTCAATTTCCAACCCATCTGAATTAAATTGATGGATCAAGATGATGCTTAGGCTTTTGTTACATTGCAATACTTTTTTTTACTATTGTTCCAGCATGCAACTAAACATCGTATTGACACTGTGCTCTTCAAAACAGCAATCTTGGTTAGCTTAGATCTGGCTAATAAATGCATAAAATAAAATATTTCTGTTATAGCGTTCTTCCTTTATCCCATTGCATAATACATCACAGAAGCAAATGACACTATGATACGACTAATTCATCACGAGAGTATTCTCATCTTAATGTTGTGGAAATTCCTACTGTTTGCAACCCTCCATGTACAGACTAAAAAAGGTATGCAAGGGGTGAAACTCTCTCTTCTTCCAAGAAACAGCTGGATGAGATCCTTGGATCAATTAATAGTAATTAATGTTGATGGGTCATATGGTCTCCTCTCTTATGTTAAGTATTTGTGAAAACTAAATAGTATAAATTCAGTTAAATACTGGGAAGATTTAGCAAGAAGCTAGACAGTTTGGCTTTCACATCTACTTACATTTGCTCTGAGTAGCTCTGTATAGGATTTTCCCAAAGACAGGGCACAAGTGTAAAAACATGCCAATACTAACCTCTCAAAGAAATGTCATTACAGAATCCAGGCCGAAATCCAGAATGGAGTCTGCATGCGGTTTACACAACTTCTTTATTAATTTTTTTAAAGGAGGAAATTCATTTTTAGAATACTGTATATCAATTGATGTACTATTTAATTTGTTGACGGACTAGATTAAGGTTAACAACTCACAGAATTCATCTTCTTGCAGTAATGTCTGATCATTGAAAGCAAAACATTGTCCTTTTTCCCTTTCAGCTTTCAAAGATACTGAATTACACCAAGCCCAACCTAGCAAGGTTTTACTCTTAGCCAGTAATACCCCTGCCATGTGCTGTTTTCTTATTGCTTCACTGCCAAGCATAGGAACAGACAAGTTAGCAAGGTCAAGCATTAAAGCATTCATCTCATAAAACCATATAGAATTACTAAAACAGAAGAATTAAAAAGTAAATTATTTTCAGTACCTGAATGGAGACATCACTGTAGGAGCCACCAATGACCCCAGAGATAGCCAAAGGGAAGTCATCATGAATAGCATATGAGCCATCAGGACAAATGTACTCTGTCTCATCTACTTTGGTCAGGGAGGCCCTCACAAACTCTAGGGACTGTTCGAGGGCATAGGTGTCTTTTGAGCAGGTGTCTAAGATGTGGGCACCCAGTTTGAGGCCAGGTAAGATTTTATTGTCCTTGTTGATCTCGTCCAGAGCCAGCAGCATAGCCTCTAGCCTTTGGATCCCCCGTTGCTCATTTATCTTCCCACAGTCCTCTGTTCCCTCCCCTTTCTCGTGGACGGGAAAAAGTCCTCCAATAACAAGGTCCCCTTCCATAGTGATCTCCCGCTTGGTGCCTGTGTTGTAACTGGAGGTGGGAAGAGCCACTTGCACCAGAGTGAAAAGGAACAGGAAGTGGAGAGCACAGGAAGCACCCATTCTGAACCACATGCTCTTCATGGAGCTCTCTTGGTGTCCACAGTTGAAATGCAGCCGAGTTTTAAAGGTTTTGTCTTTTCATTGGTATGTGTTCCTCTTCTGGCATCAAAGGTGACATTTTATGAATCATTAACCTAGGGATAGAGTACAACGTAAATACAGTAGCTTGATTGCAACTTTTATAATCTAACAACCAAAAAGTGATTATCATATACTGCAGCCATTGTCTCAAGCATCCCACAGCATGCAAACATGCAACATAATGCTTTTACAACCCAAAGACATTACACTGAAGAAATATGAAAAGGCCTGTCCACAGAGTTATGGGGTATACTGTATGTGATGTGTACAGTATGTTAAGCTTGGAGACCATGAGTATCACAGACAGTAATGACAGGTTGATACATACTGTAGTAATGTGCAAACTGACATGTTCTTTGTTCTTCATTGTTTTAGGATGCTACTATTATAAAAATGATTTCATGTCATTAAGGTCCCAATATGTGTCATGCTAAAGCTTAGTGAATACGCTAGAAAGAGATGTGTGCAAATTCCCTGCCCAAGAAATGTTAATAGTCTGTAGTTTGTGCAATCTTCGCCCAGGAAAAGATCACTGGTTAGGTCAAATTCTCATTAATGTGACACCCAAGAGTTTATTCGGATAAATGCTGAAAGTTGATTCAACATAACTCTCCTGGCTGAGGAAATGGCAACCTAACACCAAGCATGAGGATGACGGCACTCATAAACGGATCAAAGGAAACCCATTACACCCATACAGAGTTCCTATACAAAACATATGTCATGCAAGCTTTTGGTTGACTGGCTCTCGGTTGGAAAATAGCCAAGGCAGGCTTCAGAGGACCACCTACCTAGGGTTTGAAGGTAGAAACAGAGATTCCACAATGTGCCAAAGAAGATGCTGTGCCAACCTGGAAGAAGTAACCTGGAATCTATCACCACTGAGGTCGATTTTGGCTACCCAACCAAGAGGTGGTGGAGGAACAGGCAGTGAGTACAAGCTCCTCTGCTTGTTGAAGCTCGTCAGTGAACAACGGATCAGAAGGAACGTCTGCCTGAGATAAGTGAAGAAAGTAGTAAGAATAAGGCCAGGAAAGAGAGCAGGAACCCATCACCGCCTCTGACTAGACTGAAGCACCAGGGGCGGCGAGGCCTGTGAATGACAAGCCCTGTCAAAGCCTGTCAAAAACAATCAAGCAGCTAATCTAAGCAGTATGCAGTGCATCACACTTGACCAAACTGATCAGCTTTGTACCTGTCTCAGCTATTGCTGTGGTACTCTACCTCAGTTAGGACGCTGGATTTTTCATACTGTCTGTTGTGTATTTTTCAAGTTTTAAACTCCTTTTTATTAACTTCCTTTGCCCTTTCCATGATTGCTTATTATTTCTGTTGTTATTAACCATAATGAGCGTTGCTACTCTAAAAAAAGAGCAACTCAATCCTTTTTTTTTTGCTGTTGCCCAGATCAACTCAAACAAGACAAAATACTCTGGTACTCCGGGAGCACTTCATAGAGCTGATCTGTAATACTCTTCTCATATAGAAGTGTACGTGCCAGTGATGAGCAGTTCCTTCACCTCTTATCTGCCATCACTGTTGTTTTTTACTGTTATTTTTTGCAGCGCAATCATCTCTGGATCTTACTGCTTCTTCAACAACAAGCTCTCCCTCAGAACAGATAACAGGCAGTTGAATTTGTGTTTTTTCGAATTTGACTTTCCAACTGCATTTTTTATTACTTTTTATTGCTTAAAATTTTTCATTACTTGTTTTTTTCTCACTATGACTGAGTTATATTACTAGGGGGAGGGAGATCTAGTGCAAGACAAAGTACTAACATGGTTGCATAGCACCGAATACAGGCAAAAGACAAAGTACTGTACTAAAATTCAGTCAAAACATGTTATGTATATTTTTCTGTATGGCTACACATTGTATTTATCCATCCATCCATTTCCTAAACTACTTTATTCATTTGCGGGGAAGCTGGAGCCTAAACCAGCAAACAGTGGGCAAACAGTGACCCTGCACAAGATGCCAGTCCATGGCAGGGCACATACAGACACAAACACACTCAAGAAACTAGACACACTGTAGGCAATTGACCTACAGTATCAGCATGTCTTTGGACTGTAGGAGGAAACAGGAGCCCCCAGAGGAAACCCTTGCCAACAATGGGAGAACATGCTGTACGAACTCCATACACATATTGTAACACCCCAGGTCTAGAATTGATCCCAAAGCCCCAATACTGCAAGGCTGCAATGGTAACCACTGTGCCACCCTACATTTTTAGGCCTTATTTAGCACCAGTGAGTATTCAAACAGCATCAGGTATGGGGCAGAACATACATTAGATTTCATTTGTCCTTACTTGTTTTTTCATGCTTCTGATTATGATGGTTTAATGATAAACATGATGTTGGTATTTTACAGTCTTTGTCTACATGTTGGTGTTAACAATGAGGTTGTATGGTCTGAACAACCATGAATAACCTGTTTTCATTCATATCCTTTGTAACAGGAGATAAAATTTGCATTTACCTCTGCCACATTTAGAAAAAAAGCAAAGTTGTGCGCAATAACATTTTCATGAAGGTAAGTTTATTCATGATTTGTGTATGTGACAGATTTCCCTGTTACAGACATTTAAACAAAGTCCATTGCAATAAACACTGCATAAAAGTAAAAATGGTTGCTGAAGTAATAAACAATTGCTAATAAATACTAATAATTAGGGCAAAACAAACATTTAAATCAGTTATGTTTAGCAGGTTTCCTTAGACATGATTATTGATAATAATATCCATTACCAAATCACCATTATTAATTCTGAGTAGCTCAGAAGCAGCAAATACACATTAAGATAAAAAACACATTTAGGATACAAGAAAATATAATGGAGTATTTCTAATTATGAATCTAAACTCATGTAATATTGAAAATTTACTGTCTCTATGGGAAAGGCTACAGTACAACACATTTTATGGAAATTGTACCTTGAAGTGTGTAATTTGTTCATTGCACTTTTCACCATAAACATAAACACACGATAGATACCTACGGAACTACACTACATCATTTACATTTACATAATTGCTATTTTATTATGTTTCGCATGATAAAAAATGACCTTACTACCATTCTATTGCTATAATTTATTTATTGTACTTTCTTGATTGTATTCCTATGGTATGTACTTATACATAATATAATGATTTGCATATATTGTTAATTGTCCTGGATAAACAAAAGCAACAACAATAATCATAATAATGATGATGGTGATGGTGCCAGGTTATGACAGATTTTCTGCAAGCCTCTCTTAAAGTGTACCTGTCACTGGTTAAATCTGATGACAAAAAACAGTTCAATGGAGATTCACAGTTTAGTTAAAGAAATCTGAAAATCTATATATAAACTGTATATCAATATTTACATTTTACTGTGCACAGCAGGTTCTCTATGAATTAAAGTGAATTGAAATCAAAGGATAAAAGCTTAATCTCCCCTCCTGCATAAATAATGCAGTGCATGTGAGTACATCATTTCAACCTGCTGAGTGGATTACTATTTTATATACTGATATATAGGGTCAGTGTACAGCTCCTTTGGCATATATCTTAGAGCAGAATGACAGTTAGAGTGTAATTCAAAAATCGTGCACTCATGAATTGTGGAAGTACTCTATCATGTGCATTATGTCTATGTCTGTTGTGCACACACAGATCCCTGAAGAATACAATGTCAGAGCGAATGATGCATAAGAACTGCAAGAATGCCATGAAAATTATCCTCAAGTAAAATTCAATGACACTTCCACTTGGGATCTTCCCAGTCCCAATCTACATCTAATCTTTCACTTAAAGAAAGATTAGCACGTCCACACAAACATGTACTAACAAAGTAATGATGAATATACGTTAGAAAACGTATCCTGTTTCATGTTTGTGCACCTTATAAAGCAGCTTCATTAACCCTTAATGTAAACCAGACAAGGTAAAAAAAAATTAATAAAGAAGAGAAAGGAAATTTCAGCAGTTGGGTTAGAATTTTTATACATTTTCACTACTGTACTTGGACAGTTATAGTATGCAGTTTTAGGTTGTGGCAGTTCCTTATTGTTTACATTCATATCTCTTGATGAATACAGTTTTGTAATTTTTATATGCAAGTGCAATGTGTTTTTTTAAACAGTATACATGGGAAATTCTTGATGGACTGCAGAGCCATCAAAGTACAAAGAAACAGTCTTTTTTTTAATATACAGAAATTTTTTAAACACTTAGTATAAAGGGAGATCATAGAAAATGAAATAGTCCTGTTTTTTTAGTGTTCATATTTTTTAGTTTTCAGGTTTAAAAGGAGAGGGAAGTTACAAGCCACTTGGAAAAGAAAAAGATGAAATGATTGTCAATTATTTATAAGGGAATTTGTTAGAATGCCAGTCATGGTATATGAACAATAAAACAAAAGTTAGTCTACTTTTGACTCAGCCTTTCTCTCCACTATAAATAATAAGATGTGAGAAATAACTGTCCACATACATAATAATAAATCTTGGTATATGTTATACATTAAACACGTTACTACAGTACATTATTAGAGCTCTACTAAAAATATGTTTATATATATAGTATATCCTTGTACATATCTGGCTCTGGCCTGGGGTCATTGGCCTGGACACCCACCTGAGGCTGGTTTCTTGTCTTGATTCCTATCTCCAATGGAGGGTAAGTAGACATTTTTGTCATAGATAAATTACTACCCTCTTATAAAACTAGCGGTGGTTGTTTGTATCTGAGAACTACAGGGATTATGTCTCTGTGCACGTCAGTGAGGAGGCAAGATGAGGTAATACAGAAGAGGGCCTCTGAGGAGGTGTGGCGCCAGGGCCAAGGCCTGTTTAGAAGAGTTCGGAGTTCAGACTTCAGAGTTCAGAGTAAGAGAAAGAGTAAGAAGAGCCTATGATAAGAGGCTGGGGCCAAGAGAACCAGGGGCAAAGGAAGCCTTTTCCATGAAAAAGTGCCTCAGAAGAGGCATGGCGCCGGGGCCGAGGCCCATTCAGAGAGATAAGAGAGTTGAGTAAGACCTTTCTGAAAAATGGAAGGTGTCGCACAGTGCCAGAAATAGCATTACATTAAATAGGAAATTAGCTTTGTTTTAAAAAGGATGTGCAATTAGAAGCAGTAAAAGAAACAAACCAGAAAAATAGTAAAAATAATAATATATACTGTTCTAATGTAATATTTTATGGATATCTCCATGGAGCCTATGGATATTCTATGGTATATATGGCACCTAATGAAATTGCACATGTGAAAGAATAATATTAAATATCAAAACTCGAGTAGAATAACATCAGGAATACCGGTATACTGTATGTAACAAAGTATTTGTAAAGATACAAAGCCATGCATGGGAAAAGATACGAGAATGAGTTCAATTCCCCTGCAGAATTGAGGAAGACTGAAGGAACACTGGCCAGTCTGAATTTATGTAAAGTGAAACATACAGTATACAGGCAGAATCACTAGCTGAAGAAATAATAGAAAAAGATGGGGATTTATCAAAAATAATATACAGAAGATTATGTATAAATGTGAAAATAAGATTAAAAGATAAATAGTATGGTGATGACTGTGAAGAGTAATAGTAAAATTGATAAAGTAAAGGTAATTGATAAAGTAAAAGAAACTAGAGAAACTGGGTATGTACAGTAGGACTATGAAGAAATGGAAAAATGAAGAAAAAACAAATGAGTGAAGCATTAATACTGCTTACTGTTCCATTATACCTTATGCATGACCACCAGGTGAAGTTATAGAACTTGAGTTGGAGTTATAAAAAATAGGCAATAGAAGACCTAGGCAATTCTTAATCATATCCAGGGCACAGACATGAAAATTAAGCATAACATAGCCTGACTCTCAAAGAAGTGTGTAAACTAGTGTGAGAACAGAACAACACCTTTAAAACTACTGTAGCCTCTAAAGGGCAACTGGTGCTAAACCAAGCAAGAAGAATTTGTTTGAATCTATAATAATACGGAGAAGAAGTTAAGCCCAGAAAAAAAACAATTCTTTCAAATGTAAGAAATAATTGTTTATATATGGTATGTAAACAAATGTACAGTATGTGCTCAGATTAGTAAGTGGGCATACAATGCTAAAGAAAATGAAAGAACTACAAAAGAAAAATAAAATTAATTGGGTAATTATGTTTGTGTAATATCTAGATATTATGCAAAATGATATAAGTATCTAAATTGTAATCGTATAAGAGAAAATAATCATTTTAAATAAGATTTAGGGAAAGAACCATAAGATTTGTGTTAAGAGAAAAACATTGCAAAGGACTCATAACTAAAAGTTACTGTATTAAGATGAATATACAGTAGATTTATTTACTAATTTCTAAATTTAGAAATCATACTGGAGATCATTAATACATTTCAATTAGATTAAACATCTGTAAAACACAATTGAATTTAAGTACACAAAGCTCTGGTGTCTGGTGTCAGGTTTTGGATTCAATATCTTGTCTGTCTATGTGTCACAACAGGTGTGTGTATACTGTACATGTATTTAGCTACCAGCACATTAGTTCAGGTGGGTAGCTGCGTCAGCATGCATAGGCTGCAAAGGAACAAGTAATAGGTTTATTCCATGCTGAAAAAAAGAAGATAGAGAACACAACGTTTTGGCCATGGAGCCTTCTTCACACCTGAAGTTTATTATAGTTTGTATAGACCTTTGAACAAGAATAGTAATATTGAGAGTTAAATGAAGAATATACTGTATAAGATATGTTTAGAAGTAATGTACAATATTAAAGAGACAGCAACTCATCAATGTGAACTGATTGATCCTGTAGTTCAGTTTGATTGACAAGACCATGCTGTATGTGTAGATAATGTATGCAGGAATGTTTTTTAAGTGACATTTACCATGAGGGAAAAAAACTAATTTAGAATCACCAAGCTGTAATGGTGTAAGAAGATTACAACCAGTAACAGAACTAAGTGCTTTTTACCAATATCACTTCTTGTTCAATTCTTTTTACAGGAACAAATACAAAGAGCAATCTTATATTTTACAGATAATCGAGGGGCAAGCCTGAAATGCACATTTAGAAAACATATATTTAAAATTGGCTAATGTTTGTGCACAAGAAAAATACAATGGTAAAAAAAGAATTTGCAATTAGACTGACAGCGTAATTCACAGAGCAAAAGAGAAAAGAATTCTTCATCGTTAAGTCTCAAGCCAAAAAGAGAACTGGGTTTTTAAAAACTGCACGCAAGTTCCAACTAACTCAAGTGAATGAACTGTTTACACAAATCTTCAAGACTCCCCAAACTTAATGGGAAAAGAAACTTATCAAAGATTTTATAACAACGCAGCTGCAACTGAACTCAGTTAAAATGGATAGTGCAAGGTGTACACCAAAGGACTTTTT